>NC_057863.1:478943615-480143615 GCF_019393635.1 Dromiciops gliroides | reverse complement strand
ACAGCACCTTCTCTTGACATATAAGGAAACTAAAGTCCATGGAGGTTAATATCACACAGGTGGCTGTCAATGATACAACTTATATTTAAACTCAGAATATGGCGTTAAATAATAAATTCCCAGAATGTTTGAATTGCAAGTACCTAAGAGACCATCTTGGCTGCTGTATCTCCCTCATTTTACAAATAAAGAAATTGTGACCTAAAAGTGGGGATTTGGTTGCCCAAAATCACACAGTGAATTTATGGCAGAACCAGGATTAGATTCCACATCCCCTGACTCCCTGACAGGTATACTTTCCATCACACAGTGATGCACCCCATTTATATCTAAATAAATATTAATAATAGAAATGTTGACAAATGATTACAGTGGAGAAATAAAGCAACATTATATTTCCCATATGGCTAATTTTTAGCAAACTAAATTAGAATATTGATACAAATATAAGCCACACTTTACCCCAAAATGTGATTTGTATAAAAAATCAACTGCAATAGAATGCTGGGGAGTAGAACCAAGATGGTGGAGAAAAGGCATTAAACACTCAGAGCTCCTGACACAATTATTCCAAAAAACTCCAAACACAGCAAACAAAATTTTGTTTCCTGGTGAATTAGCAAGTAGGCCTGGGGTTATTTACGGACCAAAGCATAGGCCAGGTGAGTGAAGAACCTGCCCCAACTTGAGTCTTATAACCTGGGACCCCCTGAGGCTTGGGACAGTAGAGCCTGGAAGCAGGGCCCCACATTGGGAAGGAGTTGGGAGTCAAGTAAAAGATGGGCAAGATGAGCAAGCAGAGAAAGTTGCAATCCATAGAAAGTTTCTTTGGTGACAGGGAGGATCGAGGTACACCCTCAGGGGAGGATGACAATGCCAGGACTCCTACACCCAAGGCTTACAAGAAAAATATGAATTGGTCTCAGGCCACAGCGGTGCTCAAAAAGTATTTTGAGGATAAAGTAAGAGAGGTAGAGGAAAAAATGGAAGGAGAAATGAGAGTAATGCAGGAAAATCATGAGAAAAAAAGTCAATAGCTTGAAAAGCCAAATGGAAAAAGAGATACAAAAGCTCTCTGAAGAAAATAATTGCCTAAGAATTAGAATTGAACAAATGTAATCTAGCAACTTTATGAGAAATCAAGACACAATAAAGCAAATCTAAATGAATAAAAAAATAGAGGGTAATGTAAAATATCTTCTTGGAAAAACTGCTGACCTGGAAAAATAGATCCAGGAGAGATAATTTGGAAATTATTGGACTACTTGAAAACCATGATCAAGGAAAGAGCTTCAACATCATCTTTGAAGAAATTGTCAGGGAAAATTGCCCTGATATTCTAGAAGCAGAAGGTAAAATAGAAATTAAAAGAATCCACCAATCACCCCCTAAAAGATATCCCAAAAGGCAAACTTCCAGGAATATTATAGCCAAATTCCAGAGCTCCCAGGTCAAGGAGAAAATATTGCAAGCAGCCAGAAGGAAACAATTCAAATACTGTGGAGCCACGGTAAGGATAGCATAGGATCTAGTAACTTCTACATTAAAGGATCAGAGAGCATGGAATATGATATTCTGGAGGGCAAAGGAATTGGGATTACAACAAAAAATCACCTATCCAGCAAAACTGCATATAATCTTTCGGGCAGGGGTGGGGGGGAATGGAACTTCAACGAAAAAGAAGACTTTCAGGCATTTGTGATGAAAAGACCTGAACTGAATAGAAAATTTGACTTTCAAATGCAAGACCCTAGAGAAGCATAAAACGGTAAACAGAAAAAAGAAATCATGAGAGATGATAAAAGGTTAAACTGTTTACATTCCTACATGGGAAGATGATATGTCTAAATCAAAAGAGCTTTCTGAGTATTAGTGCAGATGATAATAATACATTTAGACAGAGGCCACAGGTGGGAATTGATTATGAAGGGATGATATCTGTAAAGCATGTATAACTTATATTGAATTGCTTGAGTTCCTGGGGTTGGGGGGAGAGAGAAAGGAAGAGAAGTTGGAACACAAAGTTTTAAAAAATTGATGTAAAAATTTGTTTTTACATGTGATTTGGAAAAATAAAATTCTAAATAAAAAACCAAATATAATCTATAATTGGTGAGGTTTTAAAAATAATATACATTGCCCTGTGTGACTTCATTAGATTGTGAGCTCCTTAGGAGCCTGGACTGTTTTTGCTTTCCTTTGTATCTGCAGTGTTCACCACAGTGCCTGGCACATAGTAGGTGATTAATAAATGTTTATTGACTGACTTAGAATAGTTTCTGCTCTGTATCATGAATGACTGAATAATAAAGCATTTTTAAGTGCTTACTTTGTGCTAGGCATTGTGCTGGGGATACACATGCAAAGAAGCAAGACAGGATTGTCCTCAAGGAACTTGAACTCTAATAGGAAAAGATGATAAAATAAAGAGAGTTAAAAGGGAGTAGGCTTAGGGTGGCCTGGTTTGGGAAAGGTGGATGCTTTCTTTCCTGATAAGATAAATGAAAGCTCATCTATCAGAGCTCAGCGTGGTTCTAGGTACAAGGAAGGGGCAGTTAAGGACAATAGGGTAAAGAGAATAGGAAGTAGTTCCCCACACTGATAAAGTCTTAGTACACATAGATACACACACAAATGTGTATTACATGTTATATGGTTTTTTTGTGTATATATATATAACACATGTGTGGTATATCACACATACACATACAATATATAATAAATATAATTGAATTTATAATAGATATAATAAATTTGTATATAAATGTGTATTATATGTAAATACACATAAAACATTTCCTTTCTCTAATCCATCCTCCACAAAGCTGCCAGATTCCTAAAACATAGATCCTCCACTTACAAGTTCTCTTTGCATTTAAATCTGTCCCCAATATCTTTCCAGCATATTTTTCCAGACTATTTTCACATTATTCCCTTCACAAATTCAACATTCCTGCCAGATTGGCCTGCCTGATGTTCTCTGCACACTCCCTTCCATTTCCTGCCTTGACCCGTGCAGGCTGACCCTCCTGCCTGGAATGCTTTCACTCTTCAGGTCTGCCTTTTGGCTTCCTTTCATTCAAGGCTCAGCTCAAGTGCCAGCTTCTGATCCTTTGTGGTTAATGTCCTTTCCCACCCAATTAATTCTGTATCCACATGTTGTTTGCACTCGTTAGAAGGTAATAATAATAAATAGCATTTACATAGTACTTTAAGGTGTGCAAAATAAAAATATTATCTCATTTCATCTCTACAATAAGCCTGTAAGATAGGTGCTATTATTATCTTCATTTTACAATTGATACAATTGAGATAGATGGATAGATTAAGTGACTCATCCAGGGTGACATACCTAGTAAGTGTCTGAGGGTAGATTTGCACTCAGGTCTTTCTGACTCCAAGCCCAGTGCTATATCTACTTCACCACCTAGATGCCTGGAGAACAAGAACTTTCTTTTCTTTCTTTCTTCTTTTTATTTTTTTTTGTCTCAGTATCCCCAAGAGGTAGCACAGTGTCTGGAACATGGTTAAATAAATATTTGCACTTATTAAATATTTATTGACATGACTTCAAAGAAAAGATACCAAAAGACACCTCCCACTACTCCTTTACAGAGGTGAGAGGTCCACAGGGTGTAGAACATTGCATATATAGGGCATTCCAAAAGTGTTGTTGTGACAGCTTATTTTTCCTGATTATTTTGATGTGATTGGTTTTGCTGGTTGCTATATGGGATGACTCTTTGAGTGAGATGCAAAAGGAAATTTAATTGATATAACAAAGAACTATAATTTGGCAAGACTTCATTAAAGAAAATCATCTCAACCAATAATAATTTCCATTTATTATTAATTTCTTCTCATTGAGCATTTATATATCATATTTATAAAGTGCTTTATAGTTTATAATACTTTTTAATTAAATGAAATATATTGGGAATCATATTTAGCACAGATTTTGTTCTTGCTAAAATTTGGGTATACAGATATACCTATAAATTCTCTCTAATGTCTTCTTATTGGCCTCTGGTCACATTCTAGTTTTGTCTGGCATGAAAGAAGATTTTCACTATGGATATGTATACACTGCTTTAAGTCATGGGCTGAATTTTTATCTTAGCAGCTGAGAATTTCCTGGTCTATTAATAGAAGCCCCCAGAACTAGGAACAAAATAAGACTCAGGCTCTGTGGCAATAAACATTTCTAAATTCCTTAGCTAGGTATTGTCCCATATTCCTTCACACCACCTCATCACCCCTTATATTTTTCTTTTTCTTCTTCCATAATCTTAACAGATAGTTTTGACCACAAACAGCAGCTACAGAAATTAACTGTAGAGGAGATTAAAAGGATATGGGTGGGGGCGGCTAGGTGGCGCAGTGGATAAAGCATCGGCCCTGGATTCAGGAGTACCTGAGTTCAAATCTGGCCTCAGACATTTGACACTTACTAGCTGTGTGACCCTGGGCAAGTCACTTAACCCCCACTGCCCTGCAAAAAAAAAAAAAAAAAGGATATGGGTATGGGAGATATTAGGTAAATGAATGAATGAAATGAAAATGCATTTCTTAAGAGTCTAGCAAAGCACTATGCTAAACATTGAGAATACAAATAGAAAAATGATACAGTCCCTGCTCTAAAGGAACTCGTTCTAATGGGGGAGACAACACGGACAGCTACAAGTCAAATGGAAAGGTCCCGTGGTCCTCAAGGTGCAGCAGTAAAAGTGATGGCAATGCTTCTCCTTTGATGTCATTCCCACTGATAAAATCATATCCCTTTTAAATGTTGAACCATTACACAATGCCAAGGATTTTGGTAGCAAGAGCTTTCTTTTCTGGGGTCATCAGGAGCTATGGTCACATCGCTTGCAGGAGCAGGTGCCAGGCTCCAGCTCCACAAGGATTGCTTTCCAGGATGATGGCTGTGGACATCGGGTTGGAATCATCATTATTCCCAAGGCTCCTGGGTTCAGGGTCCTGGACTGTCTCCATCAGGGTTTTAGGTGGACAAGATATGGGTGGTGGTTTGACTTGCCTAGTGCATGCTTCTTCTTGTCTCTCCTTTAGGGTGCCTTCCTGCTTTAGTGATATTCCTATTCAAGATATTAGGAGGAAGAGGCAAAGGAACTGGGAGCTTTTAATACAGAGAAAAGAAATCTGAGAAGGGACTTGATGCTTATAAATACACAATGATGGGAACTACTTCAGAAAGAAACAATAATGAGCTGGGAGTCAAAGGAAAAATGGAATAATGGATAAGGCACTCAACTTGGTGCCAAGAGGACTTGTTTGCAAATCCTGCCTCATAGACTTACTAGTTATATGACTTTGGAAGAGTCACTTAACCTCTCTGTGCCTGTTTCCTCATCTGCAAAATCAGAGAGGGGAGTGAACTTCATGGCCTCTAAGCTCTCTTCCAGTTATTTTCTTTTTTTTTGGAGGGGGCAGGGCAACTAGGGTTAAGTGATTTGCCCAGGATCACACAGCTAGTAAGTGTCAAGTGTCTGAGGTTGGATTTGAACTCAGATCCTACTGAATCCAGGGCTGGTGCTTTATCAACTGCACCACCTAGCTGTCCCACTTCAAATTCTAACTCTATATACCTGTATGCCTATGGGTCATAGGTTTAGAGCTGGAAGGGACTTTGGAGTTCATTTCACTTTAATTCCTTCATTTTGTAGGAAATACAGTGATTTGATATTAAAGATATAGGAAATTAAATAATTTGTAGGCATCAATACCCCCTCCATGGCGCATGTGACAGTTTCTATATCTCAGTGGATAGTTTTTGAGAGCTGCTGTGGCCAAAAACAAAACTAAACTAAATCACCTGGAGTGCCCCCTGGTGATGAACTCCTACAAACTAGACTCTTCCTTGGACAACAGAAGAAACTTGGTAGGGTCTGCCCAAACCATGGTATAGAGTAGTGGATAGAGAGCATCTCTCAGATTCAGAAAAAAAACTGCATTCACATTCTGCTTCTTACTCATCCTGGTTTGGTGACCCTGGGCAAATCCTTTAACTTCTCAGTTCCGCAAGCATCTCTTTAAAACTAGGCCTCCTAACCTAGAGTCTGTGAATTATTTTTAATAGTTTATCTATTTTTTTTCTTCTTTTTCTTTTTCTTTTTTTTTTGGTGAGGCAATTGGGGTTAAATGACTTGCCCAGGGTCACACAGCTAGTAAGTGTTAAGTGTCTGAGGCCGGATTTGAACTCAGGTCCTCCTGACTCCAGGGCCGGTGCTCTATCCACTGTGCCACCTAGCTGCCCCAGTTTATCTATTTTTGATAACTATTTCCATATAATTGGCTTCCTTTGTAATAGTTTTTATTTTATAGTATGCATTTCAAAGCACTATTCTGATAAGGGGTCCATGGGCTTTAACAGATTTCCAAAGGGGTCCAAGACATAAAAAAGGGTTAAGAACCCCTGTTCTAAGACTGGAAGTGGTAGAACAGTTACTAATTGACATTGGTAGGGCAGCCTTCCTCACTAGGATATATCTACAGTAATGAAGTTTGGCAGCTAGGTAGAGCACTGGATGGAACACGAGGCCTGGAGTTACGAAGACCTGAATTAAAATCTGGCCTCAGACACTTACTATCTGTGTGACCCTGGGCAAGTCACTTAACCCTCTTTGCCTCAGTTTCTTCATCTGTAAAATGAGCTGGAGAAGGAAATGTCAAGCCACTCCAGTTTCTTTGCCAAGAAAACCCTAAAAGGGGTCGTGAAGAGTCAGACACACCTGAAACCAACCAAACAACAACAGTTATGAAGCCACAGGTCCAGACTCTCCCTATCACTATTCCCTTCAAAAAGGATTTGTTAGAGCTCACACTCTACTGGCTTGGGGAACCCTCTATCATCTCCATGCCACAGAAGGTAAGGGAGGGGTAATTTAGCAGAGAATAGTTTAGATTTTCTGTTGACAAAAGAGGCTTCTATTGCAACAAGAGGGAGTTAGGTTAGAGGAAACATTCAAATAGGGTGTACCAAGTCTTGCTTTAGTAGCTCCTCTAAGAATTAGAGGCATTTGCATTCCTTCCTAAAAACAGGAGAGTTGGATCAGCTGGTGAAAGCAATTGTGGAACAGCATAATTGGTGGCTGAGAACACCAACAGGAAACATCCCTTGAGTCTTGAAGTCTCAGAAATGAAGGAGGCAATTAAGGTCCTTCCCCACTAGACAGACTTCACCAGCTGCTGTTGCACAGCCTGCCTTACCAGTAAGCAAAGTACAAAACCCCACCTGGTACCTGCTATTCTGCCTTCAGGTCTCTGGGAGCCCCTTTTGTTAGGATGTAAATACTTCCCTAAAGGGTCACACCTTAAACCTAAAAACTGACACCTTAATTATCATCAACACACCTTGGCAAGACTGAAGTTGGCAAGACTGAAGTTGGCAAGCCAACTGAGAGAAAGAAGTCACAAGGTAAGGAGGAGGAAGAAAAGGGTAAAACTCCCTAATAATGAGAGTAGTCCAAAGGTAGAGTGGGTTACTTTGGGAGGCTGTGGACAGAGATAGAGCCACCTTAAGGCAAACATTGCAAAGCCACAGACATTAAGTCATGATAAGTTGGAGGATTCATCCTGGGGAGAGGACACAACACAGACCCACAGATTCAAGCTGCAAGGGATGTTTGGGGTCATGTAGTCCAACACCCTCATTTTACAAATCAGGAAACTTCAGGTCACAGAAGTTGTGACTTGTCCAAAGTCAGTTAGTTGATAAAAGTGTATTATGCATCTCATGGGTGTGTTAAGTTAATGGAATTTGGTAGATGCCCAGGGGTCCAACTTGATTGGCTGCTACATCGATAGGAGACCGCTCTCAGCCAATCAACTTGAAGAACCTCCCATTTCTGGAAGGAGGGCAGGAAGTAGGAAACAGATGCTAGCAGACAGAATCTGCCTCTTTTTGGTTCGAGACATCAGCTTGGTGGCAGTACCTCTAACAGACATTTAGCATTTCCTTCCACTATTTAAAAATATGGTTCTGAGAAGGGGTTCCAAGGCTTCACCACACCTCCAAAGGGCCCCACAACATAAAAAGGCTTAAGAAGCTCTGGACTAGATGGACCGCTTCAGTTCCGAGATTTGTGGTTCTGGGAAGCAGAAAGATATTAGGGGAAAAGAAGGGGATGCTAATAGGGATGAGGGTAGACATGAATTTTGCTTTGGCTGGCCTTGATTATGTGATTTAAAAGTGCCTCTTTTGCCAAATTTGACAATTTTCAACCCCTGGATTGCAGTGGTATTATTCCCACAAAGGCAAGAATGTCTTACACCTTGTTCCTCTGACAAAATGGGTTAAAAATGAACGTTTAGGGGCAGCTAGGTGGCGCAGTGGATAAAGCACTGGCCTTGAATTCAGGAGGACCTGAGTTCAAATCCAGCCTCAGACACTTGACTAGTTGTGTGACCCGGGCAAGTCACTTAACCCTCATTGCCCTAAAAAAAAAAAAAGATGAATGTTTCTTTGTCTCTCACATAGCCCTGTACATAACTTTTCAGTTCATATTTCCTTTTCCCTGCCTCTTTTTCCTCTTCATTCACAGAATGCTATTTTCATGTTACAGTTCTAATAATTCCACTTTATATAAAAGTAATTACTCAGACATTATGTTGATCTCAGCCAATCCTTCGCTGCCACCCACCTTTCTGAGACTAAACAAACAACTCCTACCCCAGCTCTGACACCTTTATCCTCAACAATTAATTCCAAGGAATAGCTCCCCCGCCCCCCCTGCAAAAAAAAAATAATAATAATAACCAGGAGCTCAAGACCGACTAGGTCTACCTGCCCAGAAGTTGTACAATGGCATATTTAAAATCTGGTCAGTTGGGGTTAGACATTATAAAAACCTTTGATTTGTGACTTGTAAATTGAATGAACCATTCCTCCTGTTCCCTTCAAGCCCAATTCAAATGCCACCTCCTCTGAGAAGCCCTCAGATCTCACTCCTCCCAGTTGGTAACAAACTTCCTCCTCACAGATTTCATGGGTAGCTGTTTGTTTGGTAGATCTTTGAAGTACTCATTATGTGATCTTGTAAATTATAGTTATCTTTATTTGTATCAAAGGAACAGAGATTTAGGGCTGGAAGGGACTTTAAGGCAATCTCCCCCCTCAATCAGTCAATTAATCAATGTACCAGGCACTGTGCTACATGCTAGGCATACAAATACCAAAAAAAAAAAAAAATGAAGCCCAAGATTATGAAAGGCGTCTTCAGTGTTTCACACATATATTGTTCAGTCATTTTTTCAGTTGTATTTTACTCTTCATGACCCATTTGGGGTTTCTTGGCAGAGATACTGGAGTAGTTTAACATTTCCTTCTCCAGCTCATTTGACAGATGAGGAAACTGAGGCAAAGAGGGTGAAGTGACTGGTCCAGGGTCACAATCTAGTAAGCGTCTGAAGCTAGATTTGAACTTGGGAGGATGAGTCTTCCTGACTCCAGGCCTAGCACTCTATCCACTGTTACCTAACTGTTCCATCTTGCCCAGCTGGGAAGTGATAGAGACAGCATGTGATGATGAGTCCTAGTTCTCTGACTCCAAATACAGAGCTCCTTTCCACTGTGCTATCTTATCCTCCTATTCCAATGGAAACAGTTTGTAGGTAGGGATTGTATTTTTTGTATACTTGGTATTTCTCCATCAGACCAAGCACAGTGCTCTGCATGTAGTTCTTAATGTTTGTGGAAGCTCTCACTTTGGTACAAGAATTAGAGGAATCTTTTTCTTTGGTGAATTGAAAGACAGAAATGGCTAGACAGACTTGCTCTTCTGGGAGAGTTTGAATGTTGTGTGTACTAGAAGCAATAATGCAGACAAGAGGTAGAGGCCTGATCAGTGTTTTCCAGTCAGGCAGGGTTTGTGTCACTTGGGAGAAGTTGGAACACAAGGGTGATGGGTTCCAAAACCAAGAGATTTAAATTGCATTCACTTAAGTACCCACAAAATAAAAATATTCGCTTGGTGGCTAAAATGCGAGACCGAAGGCAGAAAGAAAAGAAAGGATTCTCTTATTCTTTGTTAGTTACAAAGTAAACCATTCCCTAGCTCCCTGGGCCTTTGGGACTCCTTGAGTGACATCTATATCAATATCTACGGAGACGTTTAAGGAGAGGAGTTGGCTTTCTTTCTCTACAACTTAATTTCTGTTCTTAACCTCATATTAACTAAATATCAGCTAAGTAGAAATTTTAACTGTTTAAAAAGTGTCTGGTTTTCTGGAAAAGAGGAACCAGGGCTGCTTACTTTAGCAGTGGACTGGTACTTGTTTACATCATGGCTACAGAATGTTGGAATTGAAACAGGGATTAGAGAACATCTGATGTTCAATGTAGAACATCTAGTGCTCAAATATCTCATGTGATACATGAGTAAATTGAGCCCCAGAGAGGTTCAACAAAATGCTCAAGATCATGTGGCAAGTGGAAACGCTACAAATCAGGGCTGATTTAATATTTTGTTGGTTGTCTATACTTGTTTTTTAAGTGCTAACAAGTAAGATTAAGCCTAAAAAGTATGGCGTGAGAGAATATGACTAGTCAAGGATGACACCTAGACACTTGGGTGGTACCTTTGACAGTAACAGTGAAGTTAGGAAAAGGGGCAAGTCTAAGGGGAAGATCATGAGTTCAGTTTTGAACATGTTGAGTTGAAGATGGTTACCAGATATCCCAGTCAAAATATCTAGGAGGCAGTTAGATATGAGACAGGAGGTCAGGAGAAAGGGCTAGATCTTAGCAGCATCTGCATAAAGATGACAATTTAAATTGAGGGAGCTGATGAGATCAAATGAAATAGTATAGAGGGAGAAGAATAGAGCCTTGGGGGACATTCACAGAGAGCAGGCATAACCTAGATGAAGATCCAGCAAAGGAAACTGAGAAGGAGCAGCCAGAGAGGTAGGAGGAGAACCAGGAGAGAGTGGAGAAGAGCCTATTTCATAGTGTAAAAGACTGGAAGATTGAGAAAAGGAGTCTGTGGTACAGAAAAAGGTTAAGAACCCTTGAGAGGCAATGAAAAGTGCACTGTATCTGGAAATAAGCTTGGGTTCTTGCTCATATTAATAACTAATAATTATATGGCACTTTACACACATTGTTTCATTTGAGCCCCACAATGCCCCTGTGAAGTTGTCACTACAGATATTATTATCCCCATTTTACAGAGGAGGAAAATGAGGCTCAGCAAGGTTGAGTCACTTGTCTATGGTCACGCAGACAGTAAGTGTGGAGGACAGGGCTTGAACCCAAACTTTCCTGGCTCCAAATACAGAACTCTATTAGGCCATATTACCTTTATCAGAAATGGAAAATCAGAAACTGATCACAGCAGTGGGTTTGTCTACTCAAGCCGATCATATTTTGGGGCTGTTTGAAACATCTACTTAAGAAATTGGGCACGATATTTTCCCAAATAAGTATTTTGGCTTGCACCCTGGACAGAATGACCATATCAAGATGCTGGTGATGTGAATATATATATATGTGTGTGTATATGTGTGTGTGTGTGTGTGTGTGTGTGTGTATAAAACATACTCACACATTCATATACATATACAGAATATTTACCTCAAGATGCTAGTATAACATATATACATACATTCACTTAAGCTATATATTTTATTATATATAATCACATACATTCATATACATATAAAGAATGGCCAGTCATAGATAGATAGATATGTATGAATATATGTATATACACACAGATGATCAAGATGCTAGCATAACATATATGTATATATACACACATATTTGTTTATTATATATATTTATGGTGGATATATAACACACATTCAAGAACATGTGCATATATAGAATGACCACATATGTACACACATACACACAGAATGAGCACATCAAGATGCTAGTGTAACATATATAGTTACTTATATATATTTATGATATAGATCACACATTCCTATACATTTACAGAATGACAACTCATACATGTGTAATGACTGGAATGATGCCACCTGCTGGAGACTTACTGTAGGAAAGCTCCACCATGAGGAGAAGGCCTCTGAGGGCAAGACCATGCGGCTTTTTCTTTGGTGTCAGGAAGGGACATTGGCTTGGGGGATGAAGAGGGGGCAAGGCTGAGGCTCTTGCTCTCTTTCACCAGGACTCTCATGGAGAACGGAGCAGGAGAACTATAGCTCCTTGAGATAGATAGATGAATTTAGGCCTTTCTCTCTCTCTTCACCAAATTCTTAATCTCCTTAATAAATGCTTAAAAGTCTAACTCTTGCTAAAGCTTATATTTTATTGGCGGCCACTCATTAGATATTTTAGACAGACTAGCTAGAATTTTAGCCCCTTACACATGTATACATATACAGAATGAATATATCAATATGCTAGTATAATATATATGTGCATATATATTTATATATTTATGTTGTTGCTGTTCAGTTGTTTTAATTGTTAATGACTCTTTGTTACCTCACTTGGGGTTTTCTTGGCAGAGATACTGGAGTGGTTTGCTACTTCCTTCTCCAGCTCATTTGACAGATGAGGAAACTGAGGCAAAGAGGGTTAAGTGACTTGTCTAAGATTACACAGCTAGTCAAGTGTCTGAGGTCACATTTGAACTCAGGAAGATGTCTTCCTGACTTCAGGCCCTGCACTCTATCCATTGTGTCACTTCACTGCCTAAATATATTTATAATATATATCGGGATGAATAAAAAGTCTGAAAGACATAATTTCTTGGTAATTAATAATCAATTTATTAATTATGTCTAGCAAATAATTAATAAAGTGAGGTCAAGAGTTCTCTTAGAAGCCAATGACAAACCTTGAAGGCCACTGAATGTTTAAATACCCTTGGAAGAGTAGGTATTCCTGACACACAAGCCGATCATATTTTGGGGCTGTTTGAAACATCTACTTAAGAAATTGGGCACGATATTTTCCCGAATAAGTATTTTGGCTTGCACCCTGGACAGAATGACCATATCAAGATGTTGGTGATACGAATATGTGTGTGTGTGTGTGTGTGTGTGTGTGTGTGTGTGTATAAAACATACTCACACATTCATATACATATACAGAATATTTACCTCTGATTGCTTAATAATTAATGAGACAATAAGTATTATAAAGAGAGGTAAACTTATTCTAATGAGGGTCTAGGGGACCAAGACTTTGACTATGTTATTCTTGGATAAAGAAACTCATCTCTATCCAGACTACCCCTGCCTTGGGTGATCTAGACAAAAAGGATCTATTCTCGACCGAGTCTAACCACAGTAGAGCAATGACAGTGTTACAGTAAGAATTTTACTTGGATAAGATGGTCTTTATCCTTTAATTAGAACTATGTTTCTCTAGTTTGGTGGAGTCCTACCCAAGATTGAACCCAAATCTCATTATCAGCCATGTCCTTCAGAGGTTGCTTTGACCTATTAACTAAATGAGGAAATGGGGGGGACCTAGATTCCCCCATACAAGTTACTGGTTATTAATAATTACTTCTCTCAATATAAATATAACACATACACAAATTCATATATATGTATAATGTCTATAGATATATGTCTATATGTGTATACTATATGTAATATAGTATACATTACATATAATTTGTCAGGAAATCCTCGGAGTAAGAAGTCCAGCTAGTGAGAAAGTGACATTCAAACATCCCATGGCGAGGGGAGTAAGGACGGATTCCAGTGCTAATCCTGTCTTAGGACACAAGTTCTTCTTGGGCTGTTTTATTACAGAAGCTTTTTCATAAGTAGAGAGGAGTTGTAGAAGACCAAGACCATCCTTCTGGGTAAAAGAAGGTTTTAGAGGGAGGAGAGAATGCCTAAGTCCAGTGATCAGATGCTCTATCTGGGCCATTGTCACTTAAAGAAGAAGATTCTACAAGACTTACACTTATATACACGTATAGTTTATTATATATGTGCTTTTATCATGTATATGTACAACATATATGAGTTTACTTATACACAAGCCTCTATACCCATGCATATACTTATATAGTTCAATATGCTCATTTTATATATATATATGAGTTAGCCTATAAGCAGGTTTTCGTTCTAACTGTACCTATGTGCAAACTTTGGTCAAATCACTTAACTCCTCTGAATGTTTCCTCAACTGTAAAATGTGGATGTGCATTGGTACACGAGGCAGGTAATCTAAATGATTTCTAAAATTCCTCCAAGGTTCTCTATGGGTCTAAGTTCATTCGCGGTTGCCCCATTAGGAAGGGATGGTACTAAGCAGGAGCAGGGAGGGCACCTCCTGTTGGCATTTGGCTCGAGGAGGTGGATAGAGAAGTGAGGCTCATTGGAAGAAAGAGAAAAGAAGCCCTGGCTTGTTTTGGTTTTGTTTTGTTTTTTTCCTTTTTATTTTTCTTTTTTGGTGGGGCAGGGGTGGGGTAGAGAAAAGCACTGAGAAAGAAGATAGCAGCTCTAGATTTCACAGAAAGAACACCTTGATTGCTCAAACAAAACCTATACACAGGCCATACCAGCTTTGGCAGGGTAAAGACCTGCCCTTCTAGGTCTTCCCTTTAATCCTGGGAAAATCTCCTGGCCCAGGGAACCAGCCAAGCCTGATTTGGGATCAGGAGCCCAGAGATAACAGGGGCCACCTGGCTCTGAGCGGGATGCCACAAGAGAAGAGGATGCTGCCCCGCATACCGTGAAGGAATTGGCCACCCTGATACCTGCCCGATTTGTCAGGGAATCCTGGGGGTGGAAAGGCCAGCAATCTAGAAGGTGGTATTCCAAGGTCCCATTGGAAAGAGGTACAAGGATAGGGCTAATTCCACCTAAAGATGCAATCTGGAAAGGCTCTTCTTGAGTTGCTTTATCATTTATCACTTAGCAAGTTAGCTAATCTTTCTAGGCCTTATTTCCTCATCTGTAAAAATGAGGGGGTTGGACTCAAGAGCCTTTAAGATCTGTTGCACCTCTAAATCTTTTTTTTTTTTTTTTTGGCGGGGCAATGAGGGTCAAGTGACTTGCCCAGGGTCACACAGCTAGTGTCAAGTGTCTAAGATCGGATTTGAACTCAGGTCCTTCTGAATCCAGGGCTGATGCTTTATCCACTGCGCCACCTAGCTGCCCCCAACCTCTAAATCTTTATGGCATAATTGGCATTGGAACCAACTTTTCTGCCATTTGGTAGTTTACTCTATAATCTTTTCTCACAATTCAAAGATGCTACCTATCTCAAACCTAGTACACAAAATTCTCAATAAATTCCACATAGTCAAACAATGTAACTGAACATATCATGACTGAAAATTCTTGGACATAGCACCAAGAATAAAAATGCTTTGTCAGTCACTTATAAACATTTATTAAACACCTATTATGTACCAGGTACTTTGTTTAGTCCCAGGGAAAGGCAAAAGAGAGTTTCTGCTCTTATATGCCTACTCTAATGCAGGAGATAACATGCAAATAACTACAAACAAGATGGGTGGATGGATGGATGGATGGATGGATAGAAGGAAGGAAGGAAGAAAGAAAGAAAGGCAGCAAGCCTAAGGTAGATGAAAGGATAGAAATAATAAGGAATAGGCTAAGGCAAAGAGAAGGCACTAGAATTAAGTGGGGGAGGAGGGGATTGAACAGGCTTCCTGTAGAAGGTAAAGTTTAATGGTTAGGACTTCAGGGAAGCCAGGGAAGCCAGAAGGTGGAAATAAGGAGGAAATGGAGTGCCTTGTATGAGGAACAGAAAGGGGACCAGTGTCACTGGATTAAAGAATACATATGGGTATAAGATGAGAGAAATACAGAAAGGTAGGAAGGGATTATCTTATAAAGGGCTTTGAATATATGAAAGCATATGGCTTTAGAAGCCTAACCTGTAACCTAATTCACAAGCTCTGTGGGCAAATTTATGATTCTAACAACATATACATTTGCATTTATACTTCCTGTTATGTTAGGAAAGGTGAAAACAGGGAAGAGTAATAGCATTGTGTGCTGACATGTATCACCTTGATCAGGAATGAGTCAACTTCACTTATGAAGTGCCCATTGTAGGCAAAGTAATGTGCTAGGACCGAGAGGAGTTACAGAGAAAATCTTTTGTGTTGAATTCTTTTGGAAAGAAATTCAGGCGAAACTTTGGCCATGCTATTATACTGTATTATGCAATCCCAAGTATTTTAAAATATGCCATCTTTTGCAAACCAAGCCTTGAACACTTATTTGTAACCCAAATGAGATGAGAAAGTTGATAGGGCTATAGGGAATTATACAACTTAGTGAAACCTGATGTATTTGGCACAAGTGTAAAATGTTTAATGGCTCCTGGCATTTATTTTAAAGCATTATTTTAAAATGCATGTGAATTCTATTCCGCCCTTAAGAACAAAATTTTAATATGTAGCCTGTGGGGTTACCTAAGACCAATAAATTTAATTTGTATTAATGTTTTGTATTAACTGTCTTTATCATGTTATCCAAGAGTAGGAGTCACTGCTCTCCGAGGACCCAACCTGCCAATTCAAGCAGAAATTGGTGAATGCTGCTATTTCTACCCCCCTTTTCTTCCCCACCTCCCTTTTAAAAAAAAAATCACTTTTGTCCTGTGGTTTTCATTTTTGTTTTCTTGAAAAATAGCTCTGAAAAGAAAGGCTTTTAAGAGCCCATTACATTTTGTTGTTTTTTGTTTGTTTGTTTGTTTTGCAGGGCAGTGAGGATTAAGTGACTGGTCCAGAGTCACACAGCTAGTAAATGTCAAGTGTCTAAGGTCAGATTTGAACTCAAGTCCTCCTGAAATCCAGGGCCAGTGTTTTATCTACCATGCCACCTACCTGCCCCAGCCCATTGCATTTTAAACCTTAAAACCCAAATCATTCTGGCTTTCATTGAATGGCCAATAATAGCCCCAATCCAAGCCTCTGTGGCTCATTGTTTAGGTTTTGATGTCTTAGAATGCGTGTAAGTAGCAAATGTTTTCTGTTCTGTTCTGAAGGTCTTCTCCTTCCAGACTGATATCATTGTGATGGCAAATTGAACCATCTTTTGAATCAACTCTTTTTTTTTTTTGGCAGGAAAATGGGGGTTAAGTGACTTGCCCAGGGTCACACAGCTAAGTAAGTGTTAAGTGTCAGAGGCCAGATTTGAACTCAGGTCCTCCTGAATCCAGGACCGGTGCTTTATCCACTGTGCCACCTAGCTGCCCGCTTTTGTCTCAACTCTTAACTAACCCTTAGTCATTAAATGGGCATGGCCTCAAATAAACTGAAACCTGGGAAAGACTGTAACTTAAAAAGGTCAGTCACTCACTGCATCCTGGGCTATCACCAGTCACCTTGACCTTAGTCTTTCCACCGGACTCTGGAGGAGAGAAGGAGGCTAGATTTTTCACAGCTCTGCCTCAATCATATCCAATTTATGCATTTCAAGACATCACCCTCAGTATTTCATTGGTCCTCTTCAAGAACGAAAGACAAACAACAATTTGTATTACATAACTTCAAATGTATCTGAGCCAAATGGACTAAGATTTTCCATCCTTGCCTAATAAAAAGCTTGCCATGAATCTTTCTTACCTCAAGAATCCATCCATGATGTCATCAATGATTTCACCAGTGTGGATATTTCCTTCTTTAAAACTTAAAACTTATTGCAACCCCACTATCACTTGGAATACCGTTTTCATAAGTTGCTATGGCCAAAACCTTAGGAACTCAGGGTTGATTTTGTGATGATCTATTCCAAATTCAGATAGGCTGAACTCTGATACGATTTGGGGGCCCATCCTCAAAGCAATTCTAGCTTGGAGGGACTTCTGAGAATTTCAATTAAACTTCCACAACCCTGGATATTTGCAGATTCCCTCCAAACCATAATGAGACATCAAAGGAAGCTTTATTGGATGACATGATGAATCAAGCTACCAAAATAAAAAAATCCTAAATACTAAGAACTGTCTTTAAATGGAAAATATGCTAAAGTGGGAAGCATGGGAAGGTTCTGTTACCTTTGACAGTATAATCACTATTATGAGAACTGTGTAATTTAAAATTCTAAATGTGGGTTCTAATCTGTTCCTCCAGTTTTGGGGGAAACTGACTAAAATCACTGATAAAATGAGTTTAGGTTTTTAAGGGTTTATTGAAAGATAGAAAGAGAAAGATTGAGAACAGAATTCCTACAGCCTGGCAATCCTATCTTTCCTCAATTTCCCTGTGAAGTCTTCTGGAGTCTCTCTCTCCTCTACCACCATGAAGTCAGGAACAAAAAGAGACAGAGCTCTCTGTGCAGGCTCTCCTTCCTCCTTCCTGTCCCCTTCCAGAAATGGGAGGTTCTTCAAGCTGGTTGGTTGACGAGGCTGGAAGTTCAAAGTTTTTTTAGATTCTGAGAACCACCTAGCTGCCTGAACCATGCTTTCTTAAGTACTCTCAAGTACCAGCCAGATGTGCTAGTCAACTAGTAATCCAGTCAAATCAGCCAGTAATCCACTCAGGTGGGCTCCTGAGTATCTGCCAAATCTCATCTATCACATTCCATTATCTTGACAGTTTTCCCCCTTTGTTTCTTCTAGGAACAGGGTGTTCCTTGATGAAACACACCCCATGCTAACAAACAATATGCAAATAATAATATAGAAAAGGGAGAGATAAAAGTTTTGTCCAGAGGGGCGGTCCCTCATAAACGTGCTTTGACATTGGTCTTTCATAGGGAGGGCCTCTGCAAGTATATAATAACAGAAGGAGAAAACAAAATCAACAAAACAAAACTGTTCATATAAAGTCTCTGAGTTCTCTTGTCTTCTTGGAGTGGTAAGATGTCATCAGGAGAAAAGTGGGTTTCTGGTCTGGTCTGTGATGATTCCTACAGAACAATGAACTCTACTTTGGGAGAAGACAATTACATACTCAGAAGGAGAAAAACAGCTTTCTGATGACCCTCTGATGATTAGAAAAATTATTTGGCCATTGTCACAGGTAAAAGGTGGTGATCCTTAGGTATTCTTCAATAAAGAATTACACTCTTGCACACAGTCCAATCAGAATTAAAGTAGACTTTTATTTGGCACTAGGGAAAGTGACCGAGAGGAAGGTCAGAGACCACACCTCTCAGGGAGGAAGAAGAAGAGTTCTAAATCACTTCCTCCAAAGACAGTAAGTAAAATTTAAGGTCACTTCTCTTTCTGCCCTTCCCTCCTAGTTTTTCTTGGAAACTAAGGTTTCTTCACTCCCTTCCCCCATCAGTACCCAGCATCCCTATACATTTTCTCTTTTGAAACCTGCTCTCCAAAATAAGTACATTCAAAAAGCGGAATTAGAAATACATTTCTAGACATGACCATTGTGGGACTGTTTTGTTTATTGTAAGGTTTTTGTTTTCTTTTTTTCTTTTTCTGATGGGGGGGTAGAAGTGGTAAGGAGAGAAAATAAGTGCTTTCTGATTGGAAAATAAAATGTTTTTTAAAAAGACAAGAGGCCTAAAATTCATTCACATTAAAGTATAAATGACTGATAACTTATCAAACCCAAGGGAACTTTGCATTTTAAGCTGAAAGAATGAAACTCTATAGATGGAATTTCAAACATCAGGATTTTGCAAGATTTGGGGGAGAGAGGGATATTTTTTGAAGGAGAGAAAGGTAATATTCTTATATGCTAATAATATTCTAATATGTTCTCTGAAGAATGTTGGAATCAATTATGTGTCATGAGAGACACTGGCACAGGACTGCCCAACATGGTGTGCCTGCATTTAAAAAGGCGCTATGCTGTATGTGAGAAGCAGAATTGCAGTAACTCAAAAGAAATGTGATATGTGCAGATTTAGAGACATCTCCACTCCAAATGTTCACATGGATTATTTGTGCCCTACCTATCTTGTATTGGTCTGATCAGCCACAGTTGGACACACTGTACGTTGACTTCAACATAGTGATATCAGTAGGGTCCTCTTTGAGAATGAAGGACAAGAACCACCAATATATAAGGGGGGCTCTGATCCTCCCCTCCATGGAAGTAAAGAAAATTCCTTTCTAGGTGCTAAAAACCAGCGCATTAAAAATCCTATCCTGTAGTAGTACAGATGATCTCCCAACAAATACTATGTGGCTGTGCCCCCTGGCTCTATCTCTCAAAACTCCAGAATGGAACTTTGTAAACACAGCATTATGGAGATGAAACATGTCTATTAGGAAAATTTGGCCCATTCATACAGGGTGCATGGCCCACCCCCTCTCCCTGGAGAGATGCATTTTTGTGCCTGGGATGGGAGTGATGGAGTCTAATATTTGTATTCTTGAAAGTATATATAATTTTAAAATATGAGATTACATATTGCATAAGGTTAATAATATTTAGGAGCATTATTTTAAATGAATTTATTAAGCTTCTACATATTGAACTGAATTTACTAGCTTTTCATCTGGCTAGTAGACACTCTTAACTTACCTTCAAGAAGGTGTGTGCTTTAAGTCTATTTCTGATAATGGAGATAGATATGCACTAATCCATTCACACTTCCTTGTTCCCCTTCCTTATGCATCTTGAAATGTTGCTTTAAAAGGTCTGGCCAATGTGAGAGGTGTCATCCATAACAACTGAAAACTTCAGGAAACATTTAAGTAGCCAATCCAATCCAGACAAAGAGTCCAAAACAGATACAGACAATGATGGGATCTGCAGATTGTGAGTTGATATCTCAGTACCAATCAATCAACAAGCATCTATTAGGTGCCTGCTATGTGCCTAGCTCTGTGCTAGGACCTAGAGAATACAGAGACAAAAATTATACATCGCCTGCCCTCAAGGAGCTTTCATTCTAATGGGAGGATACAAAATATTCATAGAGAAAGAAATAGAAAATCTATACAGATGAAATACAAAGTGATTTGGGGGGAAGGACATAAACAGCTGGGAGTCCAGAAATGTGTTTTGAAGAAAGTAGAATTTGAGTTGGGTCTCAAAGGGAAGGAGGGGTCCCAAGAGGCAGAGAGAAAGTGGGAGAGCATTTAAAGGCATGGGAGACAAGCTGCAGAAGGACACCAAGAGGGGGAATGAAGTGGTATGCGAATGGTACAGGAGGAGAGAGTATGTGAAAGAGAGGAGTGTGTAAGAAGCCTGGAAAGAGACTGAATCCAGAGGAGAAGGGCTTTAAATTCCAGACAGAGGAGTCTGTGTGTGAATGAGATAATAGGGCTAATAGAAATTATAAAAACAACTAGCACTCATATAGCAGTTACTACGTTCCTGGCCCTGTGCTAAGTGCTTTACTGATCTCATCTAATCCTCACAACAATTCTGGGAGGTAGGTGCTATTATTATGCCCATTTTACAGATGAGAAAACCAAGGCAAACAGAGGCTGAGTGATATGCTCTGGGTCACACAGCTAGTAAGTCTCTGACGCCAGATTTGAACTTAGATGTTCCCTGACTCTAGGCTTAGCACTCTGTCCATCAATTTGGCAGTGATGTGTGGATTGGAGAGGAGAGGAATTAAACTGAACACCAGCCCAATTAGGATGATATTTTGGCATTCTTTTTTTTTCCAGAGTAATGAGGGTTAAGTGACTTGCCCAGGGTCACACAGCTAATAAGTGTCAAGTGTCTGAGGCCGGATTTGAACTCAGGTCCTCCTGAATCAAGGGCCGGTGCTCTATCCACTGCGCCACCTAGCTGCCCCCTTGACATTCTTTTTGACAGGCATTGAGGGCCTAGACTAATGTATTAATGATGAGGAGCTGGAGGATGTGAGAGATGTTGAGAAGATGTCAGTTGATTGCATAGAGGACACAAGTGAGAGTGAAGAGTTGAGGATGATTCTTAGATTGCTAATGTGGGTTACTGGAAATACTCATGACAGAAATAGGCAAATTAGGAGTAGATTTAGAGGGAAAATAATTAGGTCTCTTTTTGACATAATGAATTTCAGATACCTATGGGACATAGGACATATAGGAGACAGGTAGGTGGAGCAGTGGATAAAGTGCTGGTCCTAGAGTCAGGAGGACTTGAGTTCAAATCTGGCCTTAGACATTTACTAGCTGTGTGGGCAAGTCACTTTACCCCCTTTGCCTTAGTTTCCTCATCTTTAAAACAAGCTGTAGAAGGAAATGAAAAATCATTCCAGTATTCTTTCCAAAAAAATCTCAAATGGAATCACGAAGAGTCAGACACGACGAAAATGAGTGAACAACAATGGGGCATATAGATGGAGATATCCAGCAAACAGCTAGATGCAAGACTAAAACTCAAGAAAGAGATAAAGACTGAATAGATACATTTGATAGGTATCTCTATAAAGATGATGATCATCTAATCCATGGGAGCTGATGAGATCTTGAAGAAAGAGAATGTAGAGAAGAGCAGAGGACCCAAAACAAAGCTCTGGCATATGGTCATGTATAGGTAAGGATGTAGATGATGAGCAAGTAAAAAGTTTCTGGCTTCATTCTCTGGAATAAGGTTTTGTTTGCTTTTTTCTTCTAGTGAGAAATACCCATAATGTCCCCCAGTACCTGAGAGGTGGTTCTCAGATGTTATCTTGACTAGCCAGTAGCCAAAGTATAAATGATCTCTTGTTATTCCAGATAAGTGGCCTTCCAGCTGTTTCTTAAAGACTTCTACTAATGAGAGGTTTTCTGAGGCAGCCCGTTTCATAGCTGGATATGCCTGAGAAAGTTATTCCTTATATTTAGTTACAATCAGGCTCCTTGGGGCAGCTTGCTCTAACTAGTTATGCTAATTGGTGACAGATAATCTACAAATCCAGGAAATAGAAATATATACCTATGTTTCTGGCTGGTTAGCTCAGTCACTTGTCTCACAAGTTCTAAGGAAGACAAACTTACAAGTTCCAGTTTTATCCAATTATCTTTGCTCTGTTATGTAGCACAGATTATAATCCTGGTTGACTGGTCTATGGAGGAATAACCTCATATCTGTTAGGAAGGGGCAGCACCTCACTATTCTGAGGGAGTCTTCTGGAGAAGCAAAATTGCTACTTAGTCAGGAAGATCTAGCTTCTAATCCCACCTGTGACATTTACTAACCATGGGAGTCAGGCCAAGTCTCTGTGCCTCAGTTTCCTCATCTGTAGAACAGAGATAATAATACTTACAGTACTTGGAACTGCTATGAGGCCAAAATAATATCAAGTACTTTATAAATGATAATTAATTTTCTTATTTGCCATATAAAGAATGACAATATGCCGTGCTTCCAGAAGCCTTTTACTATAATATGAATATCAGAGAATACAGGCAAACTGCTATAACCAGGCAAAAAGACACTAGAGACAACTATTCATGTGTCAGATAACTTAATCAGCTAAACTCATGACATTACATTATGAAGACATGGTGCAAGAGTTCTTGGTGTGGTTTCATAGGGAGTGACTTGTAGGTAGCAAGTTAAAACAAGATTATTTGGTGGGGCAGAGGGTGGGAGGAATCATCTCCAGTTAGTTGGGGAAGGGTTTGTGGAGGAGGTGGAATCTTGACTACTCTTTGACTAATGGAAGGGGGAAAGGGACTTTCTTGAGCTGGGGCGGGGGTAGGGGGGGGAATGATGTTCTAACTACAGAGATTATTAAAAGAGAAAGCTCTGAGGACAGACAGGGATGAACTGGCTGAAGGCAGAAGGAGTTGCCAAAGCCCAGCAGACGATTTAAAATGCAGCAATAAAAGAACAAATCTGGAATTCCATTTGTTGGTATACTAGAACAGAAAGTAACTGCGTAGACAGGGGCAGGGAAGGGCAACTTGAGCAACACAGCCAAGGTTGGCATTACCTCATATTAGAGCTCCAAAATGAAAGTGTGTTATAGCAGACTCAAAGGGAGCCCAGAGAAAAACAAACCTGGAACAAGAGTGATAATTGTTAAAGTAATTAGACTTATTTAACTCAAGGTGCAGATGGCAAAGGAGAAACTTGATATCCCTTCATATTCTTAAAGACTATTTGGGGATGATAGCAGTTGCCTATTCTCTATTCCTACTTCAGGCAGAGGAAATGGCTTAAATTGTATAGAAAGGATATAGAAGAGACATAAGGAAAAACTACCTAATTGTTTGGGTTACTAGACAATGGAATGTGTAACCCAGGGAGACTCTAAAATGTTGATTCCCTGAAATTGTTTCCAAATGGGAGAGTTGTTATTGTTGTTCAGTTGTTTCAGTCCTGCCTGACTCTTTGTGACCCCATTTAGGGTTTTCTTGGCAAAGATGCTGGAGTGCTTTGCCATTTCCTTCTCCAGCTCATTTTACAGATGAGGAAACTGAGGCAAACAGGGTTAAGTGACTTGTCCATAAACATACAATTAATAAGTGTCTGAGGCCAGATTTGAACTCAGAAGATGAGTCTTCCTGACTCTAGGTCTGGTGCTTTATCCACTGAGATACCCAGCTGCCCAAATGGGAGAGAGATTCTCCCAAGTCCTAAGTCTTGCCAGGGATGACTTTTAGGGAAAGATGTTTATCTTCACTGTGGGAAAATAATGTATGTGAATTTGCTAGAAGAAAATTTGCAAAAGAGAAAATAACCTTATAAAACATTCCCTGGAGATTTGTCATCATATTATGTTTTCATGTAATCATTCATTTCAAGAAAAGTATATTCTCTTGACTTTGAATTGGTGTTTCTACAGTACTTCTATATCTCCTGCCTTTGGGCTAAATAATCTTTTAATCTTTTAAAGTCAGTAGCTTCCACAAAATTCTTGATAACAGAGTGTGTAGAATCATAAATGTAGAGTTGGAAGGGATGTCAAGAGACCTTACTCTATGAAATATTGGGACAAAGTGGAAAAAGTAGCTTAGTTATTTGTAGGTCCAGGGTGTTGTGTTCAAGTTTCCAGTGATGCATTTCTTTGGATGGATGAAAACACCTCCCTTCCCAAAATAGATATGGATTTGAGAGGCTCCCTTATGGCCTGTTTGTTGGGAAATTCCAGGGTACAGACTAGAGTTCAGCAAGAAACCTTGGTTCCTCACTAACCAAGGGCAACAATAGAAAAATAGCATAAGTTTGGAGCAGAAGTGAAAAATCACCTATAAAGACAAGACTAAGGAACTAAATAATTAGGGTTAAACAACTGTGTCAACCATACATGAACTGCTGAAAAGTGAAGGAAGTAAAACCAGGAAAACAATATACAAAGTGACTACAGCAATATTAATGCAAACAACAACCCAAAACATGGAAACTGGATATATTTTGTTATAATGACCAAGCTTGTCTCTAAGTCATTATAATAACAGAGTCAAATGAAATGCATCCAAATTCTGTCTCTGTCATTAACTACTTGTATGTCCTTTCCTCTCTGGGCCTCTTTTCCTCATATGGAGAATGAAAGAATTATACTAGGTGGCTCTAAATAGGTGATTCTATTATCCTCTGAAAAATCAAAAAGATCAATAAGATGTTTTTTAAATGATAGTGGAGAAGTGGAGCCAAGATGACATAGTAGCACTATTATAAGATTCCTGGCCCCCACAGCCACTCCCAGCCCAAACTCCTCTAAATATTGAAAATGAACCAGACTGAATCTTAATGGGGAAGTCCAAGAAAAAAATCACAGTGAGTCACTTTCCCAGCTTAAGTCAGCATAGGGACATAGACAGAGTTTTATGGATACTGAGGATGGAGTCTTATCAAGAACACTCTCAGGGGAGCACTCCAGCAAAGGAAGAAGACATATACCAGGGAAAGAGGAGATACTATCTTCATAAGGCTAGGCTGCAGCGACAGATAGCACCTGGAAGAATGATAGCCCAGTCGAAGGTCCCAGGTCCAGGGCTGACTGCACCTATGGGTGGTGTTCCAAGGTAAAGAGTGGTCCCGAAACCCTTGGTTTTATATGGAGAGAGAGAGCGAGCGCGAGCGCAAGCTCAAAAGCAAGCATCAGCAATATGGCTCTGGCCCAAGTTGCATATCTGGGTCTCAGTTCCAAAGTCTACCCCAATCGGAAGCCTTTAGGGGAATAACAAGGGAAGGAATCCTAGTCTAAAAGGAAATCTACAGTTCTGTTACTCTTAATCAGCAGAACTTTCTAGCAGGCTGATAGTGGCTGATAGTCAAGAGAAAGTCTACTGTTGTTTAGACCCAAACCCAGGTTAGGAACTTAACAGAGTTCAGACCACAGTGATCAGCTTTTGCCATGGATCAAACCACTTTGAGAGCATTCAAAGTTTGCAGGTCCTTAGCCTGAGCTGTCTCCAAGACCCTGGAATAACATGACACCCAATACCCCTAAGAAAACAACAGCAAGACCAGTCTAGACCTTCCATCCAAAAGTGTACAAAGCCTGGCCCCTACATAAAGTCTGAAGTCAGGAAATCAAGGCTTGAAGAATGAACAAACAATAAAAAAAATTCTATCAGGAAGAGCTATTATAATGACTGGGATGCCCAGAAGAGAATGACTAAAACATCTACAAACAAAACCTCAAAGAAAAATACAGCTTGGGCACAAATTCAACTAGAATTCCTGTAGGAAATGAAGCAAGAGCCTAAAAAAGAATTTTTAAAGTATTTTTATAAATGAAGTGAGAGTGCTAAAGGGGAAAAAAAGGAAAAAGAACTGAGTTGTGAAAGAAAGTACTGGAAGATGAATTAATAGCTTAGACTGAGCAACATAGTCCGTGAAAATTAGAATAGACCAAATAGAAAACAATGACTCCACGAGATGGGAAAAAATATTAAATACAAATAAAAACCCTGAAAAATATAGAAAAAAATGTAAAGTATCTCATAGTAAAAACAACTGACCTTGAAAATATATTGAAGAGAAAAAAATTAAGAGTTATTAGATTACATGAAAGCCATGATCTCTGTTGCCCATACCCCACACTCCACACTCACTATAGAAAAGGCTAGACATCACATTAACAAGAAATCATAAAATATAGCTTTCTAGGTTTCTTAGAACAAGAGGGAAAAGTAGGAACAGAAGGAATCTATTAGTCACCTCCTGAAAGAAACCCCCAAATGAAAACTTTCAGGAACATGACAAGCAAAATCCAAAGTTTCCAGGTCAAAGAAAAAATTCTGCAAGCAACCAGAGATAATTCAAGTACCTAGGAGCCACAGTCAGGATCACACACAATTTAGCAGCTACTACTATGAAAGAAAGGACAACTTGGAATACAATATTCCAAAAGCCAAAGGATATAGACTTGCAAGAACAATTTACCCAATAAAACATTATTGGGGTTAAGTGACTTGCCCAGGGTCACACAGCTAGTAAGTGTTAAGTGTCTGAGATCGGATTTGAACTCAGGTCCTCCTGAATCCAGGGCCAGTGCTCTATCGACTGCACCACCTAGCTGCCTGAGGAAATATATTTTTAATGAAATAGAGGACTTTCAAACATTTTTTATGAAAAGGCCACAGCTGCATAGAAACTTTGAATGTCAAACATAAGAATTAAGAGAAATATAAAAAGGTGAACACAAACAATGGCAAAAGACTAAACAAAAACAAACTGCTTACATTCTAATATGGGAAGATGATATGTGTCCCTTCTGAACCCTATCACCATCAAAGGTCATAGAAGGAATCTAATTAGACAGAAGACATAAATGTGATTCAGTGATGATTTTAAGAGAACAGAAAGAGAAAGAAAGAGGAGGAGTATACAGGGTGGGGACTGGGGGTGAGGGAAGAGAAAATAATATTAGGGAAAATCATCTCACATAAATTGGGTATGCAAGTAGAAGTCTATACAAATATGGAGGAAGGGGTGAACTGAACTGATCAAAGAAAGGAAGAATACATACATACAAACACACACACACATACACAAGAGTTGGGTATAGAAATACATTTCACTGAATGAGGAAATGAGGGAAAGGGGAGAACAGGAAGTTAGAGGGATGGTAGCTAAAGGGAAGGATTAGTCCTAAATTTTAAAAAATGTAGATATACAAAATAATATAATAATATTTAATAAATATAAATGAAATATTAGATTGTTTAGATATTAAAGATAAATTAAAATAACCAAAGATATACAAAATATTTATACCTCTTTTTGAGGTGGCAAAGAATGGGAATCTGAGGGGATGCCCATCCATTGGTAAGTGACTGAATGGGTTGTATGTAGTATATGGCTGTGATGGAGTAGTATTATGCTATAAGACGTGATGAAGGAGAAGGTTTCCAAGATACCTGCGAAGACTTGTAAGAACTAGCACAGAGTGAGATGAGTAGAACCAGAAGAACAGTTGATAGAATGATAACAATATTATGGAGACAAAAACTTTGAAAGACTTAGGAAGTCTGTTCAATGCATGCCCAACCAAAATTCCAGAATAATACAATATTCTACCCACCTCCTGACAGAGAAGTGAGAGACTCAAAGTATAGAAATGAGACTATGTGTATGTTTATACACCTATATACATATATTTACATAAAGACATATAAGTATATATGTGTGTGTGTGTATATATATATGTGTATGCGTAGACATATTCTTTTTAGACATAATGTAGAAATTTGTTTCGCTTGGCTATACAAGCTTGTAACAGATTTAATTTTTTTGTCATTCTCAGTGGGGAGTAGGATGGAATAGGAAGAAGAAAAGGTGAATTTGTTGTTCATTAAAAAAATAAGATTTAATTTTAAAATATTAATAGTGGGGAAATAAGCATGTCAACTAAACTGGAAGTGAAGCATAGAACTCTAAGTTTTTCAGGTGGTGAGGATCATCCAATCTGACCCCCTTATTTTACAGATAACAAAATTGAGGTCTAAAGAAATGAAGTCACATAGGAAATCAATACCAGAAACAAAAGGCCTTCTGATTGCGTATCCAATGTCCCCCCACCCCTTACTGGATTCTTAATGCTTCTTGTTAATAATGTGATTAGTGTGTTGTGTCAACTTAATTTAAGTAAAGAGACCATGTCTCTAACTGACCCTCTTGTACAATTTGTACCCTAAAATGATCTCACAGTAGCTAAATAATTTTGCATTTTAAATAACAGACAATGAGTTATCACAAAGAGATGAAGCAAAGGAGTCATGAGTGTGTTATAAGTGAAAAAAGGCTCAGGGCACAAGGGTGTGGTATTTGGAGATGGATACAGTGGAGTTATTGTTTTAGGGTATTATTTATTTGGGAAGCTTCCTGTCTCGGGGTTGCCCATAGCCTCATTTTGTCAAACTTTGAATCCACATTTTGCATCTTATTATCTTTTTTTTAATATTAAAAGTATTTTATTATTTTCCAGTTACATGTAAAGATAGTTTTCAACATTTGTTTTTATAATATTTTGAGTTCCAAATTTTTCTCTCTCCCTCCCTTCTTTCCCCCTCCCCAAGACAGAAAACAATCCGATATAGGCTATATATGTACAATCACATTAAACACATTTCTGCATTAGTCATGTTGTAAAAGAAGAAGCAGAACAAAGGGGGAGAAACCTCAAAAAGAAAAAAACACAATAAAAAAGTAGAAACAGTATGGTTCAATCTGCATTCAGATCCCACAGTTCTTTTTTCTGGGTGTGAAGAGCATTTTCCATCATGAGTCTTTTGGAATTGTCTTGGATCATTGTATTGCTAAGAAGAGCTAAGTCTATCACAGTTGATCATCGCACAATGTTGTTGATACTGTGTACAATGTTCTCCTGATTCTGCTCACTTAACTCAGCATCAATTCACTCAAGTCTTTCCAGGTTTTTCTGAAATCTGCCTGCTCATCATTTCTTAGAGCACAATAGTATTCCATTACATTCATGTACCACAATTTGTTCAGTCATTCCCCAGTTGATGGGCATCTCAATTTTCGATTTTTTGACACCACAAAGAGAGCCGCTAGAAATATTTTTGCACTTGTGGGACCTTTCCCCTTTTTAAATGATCTCTTTGGGATACAGACCTAGTAGTGGTATTACTGGTATTATATTATTATATTATTAGTGGTATGCCCTTTGGGCATAGTTCCAAATTGCTCTCGAGAATGGTTTGATCAGTTCACAACTCCACCAACAATGCATTAATGTTCCATTTTTCCATAGCTTCTTCAACATTTATTATTTTCCATTTTTTGTCATATTAGCTAATCTGATAGGTGTGAGCTGGTACCTCAGAGTTGTTTTAATTTGCATTTCTCTAATCAATAGTGATTTAGATCATTTTTCATATGGCAATAGATAGCTTTAATTTCTTCATCTGAAAACTGCCTATTCATATCCTTTGACCATTTCTCAATTGGGAAATGACTTGCATTCTTATAAGTTTGATCTAGTTCCCTATATACTTTAGAAATGAGGTCTTTATCAGAAATACTGGCTGCAAAAATTGTTTCCCAGATTTCTGCTTCCCTTCTAATTTTGGCTGTGTTGCTTCTGTTTATATAAAAACTTTTTAATTTAATGTAACCAAAATCATTCATTTTTGCATCTTATTTTCAGTCCAAGAATTTTTTCAACATATGTGCATATGTATGTGTGTCTGTTGGGGGACATGTGTTGGACTTGAAGTCAAGCACATCTCAGTTCAAATCCTGCCCCAGATACTGACCTGGGTAAGTCACTTAACTTCTGTCTCCCTCAGTTTCCTCATCTTTAAAATGGGGACAATAATTGCACCATCCTCACTGGGTTGTTGTGAGGGTATGCAATATGCAAATATGTAAATAATATGTAAAGTACTTTGCAAATCTTAAGCACTATACAAATATGAACCCTTTTTCTTACATCTTAGGTCCAATTCTTTGTCCTGCTCAAAGGAACATACATAATTTCCCTTAAGTAATAGAAATCAACTTAATGGGAAATAGGGGATATTTCATAGAAACTCACCTTACCACTAATTTTTAGAATACATCTATTCTGTAAAGTCAGAAAAAATAATAATAGCTCACATTTATATGGTGTATCAAGGTCTATAAAGCCTTTTCTTTTCTTCTTAAAAGTCCTATAAGGGTAGTACAAGTAAGTTTGACCCCATTTTATAAATGAGAAAATTGGGACTCGGCAAACAGATGACTACATAATATATCACATTTATATAGAACTTACAAAACACTTTTCTCACAACAGCCCTGCAATGCAAGTAGTGTAACTCTTATTAGTCCCATTTTGCATATGAGAAAACTACGACTCCTAGAAATTAAGTGACAGTAAGGGAAACAGTATGATTAGAGGAAGTGGTTTAAAATACTGCCTCTTCCATTTACTGCCTGTGGGACTTTGGGCAAGTCACTTACCTCAGCTGGTTCAACTGAAAAAAAATGAAATAATTGGACTAGATGCCTCCTAAGATTCCATGCAGGCATAAATCCACAGTCTGGGCAATGGACACTCTTTATTTGTTCCCTTCTTCCTAACCCAGGAATTACTAGGTGGATCTCCTTTGGCTGAATGTAGATTTTTGTGGGGGGAGCTTTGTAGCTTTCTGAAGTTTGACCCAATCACCAGCTATGTTGTCATAGAAAAATATGAGGAACTAGAAATCTTCACAATGTATAAGGAATCTATCTCAAGTGTGAGGGGCAACTAGGTGGTGCAATGCCCAGAGCACTGGGCTTGGAATCAGCAACATTCATATTGATGAGATCAAATCTGGCCTCAGATACTGACTTACTGTGTGACCCTGGGCAAGTCACTTAACCCTATTTGCCGCAGTTCCTCATCTGCAAAATGAGCTGGAGAAGGAAATGGAAACCATATCAGTATCTTTGCCAAGAAAACTCCAAAAGGGGTCATAAAGAGCTGGACACGACTGAACAACAACTCCCATTTGAATTATGTTCATGGCAGTAAAGAATACCACTGGGGAACTTCTTTGGTTGTGGGGGGGGGTTGTTTTTTGTTTTTGCTTTGCTTGATATTAAAAAAAAATCAAAGAATTAATGGTCAGTTCTTTCTGTAGCTGTATCTATCTCCAGAAAATCATCATTCTGCAAGATGAAATGAACTCAGAAATTTACTCCTTCTCAGATAACTCCCCACCCACTCCAAGCCCTTGTCATGCCCTGGAACCAGGTATACCCCTTCCCTTTCTTTTCAGCTATTTGTTTTGTCTCCTCAATTAGGCTGTGAGCTCCTTGTAGACAGGGACCATCTTATGCCGTTTTTTTGTATCTTCAATACTTGTCACAGTTCCTGGCACATAGTAGGTACTTAATAAATGTTTGTTGACTGATTCAGATGCATAGACTCTACATCTTTCAGTCAATTATAAGACTATGAAGATGTACTCTGCTATGATAAATCACGTTTGAAAGCTTCCCAGTTTCCTTTTCATATCTTCATCTAGGATAATCCAGAGAAGAGTAGAGATCATTCTGCAGAGTATATGATGTATGTGGAAACCAGGCACCTAGAGGGCCAATCCCCACAATTACCACCTCCCAAGTGAGTCATATCTTGTCTTCCTGAGAACTGCCTCCAAGACACCAGCCAGCCAGAAGCAGCCTTTCTGCATATGAGGTGTGGCACCCTGAATCATCAGATTTTCTGGCTCCACAGCCAATGGGGGGAGGGGAAAATACAATCTGGGAATGAATTATACATAGCTGGAAGCATACAAAAGAGATCTATTTGTGCCTGTTCCAAGTGGGAGGGGAGCCATTACATATCTATCTGTTGTACTTCTATGTCATCTATAAATATTCTGTGGATGATACATGGCTTAATAATTGGGTTTCATGCCAATTTTTCTGAATATTCCATTTTCCCCCCACTATTGCTTTTTTGTTGTTTTGTGAAGTGATATCATCCTTCTTCCTAATGACTTAAAAGGATTAATATTCTAAACCTCTGTTGCTCTCAGTTAGTTATCATGTCTCATCAGATGGCAAGAAAACAAGTGTTTGCTGTTTAAAGCAGTTTTTGAGTTCTTTCACTCTCCTTATTGTGGTGATGGCTTTATATTCATTAAACATCATAAGAACCAGTCATGACCATAGATAATTTCTTAATCTTTATTTTCCATTTTTCAGACTCAAACACTTGTTTGGATAAACCAGGTTGGAGTTTTGGGAGTATCTATGCTGTGTTTCTAATTTGGAGTTGCTTTTGACCTTTGCTTTAGCTATGGCCTAACTACACATGACTTCCCTGCCAGTAAGCACTTATTTCCTATCAGCTAAGATTAAGTCAATTTCATTTCTGGTAAAATAAGGCAAAAGTAGACCTTAGCAGGAGGCTCCCCTTCACAATGGTTTCTTCAAGCCAATAAAAGCACATTCATCAATATTGGGCTATTTCATGGATTGGCCGTTCAAACATTCCTGATGAGACCTCCTATGACTTTTTTTTTTTTTTTTTTTTGGTGAGGCAATTGGGGTTAAGTGACTTGCCCAGGGTCACACAGCTAGTAAGTATGTCAAGTGACTGAGGTCAGATTTGAACTCATGTCCTCCTGAATCCAGGAATGGTGCTCTATTCACTGCGCCACCTAGCTGCCCCCCTAGACCTCCTATGAAATGAGAAAATAATTATGAATAATGGATTTCTAGGGTAGACCCAGAGATCAGTTTCAGTTCTTTCTTTCCCCTATTCCAGAAAGTTCAGCTGTTGCCTGGGATGAGCCCAAGGGAACAAAAGAAATGAAGATAGACTCTTTTGTCTAGCTCAGTGAAGAACCACACTAGATACTGGACTTTGTCTTTCAGTGAGATGTCATCTGTAGAGTTCATTTTAATTTAGACCACCCTTAAATCATGTCAATCAATGGAATTGAATGATGCTAATCATTAGCATTGGCTCATTCTCTTGGCTCTGGACCCTCTTTCTTGGTGCACACTCCTTCCTTTAGGACCATGTAGGTCTGAAGGCCTGAGACCATGAGAAGTTAGGGAGACATGTAGTCAATACTTTACTGATATATAATATTAATGATAAATGCTTACTGCCAAAACTGGTATAATAGCAGTTAATTTATAAAATACAATTTTAGCAATAATTTAAAAAAAAACACAGAAGGAAAGTGAAGGTCTTTAGTAAAGATGTGTGAAGCATTAGAATCAGAATCTAAGAGCCAGACATAGTTATTTAACTCTAAGCTTCTTCAAGGTTTACTGATATTTTTGAATTTCTGTGGTTATTTCCATGATACAATTAAATTAGATGTTTTTATCAAGGTTACAAAATGTTTAAAGTAACTCAAATTATATTTCTCATATCAAGTTATTTTACAAAAGTAATGTTCAAAAATTTCTTTTACATATATACACACATATATATGTAGAATATATACATATATAAAGCTGTAATCATGACAGGGATTATGAGATGAATGTGAAACTGACCAGGGCTGTGTCATAGATAGACTGGGTGGTTTATTTAAATAAATCAATAAATTTATTTAAAGTTGTAAAGATCCTCAGAAAATGTTTAGTCCAACTCCCTCTTTTTTATAGATGAAGAAATTGAAGACTCAGAATGTTTTTAGTGACTTATCCAAGGTCATCCAGGTAAAAGCAGGGGGAGAAGAGATGGAAAGCCAGACTTTGAACTCCATGAATTCTGACTTCAAATTAGGTATTCTTTCCACTGTATGACACTGTCCCTGATCTGTGATTTCGTGGACAATGTTGTTCAGTTGTGACTCTTCATGACCCCATTTGGGATTTTCTTGGCAAAGATACTGGAGTAGTTTGCCATTTCCTTCTCCAGTTCATTTTACAGATGAGGAACTGAGGCAAACAGGGCTAAGTGACTTGCCCAGGGTCACACAGCAAGTAAGTGTTTGAGACCAGAATTGAAGTCAGGAAGATAAGTCTTTCTGACTCCAGGCCTGGCTCTATCCACTCTAGCTGCCCCTCCAAGAATACAGATCAAAGTTCATCCATACCTTCTCATCCTGTTGTGACTCTTAGCCATGCCTTACTACATATTCTCCATAAGCATTTCACCCAAAGTGCTGAGGTCCTTCTTTTCACAAAGTCTACATGCCAATGAAAAGCACAGACTATTTTGCAGTTATCACCCACTCTTGCCTACATGACTTCTCAAGTATCCCTCAAAAGCTGTTGGACATTAGTCAGACTTTCTTTTAATCTCCAAACCGTAATTCTAAAAAAAATCTGAAAAGCAAAATTATATTTAATCTAATAATCTATAATTAAATAGTGCTTTAAGTACAATGTCACTTCATCCCTACTTTTTTTTTTTTGCAGGATAATGAGGGTTAAGTGACTTGCCTGGGGCGACACAGCTAGTAAGTGTCAAGTGTCTGAGGCTGGATTTGAACTCAGGTCCTCCTGAATCCAGTGCCACCTAGCTGCCCCCATTCTTACTTTTTAAGCAGGTGCTGTATGTATAACACCCATTTTTATAGATGAGGAAACTGACACTGAAAGTCAGAAACAGTATTCAAAACTAGCTCTCTCCTGACTACAAACCTGAGATTCTCTCCAACCCAGCACATTGTTTCCTTCAGCTAGCTTTGGTTTTAAGGGAGTGTTTTCTTTAAACAAGTCATTGCATAAGATTTCCAGGAATACAAAAAGAGAATTGCTGCAAACAAATGAAAAAATGTATATGAAAGTCCTATCTTACCATGACATGATTTCAAAAAGTAGGCTATTTTTAGAGGAATCACTCAAGTTATTTTCTGAACTATTTGTGGAAAAGATTGTTCCTCCCAGATTAGTCTTTTTTTTTCTTTTTCTTAGCAATACCCACACACAGACTGTCATTTGCATCATCTTGAATTAGAGCCAGCCATGTGGCTTAGTGCACAGAGCACCGGGCCTGGAGTCAGGAAGACCTGGGTTTAAATCCAGCTTTAGATGCATACAAGCTGTGTTTTGGGAAATCACAACCTCTATATGCTCATGTTCGTCATTATAAAATAGAAATAGTAGTGCCTACCTCCCAGGGTGGTTGCGTTTACATATACAAGGATAATACACTTGGAGGGGCTGTTCAGCAAGAGTATGCTGGAACCAGCTCGAACCGTCTCTCCCATTGTTAAATTTTCAATGTGAGAATATACACCTTGGAAACTGACCAACACTACAAATTATAGATTGATTTGTGGTTTTGTTCATTGTCTAGACTTAAGAAAGTCTTAATAATGCAGTTTAAACTTAAGAGTATCATGAATACTTTCTTTTCTTTTTCTTTTGGAGAGCCAATCATTAAACATTTAACAGTATACCCCTGTTCCTAGGTATAGAACATTGCAAATAATGGATTTTTTTTTAACGTTGTTGATCACTTTTGTATGCTGAAATCTTGCATTGAGGAAAGACCTGGAGTCAAGTCTCACCTCTGACACAATTGACTTTTTGACCCTGGATGAATCTCTTACTCTCTCGGTGCCTTCAGGTGACTCTCTGTGACTACAAACTGCAGAACAGTTGCTGATCTCCTTCATTAAAAGGTGAACTCACTGAGGGCAGGGGTGGTGTTCTTGCCTTTCTCTGTATCCCCTGTGCTTAGGGGTATGTTTGGCACATAGTGAGTGGTTAATAAATGCTTGTTTAGCTGCTGACTTAATCTGCATTAGTGGAGAAAGTTTCCTTACCCAGGAATTGCCTACAGCAATGAAGTCATGCCTAGACCAGAAAAGGGGGGGGGGGGATTAGACATCAGATAAGATTTACTGAGGACTGTCTGCTGTTTTTTCTCTTTAAACTTATCCATCATCTTAAAATATTTATAAATGTTTTATAATGCACAGTGGAATGAAAAAAAGCACTAAATCTTGTGATCTTGAGTTCAAATCCTGGCCCTGCCCCTTTTTAGCTTTGTGACCTTGGACAAGTCACTTAATGTCCTTAGGTCTCAGCTTTCCTAATGTGTAAAAAGGAGTATATGAGATTAGTCTAAAGTCCCTTGAAGCTCTAGACTGATAAATGATCTAAAACGTTAAATAAACCATGACAAGGTTGTCGCAAAGATTAATGGCATCTTCAGTCTTTAAGACAATGCTCCTGACTTCCTTGTTGCTTAAAGGGAAGATGCCTTTTTTCAGTTACGTCTAGTACAAAATAGATATTTCCAGATAAAGAGATAAAACCAGCTTCCTCTCCCTGGCCTCTGATTTATTTTTAGAGTTTCTCCCCGGGGATGTAAATACAGGTGAGTAATTCTATACTGCTTGTTCGAAAATTGCTTAAGAATTCTATCATCCTTACATAGAAGTAAATCAGGATTTTGTCAGTCATCTTATAATCTCCATGTATTTTTGAATATTCCTGCTATTGTGTGCCTGCTACTTCACAAGATGATGTCCAGAACTGTTCCTCAACTACCATATGACCAACTCCTTCCCAATCCAGTGAGATGGGATCCATTTACAGAAAAAGTCTACGTGACAATAACAAAAGTGACTGTCACGTCCTTCTTGTCACCTGGATAAACGAATCAATAGCTATTGCTTTTGGCAGCATCTCCGTGTCTCCATACTTTGGGCACCATTTCCTTGTCGCACATGGTGGGTGTTGCTGTCCTTCTTAATACCCAGAGCTCAGGTTGGAGCATGTCCAGTGGGAGCACTATGACTGTGACCTCATTTGAGTTTTGTGAGATATAGCTTTACATAGCAATCCCACAGTCACATACTATCCTCCATGAAAAATTCTGTCCTGTGTTGCCAGATATTCTCTTTTTTAAAAAGGGTCACAATGGGCAACCAGAAGTGGGATTTTTCCCCTTATCATCATATTCCTTCTTATCTAGGTCAATACCATGTTTATTTCAAACATGTCATGTCAGGGACTCCCTGACATGTATATTGCCAACACCCTTCTGTCGCTGAAGTTACCGCCTGCTTCCAAGCAGAAGTGGATTGGGATGGAGATATGGACATGTTTTTATGAGGCCAGTGGAGGCCTGCTCTTTCACCTCATACCTCTCTAACTGTTCCTTCTCTAGTGCTGGCTCCTCTTTTGCCCTAGCCCAGTGACTCTAGAACACCTCCCAAAACACAGTCCTAAATTCCTCTCCTTTTCTCTTCTCTTCTTTTCCTTTCTCTTCTTTCTTTCTTTCTTTCTTTTTTTTTGGTGAGGCAATTGGGCCTAAGTGATTTGCACAGGGTCACCAAGCTAGTAAGTGTCAAGTGTCTGGTGCCAGATCTGAACTCAGGTCCTCCTGAATCCAGGCCTGATGCTTTATCTACTGCACCACCTAGCTGCCCTCCTTTTCTTTATCAATATTCGCTGCCATTTGCATAGATAGCTCTCAAGCCTACATATCAAGCCTTCTTTCCAGTCAGAAGATCATAGATTAAGGAACTGGCAGTGTCTTGGGGCAGCTAGGTGGTGCAGTGGATAAAGCACTAAATCAGGCCTCAGACACTTGACACTTACTAGCTGTGTGACCCTGGGAAGTCACTTAACCCCTCATTGCCCTGCAGAAAGAAAAAAAAAGACTTGGCAGTGTCCTCAGAGGTTCACTAGAGGTTCAATCTCATGATTTTATAGATGAGAAAACTGAGGCCCAAGGAAGTTAAGTAACTTGCCCAAGTTCACACAGTCAGTAAGAAGCAGAGGTGGTATTTGGAACAAGGTCTACTCATTCTAGACCCAAGACTGTCATCTGTCATGTGTCAGTTTAGTACCCCAATGAAATAAACAGGTCCAAAACAACATTCATATATGTGTGTAGACATATGTAAACACAGATATGTGTGTATACATATATATGACTCAGCTACTTATTTGACATTATTCCCTCATTTTTAGATACTCTAGGAAGCAAGCCACCATCCCCCACTCTTTTACCTTATTCTTCTTTCTCTTACCCTGCCTCATTCTTGTTCTTCTTCTACTCCAGCCCAATTACCCTGGCATCTCCCAGAAGTTTGTTGATTTTAGGGGAGGATTCTATGTTCAAAACAGAGCCCAGAAGAATTGGAAATCAAAGGAATGATGATCAATAGGGGAATAGTCGAACAAGCCATGGTATATGATTGTAATGGAACATTATTGTGCTATAAGAAATAACAAGCTGGTGATTTCAGAAAGGCCTGGAAAAGGGGGCAGTTAGGTGGAGCAGTGGAATAAAGCATCAGCCTGGATTCAGGAGGACCTGAGTTCAAAGCTGGCCTCAGACACTTGACACTTAGTAGCTGTGTGACCCTGGGCAAGTCACTTAACCCTCACTGCCCTGCAAAAAAACAAACAAAACAAAACAAAAAAAGAAAGAAAGGCCTGGAAAGACTTGTATGAGTTGATGTACAGTGAAGTGAGCAGAACCAAGAGAAAGTTGTGCATAGAGACAGCAATATTGTTTGATGAAGAAATTGTGAATAACTTAACTATTCTCAGTAATACAATGATTCAAGATAATCCCAAAGGGACTAACAATGAGCATACTATCCTCCTGCAAAGAAAGAAACTGATATTGATTGAACACCAACTGGAGATGCTATTTTTCACTATTCTTTCATTTTTTCTCTTAATTTGAGTTTTCTTGTACAAAATGACTAATATGATAATGTTTTGCATAATTACACATATATAACCTATATCTGATTGCTTATTGCCTCAGAGTGGGGGAAGGGAAGGGAGGGGAAGGAGGAGTAGAATTTGGAACTCAATACTTTAAATAAATATGTTTATTGTTAAAAAAAAAAAAGAGGCCAGGACATGTTCAGTTGAATTGAACTGATATGACAAAGACAATCACTAGACTGTTGCTCTATCTCCCAAAAGTCAACTACAAGTAATGCTATAGAGAGTGACTTTGCCTAGCATCAGCCTAAAGGAAACAAGGAGAGTTTGATTTGAAAGCAAGTGGAAAGTAAGGTGAACATTGAAGTTGAATCTGAGATTGCATTTTGGGGGAATTAGAAGAATCATGGTATCTATAACAATAATAAAGGAAAAGTAGTAATTGGGGGAAATAGTAATGGGGACATCGTGAGGGGAAAAAGTTCACCTGGGGATAGCATAAGTGCCATTTCTGCTATCTTGTTTTAGATATGGGTAGTATATCTAAATGGATGTGTTGCTGGAGAAAGCAGTTTGAAATAATGGGGGAAAGTCTTGGGTCTAGAATAACTGGACTTTGTTCCAAATCCCACCTCTGCTTCTTATTGATTGTGTGACTTTGGGCATGTTAATTAACTTCCTCATCCTATAAAATCATGAGATTGAAGTAGGGAACCTCTAAGGACACTACCAATTCTTAATCTATGATCTTCTGACTGGAAAGAAGGCTTGATATGTAGGCTTGAGAGTCATCTGAATGCAAATGGCCGCTGAATATTGGGGAAGAAAAGGAGAGGAGTTTAGTACTTGTGCTTTGGAAGATATTCCAGAGTCACTGGGCTAGGGCAAAAGAAGAGCCAGCACTAGAGAAGGAATAGTGAGAGAGGTATGAGGTGAAAGAGTAGGGCATGGTGCCTTAAAAACCTGGAGTTAGAGAGTAGTGCTCAATGTTGATGAGGTAGAATCATTGAGGATAAAAAGGGATGAGAGTTAAAATGAGATCACTGAGTTTATCTAGGATGAAATTACTGATGACTCTAAAGAGGGGCAATTAAAAATGGTATGGGGAGGAAACAGACTCAAAAAGGCCAAGGAGGGTGTAGAAATAGACCAGCTTTTTCTAGAAGTTTAGCCAAAAGGTGGGGAAAAGGAAAGGGACAGTCACTGAAAGAGGCATAAGATCAAGTTTCAATAATCCTCTCTTCTACCCAGCTCTCAGAGTAGGCAATAATTACCTCAACACTGGTAGTGGTCTCTCTTCCAAATATTTCTTCCTCAGCCCCTTGGAGATCACCTCTCCTCTCTTTTAATCTCTTCCTTTGCATCTCTCTAAGATAGCCCCTGGTCCCTTCTAGACTAGTGTAACCTTCTCACTAGCTTTCCCTCAAGTGGTTCCATACTTACTCTTCCATTCAGGTTTCACAGCCTGTAATAAACACAAAAACACTCTGAATCCCTGTGTACTTATGGAGACCTTATATGAATGGGGCAGATATTACGAAGTATAAACATAGGCTTTAAGCATATTAACGTCATGAGGTAAGGAACAAAACTGGACATCTAAGGCGGGATATGTGGGTTGAACAAGGACTTTTTTTTTAGTACATGCTAATGTGTACCTGGTGGACGTGAGCTCCGTGAGGCTGGGAGGTAGCATTGTAAAGGAGCCTGGGGCTTTTAGAAGAAAGAGAGGAAGTGGGGCACCATGATAAGAACATTCTACTAGAAGCAAGGACACTTTGGTTCTAGTCTTGGCTTTGCCACTATTTGCTTGTGTGACTTTAGGAAAAGTCACACCTGAGAGCTGTAAACAGAGTGGCAGACTACATGATTTCCAAGGTCCCTTCCCCTTCTACAATTCTATGCTTTTATGATAAAACAAAGGAAAGAGAGAACTCAGGACATATTCAATTTAAATTCAGTTCAATACAAAAAGTGCGCAAGCCACAGTGCTAGGTGCTGAAGAAACAGAGACAAAACTGGGAACAGGCAGTTTGTGACTTCAAGGAGGTTATGTCCTACTAGGTTGAGGTGTGTATGGTATGGGTGTGTGTATTTATATATATTTTCAGAAAAAATAGGTCATTTTAGGAGCAAGAGAGCACCCACCACTAAGCAGATCAAGGAAGTTGGGATCTGAACTAGGCCTTGAAGGAATATGTAACCCATATCCATTAAGGCACTTAGATCCTTCTACCTGTACAAGGTGGGCTCCCCCATAATGAGATAAGTATGGCTCATGTTTGTGAGAACCCAGAGGTCATTTCTGGGAACACCTTGAATCCAAGTTGTTTCTCTTTCTCCTTTTCTAACCTGCAGACAAAAAGCTCCTAATAATGAGTTGGATGTAAAACATATGTGTTCCAACACCCAAGAAACAGAAACGGGCCTTATAACTAAAACCTAGTTAGCATGGGAAATGCACATAGGGAGAACCCCTCCAAACTTAGATAGCCAGTCCCCTAGATTCCCATGATCAAACACATGTCAGTAGGGGAAATCACAGCAGCCTGAGTGGAGCGGAGACTTTGAGGAAGGCAGTGTTGAGATCGCTCTCATTCTTGGATTTCCTAGAAATCCGCTCACTTATTGGTCCAGTTTCTGTACTCTTGGCCTGAACTAAATAACACAGTCACCAGTTTGTTGAAGCCTCCTCACTTCAGGTTTAGTTTGGGATCCCTCTTATTTCGGTGGCAGTAGGTTAGCAGAGGAAGATGAGTATGTGGCAAGTATTTGGGGGTCTGTCGTGAGCCTCTTCCACATGCAAAAACATTTTCCCTATTCCCTAGTTCCAACCCTGAGCTGGCATCTTACCCTGGCTGGCAGTGGGAAGGTCATCACGCAGTGGGAGCTCTTCCTCAGAAGCACAAGCTACTACCTCTGCTATCAGTCCTGGGAAGTAAAGAAAGGATCATAAGAGACATTTACGTAACCAGGCTTCTGCTCCTCACAGGTGTCATGACTGTTGAACACCCTACCACTGTCTCGGCTTTTCTCCTCCCAGGATTTTTCCCCCAGTGTTTTCCAAGTCTGCCTCAAATTTGTGGCATTCTGGGAAAGCGCTTTCAAGGAAGCCTTGGCTTCCTTTATAAAAGATATCCCCATGTCAGCACACAGGTGGACCTAGGGTTTTAAACAGGTAGAGATGAAAAGGTTATGCATTCCAGGCATGGGAGTCAGCTTCTGCAAATATACAGAGATGAGAGATGGAATGCTAAGTCTGGAGAAACAATTAGTACAGTTTGAATAGAACAACAAACTAAAATAAACTAAATACACTATCTATTCAGGGAAGAGGAGAGACAGATTGGATGCACTGAATTAGTGTTTAGATCATTATAAGGAAAAAAGGTTTCAACCTAATACCTACCCACACTTCAAGGTATCATGCAAATGGTACTTCCTTCTCCCTGATGCTCCCAGCCAAAAATGATTCCTCCATCCTTCTCATGGACTCATATAGCACTTTGTACCTCCTCTCTTGCTTTGTGTACCTTACTTTGCATTGTCTATTTGTATCTGTGTCTTATCCTCCATCACCCCCCCCCCACCCATGACTTCTTGAAGGCAGCGATCATGTCTTTTTTTCACTTTTGGATGTCCCCCAATGCCCAGGATAGTGTCTCGTACACAGTAATCACTCAACAGATGGATGTTGAATTGCACTGTGCTGAATTAAATTGAATTGAAACCAAGGGGATGTAACTGGGGCAAGAAAGAAAAGGATCTTGATCCTCCAAAAATCCCAAAGGAACTAACAAACAACCAAACAAAAAAATTTGATCCTTACCTGGCTGGTGGAAGGAGAGAAAACCAGGCAGAAAAGAATTAACCCCCCGAGGAGGGTTCTAAATAAGAAATCAACTGACAAAGCTGCTACCTCTCCAACAGTCCTGGGAAAGTAAAGAAAGGACAGAGACTGCAGGATCATAGAAACCAGCTATCTAACCAGGGTCCCGTTCCTCATAGGTACCATGACTATGAACACCATCTTACCACTGTCTTGCTTTTCTCCTCCCAGGGATTTTTCCAGTGAACATTGGAGAGCTTAGAAGACTGATTCTTACTTTAACCTATGCCAAACTAAATGAATATGCACTGCCATATACCTCTGATTGACATAATTTTTCTAGATTGTATGGCCTTAGATTCCCTGTATGGAAAAAGAGTTGTGTACTTTAGAACAGTTAATGTAATGCCCCATGCTACAGTGAAAGCATAGAGTGTGGGGAGGGAGGAAAGAAACAGAGAAAAGTCATAGACTTCTAGGGATGTCATCTTCAGAGGAGAACCTCCTTAGTCCAACAGCATTCCATACAAGGCCTATCTGGGAGGTGCCCATTTTGTTTACACACACTACTGCCAAATTAAATTCTCCATCTATCATTTTGATCCTTGATCCTTCTCATTCTTAGTCTTCATTAAAAAGTCCTTTACTCCTTTTTCTTATGGTTATTGTTGTTCAGTCATTTCAGTCAGGTCTGATTCTTTGTGACCCCATTTGTTTTTGTTTTTGTTTTTGTTTTTTTTGGTGAGAGCAATTTGGGGTTAAGTGACTTGCCCAGGGTCACACAGCTAGTAAGTATTAAGTGTCTGAGGCCGGATTTGAACTCAGGTACTCCTGAATCCAGGGCCGGTTGCTCTATCCACTGCGCCATCCTAGCTGCACCCCCATTTGGTAATTTAAGAAAATACTTGCCAAGAGGCAAAGATACTGGAGAGTGGTTTGCCATTTCCTTCCCCAGATCATTTTACAGATGAGGAAACTGAGGCAAACAGGGTGAAGTGACTTGCCCAGGGTCACACAGCTAGTAAATGACTAAAGTCAGATTTAACTCAGGAAGATGAGTCTTCTTGACTTCCTGATTGTTCTCACCCTATTAACCAAAATTATTATAATCTCCTGCTCCTTATGTATGACTATCATCTAAGCAAATCTCTGCATTTGATTAATAATTATTAATAATGATGGTGATTATTATTACAAAAAGGTCATTTCTGAACCTTTTCCTTGGTGGCCCAATGGACTACCATAATGCTCTCAACCTCCTCTTCAACATTATTGTAATTGCCTTCTCTTTGAGGCCCACGTGGACACTTCACTGTCATGACCCCTCTGATCAATCATGATACTCCTACTTTCAAATCTCTTCCCACACCCATACATCTGGAACCTCCTCTTCTCACTCACTAAACTCCCTCCCTTCCATTCAAAACACCTTCTGAAATCTCACCTCCTCCATTGAAACCTTTCCTGGAAGAGAGGTGATTTCCCTCAGGTTCCTCCCTGTCTAAATATGCAACACCCACAACTGGCCCTGCTCTCACCTTATGACTCTGTGAACAAATGGGGAGCTGCAGCCACCCAAAGATGTACTGAGTGAGAGTAAGGGCTGAGTTTATGGAAACTGACAAAGGTGTTAGGTGCCCAAACCAGAGGAAAGTTGATGGTTTGAGGGAATTTCTGTGGGGAATTTCTGAATACACCTACTTCACTGCTTGCAAATAACAAGTTGTCTTTATGTCCTTTATATTTACTTGCACTAAGGTGGTCTGTTTCATACTGTAAGCTCCTAGAAGGTAAAGGCTGTTCCTGTTTACCCTGCTTGACACAGACTCCAGAGGAGGGGTTCTAACTATTTTTGTGTCATAGAGTCACCTGGCAGTCTAGTGAAGTCCAGCAACCCCTTTAGAAATAATTTGTAATGCATGAAATAACATACATAGGATTAACAAGGGGTATTATTTACATTCAAATAAAATTGTAAAAAAATTTAAAAACCAAATTCAGGGACCATGGGCTAAGAATCCAACACAAAGGGCACATTACCATTGGAAGATGGCCTTTCAGTATATATGGCAGTGTCTATATTCCTAATTCAAAACTGGTGTGGAAACAGATGCCATTCCTTCTCTCTTGTTCCCTGTCAGTTCTTTTCCATGCTTTCCTCCTGTCCCTTCACCTAGAGTTATTCCAAATCTGAGAGGAAAAAACAAAAATAATGAAGAGTGTTTTTCAAAGGGCCATAGAATTCCTGCTATTAAAAACAGATCTTGGAAGCAAAAGACAGGAGGTCATAATCTTTAGCTCTTCCATGGCCTTGCCTTGAACTGAACTTGAGCCTCAGTTCTTCATGTTTCAGTTTCCCCAAGAGTAAATGGATCAGAATGAGAATGGAGTTCAAGCTATATTAATTTATGAATAAAATTCCAGGTTAGGTTGATGTATAAATCAACAGTGCTATTTGCTATAACATGTACATGTAAATAATATCATTTGAATAGTCTAGAAAGAGGCAAATAAAAAGTACAAATATATGTATATATTGAGCTAATAAAACATCCATTCAGCAAGAATTCATTGAGGTGTCTACTGTGTACAAGGTATTATCTTAGGTATTAGGGATACAAAGAAAACAAAACAAAACAAATCTTTGTCCTCAAAGAGTTTCTATTCTATTGAATAGAAACAAATTCTACATGAGTAAGTATGATATTTTATATGTATATATTACATATGTGTACATGTACACACATACGCACATATTGGACCAGATCTGTGATGTCACTGGTACAAGGTACTGAGAAAATTCCCTCTGCCTATGAAGAATGGGTAACTACTCTGCAACTTATAGTCTCTATCAATTACCTTGGGATAATGAAAATTAAGTGACTTGCTCAAGATCTCAGTCAGTATGTGTCAAATGCTGGATTTGAACTATACCTTCCAGATCTCTATTCGCTATGCCATACTGACTCTATATGTTTGTGTATATAGATATAAATATATATAAATATGTATATGTTTGTGTGTATATATGCACATAAATATTTTTATTCATTCTGTGTATATATGTAGTCATGTATAGATTGATGTATAATTTGTGTTAGCTATATAATACATATACCCACAAAATATTATTTTGTATTTATGTTTTCTTTATATGTACACATGAATTAATCATATATGTTTGTGTATAATTGTATTAGCTGTCTATATATACATAGATTTCTTTTTATATATTTATATATAGCATATTACTAGTATATATAGTATAATAATCGTGTATATTACTATAGTAGTAAAATATATAGTATAATGTAGTTAACATAATAATAGTTTGTGTATACTATTTATATATGTATATATACATATGTACCCACAAATATTAACTTTGTATTCATATTTACTTTATATATACACACATATATATGGAGATCAACAAATCATAAGCATTTATTAAATGTTTACTATGTACTAGGAAGCACTGGGAATATGAAGAAAAGGCAAAAACAGTTCCTGCTTTCAAGAAGCTTGCATTCTAATGGAGAAAAGACCACTGATATAAATCAGTACAAACAAGATAAATACAGAGTAGGAAAAAAGCAGACTTAGTGGGGAAGGCACTAGCATCTCTGGGGGCTGGGAGAGACCCCCTGAGTGTTATACAAAGCCAGGGACTCTAAGAGTTGGAGATGAGGAGGAAGAACCCTCCAGGCATGACGATAGCTCCCTAAAGGTACTGAAAAGGGAGATGTGTAAAACAGCAAATAGACCAGTATGATGAACCACAGAGTATAGTATGTGGAGGAAAAATGATATTCTAAGTATATATACACAGACAGACAGACAGACAGACAGACACATAACAAAGTAACTTATGGGTGAGGAAAGCACCAATAACTGGGGAGATCAGGCAAAATCTTATCATGGAGCTGAACTTCAAAGGGGAGTAGGGAATTGCTAAAATGGAGGTTAGGACCATTCCAGAAATGAGGGATAGCCTGGGCAAAGGCAGAAATATACACCGTTATAAAGAGTAGATTTTAGCACATAAGGGAAGAAACTATAAAGTAACCCTGGTGGTAACTAGCAATTTATCCTGTGGTCTAGGAGAGTGCCCAATTATGAGCGTCATGTGTTGCAACCATCTAGTTTCCAAGTCAAGAGGAGCAAAAGAAGTGTTTATAATATAATTTGCATTATGTGGATGAAGACTGTGTAAAGTTCAACGCATATTAAAATAAAGGTAATAAAACAAAAAGTAAAATAAAAATCACTATTGTGTTTGCTCAACTTCCTCTTCACAAGAATCTTAAAGACTTTATAAACAAACCTCATTTAAGCCTTAGAGCAAAAAAGTCATGTTAGTTATCCTGGTTGGAAGCTAAGGATCTGAGCAGAGATCAGTGAAAAAGGTCCAGAATAGACTTTCTGTTCTTGACTTCCAGCTTCCCCTGTTTTCCCTAACCAGCCCTGGCACTCTGACCTCCCAGGCAATTCATAATTCCTATGAAGAATTTCAGCTGAAGCTTAGGTCATTTTAAAAATTGCCTCTTCTTCAAAAATAGGGGTATTTTAAAAAAATCAAAAATGAGTCAAAATAAAGAACTACACCATATGTGATCAGGCATGTGAATGGAGCAGGAAAAGGATAAACAAATCTGCTATCAGGCATATCCTAACAGCCTCAGCCCTCTCTTTAAAATCAGCAGGGAGTCAAGCTTAGCTTCTATCAAGTACCATTTATAAAACACTCACCAGCCATCCCATCCCCCACCCACAAGCACAGAAAGGCGAATCAATAGTTTAAAAAATAACTAGTATTTATATAGCTCTTAAAGATTTGCAAAGTGCTTTTATATATGTTAACTTATTTGATTCTCACAACAACCCTGGGAGGTAGGTGCTTTATTATCCCTAACTGAGGTTGAGAAAAGTTAAGTGACTTTTCAGAACGTCACAGCTAGTATGTGTGAGAAACACACACCTCAGTTAGGTGAATGCAGTGGACAGAGTGCCAGGCTTAAAGTTAGCAAAACCTGAGTTCAATTCTGGCCTCAGAAAGCTTTCCAACTTTGGGTAAGTCACTTAAACTCCTCTCTGCCTCAGTTTCCTCAATTAGCACCTACTACAAAAGGGTTGTTGTGAGGATTAAATGAGAAATATTTCTAAAGCATTTAGGACAATACTTGGCACATTGTAGGTACCATAAAATGCTAACTATTGTACTTGTTATTTTCTAAATGTTAGGACACAGCTTAGTTAAAAATGGTTTTGCAATATTTTTTAGTGGTTTTGTTGTTAGTGAGAAAAACAAAATGGCTTGGCCAAAATGTAGGCCTATGTCCGAATGTTTAAGGCTGCTAGGGCCAAAACATATTATGAGACACAGAGAGAAAGAAATCACAAGCCACACACCCGTTATCTCTCTAGCAGTTTGGAGGACAGAGTGACAATTTTATGGCCACATTTATTTGATTCACATGTTTTTTATTTTTGAATTGTCATGAATTTAGGAGCTGTCAAAAAACCCCTTAGCCTCACCAGGAACAAAACCATCATTTAGGGGTGTGTGTGTGTGTGTGTGTGTGTGTGTGTGTGTGTGTGTGTGTGTGTGTGTGTTTTAAGTTTTTTCATGGAGTAAATGGAAAGAATAGCTCACATACTTCTAGAGGAAGTTAGCTGGAGGCTAAAGGGGGGAAGAATACAAACTGACCGGTTCCCCACAGGAAATAAGGAGATCCTCCCTATGCCAATCAGCAGTCTTTCCATCTGAGCACGTAGCTGTGGAAACTGACATCCAGGCCCAGCTAATTGACATTGTCTAATGTCAGGGTTCCCTGAGGCAGGATGCTGAAGGAGAGGGCTCGTTAAATAGCACGTAATGTTGGAGCTGTCCTGCTGTGTCACTGCCGCATCTGGGGGTGAAAGGGTGGATTCCAAAAGTTTTGCTGTTTTGCAGGACAGAAGAAAGAGTACATGGGGGAGGACGCACATACACGTCTCTCCACAGTGCTACCCTCCCCCAAACCTACTCATTTAGAGAAATTAGGAATAGGTCAATAGCCAGGTCATACAGAAAATGGGCATAGATACCTGAAGATAGGAGTCTGGAAATGTTCCTTTTTCTAATAAAAAAAGTCATGGTTAGAACTGCTGTACTGAAATTGTGATAAAGAAGACACATATTTTGTAACAGCCATGGAAACTATAGACCAGTCAGCTTTACTTTTGATCAGTTGGTCAGTAAGTATTTATTAAGCACCTATCACGTGCTAGGCATTGTCTTAAGTTCTGGGGATACAAAAAAGGTAAAAGACAAGTCAGTCCCTGCCTCCAAGGAGTTCACAATTTACTTGAAGAGAGAGATAGCAAGACAGAGAGACAGAGGCACAGAGAAGAGGGGGATGGGAATGAAGACAGCTAAAGACAAGAAGTCATACTTGGTACAATGTAGGTATTTGATAATAGTCAAATTGAATTTTTACAAGGACTTGAATAAAGGTATAGGTGCATGTATATAATATCTACAGATGACACAAAATTAGGAGAGAAGCTGACACTCAATGACAGAGTCAGCATAACAAAAGATTTTGATAGGAGAGAGCAATGGGTTTTTTGATTATGTAAATCTAATATGTGTATATCTGTTAAATTTTATAATTAGGCTGTTGTACTAATATACTGGATACACTATAAAACATAAAACAATTTAAAATAGAAATGATATTTAAAGTACATTATTAACATTATAAAACCTTTTCACTCTTAATAGGGGAAAGGGGAAGAGAAGAACCATTTTTAGTAGTGCCTACCACATGCCAGTACTCTGTGCTAAAGTGTTTCACAAATAGAAATACTTCATTTGATCCTTGCAATAACCCCATGAGATAGGTACTTTTATTATTCCCATTCTACAGTTGAGGAAACTGAGGCAAATAGAATTTAAGTGACTTGTCCAGGGGTCACAAAACTAGTATCTGAGGCCATATTTGAATTTAGATCTTCCTGACAAGGCTCAGTGCTTTATCGACCGCACCACCTAGCTACTTCAATAAAAATAATAATGCCATTAGTAATAATATTTTGTGATAACAATGTAATTGATCATGCTTTGTTATTTCCCCAAACATTCCTGTGTATGCCCTCTGTGTTGGACAGATTTGTACATCATAATAATTTATTAATAATTAACTATTCGGCTAGTTGAGCAATGTAACTAGTCAAGCTGGTGATCTCTTTTGTTAAGATACTTTTTATTGAATGATACACAGTATGACAATCAGGTAGCATCCCCTCTACTAAAGGATTTGAAAAATTGGGATAAAGCCTGATGGATTTGAAGGAAATACAGATTGTCTTCAGTTTTCTCCTTCAGGGCAAGGTGAAAGTAACACTGTCTCTTTAAAGCATAGTCCCTCTTTAGTCAGTAGATTAAAACAAATTAAAGATTCCTTTCCATCTAGCAGGCTTCATCTTGGCTGTTCAAAATCCTATGGTAGGAAAGGTATAACATGACTTATATTTGATAGTTATATTGTGTTATCTTTCAATAAAAAAAAATCTAATAGTCAATGAACCTAAGAGCTTTTCAGCAGGAATCATGTTCTCTGTTTGAGGATGGTCACCAGATATAATGCAAAAGTACCAAGCAAAAGTGTGTGATAAGAAAATAAGTTGTTTATGGCCAAAAAAGAGAAAGGATTAATTAGTAGGCCTGATCAGAGTACAGAGAGCAGACATTAGAAATCAGGAAACAAGAAAGGCGACTTAGGAGACAATAAGCTGTGGGAGGGCCTTGAAAACAGTCTCAGAAAGTTGAATATAATTTTGAGGAACAGAGAGAGCTAGTGGATAATTTTATAGAGGGTCATGACATGATGAAAGTGACTGACAGATGATGATGACTTTTGCAATGTGATGAAAGAATATTGTGGTATTCCTTGGTATTTTTCTTGGGGGTGTGGTGAACTATGACATTCTGCTCCACACACGAGTGCAGAGGTCCATAAAGAAAAATCACTCATTTCATGAGAAGAAATGGGGATATTTAAAGAATGAACAGGAAGGGGACAACTAGGTGGTGCAGTGGATAAAGCACCAGCCCTGATTCAGGAGGACTTGAGTTCAAATCCAGACTCAGACACTTGACACTTAATAGCTGTGTGACCCTGGGCAAGTCACTTACCCTCACTGTCCCGAAAAAAAAAAAGCATGAATAGGAACAGCTAGGTGATGCAGTGGATAAAGCATTGACCATAGAATCAGGAGTACCTGAATTCAAATCCAGCCTCAGACACTTACTAGCTGTGTGACCCTAATCAAATTACTTACCCCGATTACCTCCTAAAAATATGTATATGTATGTATGCATAGATGTATGTATATATATATATATATGTGTGTGTGTGTGTGTGTGTGTGTGTGTGTGTGTGTGTGTTATGTATGAATAGTCATACTTACCAACAACCTTGAACTGGATTCTTTAAGTGTGATGGAAAGAGCTCAGCCCAAGGAGCCCAGAGTCCCTGTGTGCTAGCCCTGGCTCTGCCTCTGTGTAACTTCTGATAAGTCAATTCACTTTTCTACAGCCTCATCTCTTGGGCTATCAAAGGAGAGGGATGGATCAGATAATTCAACTCAATTCAACATATATTTATTCAGAGAAAAGCAAATAGAAGGCTGAATAAGACACTGTCACAATCCCTGCTCTCAAGAATTTTACCATCTATTCAGGGAGATAAGACACATATACAGACAGTTGTTGTCTAAGGTCTTCCCCAGCTCTAAAAGTCTATAAACCTGTGAAATTATTCATAATTTATGTGCAAGAAATAGTTATGGAAAAATAAGAATTAGAAACTAAATAATTAGAATAAGCTACTAAAAAACTTAGCCCACTTAAAAACAATTCCTCTAAATGAGGGATTGCTCCTGAATTCAAATCAGCCACAGCAGAAAAGGCTGTTAGCTCAATCATAAATGCATAAGTTGGTACTGTGATGTAATGGGGGGCTGATGCAATCTCCAATGTGGAAGAGGGTAGGGAGGCCTGCCTTTGGAAAGGCATAAGGATATGTAATGGAAGGCTTGCTTCCCTAGTTGAGTCAAGTACAAACATTTTGTAACTGGCTTTGTCCACAAACCACATGATAAGGATAAAGACTTTTGTTTGGCTCTGTAACCAGAACAGGACTGCCTTCAAAGGCACAGTCAGTAAGGCCAGTGCCTTGACCTGTTTGTTTCCCGGTCTTGTCATCGAAGACTAAGCCCTCTATGCATGGAAAGGCTATCAGCCCCTATCTTCCCAGCAGGGCCATCATAATATGGCCCATGAGCACCCGGTCCTGTTGGTGTTTGTATTGCTGAGTTTCTACTCTTGTTTTTCATTAGAGAAGATTCGAGATGGCAGCAACCAATTCTGGGATCCAGCAAAGTAGTAAATGAGATTGAGACAGACTTATCCAGCAGTTATGCCATGTTTGGATGTGAACATGGGGAATGGATGCTATGTAAATATTACAGTAAATTTGAGGCTATTCTCCCCAGGAACCAAGGTAATATAGGGAAAAGAATATGCCTGGGGGTTAAGGACAAATATCTTTATCTCTGTTCTTGTCATATCTTGAAAATAAATATCCCATTCATAAAAGCAATTCAAAGTTAATCTGTTAAATTGAAGTGGAGCATTTAATTATGAGCGGTTGTCTAGAAATTGATAACAGGGGCACCCTGTGAGCAATGCTGAGGATATAGCAACCGATAAAGCTATATAACCAAAGGAGGAGGGGTTAGAGTCAGGAGGAACCTCCTGGTTCCAATTCTATAACTACTTCTCACATACCCTGAAGAGCAAGTCTGAGAACTGTAGATACAAAGATGGAAGGAAAACAGAGAAGTAAAGAATCCTCAAAACAACTTATAAGATTTTTCTGGCATGGAGTCTGCAGAGGAAGAGGAGGAAGAAAAGAAGTAGAAAAAGAAGAGGAAGAAGAAGAAGAGGAGGAGGATGAAGAAGAAGAAGAGGAAGAAATGAAACAATGAGGTAGAAAGGAAGAGTGAACCTCTGTCTCCTGTCTCCAGTGGTCCTTCCTAAATAGCCATTCAAATATTATAGATACAGATATGTATGTAGGCGCGCGCTCTCTCTCTCTCTTTCCAAATACACGTATGTGTGTGTTAAAAAAAAAAAAAAGAGGTAAATGGACTAGGTGACTTCTGAGATGCCTTCTCATATATAAATATGGATACAAAGATATAGGACTGCCTACATAGTTTTCCCATGAATGCAGAAAAAACACCTCTACCTAAAAAATCCTGACAGCACTTCAAACATGTCTAAAACTGAACTAATTATCTATCCCATAAATTTACCCTTTATTCTAATTCTCTCTTTCTGTTCACACAATTTTCTTTTTAAAAAATAAAAGTGTTTTATTATTTTCCAGTTACATGTAAGGATAGTTTTCAACATTTATTTTCATTGGATTTTAGTTCCCAATTTTTCTTCTACCCATCCTTTCTTCCCTCCTCCCCAAGACAGAAAGCAGTCTTATATAGTTTATATATGTACAATCACATTAAACATATTTCTGCATTAGTCATATTGTGAAATAAGAATCAGAGCACAAGGGGAAAATCTCACAAAAGAAGGGGAAAAAAATGGCTCCAAAGTAGAAACAGTATGGTTCAATTTGCATTCATAATCCACAGTTCTTTTTTCTGGATGTTGAGAACATTTTCTATCATGATTTCTTTGAAATTGTTTTGGATCATTGCATTGCTGAGAAGAGCCAAGTCTATCACCATTGTTCATCACACAATGTTGCTGTCACCATGTACAATGTTCTCCTGGTTCTGCTCTCAGTCAGCATCAGTTCATACAAGTCCTTCCCTCCTCCTGCTCATCATTCTTACAGCACAATAGTATTCCATTACATTTATATACCATGACTTGTTTAGCCATTTCCCAATTGATGGGCATTCCCTCGATTTCCAGTTCTTTGCCACCACAAATAGAACTGCTATAAATATTTTTGTACATGTGGGTCCTTTTCCCTCCTCTATGATCTCTTTAGGATACAGACCTAGCAGTGGTACCAGTGGGTTAAAGGGTATGTTCACACAATTTTCAATGACCCATGGTCATCTTCAACTCTTCCCACTCTCTTAACCCTATATCTGGTAATTTGACAAATGGTCATTTATCAACTTTACCTTTTCAAACTCTTTTTTCCTCTGTCCCAATCCTGTCTTAGTTCAGAATCTCTAATTCTTTCCTGGAAAATCCTCCTAACCTAATTGATCTCCCTACCTCTAGTCACCCCCTCTCAATCCATTTTTCATACTGCTTACCCTGAAATATGTGGAATAACACAGCCTGAAATACACAATACATAGCTCTCGTCACATCATTCCCCTGCCTAAATTCAAGCTCCTTAATCAGTATTTCAAATGCCTCTATAACTAAACTTTCTAGCATTATATCCCTTCATATGTTCTATCCTCCTTCTCTAAGGGATATATCCTCTCCATTCATCTGTTCCTTTTCACATCTATGCTTTTGCTCACACTTTTTCCTAGACTTGAAATAGAATCCCCCAATGCCCACATTTTTGTCTGATGAAATATTTCCCTTCTATGTGCAGTTTGGGTGCTACTATCCTTCATTAAGCCTTCCCCTGATCTCCTTATCCAAGACTGATTCCTTCTTTGAAGAAATCCCTGCCTAAGTTGTGACATATATCACTTTTGTATCTTCATCACCTTGAAGAAGGGATTGAACATTACAAGTATTTTAAAATGTTTGCCTTAGACAGTAATGAATTAATGATCTCAATATTGCAAATGTTTCCTTCTCCTTCCAAACTTGAATTTGTATGAGAATATCTGGGTAGGTCATTGAAGGATTCTTTCCTGCATCCTTCCCCTATTACTTAAGAAAAAGAGATCCCTTCATGGAGGAAAGAGGTACACGCAAATAAAGACTCTGAGCTCTTGAGCTAACCCCTGTACCTCTACTTCCAGAATCTATTTGGAGGTAGCTACGACCTTAGAGAAACTCATTAAGTTAGAATTCATGGGGAGGCTTGGGAGGCTTGAGAACTATTGATTTGCTTTTATCACTTTATTAAGCATTTTAAAAGACATTTATTATTTGAATGAATGAAGAAATGAAAAGGCATGTGTTAAATGCTCACTACATGAAAGCACAGTGCTAAGTGCTAGAGATACAAATAGAAAAGCCCTTCTCTCAAGGAGCTCACATTCTAATGGGGGAGACAACATAGATCGGAGACTTGGGCTAGAATTCAGATGGAAAGATGCCACTGCCCATATGGTACTGTGGAAATTTATTTTGATTTGGGGACCCTACCTTTAGGCTGAGATTAGAAAGCCTTAGGCCCTCAGGGTCTCTTCTGCGTGGGAGGGGCTCGTGCCCCTCCCCCTCTGCTTCAGCTGAGCCAAAAAGCCCCGTGGGCTGTACAAGACACTAGGTCAGACAGCTGGCTGAGCAGAGGTATCCCAGAGATCCTGGGCTCATGCACGCCGGTACTCTGGCGTAGCCTGTGCTGAGGCACGGGATGTTCAAGCATCCCCCCAGCCCCAGCCGCAGCTCTGACTGGCAGATTAGCTTGGTGTGTGGGTGCAAAAAGCCCAGAGGTTTGAGTGGAGATAAGAAAGATTTATATATATAGAGAGAGAAACAGAGACAGACAGAGACAGAGAGACAGAGACAGAGACCTGGGAGTTAGCCGGGAGGGAGCGGCAGACGAGAGACGGGCTACAAGGACGCAGGAGAGAGAAGGCTAAAGAATTAGGCTGACAAAGAGGACTGGAGGCCAGCTGACAAGATTAGAGGGGCAGGCGAAGGCGGCAGAGGATGGAGCAGACAGACAGACAGAACAGGAGGCAGCGGAGAGCACAGAAGCGGTCAGTACAGGGTACAGGTTGGAGAAAGCGAAGATTAAGGCAGGTGGAGTTAGAAGTGAAAGTGAAGCAGGGAAGCTGAAGTGAAGGAGAAAAAGAGTGAAACTTAGAGAAAAGTGGAACATACCCTGAGGCAAGAGTCGGCTAAGGCCCTTATTGTATTAAAAAAGTCCCAGGCGGCCACAGGTGGAAAGAAAGGCCCCTAACACAGTCAAGTTGTACATTTTATTTCCCTGTATTCATAACTTTAAATAGTATCTCATAAATAAACTCTGCTTTGATTGTTTAGTTAAGAGGCTTTTTAATTCTATGCTTATCAATTTTAGGAGTGGAGCAGTGTGGTGGAACTTTATAAACGCCCCATGCTAAATTAATAGCAGTCAGATAGCCAGTGAGTCAAAAGTCCCCAGATTAAGTACCCCAGTCAGATTAGTCCCCTAAATTAAACAAATCAGTCAAAATATTTCTACATTTGAATGGCGACCGCGGCAGGATTTATGACCCAATTATAATTTTTATAAACCTATAGTTTTTCATAAGTCCAATTATATAATTTTTAGACTAGATTAGCTAATAATTAATTTTTTTCACAGTACAGAGGCAAAGATGATGGTGATGAATCTTCTTTAATGTGAATAAACCCATATTGGTTTCTGATGTTTAAGCATTTGACAATGCCAAGGAATTTGGTGTTGAGAATTTTCTTTTCTGGATCTTTAGTAGTTATGGCTATTGAGAAGGTGGGGGGACTGAAGCCCCTGAAAAGGAAGTCATTAAAACTGCATTTCCACAAGAGATAATCCCCTTGATAGTGACTATAAGAGCCAGGCTGAAAGCCTGGCTATAGTCTGGGGAGATACTGCCATTTCCAGGATAGGGCCCTGGGCTGTCTCCAGCAGGGTCAGAGGATAAGTGGTGTTCAATGAGGTTTGACTTACTTGGCATGTGCCATTTTGTTTCTCCCTCACGGTACTTCAGTGCTTTAGTTAGGCTGGCTTGTCTGCTCTGTCAATGGCAGTTGGTATTGTGGGGATGGCGGGCTCCTTCTCCATAGGAGCTACTCCCTGGGTGATAGCTAGGCTAGAAACAGGCCTTGTGGTCTACGAGTACTGCTGTCCCCAGACCTCTTGGACTTACCTGTCAGTGATTGGTATTGATATTGATGGGAATGGTGGATCCATTCCCTAAAAGGATTGGTCCCATTAATGTTAGCACTGGGGGATAAAAACAGGTTAGTTGTCTAGGGAGGGTGGGCAGTGCTGTTCCCCAGGTTACTGGGTTCAGGATCCAGAGCTATCTCTACTGGGGCTTGAGGGGAGATAATGGTTGAGATTTGGCAATGTTTTGATCCTCATGGCATGTCTCTCACTTAGGGTGCCTTACTCTTACTGCTCCATGAAAAACATGATTTAGAATGGAATTGTCCCAGCATTACATTTCTGTTGACTAAAGTGTATAGATGTCTCAATCTATCTACATATTGTTAAACAATTACAAATAATTGTATTGGGTATGTTGGGCTAGTGGGCATAGCTGTTTATACCCTCTGGTCCTGGGAAGTCTGATTATCCATGTTCTACATATCTCATCTGTCCTATTGGAGTGGGATTATCCTTGAATATTGATATTTTAGAGCAGAACCTTTACCACTCCCTTTAGCCAAAAGCAAAAAGTATGTGGAAGAGACGCCAGAAAACACATACAACATCAGTGTCTTGTTTTTTTCCATATTGTAAAAATACATGCAACAGAGAAAGAGGGAGATGAGATGAGCCAGGCAGCCAGGCTCACCTTCCCCAAACAGGTGTGATGTTTAAAATCTCAATTGTGGTCGCCTTAAATTAGAAGCTTTAGCACCAGTCCTTGGGCATTAAACATTTATTAAAGCATAAAGATATTCCCATGGAGTTCAGAAAGTTAAGAAAAAAGCCTATTTAGCCTAGAGTTCCAGCCTGGTCTGGTTCTTCCTCAAGTCCTCTGCCACAAGCCTGCTTCAATCACAATCTCTCTCCAGCAAGCTGATTGTAGAAGCTTTTTATAGGTCTGGAACAGAGGCGGTCCTTACACACTGCTTCAAGCTGATTGGTTGGTGTCCTCCAAATCCATTGGTTCTGAAGGTGTTCTCAAGGTGTGATTACAATCCAGTTAACTTGAAGTAGGCCAATCAGCAGTCAATCACTCTCCCTTGATTCAATCAGTCTAGATTAATCTTCAGGTGGGTCTTTGAGTATCTGCGAAATCCCATTATTTCATCACACAGGCAAAAGCAATTTCCAAATCCGTCCTGGCTCCTCCCTCAGTCCCCTACCCTCCAACAACCACTGATCAAATGAAATAATGTATGTAAAGTGCTTTGTAAATCTTACAGTGCTACAGAATGCCCATCATTATTATTGTTACTAGTAGTGGTATTAATCATCTTTTCTTCTCATTAATCATACCTCACTTGTCAGGCTATCTCAAATCAGATATTTTGTCACCACTCAGATTCTCCATACACCCCTCATGCCATCCTTTCCTGTTGCCCAACTTGCACCTCACTGTGGGCTGTGTCCATGAAATGACTGTCCCATGAGCCAGAACTCTCGGTCATCTTAATTGCTTCTTCATCTGCCATCCCATGGTCAGCCAGTGGCCAAATTTACATCCTTCCCTCTATGTGAGAAAATCACACATCTGCCTTTTCCTTCGTGTCCTAGCTGATTGAATCCCTGGCTCAGACTCTAACTGCTTTGCACCTGACTTGTTGCTGTCTTATTATTGACTCTCCAGCCCTTCCATTCTAACCCTTCCAAAGGTTCAAAGGAATGAAATTAAAAGTCTGTCAAGATAATGGAATGTGATAGATGAGATTTGGCAGATACTCAGGAGCCCTCCTGAGTGGATTACTGGCTGATTGGACTGGATTAGTAGTTGACTAGATTCTAAGCACATCTGGCTGGTACTTGAGAGTACTTAAGAAAGCCTGGTTCTCAGAATCTAAAAAAAATTTGAACTTCTGGCCCAGTCAACCAACCAGCTTGAAGAACCTCCCATTTCTGGGAGGAGACTGGAAGGAGAGCCTGCACAAAGAGCACTGTCCGCTTTTTGGTTCCTGACTTCACCATGGTGGCGGTGTGGAGACTCCTGAGGACTTCACAGGAAAATTGAGGAAAGATAGGATCGCCAGGCTGTAGGAATTCTGTTCTCAATCTTTCTCTTTCTATCTTTCAATAAACCCTTAAAAACCTAAAATCGTTTTATCAGTGATTTTAGTCAGTTTCCCCCAAAACTGGGGGAACAGATTAGAACCCACATTTAGAATTTTAAATTACACAAGTCATTCTACATGCCTGTGGTTTTAACCATGTTTGCCAATGATGAAGGATTCTTCAGTGGCTCCACCTCATCTTTGGCTCTAATACAAACACACTTCCTCTTTAAAGTTTCATTGACTGTCTAATTACCTAATGATACTAATATTCCACTATGCTACCGCTTGAACCCTCTGTTCCAAACTTTTTGCTTCCAGTTTGGAGTCCTGATTTCACTCATTCTGACACATGCTATCATTGATCCATCACTCCTATTCATTATAATATTGTAATTGTTATATCTATAGCACATGTTTTTATTAACTGAATATTAGTATTTCTTATTTCATGTAAGGTCCTTAAGGAGCAGGGATCATATGTCCTCTAATTTGTTTCCCTAAGTATCTTGCCCCTGGAATGTATCCAGCTAGCAACTTAATAAGTACTTGATGATATGCTTACTATAGGCAGATTAGCTGAAGATTTGTACTGTTTAAATCTTTGATTGTAACTATGCTGTCCTCATACTTGATTAATAGCCATGGGAATTTATGTTTTTTTCAACTAGATAATAGAATTTTAGCCCCTCTATAACATTTAGTCTGAGTCCCTCATTTTATATTCAAGGGAACTAAATTATAGAAAGGTTAAGGTCACTTAAAGTCAGGGCAGCTAATCATTTGACAGAATCCCTGTCGATTCATTCCCCATCCTTCTACCTGACCAGTGCACCACATTGTCATAAGGCATTCAATATTATTCTTTGAATGAAGTAGAAATACATTGAGAATTCAGAGAAAGATAAATTAAGCTAAATTAAAGATAAACATGAAAGCAATTGAGTCCAAACTAATCCTTTAGCAATATCACATCCATTAATGTCCGTGTATGCATTGTTTTGCAAACATATTTTGCAATGTCCACGTAAGCTGAATGTTTTGGAATGCATTAATTTGTTGTTCATAGAATCACAAGATTTCAAAGTTGAAAGAGACCTCGGGGACAGCTAGGTGGCGCAGAGGATAAAGCACTGGCCCTGAATTCAAGAGGACCTGAGTTCAAATCTGTCCTCAGACACTTGACACGTGCTAGCCGTGTGACCCTGGGCAAGTCACTTAAACCCCAATTGCCCCCCCTGAAAAAAGTGACCTCAGTTACCACCTAGTCCAACCCATATCTCCAGAAGAATCTCTATTATAACATGCCTGATAAGTGATCAATCACACAGTATTTCTTTGAAAAGCAATATCCCTTGAAGTAGCTTACCCACTTTTGAATGGTTCTGATTATTCCTCTTTGAGCACCCCCTTTTGGCGATGGGATAGAGAAATGAGCAGTTAAGGTAACTATACTGCAATTGCATGAGTCTAGGTACAATATTTGGACACAAGCTCATTTGAAAAACAATGCAGAAGAAGCCATGATGGCAGAGTAGAGGAAGTACTCTTCCAACAACATGCCCCAAAACTTTAAAATAATGCCTCACTAAATTCTATAATGGCAACATCAACAAAAGGTTGGAGTTAGACGCTTTTTCCAGCTCAAGACAATTTAGGAGGTTGAAAGAAGAGGTGTATGACCCTGGGGTGGGAACTGACCTGACACACTTGTGGCAGCAACACCAGCTGTGGGCCTTGGAAGCAGAAACAGTAACAGCAGCTTCAGGAGTTGTCAATCCAGAGACAGTAAGGGTATCTGGCAACTGATCTACAATAGATTACAAGGGAACCCTGTGCTAGTACTGGACACAGGAGCAGGCAATGTTTGGCAACTTCATTGCCTATACCCACTTCTGGGTTGCAGTTGCAGAGTGGAGATGAGTGCCTTCAGTCACAAGGGCCCTAAAGAGCTGTATTGCTTTTGGTCATAAAGGGATCAGGAGCTATGAGGACCAGGATCACTTTCACTTGCAAGGGAGCATGGATCTCTGAAAAGCATAAGTGGTTGTGGCTATAAGATATCAGGGCCTCTTCATGGGAAAAGGCTGGAGTATAGACCAGGAAAGCAATGACCACACCTCTCCCCAGATTACATCACCTTGGAAGCACTGAAAACTTCCAAACCATGAGAACTAGCTCTGAAAATAGCAATACTAAAAAGCTTGGGACAGTGCCTCCTTCCCAATCCATCCCAGCCCCCAACACTAAGAACAAAGCTTAACTTGAGCATGAAGTTCAAAGTCAAGAATTGGGCTGGAAAATGAGCAAACGACAAAAAAGAGCCTGACCATAAAAAAAATCTGCTATGGTGATAGGTAAGATCAAGACACAAACTCAGAAGAAGATAATAACGTCAATAGAGGTATAATAACTTGCTTACATAAAAACAATATACAAACTTATATAAAACAATTGTTTTTATATATATGTATATGTATAAACAATCAAACAAAGCCAAAAGAATGAAAAAATAGAAGAAAATGTGAAATATCTCGTCAGAAAAACAAATGACCTGGAAAATGGATCAAGGAGAGATAATTTAAGATTTATTGGACTACCTGAAAGTAATGATCAAAGAAGGAGTCTAGACATAATATTTCAAGAAATTATAAAGGAAAACTGCTCCAATATCTTAGATCCAGAGGGTTAAAAGAGAAATTGAAGAGAATACACTAATCACCTCCAGAAAGAAATCCCAACATGAAAACTCCCAGGAATAAAATAGTCAAATTTTAGAGCTCCCAGGTCAAAGAGAAATACTTCAAGCAGCCAGAAAGGAACCATTAAAATATTGTGGAGCCACAGTCAGGATCACACAAGATTTAATAGCCACCATGTTAAAGGTATGGAGCTCTTGGAATATAATATACTGAAAGACAAAGGGGCTAGGATCACAACCAATCATAAGTTACCCAGCAAAATTGAATATAACCCTTCAGGAGGAAAATATACATTTAGTGAAACAGAAGACTTTCAAGCATTCCTAAGGAAAAAACAACTAAAGCTGAATAGAACGTCTGATATTCGAATACAGGACTCAAGAGATGCATAAAAAGAGAAATATGAAAGAGAAATCATAACAGACTCAATAAGGTTAGACTGTTTACATTTCTATATGGAAAGATGATACCTCTAACTCCTAAGAACTTTATCATTATTTTTAATTGATGGAAATATTTTATTTTAGTAAATAGTATTTTATTTTTTCCAATTACATGAAAGATAGTATTTAACACTCATTTTTATAAGATTTTGAGTTCCAAATTTTCCTCCCTCCCCCCCTTGCCCCCTTCCCTCCCCAAGATGGCAAACAATCTGATATAGGTTATACATGTGCAATCATGTTAAACATATTTCCAGATTAATCATGTTGTAAAAGAAGAAATAGGACAAAAGGGGAAAAAAACAACAAAAAAGTGAAAATAGTATGCTTCTATCTACATTCAGATTCCATAATTCTTTCTCTGGATTAGGATAGCATTTTCCATTATGAGTATTTTGGAATTGTCTTGGATTATTGTATTTCTGAGAAGAGCTAAGTCAATCATAGTTTATCATTGCACAGAGTTCTATAACTGTGTACAATGTTTTCCTGGTTCTGTTCACTTCACTCAGCATTAGTTCATGTAGAGTTTTATCATTATTAAAGTGGATAAAAGAACTCTTCATAGAGAGAGGACATAGGAGTGAGTCAATTATATTGAGATGATTTAAAATAAATGAATGGGTGAAAAAGAGAGATGAACTGGGAAAGGGGCGGTATGAGGAAATTATCTCACATAAAAGAGGTATGCAAGGAAGAGCATTTATAGTAGAATAGAAAATGGTGGGGCAAAGGAGGCAGGCAATACTTCAACCTTACTTGAATCTGAATTGTCTCAAAGACAAAAGGACATATATACAAATGTAATGTATGTATATGTGTATATATATATATATATATATACACACATACATACACACATACATACACAAATACTCAATTGCATATAAAAATCTATCTTACCTGTTAAGGGCTAAAATTCTAGCTAAACTATCTAAAATATCTAATGAGTGGTCACCAATAAATTATAAGCTTTAGCAAGAGTTAGACTTTTAAGCATTTATTAAGGAGAATAAGAATTTGGTAGAGAGAGAGAGAGAGAAAGGCCTAGATTCCTATCTATTAAAGGGAGAGCACATTTCTAGTTCCCCTCTCCACCAGCGTCCTCAGGAAAGAGAGCAAGACAGAGTGCCAGTCTCTTCCTTCTTCCTCCCACCAGCCAACGTCACTTCCTGACGCCAAAGAAAAGACACATCTTCTTGCCCTCAAAGACCTTCACTTCATGGGCAGAACTCTTCTACAGTAAGTCTCCAGCAGGTGGCGTCATTCCAATCATTACATACCCAACTGTGAAGTAGAAGGCGAAAGGGTAAAAATAAAGGGGGGGATGAAAAAAGGGGAGTGCAGATTAAGAGAGGCAGTGGTCAGAAGCAAAACAGACTTTGAGAAAGGACAGAGTAAAAAAAGAGCTAGAAGGTTAAAACAAAAGTAAATAGAATGTAGGGAAATGAACAGTTAGCAGACAAAACTGTTTAATGTGAATAGGATGATTTCACCTCCAAATGAATACTGATAGCAGAATGGATTAGAAACCAGAATCCAACAATATTTTGTTGATAAAAGACACACTTGAAACAGAAAGACACACACAGAGTTAAAATAAGAGACCGAAAAAAATTATTATGCTTCAGCTAAAATAAAAAAGGCAAGGACATCAATCATATCTCAGACAAAGCAAAAGCAAAAACAGATCTAATTAAAAGAGAGAAGAAGGGAAATTACATCTTGCTAAAAGGCAGCACAAATAATGAAGTAATTCAATACTAAACATAATATACACCAAGTGGAATAGCATCCATATTCTTAAAGGAAAAGATAAATGAATTACAGGAACAAATAAACAGTAAAACTATACTAGTGGAGGACCTCAACTTTCCCTTCTTAGAGGATGATAAATCTAACCATAAAACAAATAAGAAAGAAGTTAAGAAGAGGAATAGAATTTTAGAAAAAGTGGATATTATAGACCTGGAGAAAACTGAATCAGGACAGAAAGGAGTATGACTTTTTCTCAGCTGTACATGGTACTTTCATCAAAATTGATGATGTATAAGGAAATAAAAACCTCACCAACAAATGCAGAAGTGCAAAAATATTAAATGCACCTTTTTAAGACCATAATACAATTTTTAAAATAACATTCAATCAATGACCATGGAAGCATAAATTAAAAATTAATTGAAAATGAAATAATCTAATTCCAAAGAATGAATTGGTCAAAAAAAAAACAAATTATAGAAAAAATAATTTTATTAAATAAAGTGATAATGAAGAGAAAACATGCCAAAATTGGGCAGAATGTAGTCAAAACAGTATTTAGTGGAAAATTTATATTTCTAAATGTCTATGTCAATGAAAGACATAAAGAGCAGATCAAAGAATTAAGCATGCAACTAAAAAAAGAACAAGTACAAGAACAAAATAAATATTCCAAATTAAATACCAAAATGGAAATCTTGAAAGTCAAAGGAGAGATTAATAAAACTGAAAGTTAAAAAAATTTAATAAATAAAAGTAGGATCTGGTTTTGGGGGGGAACACAACAAAATAGAGAAAATATGATTAATTTGATTTTAAAAAAAGAAAGAAAACCAGATTACCAGTCTCAAAAATGAAAAGGATAAATGGATCATCAATAAAGACAAAATTAAAGCAATTATTAGAAGTTATTGTACCCAATTATGTGCCAGTAAAACTGACAATTTAGGTAAAAATGGACAAATATTTACAAAAACACAAATTGTCTAAATTAATGTAAAAGAAATATAATAGTTAAATAACCTTTTCTTAGAAAGGAAATTGATTAAATATAAATGAACTCCTTAAGAAAAAAATGCAGGGTCAGATGGATTTCACAAGTGAATTCTACCAAATATTTAAGAAACAATCCCAATACTACATAAACTATTTGAAAAAAATATAAGAATGAATCCTAAAAAACAAAAAGAATGAATCCTACCAAACAAATTCTTTTAATGATACCAATATTGTTTTGATACATAAGCCAGGGGAGAGCAAAAGCTTAGGGAAAAATTATAGACTAATTTTGCTAATTTATATTGATGGGAAAATTGTAAATAAAATACTAGCAAGGAGATTATAGCAATATATCACAAAGACCATACACTATGACCAGGTTGGATTTATACTGGGAATGCAAGACTTCCTCAGTATTAGGAAAACTATCAACATAATTGACCATATCAATAACAAACAAGAAAAGTAATATAATTATATTAAGAGATGCAGAAAAGCCATTTTGACAAAAACAAAATAATCATTCTTATTTAAAAAATTAGGAAATATGAGAACAATAGGAATCTTTCTTAACATCATAAATATTAACAATTTAAACCAAGAGAAAGAATTAGCTGTAATGGGGATAGGCTAGAAGCCTTCCCAGTAAGATCAGGAGTAAAGCAATGATGCCCATTATTACTACTATTATTCAATATGCATTAGAAATGCTAATTATAGCAATAAACAAGAAAAAATTAAGGAGTAAAAATAATCAATAAAGAAGCAAAACGATCGCTCTTTGCATATATATGATGGTATACTTAGGGAACCCTAGAAAATTGACTAAAAACTCATTGAAAAATGAACAAGTTTAGCAAAGTTGAAAGATATAAAATAACCCATATAAATCATCTGCATTTCTATAAACACAGCAGGAAAGATATAGAAAGAGAAATTCCATTTAAATAACTACAGACAATATAAAATACTTGAGTATCTACCTGTTTCCTGGCATGGTGCTGGTATACTGTCAAGATTTCACAGCCATACAACAATGAGGTCAGCACAACATCTCTGTAGATCTTCTGTTTGGTGGATAAACTCTCCTCTTCCACACTTTTCTTTGGAGCTTCTTAAACACTGAGCTAGCTCTGGCAATGTATGCATCAACCATATCATCTATGTGTCCATCCTTGAAAAGTATATTGCCTACCAGATTCAAACTGTATTACAAAGCAGTAATTATCAAAACAATCTGGTACTGGCTGAGAAATAGAGTGGTGGATCAGTGGAATAGAATAGGTATGAATTACACTATAGTAAATGACTATAATAATCTAGTCTATGATAAATCCAAAGATCCAGGTTTTGGACAAAAATTCATTATTGACAAAAAACTGTTGGGAAAACTGGGAAAACAGTATGGACAGGACCTAGGTGCAGACCAACATCTCACACCATATACTAAAATAAGGTGAAAATGGGTACATAATTTACACATAAAGGGTGATACCATAAGCAAACTAAGAGAGCATGGAATACTTTATCTGTCAGATTTATGGAGAGGGAAGAATTTGGGAACAAGGAGGATATGGAGAACATTACAAAATTATAGAGTAGATGATTTTGATTATATAAAATTAAGGGGCTTTTGAACAAACAGAACCAATGTAACCAAAATATAAGGAAGACAGCGGACTGGTAGAGAATTTTTTGCAGCGGGTATCACTGGTAAAGTGTGTGGAGAACAGAGTCAAATTGTTAGGATACAAGTCATTCCCCAGTTGATGTATGTTCAGGGAATGTGAACAGGCAGTTTTTGAACAAGGAAACTGGGGCTATCTATAGTCAAATGAAGAAGTGCTATAAACACTATTGATCAGAGAAATGCAAGTTGAAATAGCTCTGAGGACACCACTTCAAAGCTATCAGAGTGGCTGATGTATCAAAAAAGGAGAATGTTGGATATTGGAGGGGGATGTAAGAAAACTGGGATGCTGATCCATTATTAGAGAATTGTGAATGGATCTAGCCATTCTGAAGGGCAATTTAGAACTATGCCCAAGGGGCTGTGGGACTGTGCATACCCTTTGATCTAGCAATGCCACTGCTGGGTTTATATCCCAAAGACATCCCAAGAAAGAGAAGAAGCCCTATTCGTACAAAGATGTTTATAGCAGCTCTTTTTGTGGTGGCTAAGAACTGGAAATTGGAGGACTGCCTATAAATTGGGGAATGACTTGAACAAGATGTGATATATGATTGTGGTGGAGTATTATTGTGCTATAGGAAATGACAAGCAGGATGGTTTCAGAAAGACCTGGAAAGACATTTATATGAACTGATGTATAGTGGAGTAAGCAGAACCAGGAGAATGCTATGCACAGTGGACAACAATGTTGTTGGATGAATAATTATGAATGAACTTGACTACTGTCAGCAATGCAATGACCAAGACAATCCCAGGGGACTGAGGATAAAGCATGTATCCACTCTGGAAAAAAGAACTGGTGATGATTGAACACAGCCTGAGGCATGCTGTTTTCACTTTCTTTCTTTCTTTTCTTTTATTCAAGTTTTCTTATACAAAATGAATATGGTAATGTTTTTCATGGCTGCACATGTATAGCCTATCTGATTGCTTGCTGCCTCAGGAAGAGGAGAGGAGAAGGAGGGAAGGAGGGTTAGAGTTTGGAACTCAAAACTTTAAATTAAAATGTTTATTATCAAAAAGTTGAAAGAAAATACCACAATCCAATGACTAATAGGGGGATTCAATGTAAATCCCCACTAGTATTGTTCTTGTACTTCCTCTTGATTAAATCCTGTAAGTGTGTGTGAAGGTGCTTTTTAATATAGAAAACATTCCTTCAAGTAAATCTGCTCAATCAAAAAAAAAAAAAAAAGGAAAATATACTACGAGGTAAGTGGAATTTACCTTGCCTCTTCTGACCTCCCTGTGAGTGCTTGTCTTACAGAATCTCTGTAAAATAGTCTTTTTAGGCAAATGCATGTTTGGCATTCAAACAATGTGGTCAGTCTACTGGACTTGTGTGTTCTTCAGTGAAGGTGGAATACTTGGCAGTTCAGCTTGAGAAAGGACCTCAGTGCCCAGTACCTTATCTTCCCAAGTGATCTTCAGAATCTTCCTAAGACACTTCAATTTCTTTCATGGCTCTAGTACACTGTCCAGGTTGCACAGGCATATAGCAATTGAGGTTAGCCTGGTGGTTCGGTAAACCTTCACTTGGTAGGCAGTCTATTACTTCTTCTCTCCCACACTTTCCTTCATAGCCTCCAAACACTGAGCCAGCTCTGGCAATGTGTGTGTCAACCTCATCATCTATGTGGACATCCCTAAAAAGTATATTACCAAGGTATGTGAACTTCTGTGCAGCATTCAACATTTCTACATTTGCTGTAACTGATGGTTCTACATATGGCAGGTATGGTACTGGCTGGTGGAGAACTTCTGTTTTCTTGGTGTTGATTGTTAAGTCAAAATTAGTACAAGCATTAAACAAAAACAAAAAAATAAACAGAAACAAAAATAAAATAAAATTAGTACAAGCAGCAGAGAATCTATCTGTTGTATCTCAGCTTCAGATGCTACATTAAGTGCACAATCACCTTCAAACAAAAAGTCATGCACCAGTTCTCCCTCCAATTCAATCTTGGTGTGTAGCCTTTTTGAGTTAAATAATTTACTGTCACCATAGTAGCTTAACTCTATGCCGTTTTTGTCCTAGTTGAAAGCATCTGACTTCACTGAAAATATCATGTTAAAAAGCATGGGAGCAAGCACATAAACCCTACTTCACTTCATTGGTGACCTAGGAAAGCTTGACAGCATCATTCATTATCCAGAACCCATGTAAGCATCTGTGTTGAGTAAAATCTAATGTGTGTGTCCTTACCTGCCCCCCCCCAGTGTGTATGTGTCAGGTTGGGGGCGGGGGAACAAGCTAGGATTTACTCATAAATTAGAAACTTCAGCAACAGTGTTTGGGCCTTAAGCATTTATTAAAGTATATTAGAAGTTAGTAAAGATAGAACACGTGGAGTTCAGAAAGATAACTAGGGGTGGCTACGTGGCGCAGTGGATAAAGCACTGGCCCTGGATTCAGGAGTACCTGAGTTCAAATCTGGCCTCAGACACTTGACACTTACCAGCTGTGTGACCCTGGGCAAGTCACTTAACCCCATTGCTCCGCAAAAAAAAAAAAAAAAAAAAAAGACAACTAAAGCCCATCTGCCCTAGGGTTCAGAATTGACTCCTTCTTCTTCCCTCTGCCACCAACCCAAGGTTCCAAAAGGAAAGAGCAGACCCAGGGAGCCAGCCTCACCCCTACTTCCTGTCCCCCTCCCCCAGAAGGGGAGGTCCTTCAAACTGATTGGTTGAGGGTGGTCTTATAGTCCATAGCCTCTGAGAACAACACCCCACTCAGGGCCCGGCCAGGTATGGTCTCCATTTAATAAACCTTAAGTAGGTTCTCAGTGGATCTATCAGTCAGTCTTGCCCAATTCAATCACTTCCCAAATCAATCTTCAGGAGGGGCCCCCGGACATCTGCCAAATCCCATTATTTTCTCACACATCCATTATGTGGATGCATACTGGCATGCAATACTGATGAACTTCTCTGGCAATCATATTTCACCAGCCCTCACAAATGAGAGTATCAAAAGTCTTGGTCAGATCAACAAACATTGTGTACAGACCTCTGTCCTGCTTTTGTCATTTCTCCTGGAGTAGTCAAGCAGCACACACTATGACAACTGTTTCTTTGCCCTTTCTGAAACCACACTGGCTTTAGTAGATGACAATCTTCCAGGTGCAGGATCAGCTTATTAAAGAGGACTCTGGCAAGAATCTTGCCAGCGGTGACTAAATGAATGCCACAAAATGCCACAAATGAATGCCATGAATGCCACAAAACAACCTATTTCCTTTTCTTTTATAGAGACAGTGGAGATTACCTCCTACTGTCATATAAACAAAAAGATTATATCAGTTTTTGTATGAGCAATGCACCCCCTGCCTTGTAAATATCAGCAGGAACAGAATCAGCACCAAGTACTTTGCCATATGAGAGGAGCTGAATGGCATTCAAAACCTCCTCTTCAGTTGGAAGTTCCGCTAGAGAGTGATTGATTTTAACCTGAGGTAGACAGTCACTGGCTTCAGCATTGGTTGATAAGTCTGGAAGTGTTTAGCCCATCTCTCCAGGATCATGTCATTATCACTGATCAATGTAACTCTATCAGCACTGAGTAACTGAGATGCACCATAGTTCTATAAATAGCCCTTCAGGGAATCATGAAAGTGCTTTGAAGTGTTACTATCAGCATAAAAACTGTCCTTTTTACTGAGTCAAGGATCCTGCACTTCTCTAAACTTTGTTTGCATTTTAACTTTTGATGGAATTAAATGCTGCCTTCTTAAAAATGGACAAATTATACTGCTTAATAAAACCCATGTAATTCTTGTTTTTTCCATTTAGCAGCTTCTAAATTTCTCCATCATTTCATTAAACCAGTCTTGATGTTTGTGAGTGTTCTGGCTCAGATGAGTAAATGAAGTGCTGCATACCAAATCTCTGAAAGCTGTCCACTCCTTTTCTGCTCCATTATTGCCAAACACGTGTCAGCTCAGTTTTTGCTCCAATTTAGCAAAAAACTGTTCTCCCTCATAGAAGGTCTCTAATCTGTTGACATTAGGCTTCTGATAGTTGTCTTGCCTTGGGGCCATCACTTTCATTGAATGTGAGTGTTTACCTTGGAGAGGATAAGTCTATGATTGGTCCAACACTCTGCACCACACATCACCTTTATCACTCTCACATCCTGTCTGTCTCTTCTTTCTACAATTCCATAGTCTATTAAATGCCAATGCTTGCTACAAAGATGTATCCATGAAGTTTTATTGCATTTAGGTAAATGGAAGATAGTGTTGGTAATGAAAAGGTCATGAGATACAGAGTGACCATTGATGTTGCTGTTTTCTGACTCCATTTCTCCCAAGGACTGTCATATCTGATAGTCTGTGCCTATTCTGGCATTAATCACCCAGAATTACAAGCTTTTTCTCTTTCAGCACATTGTTGATGGGGGTCCTCTGGGTCTTCATAAACATTTTCTTTGACCTCATCAGTGTTCTTCATGGTGGGAGCATACACACTGATGATGGTGGCATACCACTTTCCTGTAAGGGCAATCCATTTTCATGAACTTGTCATTCACTCCTTTTGGTAGGCATATAAGTTTGTTGAGTAGGTTAGTTTTGATTGTAAAACCTATACCACCTTCATAGCACTCCCCTTTTCTGCAGCCACTCCAGAAAAATGTGTATCCAGCTCTAATTTCAGTAAGCTGGCCATCATTTGCCAGCCTTTTTTTCATTCAGGGCTGCTATTTGGTTGTGATACCTGCTGAATTCTCTCACAACAAGAAAAGCTGTTCATCTTTCAAAATTGTTAGTGATTTTTAAAAAAAATATATCAAAGTCTGGAGAAATAATAAAGAAAAACAATCTAGAGGATGACTGAAGATTACTTATCATATTGGCTCATGACAGCAAAAAAAGCACCAGAAGGGAAACAAAACCCACAGAAAGTTTGGTGTGAGCCCCAGTTAAACCAGATCATCCCAGGAGCATTTTTAGATGGAACTATATCGAGGGTGATCTTGCTGAAAATATGAGACGGGAATAGACAGGCTTTTGCAGACAAGTTTCTACAATAGATATCTTATCAGTTATACAATTATCTGAAAGGCATGAAAAAGAGAAGATTCCTTTTTGTTTATTGTTTGTTGATTACCCAAAATGACATTTGACTTGGTAAAGCAAAATAGCTTAGATATCTTTCTTTTAATAAAAGTTTCCCATGAATTAAGTTAAAATCAATCAAGATTTCTTGACTCATGCATTCACAGGAATAACTTGAATTAGTCTCTCAGTGTATATATCTTGAACAGATACTAAAGATAAACAATGAGCTAAAGCCATAATTGAATAGGAAAAGGGGAGGTAGCTGGTTTGCATTTGGAAAATTACATGGTGCTTTCAATGATCTCAAGCTTCTTTCTCTTTCAGACACAAAAGCCCATTTATTTTTTTAACACCAGTATGCTACATACAATTCTATGTAGCCTCAAACCATGATATTCAACAATCTTTGAAGAATAAAAAAAAAGGTGACCTAAAGGGCCATGGGGAGAAGGTTATTGGGTACAAGTAGGCTGTGGCATATTATCAATAGAGAGTGGAAACATAGGGTATAGTAGGTATAGTACTGGACTTTAAATCAGGGATACTTGGATTCAAAGCCTGACTCTGACATTCACTTGCTACATAATCATGAAAAATTTATTAAAGTTCTTTAGGACTCAGTTTTCTTCATTTATAAGATGGGAATAATTAACTTTATAGTACCTCCTTAAAGGGTTAGCATGAGGATTGAATGAAATAATATCAAAATACTTTGTAAACTTTAAAGAAGTATATAAGTAATAACTATCATTAGTAGTAATAATTTGGGGCAGAAGTTGTATAGAAAATGTAACATGGCAATGTTAGTGAATTATTGATGTTGTAATAACTATGAATAACAAATGGTCTTCTTGAGTAAAGTAATGGCCCTCCTCTTTGGAAAGAGACCCTTTGTATTTATGGGATAACATCAGGCAAGAATGTCACAAGTGCAGGAAGTAGGAGTGAATTTCAATATATATCATTGGAAGGAGTACCCACATTGATGAAAACACAAATTCCTATAAGTATTCTATTTCAATTCCAATAGAATGAGCACTGAAATTGTAGTTAGGGGATTTGGTTTCAAATCTTGTCTCTCTTAGTCATTTGCTTATGATTTTAAGAGGGCAGCTTAGGTGGCATAGTAGATAGAGTACTAGCCCTGGAATCAGGAAGGCATCTTCCTGAGTTCAAATCTGGCCTCAGACACTTAGTAGCTGTGTCACCTTGGGCAAGTCACTTAACCCCGTTTGCCTCAGTTTCCTCATCTGTAAAATGATCTGAAGAAGGAAATAGAAAACCACTCTAAGTATCTTTACCTAGAAAATCCTTTGGGATTTGGGTTCTTGTAGAATGAGTCACAACTGAAAAAATGACTGAACAACAACAACATGATCTGAAAAACCAATGACCTCTCTGGGCTTTAATTACTCATTGGTAAAATAAGGAGATTAAATTAAATTATTCTTAAGGGTTTGTTTTTGTTTTGTTTTTATAGTTATAGCATTTTGTTATATGATTCCTTTGCTTTTGCCAATATTTACATAGTGCTTTGCGTGTGGTCAAACACTTTATAAAAATCTTCTTTTATCCTCACAACAACTCTGGGTGGTAGGAGCTATTATATCCCCCTTTTACCGATGAGGAAATTGAGATACATAACTTGCTTAGGGCCAGCTAATTGGTATCTGAGGCTGGATTTTGAACTTAGGTCTTCCTGACTCTAAGCTTGAAAGACTGCCATAAATTAGAGAGCCATATCTATATCGGATTCCAGATCTAGTCCCAACTACTTGCTCTAGCTCACAGTGATCTTTTTTTTTACTCTTTCTTTACTAACTTTGACACCAAATTATATACTACCTGTTCTTTTTACTTTACTGTTTTCTGAAAATCTGTCCAGTTCCTATAATTTGATTTTGTTCCTCAAAGGCAAGGACTTTGCATTATACTCTCTTTGCGTTCCTTTCAGGCCACAGTACAGTGATGAACACATTTGTTGAGCTGAGTTATCAAAATGGAATTTTGTTGTAGCTAAGGATTAATTACTGACACTTTATATTTTAATTTCCCAAAATTTAGAGCTCTACTGTCAATATGACACATGGATCAGTAAGCTAACTCAAAAGCAAAGAAGTACTTATTATATGTAATACAGTGATCAAAGCAGATTCTAACTTGAACAATGTAGATAAGAACCTATGATCTTTAAATATGTGATATGAAAAGTCTTACGATAATTTTAGTCAAATATCTATTTCTTTTAATGTAACAACTTGAAGCTAATAATACTAATCTAGTCTGTAATTTAGAAGATAATAAATCACAGGTACTCTCATATTATGCAACACTGATAGTCAATAGGTTTAATTCATTCATTCATGGCTTTTTCTAAGGACCCCCCCTTTTTTTGATGGAGTGAGATCAAGATAGGTAGTGAGACATTTTTCCTAGATTATTTCATTTGGGATCATCAGTTAATTCTCTTGTTTAACAAACATCTATTTAATACATGTTCATTATATTAGACTGTGCTAGGTGCTAAGGGAGAAAGATACTGTAAACATGACACATGCTTGTGCTTCTGTCCACCACCAATAGGCAACAATGGTACATACATTCCATACCATGCACAATCCACCATGCATATAATATCAATGCGTCTATGTCCCTGGGAGTTTTGCTTAGTTTGGAGAGGTTATCTATTTTGCCTAGACTCAGTATTATTATAAACTTCCAAATGAGTACACATGATATTTGGGGTTAAGGAAATAAGAAAGTGTCCTACATATACACTTCTTAAAAACATCCCAAAGTAACATAACTTCTATTTAGGTGGAGATGTCCAACTCACTGTTTCCTTGCCCTATGTATTGTAAGGGAGTGAAGCTTTCTCCTGTCTGCCTCCTTCATTTAATAGGATCCCTTTATCTTAAAGATATGCAATTATGGTCGATATGAGCATGCAAAAACAAAAACAGACTGGTATAGAACTGGATCCTTTAGGCATATACATAACTGCTCTTAATGGTGAAGAGGTTTATATCTGAGTTGGGGGGAAGATGGTGGCAGGTTCAAACCCTGAATTTCCTCTCCTCTATCTCTCATGTATATATGCATGTGAGCTGACTGTGTGGAAAACAGGATATTGTTTGTTGTGAATGGGCATATATTATTCACTTATTAGCTGTATGACCCTGGATACTTCATCTCTCTGTCTCAGTTTCTTCATCTGTAAAAATGGAGATAATAATAGCATCTCCCTCCCAAGGTTGTTGTGATGATAAAATGGAATAATATTGGTAAAGTGCTCTGCAAACCTTTAAATGCGGGGTAGAGGCTAGTTGTTATTGTTGTTTTGTCCTTCATTTGCAAAGAGCACCAATGGCATCACAGAGTGATGTCTCGATTCATGTGTGAATTGGATTTAAGTGAGGCAGAGTTGCATACAGTAGTCAGCCTCACTCTCTCTTCAGTCATCAAATTCCAGTGGCATGACAAAAGTCAGGATGACTGGTGATGGCCCAGGATGCAGTGGATAACCATGGCATCTCTGAAGCCTGAGCAAGCTCTAAGCACTCCACAGCACCTGCTTTAGTACCTTCATAGCCACTGGAACACATATGCCCATTTCAGCAGGGAAAGTTTTCAAATGCTGGGGTAGATACTCCCCTAACTCACAACAGGTTTGTGGCCCATCAGTCAACCTCAACTTTGTATAGTCCATCTGCCAAGACAATTTGCTGGGCTGTGGCACGTGCTATAGCTTCTTGGAGCCACAGGTGAAATTTGAGTGTCAAGTGGACACCAAAGTGAATGAGCAACCCTGAAAAGGGCTCAGCAAGCCCTCATACCAAGGTACTTGCCCTCCTTGAACACCCTAGAGGTTAGCTATTAATTATTCATAGTGTTTATTTATTAAACACTTTAGAAACCTGAGATAGCCTTGAAAACCATAGCTCTGTAGAGCAACCTTCCCAGAAGGGGAAGATGATATGAAGTAAAGAATAATTTTTCTTTCTGTAGCATCCCACCAGTGGAAACTTACTCCACCCTCCAGTGCCCATGGGGAGGAGGAAAAACTGGTAAGCCTGAAGGGAAGATATAATTAACCTTTCAAATCAAATCACTTTTTCCTTTCAATGTAATATTTCCTGTACTCCTCCCCTTTCTTTAAAAAAAAACCCCTCTATTAATAACAATAGTTTATGTGAGTCTGATTGTCCCAAATGAAAAGGGCTGCCTCTGAAGAATGGTTTAGTTGCATAGACCTGAAGTCTACACAAACTTTGATTTAGTTAGTAAATACACATAATTAGAAGATCATTTTAACTGCAAAATTTTTAAAAAGCAAACTGTGGGAAATATATTAATGTGCTAATGTCCACACGGTATACTAAAATTGTGACTGGCAGAAAGACAATTCATAGGATTACAGTTGAAGCTAGCCTTTCTGATTAAAAGGATTTTTACATGAAAAATGAACCCATTCAATAAAATAAGTTTTCAGAGTAAAACACCATAGGTCCCAAATTAAAAAACATAGATGGCTTTAATGATATGAAAGGAAAACTGCCAGAGAAAATACTTAGAAATTTATGTTTTAGACAAAGTTAGGAATTAATGCATTATGAGTTCATTTTCTTTCAGTTTAAGTTTTGTTTAAACTTTGGCTCAAATATTTGTTCTCTTTGGGAATGAACAATGTGCATCTGATATTTTATGCAGATTTTTAGATATGGGCATAGATTTGGATCTAAGTATGTCTGATTTCCAAAAAGCTCTTTCTCTTCCATGCCCAAACTGCTTTCCCCCCCTCCATCCCCACATACCTCTTTTTTCCTAAAACTACTTTGGGCATTTAAATTGCTGTCCCGAGAACTTTCTATTTGTTAATCTGAGCTGTTGAACTTTTAATCTCACATATAAGAGTAGATACTATCATCTTAGTTTCCAATAAATGTTCATTTCATAAACTATTATGGGGGGGCAGCTAGATGGCGCAGTGGTTAAGCACTGGCCCTGGATTCAGGAGTACCTGAGTTCAAATCCAGCCTCAGACACTTGACACTTACTAGCTGTGCGACCCTGGGCAAGTCACTTAACCCTCATTGCCCTGCAAAAACAAACAAACAAACATAAGCTATTATGGATATCAATTTTTCCCCAATACTCTGATATCATGGAACACAAGCTGAAGGCTAGGGTTGTCATGAATAATCAGAGATATTGGGGTGAGTTAGCAGTGACTGGGTGGTGCGGGGAGGGTGTATAGCTAACTGGACTAATATTGAGATTGGAGCCTCTGCCATTTTTTTCCTTGGTTTGGTTTGGAAGAAAATCCTTCCCATAGGAGAGGAGTAGGATGGACCAGCTGAAGAGATAGTAATGCCCAAGGGCAAATAAATCCCAAAAAGATGGGGACTGGGGTGGGGGGGAGAGTGAGTGACAGACAACCATGTTCTACAGTACCACAACATGCAATCCTACCACTGCTAGAAGTGGTAGTTTAGGATTTTTTTCTAATTTTTCATACTTTCTTTTTCATGATTTCAGATTATGAATACTATTTTTTTTTCAGAATAACCTTTTGAGGTTTATACAGGTATAATTGTCCCCATTTTACAGATGAGGAAACTAAGAGATCCAGTGACTTTCCCAGGTTCACACAGTAAACTACAAAGGCAGGATTTTAATCTTAATTTCAAGTCCAACTAAGGTAATAAGGAACAACTTTACATAGAAGGTGGCAACTTGAAAGAAATTAAGGCTTCTAAGAGGAGGAGATAAAGAGTGAGAAAATTTCTAGGCTTGGGTGACTTATCAGTGGGTCCATTCAACCATGTACAAATCGAATTAACCATCATGCCTCTTATACTTTTCTACTTTGACCACTAAGACAGATCACATGAGAATCTCTGAAAGGACTTCCTAAAATGCTCTGTGGTATTCCCAGAATATCACAGACTATCAAAAAGGTACACAATTATACCCTTTGACCCAGCAATACCATTTTTTGGGTCTTTTTCCCAAAGAGATCATGGAAGGGGGAAAGGGACCCACATGTACAAAAGTATTTATAGCTGCTCTTTACGTGGTGGCAAAGAATTGGAAGTTGAGGGGGTGCCCATCAATTGGGAATGACCTGGACAAGTTGTGGTATATGAATACAATGGAATACTATTGTGCTATAAGAACGATGAGCAGGAAGAGTTCAGAGAAACCTAGAGGGTCTTGCGTGGGCTGATGATGAGCGAGATGAGCAGAACTAGAAGAACATTGTACACAGTAACATCAACATTGAGTGTTGATCTACTGTGATTGACTATATTCTTCTCACCAATGCAATGGCAGAGAAGAGTTCCAGGGAACTCGTGATGGAAGAGGATCTCCAAATCAGGAAAAAAAAAAGAACTGCGGAGTATAGATGCTAAATGAACCATACTATTTCTTTTGTTTTGATGCTGTTGTTTTTTTTTTCTATTTTGAGGTTTTCCATCATTGCTCTGATTTTTTTCTCTTATAACATGACTAATGCAGAAATAGGATTAATGTTATTATGTATATATATATATATATATATATATATATATAAAACCTATATCAGATTACCTGCCTAGGGGAGGGGGGAGGGAGGGGAGGGAGGGAGAAAAATCTGAAATTGTAAAGCTTGTATAAACAAAGGTTGAGAACTATCTTTACATGTAACAGAAAAAAAATAAAATACTTTATTAATTTAAAAAAAAGGTACACAATTACAATTTGGTAATACTTGTTCCCAGTTAAAGAATTTTTGAGCCAAAAGAGATTTTAGTCATTCATTCATTCATTTGTTCCTTCATCCATTCAACAAATATTATGCTACTGTTGATGCTGTCCTTAAACACGAGTGATACAGAAGTAAAACTAAATTAAATTAAAAACCAACCACCATTCTCTGCCTTCAAATAGTTGAGATAAATTTACCCAACTCTCTTATTTCTCATGAAACTGGGGCCCAGAAAGATTATGACTTGTTGTTGTTGTTGTTGTTGTTGTTGTTGTTGTTTTGGCAGGGCAATGAGGGTTAAGTGACTTGCCAAGGTCACACATCTATTAAGTGTCAAGTGTCTGAGGCTGGATTTGAACTCAGGTCCTCCTGAATCCAGGGCTGGTGCTTTATCCACTGTGCCATCTAGCTGCCCCCAAGATTATGACTTGTACACAATCACATCAACTGTAGCTGTAGCCATAGTGAGGACTCAAACTTTGGTTTTTCAACCTTTAGTCCCAAGCCATATTCCATATACCATGTTGGATCTTGGGAATCAGTTCTATCCACAAGGTTATTCTAGAATTTTGCTGAGGACACTGAGCTTACTGATTTTACCACAATGCTAGGCACATAGTAAGTGCTTAATAAGTACATGTTGTTGTTGGTTTATAGCATCCATAATCTCTTTTTTTTTCCTTTAAAAAACTGGGACATTCATTTTCCCAGTATTTATTGTTGTTAAAAATTATTGCACCCTTGGTTATACTCATCCAGGTTGAATAAACAGCCCTCACCCTAGCAAGTATTTTTCTAGGTCAAGTCAAAGAAACAAGCATTTATGAAGTGACTACTGTATTCTAGGCACTGTGCTAAGTGTTGGGAACAAAGAAAAACAATAACAGTCCCTTCTCCCAAGGAGCTCATATTCTAAAGGGGAAGATAACATGTAAACAACTATATACAAACAAGATAGATACAAGATGAAAGGAACTAAGATTGAGGGAGATTGGGAAAGGTTTCTTGCATGGGGCAGGGTTTTAGCTGAGACCTGAAACAAACCAGGAAAGACAGGATGTGGAGATAGGAGGGAGAGAATTATGGCATGAGGCACAGCCCCATGTGAAAAAAATGTGTGAGGAATACCGGGAGGCCAATGTCATTAGGTTCCAGAGTACATGGAGGGGAATAATGTGTAAGAAAACTGAAAAGGTAAGGAAGGAGCCAGGTTATAAAAAGCATAAAAAGCTAAAAAGAGGGTTTCATAATTGATCCTCAAAGTAATTGGGAACCACTGGAGTTTATTGAATAGGGAGAGGATTTGTAAGACCTGTGCTTTAGGGTTGCACCATTAATTACTCTGGTTGGTAAAGAATATTATAGTTGTATGTATATGTATCATATATCTCTACTAGACTTAATGAGGGCAGGAACCATGTCCTGTCATTATATTTCCCCTACCACACAGAACAGGGTTGTTTTAGAATAGGTGCTTAAATGTTTGTTAAACATTTGGGTGGAATGTATTGATTTGATTACATTGAGAAAGTATTCTTGCCCTATTAAAGTTTTGCTTCACATAAGGTGCCTTTGAAAGATGAAAAAGGAACAATAATAATACAATAGTTTATACAATTATAATGTAATAAAGAAAAACAATTTTGAAAGACTTTAGAACTGATCAACATAATGATATAACATGAATCCAGAAGACTAAAGTTGTAGTATGCTACCCATCTCCTGCCATAGAAGTGATGGATTTAAAATGCCAACTGAGACATACATTTTTGGACATGGCCAATGTGAGAATTATTGTTGTTGTTAGATTATGCATATTTATTATGAGTAAAGTGAGAGGGAGAGATAATGTTTGTTTAAAAAAACACCAAGAATACAAAAAGGCAAGCCAAAAAAAGAATAAGAATTAAAAGCTTCTCTTGCTGAATTTCATTTGACTAATGGGATGGAAGCCAATCTATTGAACTAAAACCAAAAACCAATCTAAGTGGACTCAATCAATTAGCAAATGTTTATTATATTTATTAAGTATTATAACAGGGGACTGGCCAGTGTGAGCCTAAACCTTATTAGCACAAGAAGCCTACTTGGTCTGACACAGTCCCCCATGTGGACTTCCAAGCATGCTTACCACATGGCAAAGAAAGGATCTCTTGAGCAGGCATCCAAAAGTCCCCATGAGGGCAACTCAAACTCTCTCTTTTCTGGTGGCACTGAGGGAAGACACAATGGAATGTTCAGGGTGGAGAGAGAAGCATCAGGCCCTCTCCACCCAAACTAACATGAAGCCATGAGTTCATGGGCTTCATGTTGTTTCTGTCTCTGTTGAGCCTTGATTTTAGGTAAAAGGGTCTTAGAGATGGCTGTAATTGCTTGAGCTTTGTAAAGTTGGAAGAATTAGGTGTTAGAGTTCTAGGAACTATAATCTGTAACAGAGTTCCCTGGCACCAAGCCCAGTGAGGAGTGGTCTTCAGTATCCAGCCCCAGAAGTGAATTGGACCCAGCAGCAATAGAAGCAAATTTGATAAGGCAAATGTTTTGCAGCAATCACTTTAAGTCTGAGCTAGTAGAATTAGAAGACATGCAAATCTCTCAAGGGTACTCCTAGAATTCTCAATGTAAAAGTTGGGGTAAAGACCTGCAGCATTTTATAAAGGGTATAGAATCTACTCTGTGCAAAGCATTGTGGGATACTTCATGTCCTCCATGGACAACACCCTTGCTAATCAATTATCAATTCATGAAAGCAGAAATGTTAAAACATAATAGAATAATATAAATATGTATATGTGTCTTGATGACAGAGAACCACATCAACCCTAGTAGTAAACATTTTACAAAAGACACTCATGGATTATGGATTATGTTGAAATCTGCAAATTACACAATATGTAATTGAAATAAAATTGTGCTGAGAATTTACAGATATAAGTACAAACAAAAAGCAAGATTCTCCATTACATTCTAATGGGGGAAGATAACATATGGTCTTTTCATCAAAATGAAACTTTCAGGAGGAACTCATTAATGGGAGATGAGGGCCACAAAGGTAGAAAGATCTTCTAGGATGAGAAGGTCACAAGGCAGAGGAACTTCTAGGGTGAGAAAGCAGCTGAGGAATGGTAGCAAAATTCAGAGATCCAAGAGTGGAGCCTGGAGAGGAATGTGTACAGGTTATGTCTATTAGATTATTATCCTTGAAAAAAATTTTCCAGACTTGATATACTGAATTCCTAAGCAAGTGAGAAAATATGTCCTGGTTCCTATCTTACAAAGAAGGTTGCCTAAGGTCCTGAAGCTATCTCCTAAATTTACTGTGTTTGCATAATCTGCCTACACACTGCAGCATTCTTTGAGACTAGTTAAATTTAGATAAAATTCATAGAAAGGCATCCTTCTTGACTTCTCTTCATCCTTTGACACTGTTGATCACTTGCTTCTGGATACTCTCTTTTCTTCGATTTCTGTGACACTATTCTTTCCTGGTTCTACTTTCTGTGTGACAAATGCTCAGTCTCCTTTGCTGGATCTTTCTCCATGTCATGACCACTAACTGTGGATGTTTCCTAAGGCTTTGTGTTGGGCCCTGTTCTCTTCTCCTACCATGCTGTCTTGCTTGGTGATTTCGATACCTATAATAAGCTCATTTATCTTCCCTATGAAAATGATTCTTATACCTATTTATGCAACTTGAATCTCTCTCCCAACCTTCAATCTCTTATCACCAACTACATATCAGACATCTCAAACAATGTACCATAAACATCTCAAACTCAACATCCAGAATATAATTCATTATCTTTAATCCCAAATCCAAGAGCACCACCATCCTTCTAGTCACACAGGGTTCCAACCTCAGTGTCATCCTGAACTCCTCATATTTACCAATGTAAAGAATTAATTATTATTTGAGGTTTTTATGCCTCAGCGCGCACTGGCCTGGGGCTCCGCAAACCACACAGTGCTCCACCCACTGGTTGTAGCCATTGCCATGGTGCTGGCACCTCACATCATCACCACTCGCCGATGCCTACATGGGCCTGGCAAAATTATAATGATTGGAAGCCTAGTGAGGGCAGTCATGTGACTGTCAGAGCGGCCATCCAATTGGCTGGGGGCTGGGGGGTTTCTGGGATTGGGGGGGGAGAATTCGCCATTCTAGTTGGATGCTGGAAGGCAACAGGAGCTCTGCTGTGTATTCTCAGTTGATTTCCTGGGCGGTGGTATTTCTTCAGGTTGTATAATTTCCCTTTCCCCATTTTATTTCCTTTCCCTTGATCCTACTGATCCTGTTTGTGTGGTTTTTTTTTAAGTTCGTTCTTGTTAAAATAAATTCTGTTCTGTTTTGAGGGAGGCTACCGGTCTCCTTCCTTGCCCCAATATTGCAGCAAGCCACTTAGCTAACACTCCCCAATTAAAAATTGGTCCCCACACCCTACACATCCAATCTGTTAAGTCTTATCATTTCTATCTTCATAATATCTCTTATATACCTCTTTCTCTCAACTTACATAACCACTACTCTGGTGCAGGCCCTTATTAACTCATTTACCATCCTTCAACTATTGCAGTAGTCTTCAGGTTGGCCTTTAAGCTTTAATGGCTCCCCATTACCTCCAAGATAAAATATAAAATCTTTTGTTTGGCTTTTAAAGCCCATCATAACCTGGCCCCATCCTAACTTCTCAGGCTTATTTCCCTCTGTGAACACTATGTGTTCCTTGAACACAATATTCCATCTCCCAGCTCTCAACATCCTTCATACCAGCTTTATCACTGGTTGCCTATCATGCCAAGAATGCTTCCCCTTCTCACTTCTACCTCTTCATTCCCCTGGCTTCCTTCAAGATCAGCTCAAATCCCACCTTCTACAAGAGGCCTTTCAATGTACTCCCTAGCCATACCCCTGGCCCTAACCTCCCTACTTAGATTGCCTACTTTTCACACTGCATGTATCTTTTTCATTCAAATTTGTTTACCTGTTGTTTGCCCCATTAGAATGTAAGCTCCTTGAGAGTAGGGGACTATTTTGCCTTTCTTTGTACCTGGAATACAATGAGTGCTTTAAAAGTACTTGTACTGGGGGCAGCTAGGTGGCAGCTAGGTGGTGAAGTGGATAAAGCAGCAGCCCTGGATTCAGGAGGACCTGAGTTCAAATCCAGCCTCAGACACTTGACACTTACAAATTGTGTGACCCTGGGCAAGTCACTTAACCCTCATTTCTCTGAAAAAAAAAAGTACTTGTACTGATACAACCATTCTAAAGAGCAATTTGTAACTATGCTCAAAAGGCTATAAAACTGTGCATACTCTTTGACTCAACAATACCACTACTAGGTCTATTTCCCAAAGAGATCATAAAAAAGGGAAAAGGACCCACATGTCCAAAAATATTTATAATTGCTCTTTTTGTGGTAGTAAAGAATTGAAAATTGAGGGAATGTCCATCAATTAGGGAATGGCTGAACAAGTTGTGGTATATGATTATAATGGAATACTATTGTGCTATAAGAAATGATGAGCAGGCAGATTTCAGAAAAATCTGGAAATACTCACATGAATTGATGCTGACTGAAGTGAGCAAAACCAGGAGAACATCATTCATAGTATCAATAGCATTGTGTGATGATCAACTGTGATAGACTTAGCTCTTCTCAGCAATACAATGATCCAACACAAATACAAAATACTCATGGAAAATGCTCTAGATATTCAGAAAAAGAACTATGGAGTCTGAATGTACATTGAAGCATAATATTTTCACTTATGTTGGGTTTTTTAGTTGTTTTTTCTTCTTTCTTGTATTTTTCCTTTTGTTCTGATTCTTCTCTCACAACATGACTAATGTAGAAATATGTTTAACATGAATATGATGTATAACCTATATCAGATTGCTTGCTGGCTTCAGGAGCAGGGGAGGGAAGGGAGGATGGAAGAAAAATTCAGAACTCAAAATCTTACAAAAAAGAACGCTGAAAACTTTTCATGTAATTGGAAAATAAAATACTAAAAAAATCTTATTAATTGACTGGTTAGAATCATAATGTAAGAATTGTGAGGAACTTTAAGTATCATTCAATTTAATTCAACAAGCAAATATTTCAAGGATAAAAAGATAAGATTAAAAAGCAGTCATTATCTGCCCATTCTTTTAGGGCAGCTAGGTGGCACAGTGGATAGAGTGCTAGGACTGAGTTTATTCAAATCCTTCCTCAGATACTTACTAGCTGTATGACCCTGGGCAAGTCACTTAACCCTATTTGCCTCAGTTTCCTCATCTGTTAAATGAGCTGGAGAAGGAAATGGCAAAATACTCCAGTATCTTTACTAAGACAACCTCAAATGGGCTCATGAAGAGTTGGACATGACTGAAATGAGTGAACAACAAAAGTCCATCCTTCTACTGTGCTCTCTTGAACTTTTGCTTTATTTTTTAAATTTTCATTCATTTTATATCTCTTCCTCTCACACTCTTTCTATCTTCTGACTTACATTGAGTTCTAACTCCTCACAATGACATATCAAATGCCTTCCTTTCTAGTATAGGTTATACCTTCTCTTATAACCTTTATTCACAGGTTTTCAAGATGGAGTTGAAATATTTCTTGATTCCATTGCCACTTCCAGACTCTCCCTCTACTACTATCACTTAGCAATCCTTCTTTTGAACTTCACTCTATCCAAATGTATCACCAAATAAAGATCCTGATGCAATTATTTTCTACTAATCTGAAGGTTATTTTCCTTCCTTTCTCCAGGAGTTGAGTGCCTGATTCAAAATAATCCTTGCTACCCCAAATTCTGCTTCCATACTTGGGGATTTCAACATGCATGTTACACCCCCCAATACTTTTTTTTTTTTTTTTGCGGGGCATTGAGGGTTAAGTGACTTGCCCAAGGCCACACAGCTAGTAAGTGTCAAGTGTCTGAGGCCAGATTTGAACTCGTGTCCTCCTGAATCCAGGGCCAGTGCTTTATCCACTGTGGCGCCACCTAGCTGCCCCCCCCCAATACTTTTCATATCCCAGTTCACTGATCTCCCCAACTCGTACGACTGATTGCTCAACTCTACTTCAGCTACACACAAAGATGGTAACAATCTTCACTGTCATAACTAACAACTCTGAAACTCCTTTACTCAGCCACATATCATTATTTTCAAGTCCTCCTGCTGCTGAGTCTTCTCCACTCTCACCTAAATATTCCCACTTCTGTCAAATGACTCTTGTATAGCAGGTACTGTGGCATGATGTCTTTATCTTTCCTTACCATCCTTACTAAACACTTTACATGTATTTTCTAGGACAGAATAGGGCAGAAAAGCTTGGGGCCTCTCCCCTATCTGAGGCTTTAGTTCTATTGCAGTTCTCCCTCACTTAAAAGATGTTTAAGAAGAGAGAGAGAGTTTTCATCTGTTTGTGCTTTTTTAGTTCTGTTTCAGCAATCAATTAAAAGGTTTTTCATCATGTAGTAAGTCACCAAGAAACAAGCATAATACCTGCATATGCTCTGAATTAAGAGCAAGATCTCATTATTACAAGTCATATGGATTTCCAGAAGCAGGGCTTATCACACCTTCCTGTGGGCTGATACCAGGAAGAATATAATGCGCATGTTTTAGAAGACTGTCCCTCCCTTCTTCCAATCATATTCTCCCACCCAGGCTACCATGAAGCTAGAACATACAATGCTTCTATTTCTTTATCTCTTTGTGTTTGTTTTTTTCCTATTTTTGCATGACTGAATAGTGGAGATGAAATAGACCACAACTTAGTGAGCTTAAAAAAGTCAGAAGAATTAGAGGTCTAGTAATTGGAGTCCAAAGCAAAGACTATTATAGCAGTCAAGCAGGACAAGGAGAGAGTACAGCTCTGAGGTCACCAATGTGATCTACCACAGTAGTAAATTGGCCTCATAGCCAAGTCACTGTGTCACTCGTAAGCAAATGGGCAACTCCAGTCAGCATTATCATATCCAGAAGTTAATTCTGTAGAAATGTTTATAGCAAACCTTTTTTTTGATCCCACTCTCTCTAGAGATGGAGGTGGTAGATTAGAATGGGCAATATGGGTTATGGAAGTTTTTGTATTTAGGATTGTACTATAACTTCTCAGTAAATATTCCTGTATAAAAATTAATGATGTTAATTACTTGTCAGTGATATCAAGGAGATATTTACTGGTCAAAATGACACTGAGATTTATAACAGCTCTTTTTGTAGCAGCTTTAGAATTAGAAATCAAAGGAATGCCCATCAACTAGGGAATGGTTAAACAAGCTGTGGTATATGATTATAATAGAATATTATTGTGCTTTAAGAAATGACAAGCAGGATGATTTCAGAAAGGCCTGGAAGACTTAATTGAACTGATATATAATGAAGTGAGCAGAACCAAGAGAACTTTGGACACCGTAATAGCAATGTTGTTTGATGAAGAACTGTGAATAATTTAACTGTTCTCAGCAATACAATGATCCCACAACACAATCCCAAAGGACTAATGATGAAGCATACTATGCACCTCCAAAGAAAGAACTGATATTGATGGAACAGACTGAAGCATGCTATTTTGCACTTTCTTTCATTTTTTCTTTTATTCAAGTTTTCTTATACAAAATGACTAACATGGTAATGTTTTACATAATTGCACATGTATAACCTATATCTGATTGCTTACTGCCTCACAGAGGGGAAAGGGAAGGGAAGGAAGGAGGGACAGAATATGGAACTCAAAACTTTAAATAAAAATGTTTATTATTTTTAAAATGACATTGGGGTGTTAATCACTGGTTATATAATACTGAGATGGTAATTGGTTGATTGATATTAGGGCAAATATATAAGATGGGGATTCATGAGTAATAGTATTAGAAGAATCACCCCCACCTCGCAAGGCTGCCTCTAGAATCAGAATAATAACTTTCCTCTAGGGACTCAACTACCAATATTAATGAGGGTTGGAAAGATAACTCCAGATCATGCTACATTAGCCCCTGTGATTTAAACCTTAGAAATCTAAATATTTAGACCCTAGAGTTCAAGTGACCCATCTCCTTCCTTTTATAGATGAGGAAACTGAGGCCAAGGGAGATTAAAAACAACTTACCTAGGGGCAGCTAGGTGGCGCAGTGGATAGAGCACCGGCCGTGGATTCAGGAGGACCTGAGTTCAGATCCAGCCTCAGACACTTGACACTTGCTGGCTGTGTGACCCTGGGCAAGTCACTTAACCCCCATTGCCCCGCAAAAAAACAAAACAAAAACAAAAACAAAAAAACAACTTTCCTAGAGTCACATAGTAAGTAACCAAGTGGGAATTTGGATCCATTTCCTCTGACTGCAAATTCCCTACTCTTTCCAATATGCTATGCTACTTATACTGAGACAAAATCTTTCTTCCTTTAAATACTAACCCATTCGTTCCAATTCTTCCACTTTCAAACTATTCCCTGGCCCCTGCTATTCAAATTTCTATGCTTTTGCAGAGACTATCCTCATGCTTGGAATGCCCCTACCTCATCTTTGCTTTGTAGAATCTTTTGTTTTCTTCAATTGACTACCTACAAGGTGATACTCATCACTCCCCAGTTACTTTTTCCATCTCCCACAAATTAACTTGTAGATATCTTTTATATACTTTATGTATATTGGTATACACATTGTTCTCTCCTACCTCCACCCCACCCCACGATATCATGTAAACTCCATGGCAGCAAGGAATGTTTCTGTCTTTGTCTTTATATATCCTACACCTAGTATTATATAAGTCCTTAGAAGGGATGAATAAATGCTACTTGTTGAATTCTTTAATTACTCCATAACTACTGTCAAAAGTATCAAGAAAGCACCCTGTCTCAAATACTGCAGAGAGGTCAAGAAGGATGTTAACTGAAAAAAATGTCCATTGGTTTTGGCTAAAAGAGGGCATTAGTGACCTTGGAGAGAGAAATTTCAGTCAAATGTGGGAAGTGGATGCCAGATTTCAAGAGGCTGAGGAAACAAATGGGTGGAGAGGAAGGAAGTGGAGGCAGCCAGCATAGGTTCCTCTTCCTAGAAGTTTGGCAGTGAAGGAAAGGAGGAAAATAGGATAGCTTGAAGGGGTACTAGGGTCAAGAGAATATATTTTTAGGTTGAGGAAGATCTGAGCATGTTTTCAGGCAGAAAAAGGAGCTGGGGGAGAGGGAGAGAAGGAGAGAGAGAGAGAGAGAGAGAGAGAGAGAGAGAGAGAGAGAGAGAGAGAGAAGATGCATATTTATAATTGATGAAACAAGGTCCTAGAGAATTAAATCAAAGACACAGAAGCTAAAGTTATCCATGGCAAGGAGTGTAGCTACCTTACTCTCTGAAACTCAAGGGAAAACGATGATTTCTATTGTTTCCTCCAACTCTGAGTCTATGATTTTATGACAAATCATAATCATAATAATAGCTAACATTTATATAGCACTCTAAGTTTCAAAAAGTACTTTAATGATGCAGAGGAGGGTGCTCAAGCCTGTCCTGATCCCCTCGCTGTTAGTCCATATACATATGCATATATACACATAGTCTAGACTTGTGATTTCATAGGGAACTTCTGGTTGAGTAAAATCCCTCTAATAGTGCAGAGTGTCAATTCTTCTGCAACTAACAGTTTTAGAGAGTTGCCTGCATCATTGAGAGGTTAAGTCACTTGCTCAAGATCAAAGTTAATATATGCCAGAGGTGAGTCTTGAACTCAGATGTCTTGACTCCAAGGTTGCCTATCTATCCACTACTCCCAATTGTCCCTCATAGATAATTTATTGGTATTAAAATAAAGAACACAGTGAAGATATAAATCAGTCTGTGACAAGGACATCTGGGACCCTTTTGTCCTGATATCATACGTAAAGTGTGAAGTCCAACCAGGAGGTGGGTTCTCTGAAGCTCTGCCTGGGCTGCGTCCTGACTTGAGGGGCTCCTAAAGACTGGAGCATACACTGTTTTATACATAAGAGGTCAAGGGATCTGAAACCTTTTATAAATGCACCATTCTCAAGTATGCAATCTTTAAGTACCTTTGAATTGCACCTATGATGACAAAGCTAACTCCTTTGGTGTTCAGTCTGGTTGTTTCAGTCTTTACTTCATTTGTTTTTCACTCTGAAGGAATGTGCTTAATCTGACCAGACTATCTCAGTCACTTAACAAATGTGTATCCAATTTAGATGAGAATATCACTTGAGGAACATTTTTAGGGAACTGGAGGGTGGAGGTGAGTGAAGAAACATGAATCCTATATGAAATACATAGGGTTTTCAAGTAGGGCAGCTAGGTGGTACAGTGGATAGGGTACTGGGATTGAAGTAAGGAAGGATCATCTTCCTGAGTTAAAATCTGGCCTCAGACACTTACTAGCCATGTGATCCTGGGTAAGGCACTTAACCCTGTTTGCCTTAGTTCCTCATTTGTAAAGTGAGCTGGAGAAGAATATAGCAAACCACTCTAGTATCTTTGCCAAGAAAGCCCCAAATGCGGTCACAAAGAGTCAGACACGACTGAATAACAACAAAATGGCCTTCAAACATGAAAGTTCAACAACAGAAAGTTTGACCAATGGGTGATGAATATTTTAGCCACTCACTTATTGAGACTTTTAACTAAGGCTGTAGGGGCAGCTAGGTGGCACGGTGGATAGAGCACCGGCCCTCGATTCAGGAGGACCTGAGTTCAAATCTGACCTCAGACACTTGACACTTACTAGCTGTGTGACCCTGGGCAAGTCACTTAACCCCAATTGCATCACCAAAAAACAAAAATACTAAGGCACTGTGATCTGTGCCAGAGGAGGCAATCTCCATACCAACGAAATGATGGATCTTTTCAGCTATTGAAATATAGACACAATGAGGGAAGGAATGAGGAGAAATTTACTCTTCAATGTTCCAAAAGGTAGAAATTGGACAAATGAGTAAAAGTTAGAGGGAAAGAAATGTCATATCATTATAAAGGAAGAACTTTGTAAGATACTGGCTCTAAAACTATAGTCAGTCCTGTGATCCTTGTCACAACAGAAGTTGCCTGACAACAATAAGGGGAAAGTTACAAGATAGAAAGTTCCTCATAGTCTTTCATTTACCTGAAGTTCTATAGAACAAATACCAAGAAGATTCAAGCAGAGGCTAGGTGATTTTCTCTCAAGGCTTCAATTCAACAAGGATACTGATTAAGTGCCTGGTACATGCCAGACACTATGCTAGATGCTAGGATATAAAAATGAAACTATTCAGTACTGAGAAGAAAGTTGGTCTAGACCAGTAGGGTCAAACTCAAATAGAACCAGGAGCCATTAATCTATACATAAGGATCCCTGCAGGTCACAGATTGATTTAGTTTTAAAATGTGATGTTTATGTTTCACTGAATTTTTACTTATTTTGTAAAATATTTCCCAATAACATTTTTTTTTTGGTGGGGCAATGGGGGTTAAGTGACTTGCCCAGGGTCACACAGCTAGTAAGTATCAAGTGTCTGAGGCCGGATTTGAACTCAGATACTCCTGAATCCAGGGCCAGTGCTTTATCCACTGTGCCACCTAGCTGCCCCCCCCAATAACATTTTAATCTGGCTTGGCTTTTTGTTTAACACCTCTAGTCTAAATGATCTCTAAATTTCCAGGATTTCAACTCTACTTAAGGGTTCCTATTCATCAGATTCAGTCTCATTCAACCCTAAATTAATTTGTTTTTAGTTGAATTCCTCACAGGATGTTGGGTGCCCTAATTTCAGGACGTGAATTTGCTCTAATTTTTTTGTGTCGGGTTTGCATTCATCTACTCCCCCACCCACTATATAAATAACAATTTTACATTTAACTTGATTACCAATTTGTGTTTCTGGGAAAACTAGATAACTCAGGCTCATTCCAGTGAAGCCCACTAACATTCCATTCTGATTACCTATCACATTCCACCCAGAACTGAGTATAATAAACTTACATTTGACTTCTTTAGTTAATCCATTTTCTAACGGCTTCCTTATAGAGACATCAGATCCTCAAACTTCATTAGTCCCTATAGAGAAATCCCTATAGAGTCCCAGCCCTGAACTACAGCTTAGGAAAGCATCTACTAAAGAGCTATTAATAATTCTAAAGTTTTCATAAGCTATTTACATTCATTACCAGTGGTCGAGGGACCCCAGAGGTCTCAAAAGGATACTGGGGATCCATAAATGTGGGTTTAATCCTGAAGTCTTAACCACCCCCCCAAGGGGAACAGTTTCTTTGGATTTGTCCCCACCTCCAGAGGAAAATTTTTTGAAAATCACTAAGTTTGGCTATGGCTAATGTCTAGGCATCCCCGAGTGTTACCCCCTCTCACAAAAACACTAGATGTACAATATAGGCCTCGGGTATAATATAGCCTTGTATGTCCTCCACACCACAAAATGCATATGATTCAAAAGGAATGTATGAAAAAGTTTAGGAAACATAAAACATTTAAATAGTCTATTACACTCATTATATAATCATATTTAGAAGGCGAGTCACAGTGGAAAGAATGCTGGGCTTAGAGTCAGGAAGATTCATCTTTCTGAGTTCAAATCTAGCCTCAGACAGACACTTACTAGTTGTGTGACCCTACACAAGTCATTTACCCCTGTCTACCTCAGTTTCTCCATCTATAAAATGAGCTGGAGAAGGAAATGGTGAACTATTCCAGAATCTTTGCTAAGAAAACCCCAAATGTCGTTACAGAGAGTCAAACACAACTGAAAATGACTGAACAACAGTATTTCAAAGGCAAAGACCCTTTGTGAGACTGCTAAACAAATATTTCCTATTTGCCTTAGTCTTATAATATCCAAGAAATTATGGAGATTTGGCAAGGTTCAGATCTCCTGCTTAGCCATGGCATGTCTGCAGTCCTTTAGTTAGCAGATTCTTCTGTTGGTATTTCTCACCCCCAAGAAGCTTGATTGATATAAAGGAAATCTCCCTCTGGGCAACTGGTGCGCAACTCATGCTCAAGAAAAGGAAATTGGTGGGAGAAATCGTTCAGGAGCTTGAGGTCCACAAAACTTCTGTCTCAGTTTAATCTCAGTAAGCATTGTCTATATGACATGTGCTTCTCATTCAGATTTCTCGTTTCTATTGTTTCTAGGGAAGAGAGAAAAGTCTCCCACCCCACTATTGCCAAGTGCTTTAAAATGCTTGTCGACTTGACTGCAAGGGATCAGAGTACAAAAGAGTAGAGCTGTTTCACAACTCACTTTTAGACAACAGAGAGGGTGAATTTCTCTGACAAGAGTCTGTTCTCCCAGGCCCTAGTCAATAGATGGACAGGAAGAAGCCCTAGTCTCTGAGGAGTTTGTATCCTTTCAGCAAAGGGCTACTGAACATGTCTAGTGCTGCTTTCTGATATAAGTATGTGCCATGTAATTTCATCAAGTTTTATTGAGACTTGTCAAATTAATTAGGGTTTTCCTGATAGTCTCCAGCAATATCCATTCACTCATTTAGGTACTGACCTATGATTTCATCAGTTCAGGGAACTCCTGAGAAAGAGAGAGAGAGAGAGAGAGAGAGAGAGAGAGAGAGAGAGATGATAGATATAGAGATATAGATATAAATACATACACACATGCATACACATATGTATGTATATGTGTGTGCATGTATGTATGTATATTCTCCAAAGTAAGATTTAATTCTTCCAACATTAGGCAAATTGAGGCATAATTTATTCCCCTGCTACAAGTGAGGAACCAAAGCTGAGAGACATTCCTATTTCTAAAGAAGAAAATAGCTAAGAAAGAAATAGAAACTCATGTTCCCTGAATTCAGGTCCAGTTCTCTCTTCTACATGGAGCTAGCTGTCTGCAGAAGGCAACAGATCACATAAATGACTTTTGACTTCTCATACCTTTAACTTCTACATCTCTGATTTAAAAACCAGTTAAGAGGCATGGCTATTGAACTCCACCTACTGACTGACTGATGAAATTTCTCTCATGTCTTAGACCAGCTTTCCATTAGTAAAGGGCAAAAACCTGGCATTATGTTGGAAAGGAAAGAATAACATGGAAGAGCAAGTGAAAATTCAAAGACTTCAGTCAATTTCAGCTGTTTATTTAAACAGTTCCCATTCAAAAGCTAGGCACTCCTCCATAAAAGGGAGACTTTGTTCGATGCCAGGTCCCAACCAAAACAAAAAAGCAATGAGAGGCACAGAAGTAGAAAATGTTTAAGGTCCTACATAAAAGGGTGGAGCAAGTAATACTTTTATTTAATATACTTTTTATAAACATATATTTCTAATGCCAGAAGATGTCATTCCCCATGATATTGATTTATATTTCTTGCTAATCTCAAATCATAAGTGTTACAGAGAAGAAAGACTCAAAGCTTCCATCAGGCTACAGTAGAAAGAACACTCTGGAATCAGAGAACCAGGGTTCAAATTCTGCCCTTGATTCTAACTACCTGTGTGTCCTTGGGTGGGTCACTTAACATTGTTAGATCTCAGTTTGGAAAATGAGGAGACTACACTAGATAGTCACTGAAGTTGCATTTAGCTTTTGATTGATCGATGCTCATCCAGGAGGAACAAGCTCCTTTGTATATCACAGCTCTGGTCTGAAGTAAGAGAAAGACCCTTCTGTTCTTATTAGGCAAAAACTGAGAAAAGATTTTAAGTTGACATCTAAAAGAAACCTTTCGTATGTTTCCCTAATGAAAGAGATATTGAAAAGGCATTTAAAAATTAACTGGACTGCTCGAACCATTTCCCCTTTGCTTCAGAGCAATTCAAGATGGCAAGTTTAGAATCAACAGATCCTGAAAGCAAGGAGGAGCTTCCCAAAGGATGCACATGTCCTGCTCCAACAGTGTGTTGAGTTTCTTCTTCTTGGTGGTGGTAATTTTTTTTAATACTTTCACCAGTTTCAGGAAAGGGTGGGTTAGAGTCAGGGATTTCCTGAAGCTTTGCAGAACAAATATTCTAATGAACCAGAGGAGCCCCAAGAGAGTTATGTTTTGGAACATATCGACCCCCTCTGCGGTATTATTATCTTTGCCACAATTTGCAGGTTTTGTGAAACTTATTTTTAATCTTTAACAAAGCATGTCCATGTTTATCTTAAATACTGAAAAGGTTTAATAATTTAAAACAAAACTTTTACAAATAATTAAGTATACAATGAATGCTCAAACATAAAAGTCAAGCAGAATGTTACCTCTACAAGAAAGGGCTTCCTAAAGATCAAAGGAATTTTGTTTGTTTGATTTGCCAAAGACAAATAACATGTACTTTCACTTTAAGGGATTCTGAATGGCTGTTAAAAAGGCTAAAAGATGTTTTTACTTTCCTGCCCCCATGGAGATAAAGGTTTTTTACTATTCAGATTCACAAAGCAGGAAGAAATTGCTCAAAGAGCTGAGAAACTCAGAAGATCTGAGTTCTAGTTCCAGTTCTGCTGCTTGTCAGCTACATGATCCTGGGTAACTCAGACTTAAGGCCTGGTTTCCTCATCTGTAAAATGGAGACAATACTATTGCCTACAAAAGAGCAAGAAGAGGTGGATCTTGTGTCTTCAGGAAACTTGATGTGAAAACCAGCTAAAGCAGATTACCTCAAGTATTTTGGGATGAAACTAAAAGGATGATAACAAGCACATCAAAATATCTGACAGCAGTTTCATAGCAAAGTTTTTATTGTCAATGATTATGGAACTGTCACTTTGGTCTTTACATTTCACTGCTGTAAGAGATTTATGAGAGATGGATAAATAGATAGGTGGTGGATTGATAGATTTCTAGATAATAAATAAGTAGATACATTGACAGGCTAAGTAGGTAGATAGATGGTAGTGAGGTAGACAGAGAGGGAGGGAGGGAGATGATAGATGTTCTTGTTTGTCCTTCATTTTTGAAGAGGACCAATATCACGGGATGATATCTTCATTCATGTATGAACTGGATTTGTGAGGCAGAGTTGAACAAAGCCTCCATCTCTCTTCCAAATTCCAGTGGCAAGACAAAAGTTGAAACAAGTGGTGATGGCCCAGGATACAGTGGATGATCTTGGCATTTTTGATGTCTAACCACAGCACCTGCTTTTCTCACTTGCCCATTCTACTAGGGAAAGTCTTCACATGTTTGGGTACCCCCCCCAACCAATTCATCAACAGATTTGAAGCCCATTGTTTATCCTCAACCTGGTTTAGCCTGTCTGCCAAGCCAGTTTTACTGGGGTGTGGCCATTGCCCACGTTACAGTTTCTTGGAGCCACAAGTGAGAGTTGGATACCAGGTGGACACCTAAAGTGGATCAGCCCTAAAAAGAGCTTAGCAAACCCTCACACCAAAGGTGCTAATCTTCCTTGAATACTTCACATACTTCCGATGACAGATAATGATTAGACAGATGATGATGATACAGAGAAAGAGAGAGAATTTAGTACTATGTGCCAAGCCCCATGCAAAATGTAAAGGATACAAATACAAAAGTGAAGATAGTCCCTGTTGTCGAGAAAATTATATTCTATAAGGGGTAGATTATACATACATATATATGAGTAATGGCCAGGGAGGGGCATTTTGACTGGAAAATTATAAGGATGGTGAGAGGAGCCATAGGAGAGTAGATAAACACACACTTTCTAGTATCAGTGGTAGTACAGACTTGATTAAGTTTCCAGAACTGGAAAGCAAAGGATTGCACAGGAAGAGGTTATGCACACCTTGACAAAGTGAGGTACGGCAAGGTCTCCTGGATATAGTGAGCCACATGAGGCATCAATCAGTCAACAACAGTCAGTCAACAAACATTTATCAAGCATTACAATGTGCCTCATCATTCAGGAAATCAGGGCCCCAGAAAAGGAGTTCAGGACCTGAAAGAGTTAAGTTCTCCATGTCTGGGTAGCAAGGCTGGTGGTGAGAAGAAATCTTTTGACTTTTTGGGACACTTGGATATCTGCCAGCCTTCACTCTTTTTTTCTTGACAGGGCAATGAGGGTTAAGTGACTTGCCCAGGATCACACAGCTGGTAAGTGTCAAATGCCTAGCTCGGATTTGAACTCAGGTCCTCCTGAATCCAGGGCTGGTGCTCTATCCACTGCACCACCTAGCTGCCCCCTAGCCTTCACTCTTGATATAAGATTGTACCACTTCCTTTTCTGATCATACAGTTCCTGTATAATATCTTCTATGCTTTTTCTTGACAGTATAGCTCTCCTCTTTGTATATTTACTTGTTTTGGTTTGGCTGCTCTTCCAGCTTCATCTTCTATCATACCATTTATACTTCTTAATCTTAGGCCCATTCTCCTGATCAGTGAGTCTCTTTCCCAGATCATAGTTTCATGAGGTATTTCATTCATGCTCATTTCACTTTGGCTCAACTTACTCTCAATACTTCTCCACTTCCTTCTCCTGCATGGGTATTCTCTCTCCCCAATTCATTCATTTATTTCTAGACAAAGACCTCTAGCACATTGAGTGGATCTATGAGGGCATGTATATCAGTGATATAGGATGAGAAGATGTGAATGCAATGCCGTCTATACCAGTGGAAGAAATACCCACACCAAAAAGATGTGAGATCTTGGAAAGCTTAGGAATAGTGAAGTAGCCATGGACTATACTATGAATGCTCTCCAGCTTTTCTCTGAAACAAAAGCTGCTCTTTTCAATGTGATACGCTCTATGGCTAAAAATCATTAAACATCACAACCTCAGAAGAATTATAATTGAGGATGACCCTGGTCTTTATGGCTGTACATCGTGATTTATATATATATATATATATATATATATAATAGCTACCCGATGTGACTTGTGAAGATTCTCTATGAAAGACTTATGGAAGAACAAGGGACACACACAGAGGATAAAAAGGCATGAATGATTTGGAAGCTGCATCAACAGGTTTGACAAATAGATCTATATGAAAGTATTAAAATAAAAGTAATCATAGTAACTATAACAATGACAATAATAAAAGGTACTACTTTTTTTTGTCTTTTTGTTTTTGTTTTTTGGGGGGTTTTTGGTACTACATTTTAAAAAGTTGTATGCTGAATTGCCAACTGAATAGTATTTTCCTAAATGACTATCAATGTTATTAAAGAACTCACATTTCTTTAGTGCTTTAAGGTTTACTAGGTGCTCATAACAAACCTATGAAATAGGGAATCCAAATATCATCCATCCTCCCTTCTTTATAAAAGAAAACTGAGGTTGAAAGAGAATAAATGACTCAGTCACATATCCAATAACTAGAGCAGATATTGAGAGTCAGATTTCTTTTGGCTCCAAACCTATCACCCTTTCCAAAATACCATACTACCTTTTTTGACTTTTCCTTCTTTTGAAGCTGTGATGAAACGAACATCCTACCACTATGACATAGATTGAGTTCCTTTATTGCAGAAGTAACCTGTGATCCTGGATTTTCAAAGGTTAACTGGAGTGAAAGCTTTAAAAGTTCCAACAGACCAGAAGGGCTTTGAGTATGTTCCCAGGATTAGATCTTGCTTTTTTCCTAAGGACTGGCCAAGCTAAGTACAGAGAAGCTCATTACCTACTGGTGGAAGCCATTTGGTTATGTGTTCTTATCCTTGACATTCCATGTAACAAAGAAAAATACAAGATGATACGTCAGCCTATGAAACCCCCTTCTTTTTAAATGATAATGGCAGACTGAGGGAAAGGGGCAAGAAGGAACAAAGGGTGCTTTGTAATTTTTACATGGTTTTAAGACCATCAGTAGATGTTAATTTAGCTTTTGGTTATGCTATGATATGAAATCACCCAACAAGTTGACATACTCCTGGGAGCAGTGAATGTTGATGCTAACATTCTCTAATTGAAACCAGAAGCTATAAGGAAGTTATGGTTAAATGGAAGACTATCTCTAGAAACGTAAATAAAGGAATTGGTATAGTTGGCTTTACTAGCAATCTAAAGGCAACAAAAAACACTTCATGGGACACTTGGTAATTTGATATTGCAGTACTATTAATGAGCACAAGCAAAAAGACCACCATGGAGATAATTATGACTTATGTGCCCCTCAAATGAATGTATACATTAATATTTGTAACTTCAATGCTAAAGTGATGTGAATGTAATGAATTGTGTGATAAAGAACTGTGAATGACTTGACTATTCTCAACAATACAATAATCTAAAACAATCCCAAAAGAATATTGATGAAACATACTATCCACTTCCCCCCAAAAAACTGATATTGATGGAACAGATTGAAGCGTGTTATTTTTCACATTCTTTCATTAAATGACAAATATGATGATGTTTTGCATGATCATATATGTATAACCCATATTGGATTGTTTGCCACCTCGGGAAGCGGGGAGGGGAGGGATAGAGATTGGAACAGAAAAATATAAATAAAAATGTTTAATCTGAAAAAGAATGAAACCAAAAAAGAAAGAAAATATACATTATGTATGTTATATATGTGTATGTGTATATATCTACATTTGATATGTGTATACAATTTAATTATGTATCACAAATTTTTTTAAAATAAAGATTTTTTTTAAAAAGGACTCTTATAGAGTCATGGAATTAGAAATGACCCAACAGGTAGTCCTGTCTAATAAATACCTTTGTTACTTTTATTGAAATATTTTTTTAAAAAGATAAAACTGTAAGGACAAGAAATAGGTTTAACAATAAAAGCTATGCCAATAATTCTATGGCAAACTATTTTCTTTACCAGTGAAAATGAAGCCATCATTTCTGGGATCTAACATTTTAGTCCTTAATGAGAAATGAAAATGGTGCTAAAGAAAAGAAAATGGTGATGGACAGATTATCCGGATCATACCAGGGATACACAAAGGAGTTTTGTTTTAAAGCTAACACAATTTTTGTTTGTTTGTTTTTGTTTTTGTGGGGCAACAGGGGTTAAGTCACTTGCCCAGGGTCACACAGCTAGGAAGTGTCAAGTGTCTGAGGCTGGATTTGAACTCAGATCTTCCTGAATCCAGGGCCAGTGCTTTATCCACTGCACCACCTAGCTGCCCCTAAGCTAACACAATTTTAGATCATTGAGGGATCAATCCTCAAGATATCTGAAAGCATACAAAACTGTAGAAAAAAATTACAGATGATATCTGTGCAAAGGCAATTGAGAAGGCATCAATAACTACCAACCCAAGAAGGGATGAATGAATGAATGAATGAATGAATAAGTTCCCAGATCCACAGCTCATTCTCCAGACTTCTCTACCTCCAAGTCAACAACCTCATTGCCCTGAAAATGCTTCTGTCTTATGGCCTTTTCTTTTGATTGGTGAGTCAGTCCCTGGCCTGGATCACCATTTCATCAGGTGCCCAGGCCATATTAATTTCACTCTGTCCTCCATTCTTCACTCTCCAGATTTCTCCATATCCTTGAGAGCAGTGAATATCTGTGAAGGTATTCTCTCTCCAAGCCACCCTACTCCCACTTTCCAGCATTCCTTGATATATAGTCTTCTCATTTTCAATTGTACTCTCCTTGTGAGTAGGGACCATCTTAGCTTGTATTTATATTTCTAGTGCTTAGCACAGTGTCTGCCACATAGTATAAGCATTTAAATTCTCTTTCCTTCCTTCCTTCCTCCCTCCCTCCCTCTTTCTTTCTTTCTTTCTTTTTCTTTCTTTCTTTCTTTCTTTCTTTCTTTCTTTCTTTCTTTCTTTCTTTCTTTCTTTCTTTCTTTCTTTCTTTCTTTCTTTCTTTCTTTCTTTCTTTTTCTGTCAATCCAATAAAAAATTATTTAGCATTTACTATGTTTCAACCACTAGGCTAAATTCAGGAGATAGAAATAGAAAAGTGAGACAATCCCTGGTCTCAAGGAGCTCACATTCCAATTTGAGAAACATATATACACATACATACACACACACATATATATACACACACATGCATACACACACAGACCAAATCTTTAGTTATATTATGGGTGCTAAAGGGACAGAGAATGAATATGACATGCCTCTGTTTATTAGCCATACAAAAGCATGTTATTTTATAAAGCAAAGTGCAGCCTTAGAGACTCTCCTCCAAAAAAGTCTTATCATGTACATATTGTAAGATCACACAAAATTCTGTGAAAGCTACTTTAACAAAGTTTACTTTTTTTCAAGGATTTTTCATATTTTTAATACTAAGTGAGGCATAAAACAAGGTGACACTTTAAGCAAAAGAGTTTGCTACCATTATGGAAGTTGTCCAGCACAGAGTCGTCAGATCAAGTTAACAAGCATTTATTCAGCATCTACTATGTGTCAAGCACTGCGCTAAATGTGAAGAATACAAAGAAAAGGGGTGAAAAAAGAGTCCCTGCTCTCAAGGAGCTCATTGTCTAACAGGGGAGATAATGTGAAAATAATTATGTACAAACAAGATATATACAGAATAAATTGAAGATAATCTTAGAGGAAAGGTCCTGGCATTAGCAGGAATTGAGAAAGGCTTCTTGCAGAGGGTGGGTTTTTAGCTTGAAGGAAGCCAGGGAAGCCCAGAGGTAGGAATGAAGGAGAAAAGCATTCCAGTGATGTAGGACAGCCAGTGAAAATGCATGGAGTTAGGAAATGCAGTGCCATGTGCAAGGAATAACAAAGAGGTCAGTGTTGTTGGATCAAAGTACTTGGAGAGGAGTAAGGTATAAGAAGTCTGAAAATATAGGAAGGGACCAGATAATGAAGGCTTGAGAAACCAGAGGATTTTAAAAGAATGATTTCATATAGATGGTGAGGTCTGTCAGCTATGTTTCTATTAGCAAATTATATTGTGTTGACTATATCAAGTCCTAGAATACCACTGGGCCTCATAAATGAGGTTCATACATGAGTTTTACATACAGGAAAAACCAAGTGGATCCCACAAGTCTATTGTCCAGCTGAATAGATGGACCAGTGAACTGCTTCAGAAAATCTATGTAACTTAGACATACACTGAAAATGAAATGAACCCAGAACTGAACAAAATAAAGAGAGGTGGTTGGATTGCTTTTGAGAAATTGTAGTTTTCAGTTAAACAAAAGCATGTCTTTTTAATACCAGTTGTCTTTCAGGTATCATGAAGAGTAGAAAGCTGGCCTTGGAGTTAGAAAGACTTCAGTTTAAGGCCTATTTCTGACACCTACTGGCTGTATGACACTGGGCAAGTCACTTAACCTCTTACTGCTCTAGGCAAATCTTGAAGATTAAGTGGCAGAGAAGGTACTGACCTGAATTGGTAGAGAGAGTTTCTTCATCTGGGAACTGCTATATCAATAAAAACACAGTTCCAATCACTATACACTATCCTTATTCTTTTGGACTTGCTACATGGCCCTAAATCACAGATATCGCACTTTCCAAAGAATTAACATTGCAAACCACCCAAAGGACAATAGATAGATGTGTGGTGGGTATAAAAAAAAATGTTGATATATATAAGGATGTGTAAAAGTTATCTCCTAAGTGATTTGTAACAGGAAAAGTAAGTGGACCAATCAATCCTTTGTAGAGGATAATAGGTAGAAAGAGACAAACTGTACTGATTCCTGTTTAATATTAAACATCTAGAAAGCAAATGACATAACATCATGCAAAAGTGTTCTGGAAACCGTAAGTGCTATATAAATACCAAGTATTATAGACATATTAGGTTTTTTGTATAGGAAGGCCCTCAATGCTTTGGGTGGACCCTCTGTAGAAGATCTAAGAGAGGCCATGGAATAAGAATTGAATAGTATGAGAAGGCCATAGAATTATAGATCATATATTGAGAAATGAAAGGTATTATAGAGACCCATCATTTCATGGCTCGACTATTGCAATAGCCTTCTGGTTGCTTTCCTTGACTCCTTCCCTATTCCAATTCATCCTCTTCTCAGCTTTCAAATTGATTTTCACAAACCACAGGTCCAACTGGCCCTACTGACTCCTACTCAACAAACTGCAATGGCTGCCTATTACCTCCAGGATCAAATGTAAAACCCTTTGTCTGACATTTAGAGCCCTTCACCACCTGGTCTCTTTCTATCTTTCCAGTCTATTTAATCTTTAGTCCTTCCATATACTCTGTGATCCAGTGACACTGTCCTGTCTTGTTGCTCATACACAATGCTCCATCTCCATGCCCAGGCCTTTCCACTGGCTATCCTCCATCCCTGAAATCCTCTCTCCTCACATCCCAGCTACTAGTTTTCCCAGCTTCCTTCAAGACCCAACTCAAATCCCATCTTCTGTAGGAGGCCATTCCTGGTTCTTCCCACTTTTAGTGCCTTCCCTCTGAGATTACCTTCCACTTACATTATATATATATGTAGTCATTTGCATGTTGTCTCTCCAATTAGAATATGAGCTTCTCAAGGGCAGGGATCAAATTTTCCCCTTTCTTTATATCCCCATCCCATAGTATAGTTCCTGGCACATATTGAGTGCTTAATAAATGCTTTTTGACTGCCTGACTATATTCCTTTCATTTTGCAGATGAAGAAACTGAAGTCCAGAGAGGCAACTTGTTCAAAATCACACAGGTGACTTTGGTCTAGGCAGAAATAAATGGTAGAAGTTCTACCAGTTGAAAATGGGTTGGGGCAGCTAGATGGCGCAGTGGATAGAGCACCGGCCCTGGATTCAGGAGTACCTGAGTTCAAATCCATCCTCAGACACTTAACACCTACTAGCTGTGTGACCCTGGACAAGTCGCTTAACCCCAATTGCCTCACTAAAAAAACCAAACAAAAAAAAAAACAAAACAAAACAAAAAAAAAGAAAATGGGTTGCAATTGTCAGCACTGGAGAAAGTGTCCATATCCATAACATTATGGAGTCATTAAAGTTTCCTTGAAAGTTTGACCATGAAAGGTCTTATCTTAAAAACTATGGCAGAATTGGATATTCCTGAAATATTCAGTAAGTTCACCTTACTTTGACTTGAAATAGTGGCAGTATTGAAGCATTACTGGTTAATGTGCCCAATTGGCCCCTTGACACCCTTTAGGGACACACTCAAGGCTCTTTTCTGTCACTCACTTAACACTGAAACAACATAATACCATCATCCTCCACAAATACCACAGGTTACACATGTGTTTTCAAAATGTTCCAAATGCTTTTTTGTCATTGTTTTCTCAGTAATGCTTTCAATATGTGTTTTAGAGCTGTATACATTGTGGCATACACGTTTTTGTTATTGTGTTAATATTTTTTCATATTAAACATAAGCAAAAAGCCCATGTGTCCAGGAAAAAGGCCTTAGAAACATAAATAGGAACCTAAAGATAATCAGTCAGAGCCCAAGGGCAATTTAATATAAGCCTGCTTCTTTATTTATTTCCTTTATGTTACAGTCCTTTTAGAGTAGTAGAATGTACCTTCTGTAGACATATGCATATGTGTTTGTAATCTAATGATGTGAGGAGCTGTAAAAGGTCAGGATGACTAAGAAAGGGTAAGGGATGGTTCTGATCCATGTGGGCAACTGACCAGTGGTACAAAATGTTCAAATTAAAAAGAATTTTTGTGTGTTGTAATTAAAAAAAAACTTTTTGACATTAGGCTAATAAACTATAAATTCTATTGTGTATGATATGACAATTTATCAGTGTCAATGCCCTCAGATATCATAAAGAAATAAAGGCTTAATGTATCTTAAGAATGAAGTTCAGTTACATTGAAAATTTTTTTTAAACAGATAATCAAAAATAATTTCTATTTGACTGTAAAATATCTTAGATTAGGGGTGAGCAAACTTGGTCCATGGACTACCTGCTATTTTTATATTCCTATAAGCTAAGAATATTTTTTATGTTTTTAAGTAAAGTACTTTTGCCTTAGATTATTTTTTTATTTTAAAAAATGTGTAAAGTTTAATAGTTATTTTGGACTAATATTTAATGAATTCTACAGTCTTTGGGACATATTAGGCTTTATTTTTTTTCAAATTTATTTATTTGTTTGTTTGTTTATTTATTTATTTTGCTGGGCAATGGGGGTTAAGTGACTTGCCCAAGGTCACACAGCTAGTAAGTGTCAAGTGTCTGAGACCATATTTGAACTCAGGTCCTCCTGAATCCAGGGCCGGTGCTTTATCCACTGCGCCACCTAGCTGCCCTATATTAGGCTTTATTGCATTTTTCAAATCCTCTGGACAACAAAGGGGCTCAGGAAAACTAAAATTGACAGAGGGAAACTCACTGGAGCAAAAAATGCACGCAGAAATAATCTAATTTAACTACATAGACAAATGCTGTGTAATAAGTTTATATACTAATGCTGAAGAAGAGAACTATTAAGTGTATCATAGGTTAAATTTCATGTGAGAAAAATTTTATGGTACTATTATATTTTGGTCAGGGACATGAACTGAATGAATGAAATACTGATTTGGTTCAGTTTAGAGAATACTTCAATGTTCCAGAATTGAATCATTTTCGAAACTATTTTAGAATATTATTTATTTCAATTTAAATATTATTTATCTGCATATATGCTGCATGAATGTCTAACACTTTTTTGGTTCCAATTAGTTTGCCAGATGTTTGAAAGAGTTTTTAAAAAACAGCAACATTATTTCAATGTATTATTTAAGCATTTGGGTTTGGTTACCTAGAGTAGTTTGTTCCAATTTTTGTTTCACAATTTAGTTCAAGTTTCTAATGTCATGGATGTGATTTGACCCAAGGTTTATTAGAATCTGAATAACAAGAATCTGTGTGATAAGAGTGGACTATTTCTACTATGAAGACTTTTACATACTTGTTGTAGTTAATCAAATCATCAGAAAAAAGACAAGTGGTAGATGAACTCCAGAGTTCTAACCAGAACAGGGTGACTGGGGCTTTGGCCCAGACTGACAAATTTAAAGGGGTTTTCAGCATGTATACTCCAAAAGTTAAGCTTAGCACCTAGCTGGCAAGTCTAATCAGTTCAAATGGGGCTTTCTCCCTGTCTACTAATTCACCCTTGGCAAGTTTGCCTCACCTCAAACAACAGCCTCTCTATGATTTCTGTGTCTAGAGAAGGAGAGGAGGAATGTCTTGTCTCCCTTGAAGTATCCAATTTGATTTGTCTTAAAATTTTGATTTGAGGATGTTCTTCATGCTACTTGCCCTCTTTTAAATTTTGTAAAATTTGCCCAAAGTGTGCTTTTGCTTGGGATATGTTTTGGGAACCTTGTCCTAGTTGTACAAAAGTACAAGTTAGGGTTCTACATAAATTTGACATATGAAACTTCAGTTTTGGTGTGCAAGTTTTCTCTACCTTAAGTTCCATCCAGGCCCTTCCTGAGAAGTTGTTATGTAATGCCCTGTCTCTGTTAATTAAAGTTAGAAACTCAGAATGATTCATTTTTTTCCTCTTGTATTTATCTAATTGTACAAGGAAATAGATCACTTCTGGTCTTGCTCGCTTTAAAATGACCAAAAGAAACTCTTGAATCAGTACCCTTTTTAGGTCAGGGGCTTTAAAGTACAGGACTTATTAGCATCCGAACGGGAAGAGACAGCACTCTGGCATAGCACGACTTGCTGTGAGTGCTGTTCTTTCATAGCCAGGGAAAGGAAGGCATTTGTTGTACTAATACTGAGTGTATTTCCTTTGTGAACTAACCTTTAGTTCTGTGGAGATCCCCCATTTTAATGAGCAGGGACACAGTGGAGGCAGAGAGACACCAAAGCAGTGCTACAGTAGGTCTTCCTCCCTGCAAAGCAGACCAAGATGCTGCCCACTTTACTGTACTGTGCCAAACGCCAGTATTATCATGTTCTTCAGGCCTCTTGGTTCTCTCATTGGCTTGTGATTTTGGTGATTGCTAAAAAATGAAAAAAAATTCTCACAGGAATTCTTCATACAAGAAGTTTTAAAAATATTTTGATAACCATTTCAATATAATGTTCCTTTTGTTATTCTATGTATTTTATTTTATACACTTAAGAACATTATTCTGAGAGGGGGCCATAGGTTTTACCAGTCTGCCAAAGGGATCTAGGACACAAAAAAGTTAAGAAAACACCCCCTCCACCCTCCACCAGCTCCCAAGCTTGAATCAGCCTCCATGGACCAATATTTTCTGAATCCCTGCTTCTATTTATTACCCTGGCAATGGGAACTTTTCCCTTGGGGCTATACCCCAAGGTGCCCACAATGATATATGGGTCTCTATAAGAATATAGAAGCTTAGCTTTGTAAATTGGGGTGGTGGTGTTTGTATGTGTGTATGCACATAAGCACATGCATATGCATATACATTAACACAGGCTCAAATGTGTAGGTATTCTAAAAGATGCATTAAGGTGCATGTTCTGAGCAAGTAGTTTTAAATTAAATCCAATGCGTATTTATGATCTACCAAAAGCAGTGTGGTACAGTGGAAAAAGTACTATCTCTAGAGTCAGAGGATATCCCACCTCTAATACTACCTGTGTAACCTTGGGCAAGTCATGCTATCTTCCTTGGGCCTATGTCCTCATCTGTAAAAAGGGGATTAAACCACTAATGAGGTCCTTTCCAGCTCTAGATTCATAAACTTATGTGCACAGAACTGTGTTAGACGATGGGGATACAAGAACAAAAATGAAACAGCCCCTGGCTTCAAGAAGTTTATATTTTGCAGGAGGATTATGGTTGTATCTGGTTTTTTCTGAAGAGTCCTTCTTGACACCTGGTGGTTAAACTTGGGATCCATACAATTAAACAAATCAAATCAACAACACTGTTCTTAACAGTTGTAAACAGTGGAGTAAAAAAGTCAAAAGAAAAAAAAAACCAGTGGAGTAAAAAAGAGATTTGGTGTATAGCACCACATTTACTCATCTAAGCCAGAACACTCATAAACATCAGGATTGGTTTGATGAAAATTATGGGGAAATTCAGAAGTTACTAAATATAAAAAAACCCAGAAGTCTACAAGGTCTATCAGGAGGACAGTTTGTCCATCTCTAAAAAGGCAGTGTTTTAATTCTATCAAAAGTAAAGTACAAGCAAAGCTTAGAGAGATACAAGGTTCTTGGATCAGTAAAAAGGCAGATGAAATTCAGTTTTATGTTAATAGTATCAACCCAAAACATTTTTATGATGCTCTGAAGGCTTATTTATGGGCCAAAGACCTTTGGTGCATTTCCACTACTCAGTACTGATGGAGTCACACTGATCAGTGATAAGGATATGATTCCACCTGAATACTTCCATAGTGTTCTCAACAGACCATCATCAACTAATGCTGAAGTCAATGATGTTGAAATCAATCGCTTTTTAGTCAAACTTACAACTATAGAAGAGGTTTTGAATGCCATTAGGCTCCTCTTGTGTGGCAAAGCACCTGGCCCTGATCATAAAAAAGCTGGTGGAAGTCTTGGTTATATGGCAAGAGGTTATTCCCCAGGAGATCAAGTATGCTGGAAATAGGTTGTTTTGTGACAATCATGATGTGGGAAGGAGAGGTCTCTCTTTTAGTCACTGCTTGCCAGATTCGGGCCAGAGTACTCCTTAATCAGCTGATTCTTCACTTGGAAGATGGTCATCTACCAGAGAGCCAGTGAGTTTCAGAAATGGTCATGGAATGGTTTACGTGGTATTTACTGTCTGACTACTCCAGGAAAAATGCCAGGAGCAGAACAGAAGTCTGTACACAATGTTTGTTGATGTGACAAAGGTTTTTGATACTGTCAGTTGTGAGAGCCTAGGGAAGATCATGGTGAAATATAATTGCCCAGAGAAGTTCATCAGTATTGTATGACAGTTTCATGACAGCATACTTGCATGGGTTCTGGATAATGAACAATGTTCTCATGTTTTCTCAGTCATCAATGAAGTGGAGCAGGGCTGTATTCACTCCCATCTTTTTTTTAGCACAATGTTTTCAGTGGTATTGTCAGATACCGTCAGTAAAGACAAAAATGACACCAAGATCAGCTACCACAGTTACAGTGAATTACTTAACTTGAAAAGGCTACAGGCCAAGACTGAAATGGAAGGATAATTGGCACATGATTTTCTATTCATGGACTATTGTATACTCAAAGCATCCTCTGAGGCTGAGATGCAATAAAGTATGGATTGATTCTCTGCTAATTGTTCTAATTTTGGCCTAACAATGAACACCAAAAAACAGAGGTTTTCTACTTGCCAGCACCATACTATTTATACATGGTACCACTGGTTATAGCAAATGGAGAAATTCTGAATGCTGTGGATAAGTTAATTTACCCTAGCAGTATACTTTCCAGGGATGTACACATAGATGATGAGATTGACATACTCATTGCTAGAGCTAGCTGAGCTTTTGGGAGGCTCCAAGAGATTGTATGGGGAAAAAGAGGTATTAGGCTGTTCACTAAACTGAATGTCTAAAGAGCCACTGTGCTGACCTCACTCTTGTATGCCTGTGAAATCTGGACTGTCATTCAGCTCTATGCTAGAAAACTGAACCACTTCCATTTGAATTGTTTTATGAAGATTCTGAAGATCATTTGGCAAGATAAGTTACTAGATACTGAGGTCCTTTCTTGAGCTTAACTGTCAAACACTCAAACTTTACTGCAGAAAATGCAACTCCGATGAGCCGGTCCTGTTGTTCACATGCCAAACATATGTTTGCCTAAAAGATTATTTTATGGAAAACTCCCACAAGGAAGGTTTTCACATGGTAGTCAGAAGAAGCAATACAAGAACATTCTCAAGGTCTCTCTGAAGACTTTGATATCAATTGTGAGCCAGGGGAGACACTGAAACAGGATTGCCCAGCATTGCATCCCCATATCAAAGAAGGCACTGTGCTCTATGAGCAAAGCAGAATTGTGGTAGCTCAAAAGAAACATCAAATGCACAAATTTAGACATCTCCTTCACAAATGGTCATATAAACTATTTGTACCCAACCTGTGGTAGAACCTTCCAAGTTCACATTGGTATGATCACCCCAAGCTTGATACACTGTACATTGACCCTGACATCATCATGTCATTTTGGTCCTCTTCGAGCACAAAGGACAAACAACAAAATCTTCCAGGGAGTGATCCTCCTCTTTCCCTTTCTCAGCTAATGTAGGGTTGGGGCAGTTAGGTGGTACAGTGGATAGAGCACTGACCCTGAAGTTGGGTGGACCTAAGTTCAAATCTTACTGCAGACACTTACTAGCTGTGTGACCTTAGGCAAGTCACTTAGCCCTGATTGCTTTAAGCATCCAGGGCCATCTCCAGTAGTCCTGATGCCACTGGACCCAGATGGCTCTGGCGGAGAGAGTGAGATTGGTAACCTCACACAGCCTTCTCTCACTGAAATACAATTCAGTTCAAGTCATGACATCACCCCATGTCATGATCCTCTTCCAGAACAAAGGACAAACAACAATAATGTAGGTTTTAAAAACTCTTTTTGGGCTGGAAAGACTTATATGAACTGATGTATAGTGATGTGAGTAGGACCAGGAGAATGTATGCAGTAACAGCAATATTGTTTGATGAAGAACTGTGAATGACTTAACTATTCTCAGCAATACAATGATCCAAGACAATCCTAAAGGACTAATGATGAAGCATACTATATACCTCCAAAGAACTGATATTGATTGAACATAGACTGGAACATGTTATTTTTTACTTTATTTCTTTCATTTTTTCTTTTACAAAATGAGTAATATGTTAATATTTTACATAATTGCACATGTATAACCTATATCTGATTGCCTCAGGGAGGGGAGAGGGGAGGAAAGGAAGGAGGGATAGAATTTGGAACTCAAAACTTTAAATAAAAATGTTTATTCTCAAAAAGCCTTTTTTGCTATCCTTAGCATCTCTTACCAGCCTCAACTAATTTTTAGGTTTAATGCTCTAGAACTACTTTTACAGGTCCGTACCTGTATTAATTCTCAGTTATTTGCCTTTGTTTCTATTTTTTATAGTTTCCTTTACATCTGACTTACTCCATAAATTTCCTTTGTGTTCACTTGCATATCTTTAGGCTCCTATATCTTTTCATTGTTAGTCAAATTACTTCTGTCTTTGTTTTCAGAATTTCATTCTGGAGAGTTTCTTAAACCCCTTAAGCTGCCTTACCCCACAAGATAGTACATCATTTAATCCTACCTGTCCTTTGTCTGAACCCTTTAAAATTTGTTCTTCCAAAATGTAATGTTAGAATGTTTCTGGTTTTCCTCTCCTCTTTCACAAACAATGCTAAGTTAGTTATTCTCCCCATTGTTCCTGTCATTTCAACTTCAGTAATCAGTTCCTTCTTGTTGGTCAGAACCTGCTCCAGAAGACAGATTCTTTTAGTCATTTCCTCTACTTTTTTGAAGGGTAAAATTATTTTTAGAGGAAATCACAAATTTATCTGAGGTCTATTTGGGGTAAGGGAGAGGGAAAACTACAATAGAAATCTAAGTAGTTGAATTTCCCCATCACTATAATTTTATACTTTCTTGCTGATGATGTTTTCCAAACTCCTCATTTATCTGCTCCTTCTATCCAGGCATACCTTTACAATATAATAAGCTATTTTTCTCACCTAGTTGAGATTTACCTCAATACTCTCCACCATGCTTTCCTTACTCTGGGTATTGGGTTTCCTTGGCTAAGTATATCTTAATCTTCTTTTAAAGTTCATAGTGATATATTTTGCACAACATTTTATCTCCCCACCCTAAAGAACCATTGTTTGTAACAAAGGATGAGAAAGACAGAGACAAAAAAACATGTCAACACAACTAATCTGTTGATTAACAATCTAACAATACATATTCAATAATCTATGTGAGAAACCCCATTTAAAAATTTCTGGGACTCAGGGTTGGAGAAGTATCAAAGGTCTTTATTTACATTCTCTGGAGAATGGGCCGTGCCCTAATGGAATGGCAGCGAAAACGGGCCCCTGAGTCCTTTTATACTTTAACACAACAGGCCCCTCCCTTCTTCCCCAGTTACAATCTGTGTGCCAAGGCACTGGCCACAAAAACTAGCCAATCAGAACGTAGTGCAGCCAATGGAGGAGGTAACAGAGACAACCCTCTAAACTCCTCCCCCCACAAGACCAGCCTTGGATCTCCCACATCATGTGATTTGGTTCCACGGGGAGGGGGAGGGGAGTCAGCCCTTTCTTAGACTGGGAGTAGTACAGTAGACATTAGCATTTTCAACTTTTGAGGTGGGGCCCACATTTTCCCACAATCTACATCCATAATTTTCTACCTCTGCAAGGAAGAAAGGGAAATACATTTTCTTATTGCTGCTTTAGGGTGAATCTTAGCCATTATAAGTAGTCAGCATTCAATTTCATTTGTTGCTCTATTTATATTATTGTAGTCATTGTGTATATTTTGATATGATCTTTGGCTACCCTAATGGAAATATAAGGAAATGATAAGTCTTCATAAGACCATGTCTGCAATAATATGTTCGATTCTTTATGCTGCCTTTTAAGAAGGATATTAACAAGATGAGGTATCAATACATAACTCTAAATCAATAATACTGGGTAGAAGCCTAAGTATAGTTCCACCTTCTGCTTACAGAGTAACATCCATAGCCTTTGTGACAATCATTTTTCACAATATTCAATTTTCTTTCTTTTGTTAACTTTTGGCCAGGATGAATCCTATACAAAATTATGAAGTATATTGTTTACAGAATTCCAAGGTGCCCCATTCTTTGCCACATTCTTCTCTGGATGGCACCTCTTCAGGATTCTCTAAAACATTTAATGATTCCATGGCTTTTCTTCTCACTGTTAAAATCTACTCTCAGGGAATGCATCTCATAGAAGACCTTAAATACTAGTGCTCTATTAAGCAATGACATACCTGCTGATGTAAAATGAGTTGGTTGTAGAAAAGAATTAATCCTTTCCTTTACCATCCCCATTCCCATCCCCACCCCCAACACACACACTCTATCTCTCTCTGTCTGGCTATCTGTCTCCTTCTGTTAGGCTTAAGGTCCATGGCAGCTAGATGGAAAAGTGAATAGAGTCTAGACTTGGTCTCAGGAGGGATGAGTTTGAATCCTGCCTCAGATTTGTGTGACCTTGTGCAATTTACTTATCCTCCCTCAGCCTCAGTTCCCTCATCTGTAAAATGGGGATAATAACCACCTACCTCACAGGGGTGTTGTGAGGATCAAATGAGTTAATATATCTAAAGAGCTTTTCAAAATGTAAAATGCTCTTACATATGTGTGTGTGTGTGTGTGTGTGTGTGTGTGTGTGTGTGAGAGAGAGCTATCATTATGATGATGTTTCTTACATAAATAGGGGCACCATTGTCAGGACTGATTAGAGTTTGGTAGGAAGCGTGCCATTCATTACTGAATACCACTTGAGTTTGGGGCTAGGATGCTATGATACTGCAGACAGGGAACTGGGAGGTGGTGGGCCACTCCTTGCAATGCCATATATATATATATATATATATATATATATATATATAAGCCATATATGAAGAAAGAGAATTTCACACTCTCACCTTTTTCCTTTTCCCCAGTTACAGGGTCAGCTCTCTTTCTATCCTTGCACACAGCAAATAGGCTTTTGGTTAGTATAAATGTTACTGTGAAAAGCAGCATGACTTAGTGATTAGATAGCTGGCCTTGAAGCCAAACAGACCTGGATTCAAGTCGTGCCTCTGACACAAAGTAGTCATGTAATTAGATAAGTTATTTAACCTCTCCGTGCTCTGTGGGGCACCTAGGGGGCGCCACAGTGCATGGAATGCTGGGCCTGGAGTCAGGAAGACCTGAGTTCCAATGTGACCTCAGACACTTCCCAGCTGTGTGACCTCGAGCAAGTCACTTAACCTCTGCCTTCTTGCCTCAGTTTCCTCAACTGTAAAATGGTGAGTTGTTGGGAAGATCAAATGAGTTTGTAAAATGCACAGTGCCTGGCAACATAATTAACAAACAAACAAACAAATAAATAAATGAATAAATAAATGCTTTTGTGATTAGATTGGGTGGTGCTAGGCATTATTTAGGATAACACTGTGTATTAGGGTAGTACTGTTATTAAAGTATTCTTATCTTCCAATAATACTATACTCAGATCTTCAAGAAGATAACATAAGGGAATGCAGAGAAGTTGAGTGGGATTATTGAAGATTTACCTTTGGTACCTATGTGATTGTAAACTCTAGAGGGCAGGGCTGGTATTACCTAAATTTGCATCACTTTAATTGTAATGACTAATTTTGGTCCCAGAGTATGGATTATGAAATATGCTTTATTTGTCTCCCAGGGAGAGAGTTGGGAGATTGTGGGAATAGTATTGTATATGTAGACAAATGCTATATTTACTTAACTGTTTTTCTTTGTAAAAAGGAGTGTGTGTGTGTGTGTGTGTGTGTGTGTGTGTGTGTGTGTGTGTATGTGAAGGAACAGGGGCTTTGGGATATGACTGATTCTGATTTAAAAAGAAGTCTTTTTAAAAAAAGCTTTAAAAAAAAAATTGTTACCTTTCCACCATTCTAGTATGGTGCTTTCAGAGTAGCAGGGACTTAATAAAGAGTTTGTTGAATAGAATTGAATAGCTGGACCTGCTGGACAGTCAGAAAATACCATATTGGTTCAAATACAGGCCACCCTCCATTCTCCATCCCTACCCCAACATGGAATTTGTACAAAACCCGAATTGTAGCCTGTCCTTATGTACTCTTTGTAAGAGAATAATTCAAGTGATAAAGGTGAAAAAAACAGTGACAAGAATACATTAAAAAAAATCTACTCTCAGGAAAAAGATGTAAAATATATTCAGACTAAGATGTAAGTAAGACTAGACTGTACTAAAAGGTTATAAAATCCTTGAATGTTAGGAGCATGAGTTGTTTCACCTTCACATTCCCTTAAAAGCCTAGCAAAATTCTCCAAACAATAAATATTTGAGTAGTTTAAAGTGTTACCTTTCCCAGAGGTATTTGCATTTTAACAGGAATAAATTGAGATCAACCAGTCTAGCAGTTCTCTAGTATGGTCTGAGTACCCCAAGGGGTCCCTGAGACCTTTACAAGGAGATCCACAAAGTCAAAACTATTTTCCTAATAATATTAAGATGTTATTTGCCTATTAAAATACTCCTCCCTTTTTCAACTACATATCTGTATAAAGACAGATTTTTTTAATCTACTTCAAACAAAACAACATATCAAAACAAATTGAATGCTAATACAAATATGAGAATATAGCTGTTTTCCAATAAGCCAGTCATTAAAGAGATTTGCAAAAATATCTAAAATAATGATACTCTTCTCGTTAGCTTTTCATTTTAGGAAATTTACTTGTTTTTCATTAAAGTTATTTATATTAACATGCAATGGATTTATTAATATTTGTAAATGATTTATATTTTTTAAATGTATCACTTTTGGGGTAGTGAGGTGGTGCAGCAGCCCTGAATTCAGGAGGACCTGAGTTCAAATTCAGCCTCAGACACTTGATACTTACTAGTTGTGTGACCCTGGGACAACTTACTTAACTCTCATTGCTCCTCAAAACAAAAAAACACAAACAAAATAAAATGTTATCACTTTGTGTAATTTAAAGTAGCATTGGAAACCTGTCCAACCCACAGAAACACAAGGAAATGCCTCTGCCAGACCCTTGTAGAAAGAGGTGGCTAGCTAGAAGAAGAAGAAAAATTGTTAAATGCAGAAAGTTACCACAAGAAAGCTTTGGCTTTGTTTGACACTTTAAAGAAGCAGAGGATGCATTATCGAAGCTTCACAGGCATATGCAGAAATCTTTGGAATTAAGAGAAAAATAATCTGAAGAAGAAAAGCAGAAATCAAAGAAAATAGTGTAGAAAAATTGCATAAGCTCTTAAAAGAGGAAAAAAGGTTAAAGAAGAAAAGAAAAAGATGTACTTCCTCCTCTTCAAGTGTTTCTTCAACTGACCAGGTGGTTTCTTCTTCAGCATCCTCTTCCTCTTCTGGTCACAAAAAAACATAAGAAAAGGAAGAGGAACCATTCAGAATCCTTTCAAAATTCCAAAAGGCATTCCTCCAAGGCTTCTTCACATCCTCCAGATCAGAATAGGAAAGAGGAGAGCTACCCACTTCCAGCCAATACCTCAGCATCCTTTCTTAACCAAAAGCAAGAGATGGAAAAACTGCTAGAAAATCAGGGTAGAGTAAAAGAAAAAGATTGAGAACAGATTTCCTATAACCTTGCAATCCTAACCTTCCTAAGCTCCCACTTCAGCCCTCTGTCACCACAAAGATCTCTCTCACCAAAAAGAGGCCGAGCTCTCTCACCAGCGTCAGCTTCCTCCTTCCTGTTCCCCTCCCAGAAATGGGAGGTTCTTCAAGCTGATTGGCTAGTGTCATTCAAATTCATTGCTTCACTGGACCTGAAGGTGGTCTCAATGTAAAGTTCAAAGTTCTTAGCTTCTGAGAACAATCACCTTCCTAAGTACTGTTAAGTACAAGTCAGATGTGCTTACAATCCAGTAAACTGGAAGTAAGCCAATAATCTAATCAGCAGTCAGTCACCTTATCCAATTCAATCAGTTTAAACCAGTCTCCAGGTGGGCCCCTGAGTATCTGCTAAATCTCATCTATGACATTCCATTATCTTGACACAACTTTCAATTTCTAATATAGAAACATCAAAAGACTATATAAACAAAAACTCTTTGGACCATGAATAATTTTTAAGAGAATGAAGGGATCCTCAACAATTTTTTAAAGCGTTAAAAAGAACTTGAGACCAAGAAGTTTGAGAACCACTGATGTAGTTCATATTTTATAAGAAAGGAAGGAAGGGGGCAGCTAGGTGGTGCAGTGGATAAAGCACTGGCCTTGGATTCAGGAGTACCTGAGTTCAAATCTGACCTCAGACACTTGACACTTACTAGCTGTGTTACCCTGGGCAAGTCACTTAACCCTCACTGCCCTGCAAAAAACAAAAACAAACAAACAAATAAAAAATCTTATGGAAATAGCTAGGTGGTGCAGTGGATAAAGCACCAGCCCTGAATTCAGGAGGACCTGAGTTCAAATTCAGCCTCAGACACTTGACACTTACTAGTTGTGTGACCCTGGGCAAGTGCCCCACAAAAAAAAAAAAAGACAAAAAGAAGGAAGGAAGGAAACAAGCATTTTTAAAGCACCCATCATGGTGCCAGGCATTGTGCTAAGTAAGCATTTTAAGTATATTATTACCTCATTTGATCCTGACAACCACCCTGGGAGGTGGGTGCTATTCTTATCCCCATTTTATGGTTTCGGATACTGAAGCAAACAGGTTAAGTGACTTGCCAGGGTCATACAGCTAGCAAATGTCTGAGACCAGATTTGAACACAGCTGCCCACCTGTAATCTGTCTTAGCTCCCTATCTACTGCATGATCTTGGGCAATACTCTTAACATCTCTGAGACATAGATTCCTTACCTATTAAATGAGGGGCATGGACAAATTAGTCTCTAACACCCTTTCTAGCTACAAAATTCTGGATGTTCTGTTGTTGGAATTTCAGAATCAAACTAAAAATAGATAAGGATTATAATTTTAAACAATAGGACTAGGCTAGGCTCAAATAAATAAATGGGCATTTTCCCACTCCACATACATGAAATGTATGTTCTTCTCCTGGGTTCTAGACTGTGTTAAAGATGGTTGAGGTTGCTAACAACCTGATGAACAGGTAAGTGGAATGGTGCTGTACTTTGCCTGTTCCTTTAGTTTCTCATATAGCTTTCTAATCTTTGCCCTTAATATACTTTTCATTATTATTATTTTTGCATACTCCTGAAGCTTTCTGCTTAAAAGAATTTCAAGAAATATTTTTATTTTCCTCTCTAGGATTAATCTGTTGGCTAATCATTAGATAGATATATAATTTTGTGTTTTTATAAGGTTGTTTTTTTACAGTGCAGTTGGTATGATTCAAGACTGCTGTTTGACAAAATGCTTTGTTTTCTTAAAATGTACAATGGAAAAATCAAATACTATATTCATATACATCTGAAAGAAAGCTTAGGGAGGAGCAGAGCCAAGATGGCGGAGGAGAGGCTGTGACTCCCACAAGCTCCAGATAAGCCCATCCATTCATGCCCAAATAATGTGGTAAAAAATCAAAACCCAGAACAGCCTAATGCACATAAGAACAGAGTGAGACTATTTCTCTGCAAAAGAGGGCAATTCTGATCACCTACTGATCAGGCTGAACAGCTCAGCGCACAGTCCAGACCTAGCCAGGGACACTGCTTCCAGCGCACATCAGAGTCTTCAGCACCAGCAGCTTCTGAGACTCCAATTACAGACTGGTGAGGGGGTTCTGCGGTAGGCCAGGTGAAGTGGAGGCAGTATCTACTGGAGTTGGGACAAAGCGCCCTGGGTCTGAACCAGTGGGCTGAATCCAGTGGTGGTGGCCCAGTGGGGAAGGGGCAAAAGCACGCCAAGCTTCTGACCATAGAGAATCAGAGTTCAGACTTCTGTTTCTGGGTCAAAGAGAAAGTGGCTGTGATTACTCACAAGCCAAGCAGGCTGAGAAGAAGCCTAATCACACCCTGGGCCATGCTGTAGCACGAACAGTGTGTCCTGGAAGCAGCGCTACACTTTAAGAAGGAGGAAAAAGTCAAGAAATAGTAAGCCAGGATGAGTAGAAAGCAGAAGACCATTGAAAACTTCTTTGGGGGAAAGGTAGACCACAATACATCCTCAGAAGAAGAAAATAATAACAGGGTCAAAACTTCAACATCCAAAGCTTCCAAGAAAAATATGAACTGGTCTCAGGCCATGGAAGCTCTCAAAAGGAACTTTGAAGAGAAAGTAGGAGAGATAGAACAAAGATGTAGAGAAAGAGAGGAAGGAATGGAAAGAGAAATGAGAGCAATGCAGCAGAGTCATGAGAAAAAAAAGTCAACAGTTTGAAAAGCCAAATGGAAAAGGAGATTAAAAAACTGCTGAAAATAATTGCCTAAAAATTAGGATTAAACAAATGGAAGTTAGTGACCTTATGAGAAACCAAGACACAGTAAAGCAAATCCAATTGAATGAAAAAATAGAGGGCAATGTGAAATATCTCCTTCGAAAAACAGCTGACCTGGAAAATAAATCTAGGAGAGATAATTTGAAAATCATTGGACTACCTGAAAACCATAACCAAAACAAGAGCTTAGACACCATCATCCAAGAGATTATGAGGGAAAATTGCCCTGATATTCTAGAAGCAGAAGCTAAAATAGAAATTGACAGAATCCACTGATCACCTCCTGAAAGAGATCCCAAAAGGAAAACCTCCAGGAATATTATAGCCAAATTCCAGAACTCCCAGGGTCAAGGAGAAAATATTGCAAGCAGCTAGAAAAAAGGAATTTAAATACTGTGGAGCTCCAATAAGGATAAAGCAAGATCTAGCAGCTTCTACATTAAAGGACCGGAGGGCATGGAATATGATCTTCCAGAGGGCAAAGGAACTGGGACTATAGCCAAAAATCACATATGCAGCAAAACTAAGCATCATCTTTCTGAGGCAAACATGGAATTTCAATGCGAACGAAGACTTTCAGGCATTTGTTATGAAAAGACCTGAACTGAATAGAAAATTTGACTTTCAAATACAAGACCCTGGAGAAGCATAAAAAGATAAACAGGAAGAAGACTTCATGAGGAATATTAAAAGATCAAACTGTTTATATTCCTACATGGGAAGATAATACTTCAAACTCATAAGAAATATCTCAGTAAGTATTTAACAGAGGACACAGGTCTGAACTGAATACAAAGGGATGATATCTGTAAAGCATTTATGTTTTGTTCTTTGTGGGGTGTCTTATGTCTGGGGCCGGATTTGGGCTTGGGGCCTCCTGGGTCCAGGGCTGGTGCAGTGTCCACTGTGCCACCTAACTAACCCATAATGACATCTTTAAAATAGGGTTGAGGTGTAGGAGAAATAGACTGGGGGAGGGGGAAGGGGAGAGATGGTCTGGGGAGAGGTTGTTCACATGAAGGAAACAAGAAAAAAGCTTATGGAGGGGAAGGGAAGAGGGGGAAGGAATTGGGGAGTGAGTGAACCTTAATGTCATCAGAATTGACTCAAAGAAGGACTAACATACATACTCAAGTGGGTATAGTAATATATTTTTGCCCTGAGGGAGGGGAGGGAGATAGGGGGGGGGGGAAGGAGGGAATGGCAGATTGGGGGAGAGAGCAGTAAAAAACAAAATACTTTTGAGGAAGGTCAAGATGTTCTGCATAACTGCACAAGTATGACATATTGAATTGCTTGATTTCATAGGGAGGGTTGAGGAGAGAGGGAGGAAGAAAATTTGGAACACAGAATTAGCTCAAAGACCTTAAACTCATCAGAGTTGGCTCATGGAGGGAATAACATTCACACCCAGTTGGGAGGAGTAATCTATTTAACCCTACAGGAAAGTATATGGGGAAAAGGACAAGGAAGGAAGGGTAAAAAAAAAAGGGAGTTGTTAAGGGCTAAAATTCTAGCTAAACTGTCTAAACTATTGTTAAGGGTTAAAATTCTAGCTAGTCTGTCTAAAATATCTAATGAGTGGTCGCCAATAAATATAAGCTTCAGCAAGAGTTAGACTTTTAAGTATTTATTAAGGAGAATAAGAATTTGATAAAGAGAGAGAGAAAGGACTAGATTCCTATCTATTAAAGGGAGAGCGCATTTCTAGCTCCCTTCTCCGCCAGAGTCCAGAGGAAAGAGCCTGAGACTGAGCGCCAGTCTCTTCCTTCCTCCTCCCACTAGTCCGCGTCACTTCCTGATACCAAAGAAAAGACTCCTGGTCTTGCCCTCAAAGACCTTCGCTTCATGGGCAGAACTCTTCTACAGTAAGTCTCCAGCAGGTGGCGTTATTCCAATCGTTACACTATTTAATGAGTGGTCGCCAATAAATTATAAGCTTTAGCAAGAGTTAGACTTTTAAGCATTTATTAAGGAGAATAAGAATTTGGTAAAGAGACAGAAAGGCCTACATTCATCTATCTATTAAAGGGAGAGCACATTTCTAGCCCCGCTCTCCACCAGCATCCTCAGGAAAGAGAACCAGACAGAGCGCTAGTCTCTTCCTTCTTCCTCCCACTAGCCCGCGTCACTTCTTTTTCCAAAGAAAAGACTCCTGGTCTTGCCCTCAAAGACCTTTGCTTCATGAGCGGAACTCTTCTACAGTAAGTCTCCAGCAGGTGGAGTCATTCCAATCGTTACAGAGTACAGAGTAGGGGAGGGGACAGTCAGAAGTAAAACATTTTTGAGGAGGAATAGTTTAAAAGAAGATAGAAAATAGAGTAAATATCATGGGAAGGGAATAGGATGGAGGGAAATAGTTATGATGATTGAATATAATGGCAAAATGTATGGTACGTACTTTGCTGGGCTAATGTGAAGAAAATCCTTTGTCAACTTTAAGGTACTTTATTTAGGTTATGATGAACAGGATACTATCAGAAAAACCTGGAAAGACCTACATGAACTGAAGCAGAGTGAAATGTACTATATACAAAATAACAGCAATAGTGTAAGATGATTTGCTGGGAAACATGTGGTTATTTTCAGCAAGGCAACGATCCAATAGAACCCTGAAGGACTTATGAAAATGGCAACCCATCTACAGAGAAAGAAGTTATAGTATCTGAAAACAGATGGAAACACATTTCTTTTCTTTTCTTTTCTTTTTTTGGTGAGGCAATTGGGGTTGAGTGGCTTGCCCAGGTCACACAGCTGGTGGGTGTTAGGTATCTGGGGCTGGATTTGAACTCGGGTGCTCCTGGTTTCCAGGGCCAGTGCTCTATGCACTGTGCCACCTAGCTGCCCCTGGAAACACATTTAAAAAAATATATTTTTCCTCTTTGACAATTCCTCAATCTGAAGTTTTGGGGATTTTTTGACTGTTTTTTCTCACAACCTAGTTAATGTGGGAATGTTTTCCATGACTACTCATGTATAACTTATTTTGAAATGCTTGAGTTCTAGTGGGTAGGGAGTGGGAATGGAGGAGGAAGAGAAGTTGGAACACAAGTTTTTTTAAAATCGACGTTAAAATTTATTTTTACATATATTTTGGAAAATAAAATTCTATTCAAAAAAAAAGAAAGAAAGCTTAAATCATGAATGGGGCTAAGTTTTGGGGTTTTTATAAATTTGTTAAATGAGAGGGCTGGCATCCATTGGGGAATAGTTTCCTTTTTTTTTTTAAGCCATGACCAATGTAGAAATGGTTTGGTTTTTGGTTTTTGTTTGGTTTTTTGTGAGGCAGTGAGGGTTAAGTGACTTGCCTAGGGTCACACAGCTAGTTAGTGTCAAGTGTTTGAGGCTGGATTTGAACTCAGGTCCTTCTGAATCCAGGGCTAGTACTTTATCCACTGTGCCACCTTGCTGCCTCGATTAGGGAATAGTTGAACAAAATTGGGGGGTATAAACATAATGGAACACAACTGTGTTATAGAATCATTGAACATTAGAGTTCAAAGCAAAACAAACAATAAAAATACTAGAGATCCTCTAATCTAACCCCTTCATTTTAATTTTAAAAGTTTTATTAATGCTTTAAAAGTCATTTCCTGGGGCAGCTAGGTGGCGCAGTGGATAGAGCACTGGCCCTGGAGTCAGGAGGAACTGAGTTCAAAGCCAGCCTCAGACACTTAACACTTACTAGCTGTGTGACCTTGGGCAAGTCACTTAACCCCAATTGCCTCACCAAAAAAAATAAAAAAGTCATTTCCTGGGGGCAGCTAGGTGGTGCAGTAGATAAAGCACTGGTCTTGGATTCAGGAGTACCTCAGTTCAAATCCAGCCTCAGACACATGACACTTACTAGCTGTGACCTTGGGCAAGTCACTTAACCCTCATTGCCCCACCCCCCCCAAAATCATTTCTTAATATCTCTCCCACCTCTACCCCTATCCCCACTGAATGTTTTGTTTGTTTGTTTGTTTGTTTGGTGGGGCAATTGATAAAGCCAATAGAATTGATAAAGAAAATAGAACCAGAGCAATAAGCCCAGTGGCTAGAACAATGTAAAAAAACAAAACAAAGGGAGCAGTTAGGTGGTGCAGTAGATAAAGCACCAGCTCTGGATTCAGGAGGAGCAGAGTTCAAATCCGGCTTCAGATACTTGACACTTAACTAGCTGTGTGACCCTGGGCAAATCATTTAACCCTCATTGCCCCACAAAAACAAAAACAAACAAACATAAAATGAAGGGTGCCAAAAAACAAAACAAAAATAGAAGTCAACCAAATTCAAATGAATAATAATGACCAATATTAGTCTCATTTTTTTATCTTTTTGGCAGTGAAGTAGGGGACTATGGCAGCATATTGCACATATGATCAATCATAGGCACCAGTATTTTGCTTAACTGTTTTTCTTCATAACATGGGAAAATTCAGTGGGAGTAGGTGTGGTAGTAGTGGAAATATTGGGAAATGACTATTTTAGAAAGCATCAATAAAACTTAAAAATATAAATAAAAAGAAGGTATTGAATTAGAGTCTAACTTTTTTTGTTATTGGTTTTGTTTTGAGCTTTAATGCCTAATGAGTCTACAAATCTATGACTGATACTTATATCAACAGAGGGACTAATTTCTTGCCCCCAGACACTTTTATGGCTTCAATATTCTACCATGTTTATTCCACTATTTTGGGTACCCCATTACCCAGTTAACTAACTATGGTATTCCTGAAATTTCATTAATCATTCTATCTGGTGCCATGACCGAAGGGGGTCTTTTTTCCCCCTAAGGCTCATTATGTACAATTAATTCTACCCTGTAACCTAATTAATGGAGTGAAGAAGAATAGCTTATGGCATCAATCCCTGATCCTGAAGCAGTGAGAAAACATGAACAAAAGGAACATCCACAAATCCAATTGTATGGCTGAGTCCAAGTAGCATTTCCTTGTCAAAGGAACAGAATCTATACTTTCAGGATATATTCATAGAGATTGTTTGGTATGTAACTATGCTGACAATGAAAATATTAAAAGTAGCCTACGTGTAACATGACATTTATGAAGAAGTCAAGGAAGGATGTACTTTAAGGCTCCAATGTTATATTGACAAAAGCAATAGATAAAGCCAAAAAAGTAAACTGTACTATTTGTGTGGAAACCAGGCAGACCAATATTAGAATTAGATAGTCTTGGTCTATTTCCATCAGGTTTTTGCTTCTAATCAGTATACATCTTGGATATAAATGGCATTTGTAATCTTACAGTGCTGGAAAGATGAACTCTGAATGATTGCAAACTAGTAATAGCTCCAGAGAACATATCTTCTTCCTTTTTGCACAAAGGACGATAGGGACAGAAGCTGAAAATCCTGTTAGAGTGGGTCACTGAATCTGTTGTCTTTTGTTTACCTGCTTTCTTTGTTACAAAGTTGGTAAGTATCCAGTTGGTAAGTATAATCGAATGGGGTGGGAAGTATCCAGAAATGACCATAATGTAAAAACAAAAGGCATCAATAAATTTTCATTTTAAATTATCACTTTCTTCTCTTTCTGGTCATCTTTGGACTCTAAGCACTTCCAAGATTTTGTTTCTCAAATTATTAAATTTCCTTAGGGCATAACAAACATTTGAAAAACCCAGAAATTTAAACTCTCAGCCATTCATGTAAATGGACAAGAGCAATGACACTGATGGTCCAAAACAAAGAGTAATCCAAAAATCATTTGTACCCCTTATATTAACATTTCCCTAGACTGATGTTAAAATGTCTGTAGTTCATGTTCCCACGTAAGGGCTAGGAGTTGAAAAAAGATGGTTTAGTAGTGTACTAAGAGATAAAAGAGGTTTGCTTGTCTTAAAAGTTTATGAAATGTGTTCTAAAACTTAGATGATCCGTATGTAGATAAATTGAGAGCTGTAGAAAATATAAGTTGTCATTAAAATACAGACAAACTCATGAAACTCTATAGTGTGGACTACATGATGCTACTTTGATTGTGCCTAATGCAATAAAAAAGTAAAACAAATCACTTCTTGCTCTAAAGCCCACAATCCTAAGGCTTCTGGATTCAAAATAATTAGCCTTCTATGTACTAGCACTAGTTCAGCTTTTCATCAAGGGGCTAAAAGAAATAAATCAAGCTAGCTCCCTAATAGTATCAAGTTTAAAGAAAACTCTTACTTATCAGAAGACTTTGTAAAATCAGTTCCATTTAAAGTCAAACTCTGGAAAATGTTTCAGAGGAAGCATGTGAGACTTGTTCCCTAGAATCCAGAGAAAGGGTGTACCAAAGAAATGTGATATATTAGGATTTCTCCATTTTTAACACTTAGGAGGTGATTTAGAATAAAAGCTTTGGACCTTTCCCAAAACCACAGAAATGCAGATTGATTTAAAAGTTAAAATTCTGGCTCATTATCTATAGACTAGAATTTGAGGCCCTCAGAAATTAATATCTGTAAATTTAATGATTTTCAAAGTAGTTCCATAGGTCCTGGCAGATAAAATTTCTATCTTAACAGATCAGATTATTCCATTGTTCAAAAGCCTTTTACAGAAATAAAATTCAAATTCCTTAGCTTGGCATTCAAGGCCCTCTGCAAACTGAAGCCAATTTAGCTTCACAATCTTATCTTTCACTATTCATTTCTCTTGTGTTCTATTCTCTAGTCCCTAGCTTCTTTTTGTTTGTTGTTTGTTTTGTGGGGCAATGAGGGTTAAGTGACTTGCTGGAGAGTCACACAGCTAGTGTCAGAGGCTGGATTTGAACTCAGGTCCTCCTGAATCCAGGCTGGTGCCTTATCTACTGTACCACCTAGCTGCCCCCTAGGCCCTAGCTTCTTAAACTGTGGGTTGCAAGCCCATATGGAGTTGTGTAACTTAATGTGGGGTTGTGAAAATTTGGCAACAGTAAAAGTTTATGTATACTTATTTTATATACCTATGTATCTGGGGTTGTGTAAAAATTTCTCAGGCAAAAAGGGGTCACAAGTGAAAAAAGTTTCAGAAGCCCTGCTCTAGCCAGATTGTACTGTTCCATGAACACATTACATGCTTTTCTCTATACCTTAGTCTCAGTTTTCTATGAATGGAATCTCCAAATCACCACAGCTATGGCATAGTGGAAAAAACTCAGGACTTGGAATCATAGGATCTGGATTTGTTCCATCCTAGCTGTGAGACCTTGGGGAAGTCATTTAACTTCTCAGAGCCTCAAGTTCACTGTTATAAAAATGGGAATGATACCTACATAGGGTTCTGAGAAAAGCACTTTTCAAACCATAAAGCACCATATGAGTTATCATTTATGCCTGTTGAAATCTCATCCTTTAAGACTCAGCTCAGTGCCACCTCATCCACAGACTTTCCTGTTTCTAAAAGTCAAAAGTTGTCTTTCCTTCCTTTTAACCCTATTAAACTTTTTTTGGTACCTCCCATGCATTTACTGTGTTTATTCTATATAGTTATTTTTGTAGTTCTATTACCTCCACACTAAGTTTTCAGGGCAGTGTCATAATTATCTTTATAAATCACTTAGCACAGTGCTTTGCTCTATAGTAAGCACTTAATGTTTGTGGAGGAAAATCAAGAAGTCATCGTAGTACTTAGTACTCTGCAGGCCAAAATTCTCAGTTTTTCTTGTGTCATGGAGCCCTTTAGCAGTCTGGGGAAACCTATGGACCCATTCTCAGAACAATGTTTTTAAATGCATAAAATAAATTACATAGGATTACAAAGGAAACCAATTACATTTAGATAAATATTCCTTTTTTCCCCCCATCCAAGTTTACTGATCCCCTTCAACCTATCTGTGAACCCCAGATTCATAACTCCTATTTTAGGCATAACAAATCATTCAAAGTGGGAATATTCTTCTATCCTTAAAAATCTCTAAGAAAATATCTAGTACAATCCATCTAAATTGTCTTACCACTGACTTTTTCCATTACTTAATAAATGCTTGTTGAATTGAATTTCTAAGCTACAAAGCATTACTGGAGAAAAAACCAAAGAAATGATAATTAGGGCCCCTATAATTTATCTTCTCTAGCCGCAAACTGGGCTCTCATTGCTGCTGGAAAACTCTTTTCTTCAACTCTTTCTGACTTCCTGTCAACTTCTTTATAGTAGCTTTTACAAACCTCTCCCTTTTCCCTCAGGGCCCACCCCTTGGTCCCTTATTCTTGACTTGACTTTACCAAAATTAATTCCATGTAGGTCCATTTTCCCTCTTTTCCTCCTTGGAATGTCTTAGTATTCACCCATCCTCTCTTTATCTCTTGACTGAAAGAGAGAAAGAAAAAAAGATTGTTTCTATCAAGTTTCTTTTCATACTCTGAATGTCATTCTCCTCCTTCTTGCTAGATTGTTCTCAATTTTTAGATTTTCAGTCTTTCATCAACAATAGCTTCTTTCACTCTACCAACAAATAGACTAAAATGGTCATAAAATCTCAGAGTTGGAAGGGATATTGGAGTTCATTTTGCCCAACTTCCAGCCCAGTGGGGAGGAATCCCCTGTACAACATACCTGACAATTGGTCATTTAGTCTATGTTCAAGCATCCCTAAAAGGATGTACTGGCATAGATGGCTCCTATTACTCAAATATCCATTACTCTAAAAAACCCCTTTCTTAATCTTTATAACCCCTCAAGGTAACCTCTCTTTTCTTTTGCCTACAAACTTTCCTTATGGGGACTCTACCACTTACAACCTTAGAATCTGGCTTTTGCCCCATAAAGGTCCAGGGTGGGGGATGGGGGGTGTATCCTCCTAATTACCAGTTTAATATTACTTTTCATTCTTCATCTTTGTAGTACTTGATAATGTTGACCACCCTTTTTCCTATCTTGAGTTAGGTCATACTGCTTCATCTTGCTTTGCTTTCTACAACTCTTGACACCTTTTATCTCCTTCAGTGGTTCCAATGACTGCTTCTGCTTCCTAAATGTGGGAATTTTTACAGGTTCTCTTCTTAGCTCTGTTCTCTATAGTCTGTCCTTTCAACGATCTAATCTACTCCAAAGGCCCAATTACCATGTGTCTCTGTAGATGACTCTCAAATAAATTTCAATCCTGACCTCTCTTAAAATCCAGTTCTGATAGTATCCTGTTCATCATAACCTGTATATAGTACCTTAAGCTTGACAGAGAATTTTCTTCATAAAAGCCCAACAAAGTAGGTACCATACATTTTGCCATTATAGTCAATCATCATAACTATTTCCCTCCATCCCACTCCCTTTCCATGACATTTACTCTCTCTTCTTTTTACCTATTCCTCCTCAGAAGTGTTTTACTTCTGACTATCCTCTCCCTCACTCTGCACTCCATTTTTTCATCCTTCCTTCCTTATCTTCTTCCCCTCCTATTTTCCTGCAGGGTTAAATAGATTGCTCCTCCCTATTGGGTATGAAAGCTATTCCCAAAATGAGCCCACTCCAATGAGATCAGAGTCCCTGAGCTAATTCTTTGTTCTAAATTGTTCTTCCTCCCTGAACTGAAGCAGAGTGAAATGTACTGTATACAAAATAACAGCAATAGTAGGGGATGATCTGCTGGGAAGCATGTGGTTATTTTCAGCAAGGCAATGATCCAATATAACCCTGAAGGACTTATGAAGATTGCAGCCCATCTGCAAGAGAAAGAACTGATAGTATCTGAAAACAGATGGAAACACATTTAAAATTATTTTTCCTTTTCCTCTTTGACAATTTCTTAATCTGAAGTTTGGGTTTTGTTTTGTTTTTTTACTGTTTTCTCTCACCACTAGCTAATATGGGAATTTTTTCCATGACTACTCATGTATAACTTATTTTGAATTGCTTGAGTTCTTATCGGTGGGCGGTGCAAATGGAGGGGGTGGAGAGAAGTTGGAACACAAAGTTTTTAAAAAATTGATGTTAAAATTTTGTTTTTACATATATTTTGGAAAATAAAATTCTATTTTAAAAAATCCAGTTCTGAATATTCAGCTGCTCATTGGACATTTCCTCATAGATGTTCCATTAGTACTTCAAACTCAACACATAAAAAATAACAACACATCATCTTTCCCTTAAAGTGGCTACTCCTTTTGCCTTCTTCAAAACTATTAATGGTACTACCATTGTCAAGTTGCCATCTATAACCAAGACTTATTCTGGTCATAAGCAGAAACTACTGGAAAGGAAGACTTTCTAATTATAATAATGGTTGGGATGATTTGATTTTCATGCAAACAGTGCAATTAACCCTATTAGTTTTATCTTGTCTGTTCTGTCACTTAAACTGGGACTCATTCTTGATTTCTTCTTTTGTCTTGAATTGATATCTAACACTTTCCAAATACTGTTAGTTTCAAGTCCTTATAATCTCACACAGGTCATTTCTTAATTTGCCAATCCATCCTGCACATTTCCATCACATTTAAATTTCTACAGCATCTTGATGGTGTTGGTCCATTGTTTAAAAAGCTTCAATGGGGGCAGCTAGGTGGCAAGGTGGAGAGAGCACTGGCCCCGTATTCAGGAGGACCTGAGTTCAAATCCAGCCTCAGACACTTAACACTTACTAGCTGTGTGACCCTGGGCAAGTCCCTTAACCCCAATTTCAGAAAAAGAAGGAGGAGGAGGAGGAGAAAAAGGAGAAGAGGAGGAGCAGCAGCAGCAGCTTCAATGGCTCCCTATTAAATAACATCCAAGCTCTTTTGCTTGCTATTCAAGGTCCATCACAATCTTACCTCAACTTACCTTTCAAGATGTCTACCATTGCTTCTATATAGAAACTCTTTGCTTTAGTGATTTTTTTTTTTTGCTTTTCCTCATACATGACTTACATATTCTCTTATGTGCCTTTGTTCATGCTGGTCCCTTCACACAGAATGCCATACCACCATTCCAAACTGTTGAAATTCCACCCCTCTTGTTTATACTACTCATGATGTTTATTAGTTATACTGCCTTGAAGAATTTGAGTATCTTTTTCTCCTTGTAAATTGTAAACTCCTTGAAAGCAAGTATCATAATTATTTTTGTGAGCCATATTGTATCTAATGTAGCACCTTACACAAAGTAGGTATTCAATAAGCACAGTATTAATTAGAGCTGAGGAAAAACTCCTCTGCTGTTAATTATAGTTTCACTTTAACTTAAGCTGGGTTTCTTTGTTCTATTCTCTATGGAGTTAAAATGCAGTTTTTAGTTGGTGTTCAAGTTACTTTTCATAATAATAAAATTGTTTTAGAAATTAATTTAGAAAAGATTTTTCTTTAGAAAATTAACATTTGGCAAATCTTGGATTTTCAAATTTATTTATATTTGTTTTTCTACCTGTTTTAGTGGTATTAATTTGGCCATTGTTTACGCTTGGATATTTCAGTGAGTCTGTAATCTTACTGATGTAAGAATCCCTTCCATTACTAGAGAATCATACCTCATTCATATCTTCTCATCCTACTTGATTCTTGTTAACATCTTCCTATAAATCCTCTAGAGCCTAGCTTCTTAAACTGTGGGATGCAGCCCCATATGGGATTAACTGAATGTGGAGGTCACAAAAAGTTTGGCAACAATAAAAGGTTATGTATACCTTATCTTATATACTTATATACCCTGGGGTCATGTAAAATTTCTTGGATGAAAGGGGTCCTGAATGGAAAAAGTTTAAGAAACCTTGTTCTAGAACACATAAGGTCTTTTGTGGGTATCAGTGTAGCATTCAGCTGCCCTTTGTTATCCCTTATTTAATACCTTTTCTAATCATACATTTTTAATTGGTATTTTTAATCTACTTATTTCATTTATTTATTAATATGCTTAAGCTTATTTCTGTTCTGTCTGCACTGCCCTTTGGGTAACCCACAATTTTGTTTCCTTGAGGATCAATCAGAGTATTCCATGTGTGGTAGCCATATAGCATAGCCAGGAAAAAAAATTGTATTAAAGGGGAGGTGTATACATGAGAAATTAATTTGGGACTGCCGAAAGCATTACACAATCTCCTACAGGCAATCCAAACTAATCTAGTTCTCTCATTCAGGATGGGTACTCCTCATTGTCCATTGCAGGGTGTGTTCAACATATATGTACTGATAGACTAACTTAATGAACCAGTCATCCAACTTTATTTATTTTTTTGTTTTGTTTTGTTTTTGTGGGGCAATGAGGGTTAAGTGACTTGCCCAGGGTCACACAGCTAGTAAGTGTAAAGTGTCTGAGGCCGGATTTGAACTCAGGTACTCCTGAATCCAGGGCCAGTGCTTTATCCACTGCGCCATCTAGCTGCCCCAACTTTATTTTTTAATATAGTTAATAGACATTCTTCACCGTTTTTCTTCTATTCATATTGTTATGCCAATCTCTTTGGAATGGTTATGGCTCTCACTGAGGAGGCTGTTATATTCTGGGGTTTGAAGGAACTATCTTAATAGTCATAATCAAATGAAAAGATCTTGCTTTCTACAGGATATTACTGTCCTTTTTGTTCTGTGTGTAAGACATTCTATATCACAATGGTAAATGTTTAGTTAAGTATGGTCTTTGTTTATAACTTTTTGATATTGATGATGATAGGGTTGCTGAATTAAGTTACATCTCCATGTTTCATTGTTTAGTTAATTCTGTGTGACCTTAACATATGCTACAGAGACAGACACTTTGCTGGAAGAGGGCCTTTAAGGCTGATTGCTGCTTTCCTGATTCAAATGTTTTTAAAATTAACCAAAAGTGAAATTTTATATTATTTTTACTTCTCAGTCAATAGTGTGGCTGTGAAAATGTGGTCTATTATTGAAAATCATCAGTAAAAGCCATTTTCCCTTCTTATATTTTTAAATGCAAAAAGAATTCTCATCATGATTTTAAATTTCAAAAAGTAGGTATCTGGATCATCAGTTGCTGATATTTCCTTAGTAACTTGTTAGGTAATATCATCTATTTTACCTATTCTTTTAATATTCTCCCTTATTTTGAAAATCAATTCTTTAGCACTTTCAAAATATTACCTTTGGTATAGATTTATTCTATCTTGATCTGGTCCAGTTATTCTTCCTGATTTCATCTCTTAGGTACCATTTCTATTTTCTCATGTAGCACATTACACAAATAAGATAGCTTAATTATCAAGAAGCATTTATTAAGCACCTACTATGTGCCAGGTATTGCTCTAGTAGCTGAAGATTCGAATACAAAGGTGAAATAGTCCCTTTTCTCAAGGATCATAAAAATACATTCAACTAGGGGAGGGGAGTAAATGTTCAGATAAGTCAATACAGGATTTGTATAAAAATACACTGCAAAGGGGCGCAGTAACAACTGAGGGAATCAGGAAAGACCTTTTGAAAAAGGTGGCACTTGAGCTGAACTCTGAAGGGAATGAGAGTTTCTAAGACATCAAGGTGAAGAGGAAGAGCATTCTTGGCATGGAGGTCATTGATACTGTTAAGGGCTAAAATTCTAGCTTGTCTGTCTAAAATATCTAATGAGTGGTCGCCAATAAATTATAAGCTTTAGCAAGAGTTAGACTTTTAAGCATTTATTAAGGAGAATAAGAGTTTGGTAAAGAGAGAAGAAAAGGCCTAAATTCCTATCTATTAAAGGGAGAGCACATTTCTAGCTCACCTCTCCACCAGCGTCCTCAGGAAGAGTGCCTCAGTCTCTTCCTTCCTCCTCCCACTAGCCCGCGTCACTTCCTGACGCCAAAGAAAAGACTCCTGGTCTTGCCCTCAAAGACCTTCGCTTCATGGGTGGAACTCTTCTACAGTAAGTCTCCAGCAGGTGGCGTTATTCCAATCATTACAATACTAATGAGTCTGAGCCAGCTGTGTGGCACAATGAGTAGAATGTTTTACCTGGAACCTAGAATCCAAATATGGTCTTATACTTTTCCAACTGTGTGACGCTAGGAAAATCACTTATCCTCTTTCAGCCTCACTTTCTTCATCTGTAAAATGGGGAATAGCACCTACTTTACAGGGTTGTTGTGAGGATTAAATGAGATAACATATAAAGCTCTGCAAACTGTAAAGCACTATGTAAATGCTAGCTATTATTTTTCATTAGCTTGCTGATGATCTAGCAAATAGACTTTTTTAGTGCAACTATCTTTACAACTATATTTAGAGAGATGGTATAGTGATAAGGGCACTGAACTTAAGAGTCAGAAGGTATTATTAGCTGTGAGACCATGGGAAGGGGAAGAAAAAAACATTTACATATGCTCCCCTATGTGCCAGGCACTGTGCTAAGAACTTTACAATCTCTTTAGTCTTCATCTCTTTTAAGCACTTTATTATCTCATTTGTTCCTGACAAAAAGCCTGGGAAGAAGATGCTATTATTATCCTCATTTTATAGTTGAGGAAGCTGAGGCAGACAGAGGTTAACTGACTTGCCCAGGGTCATACAGCCATTAAGTGTCTGAGGTCATATTAGAACTCAGTTCTTCCTGACTCCAGGCCTAGCAGTCAATCCACTGTACCGCCATTTGTCTCTAGGCTTGTTTTCTCATCTTCAAAAGAGGGATAACTATAGTACCTATGGAACAATTTATTTGGAGCTGGAATAAAGTTTTGCAAACTTTAACGCATTATATAATTATGAAAAATATAGTTGAGTATATAATGTATTATATCTATAATATCTGAATATACATGTAATAATTGATGGCCTTTATATAGAATTTTAAGGTTTGTGAAGTTACTTTACATACAATAGCTCATTTAATATAATAACCCTGCTAATATTGATACTACTATTAAACCTATTTAATAAAAGAGGAAACAAAGACTCAGAGTAGCCAAGTAGCTTGCAGAATGCCAAACTGCTGGTAAATTTGAGATAGGATTTAAATGTCCTCTTCACACTAAATCCAACACTTTCTACCACATGGTCTCTCACAATAGACATATATCTATATCTCTCTCTATATATGTATGTATGTATGTATATACACGTACACATACACATACACAGTCAATAATAATCAATAAAGGGGCAGCTAGGTGGTGCAGTGGATAAAGCACTGGCCCTGGATTCGGGAGGACCTGAGTTCAAATCTGGTCTCAGACACTTGACACTTACTAGCTGTGTGACCCTGGGCAAGTCACTTAACCCTCATTGCCCTGCAAAACAAAACAATAGTCAATAAATATTAACTGCCTACTATTCTGTCCTCAAGCAGCTTACAATACACAAATGGAGGCTGAAAATCAAAGGGGGAGGAGGTAATCAGAAGGCACATGGAGTCAAAGCCCAAGCAAATGAAGTTAGTTGGAATAATTCCGACCCCTTTATAAAAGGAAGGCTTTTGGAGGGATTTATTGCTCCATTCTCTAGCTCACCAAGCAGAGGGAGACAACAGGGTACTCAGGTGTTGAATCTGAAAGCTGAATCAATCTCCATGATGAGATACAAGAATACACATACATCTGTAGTCATTTTTCTACAAGCTAGGAACCATAATGTATAGCTCAATGCTTATTATATGTATTGTGGGCATCTGACAAATAGAAAATCAATTTTTCCTTCTTATAGTGAGTTAGTTCACTTCTAAATTTCAAAATTGTTGTTACTCTGTATGACCCCATTTGGGATTTTCTTGACAAAACTACTAGAGTGGTTGGCTATTTCCTTCTCCAGCTCATTTTACTGATGAGAAAGCTGAAACAAACAGGGTTAAGTGACTTGTCCAGGGTCATACCCAGAGACACACTAATGGGTCTAAAATGTAGCTATTCTTAAAAGGTACCTTAATGTAATGGAAAGAAAATTGTAGTCTGAACCTTGACTCTGACAGGTTAGGTAATTGTGGGGCTGGTCACTTAAAATTCTCTTAGAATGGGAGAGATGAAAGAGTCCTTAGAAACTATCTAGTCCAACCCCAAGAATCCCTTCTAAATCACATCACATTGGCCAAAGTTTTGCTTGGAAATCTGGGAAGCTCATCATTTCTCAAGGTAGCCCTTTTCACTTTTGCCTAAATTTGCCTTGTTGGAAACTTCTATTCCTTAATTCTAGTTCTTCCTAAAAGTTATCATTCCTCTCCCACTGATAATTCTCTTTTCCAGACTAAACATATACTCTCTCCCTTTAAAAGATCCTTGTAGGGGGCAGCTAGATGGCGCAGTGGTAAAGCGCTGGCCCTGGATTCAGGAGTACCTGAGTTCAAATCCGGCCTCAGACACTTGACACTTACTAGCTGTGTGACCCTGGGCAAGTCACTTAACCCTCATTGCCCTGCAAAAAAAAACAAACCAAAACAAACAAACAAAAAAAGATCCTTGTACAACACAATCCAGAGAACCTTCAGTAATCTGATTAATCAACTTTAAACCCTATAATATTGATTCTCTCCCTAGTCCCAGACAGTATGCTTGGGGAGGGGGGGGGGGGCAATGAGGGTTAAGTGACTTGCCCAGGGTCACACAGCTAATAAGTGTCAAGTGTCCGAGGCTGCATTTGGACTCAGGTCCTCCTGAATTTAGGACAGTGTTTCAGCCATAGTATGCCTTTTTTTTTCTTGAATCCATAATATTTTATTATTATTTTATTTATTTATTTATTTTTAAACATATAAGGTATTTTATTTTTTCCGTTACATGTAAAGATAGTTCTCAACTTTGTTTATACAAGCTTTACAATTTCAGATTTTTCTCCCTCCCCTCCCTCCCCCCTCCCTAGACAGCAGGTAATCTGATATAGGTTATATCTATATATCTATATACATCTACATATATATATCTATACACACACATATATATATATATCCATAATAACATTAATCCTATTTCTGCATTAATCCTGTTATAAGAGAAAAAAATCAGGGCAGTAATGCAAAACCTCAAAATAGAAAAAAAAAAAACAACAGCACCCAAAACAAAAGGAATAGTAGTATGGTTCAATCAGCATCTATACTCCATAGTTCTTTTTTTTTCATAGTATGCCTTCTTAACGCAGCCTAAAACTACTGCATTAGCATTTTTTGGTGCCATAGCAAACTGTTATTCATACTGAGTCTGTAATACGCTTAGTTATTTTTCAGATGGTCTAACCTTGTTTCTTCTAACTTATATTAATGAAAGTAAATTTTGTTTGGTCAAAGTATACGATTATACTTATTCCTATAACATTTTTATATTATTTGATTGAACCCAATATCCTAACCAGTTCTAGCCCTTTTGAATCCTGTTATCCAGTATACTAGCTCTCCTCGGCTCTGCATCATCCACAGCCCTTGATATGTGATTAATAAGTGTTGAATAGCACAGAAACAAACAGATCCTTAAGGCACTCCACTGGAGACTTTCTTGACAATTAACTGTTTCCTCATCTATTAAATGAGACTAAGTACAATCTGTGGCAATCCATTTCAGAGTGTTCTAAGTAAACAATTAATGGCATAGAAAATATTTACTATTATTAGTAGTAATAAAAAGAAGCTTCATTCTTGTGTACCTAAGCTAAAGGATATTTTCCCCATGGTAAACAGTGCACTGAAAAGCAGCATGGTAAAGTAGGCTGATATTGATCAAGGGGCAGCTAAAGTGGCCTGGATAGAGCACTTGGCCTGGAGTCAGGAAGATTCATCTCCCTGAATTCAAATCTGGCCTCGGACACTTATAACCTGTGTGACCCTGGGGAGGTTATCTAACCCTGTCTGCCTCAGTTTACCCATCTGTAAAATGAGCTGGAGAAGGAAATGGCAAAACACTAGTATCTTTGCCAAGAAACCCCAAAATGGGGTCACAAAGAGTTTGGACAAGACCAAAAAAAACTGACCTTGAAGTCTTGAAGACCTGGGTTTAAGTGCTGACTCTCTCCACCCTTCTCCTTTTCAAACACATTCTGGAGAAATCATTAGCTTAAAAATTATTCCTTTCAAGTTATAAGCCTCTGATACAAAGTTAAGTTCTTTGAGAGCAGGATTTTTTTTTTAAATCTTTGTATCCCTAGAGCACAGTGCCTACCACAAGGTAGTGATCCGACGTTTGTTTACTAACTGACTGATAAAACTGCAAATCTGAACGGTCACCTTCCGGAAGATGCTTTGTTGGATCCCCAAAGACTGTCAGGCAGGGAGCTAGCTGTGGGGTAATGTCTTACCTGAATAATATAATAGCTAGCGTGTATATGGAGCTTTGAATGTTTGTAAAGCATCATCACAACCCTGGGACATGCGTGATATTATCATCTTCATTTTATGGATGAGGAACAGGAGGCGAAGAGAGGTTGAGTCACTTGCTCAGGGCCACAGGAATGGTGAGTCTGCGATTGAACTCAGGTCTTCACTCTTAGTCCAGCGTGCTATGCAGGGCGCCACCTAGCTGCTTCAAATCAACCTAAGTCTCCTTTTTCGGTTAGCTCCAAGCCTTCTCCCCGCTTCCTCACCCACGGCGGGGACACAGTCCCCAGGGCTCCCGTCCTCTCAGGCTTCGTCTACACAACGCACGCGACTAGTCTAAATATAGTTACAAAAAGGTCACGGAGGGGTCGTGAGCCTCAGCCGCCCGCCCCTCCCTATCCACAGATGCGCAGGACACACGCCTGCTCCAACACATGCCTCAGACCCCGGAGAGCCTCCGGTCCCCTCCCCACGGCCCCCGGAAGCGCCAGCGTGGGAGCCTACGATCCCAACATCTCCTCAGAACGGCCCGAACCTCATCTTCCTTCCAGGCCCGGTCTGACGCACTTCCGGCGGATGTCGGCGGGGCGCAGGGGGTGGGGGGAGGGAGAGACGAATCCGCAGCGGAAACGGAAATGGGTCGTGGGAGCGGACGGGAACGAGGCTTGGTGGCAGTGGCTACGGGAAGGTGGATCGAAGATGGTGAGTGTAGCGACTATGTCGCGCTAAGGGAAACCCAGAGCCTTCCGAGCGTGCTTGGGGACAACGGTCATGGCGTCGACGGCTCGCTTGGTGGCTTCTGCTTTTTGATGTCCGTCCCGAGGTACCGCGGGATGGGGGCTGAGACTCGGTGCCCGGCCTCTGCTGAGTCATGGAGAGGGGCAGCCGCCGCTGCAGCAGCGGCCACATTGGGTTTGACAAGGTCTTTGGCCTTCCTCTCCCCCTAGGCCTCCCTTTTGGGGCCTGCCGGCTTTCAAGCTGGGAAGGACAAAATCCAAGGTGAAATGTGACGCTGCCAGGTGGCGCAGTGAAGGGAGCGCCGGGCCTGAGTCGAAAAGCCGAGTTCAGATCCTGAAATCAATCCAGCCGCTAACAGTAGCTATATGATTCAGGGCAAGTCAGCGGACCCCTTTTTGCCTCTAAAATGAGGATAAGACTAGCACTCACTTCCCAGGGTTGTTGCAAGGATCCAGTGATATAATAGTTGTAAAGCACGGCAGTGCCTAGCGGATGGTGGGGTGGGTGGGTCGATGGATGGATGGATGGGACGGAACGGACGGACGGACGACGGTGGATGGACGGGCGCGGATGATGGATGTACGGTGGATAATGGATTGATGGATGGATAGATGATGGATGAATGAATGGATGATGGCTAGATAAATGATGGATGGAGAAATGGATGCATCATGCATGAGTGAAATATTTTTGTTAGCTATTTTATTAAATATTCTGTCAAATTTTTTTCTCCTCTTGGGCTTTTCTTAGGGCTGGAGAAGAGACCCTTTGTCTCCCAAGCTCTTCATCACCCTCCTTCTCCATCATGGTTGTGTCAGTAGAGAGGGAGGGAAATTTTGAAGAGAAAATAATAAGATTTGATGACTAATTGGATACGAAGAGTGAAAGGGAGGGGTTTCTTGGGTAACTTGGGAAAATGATGTCATCGTAGAGAAGATGGGATTACTCAAGGTGATACAGAGCCATTGAAGGTCCATTGAGCAGGCTGCCCATTAAAAAGCTTTACCTGCAATTTTCAGTTTTTTATCCGAGATGTTTTTGTGCATGATAGAAATTACTAAGCTGTTTATGGGAGGAGGGACAATATATCAAAAACTGGATTTGAGGTAAAAGAAAATAGGGGGTTCAAATCCTGTTTCTAACACTTGATAGCTATGTGATCTTGGCAAATCATTTATCGTCTTACTGTCCCAGCAACTAACACTTATAAGTTACTAACAAGTTGCCATCTTTTTCATTGAGATAATTATACATTAGAACAAACAGATCTGGTCTCCCCCCCCCCCCCCCAAACTAAAACAAACAAACAAAAAAAAACCTTGCATTTTGTAAAACATTAAGTACTATTAATGTGATCTTTCTGGTTTCTAAAACCTACACAAAGTAGTTTAGTAACATCGCTGATAAAATAGGTACAATAGGGAACTATTAATTTAATAATAGAATACTAACCAAACTTAATCCAGTTTGTCAGTGTTTTAAAAACATTTTCTGCAGAAATGGAACTTAAGCAATAAATAGTTTGAGAGATTTTAGGTTACTACCTATAATGAAATTGAATTACATTAAACAGTTAATTTTATAGTATTTTGCCATGTGATTTATCTACTAGTCATTTTTTTTAAACAGCACCTTAACCTTTTTAGAACTGAACACATAAACTTACTCATTGCTAATTGGTAACAATTAACTATTTCATTTTGTAGAATGCCAGAGGAATTGGATCTCAGTTGAAGGACAGTATTCCAGTTTCTGAACTTTCAGCTAGTGGTCCTTTGGAGACCATGATATTCTTCGGAGAGGGTATGTCATACTACTAAGCTTGGCTTTATTGTAATGAAATTAAGTGAGAGCCTCCATAAGAAATTTGGAGTTCAGTTAAGGAGGAAATGGAAGGAATGAAGATGGCTGAGAGCATTAGGAAGGGAAGATTGTACAGGGTTTTGGATTGATTGAATGGATATAAATAGGAGGAGAGTGAAGGATGACTCCAAAGTTTTGAGCTTGGTTGATTAGAAGCCTGATGGTACTACAAATGGGCAAGTCCCAAGGGTGTCAAAAGGGAAGTAAATTATTGACTTACAGAACATATAAAATGAATCTTTTAGTTTTTGGTTGTAGTAAACTCTCAACTCTCCATTCATATGGGAAAAAAATAGTAATGGAGCTATATAGCTTGGTTGCAGCAAGAAATAATTCCAGGGCTGAGGAAATGGGAAAAATACAATTTAAAATATATAGACCTTTATAGAATTCAAAAGCTTGATCAATTTCTTACCTAAATTATTGTTATAACTGAATTTTTTTTTTGCAAGATGTCAAATCACCATTAGGAAACTGAAAACTATTATGCATTCATATTAAGCATTTATAAGCGCTTTTCGAAAAAAAGTGTATGTGTGTGTATAGCGGGGAGGGGAGTCTTGTACCAGTTTTTTAGTCTAAGTTGTTTTCCTGTGATGAATATGCTTTACCTTCAAGAATGTACCTTAAAAGTAACTAAATAAATATTATGTTGAATTTTGCATGATGACTAGTTTAATCTTATATTTTCAGTTTTTCTTCTGGTCAAAAATGAACTTTTTGCCTAGCCATCCTCTTGAATTATCAGAAAAAAATGTGAGTATGTAAATGAATTCATGATTCTCTTATTCTTATCCATAAATTAATTCACCTGCTAACATTTAAACTTGTTATATAGTTTGTATTAAAGCATCTCCACTGCAAGGAATAGCATTAAACATTTTTTAGGTAATAAATGTTAATACAAAGAAAGGCAAAAACACTGTCTTCAAGGAGCTCACATTCAGGGAGTAGAGGGGCATGTAAATAACTGTACATGTAAGATATGTATATAGAGTAGATGGAAAAATAAAGAAGGGACGAGTAAGGGTAGGGGGTGGAAATGGAGGGATGGATTAGGAAAAGCCTCTTGTACAAGGTAGGATTTGATCTGAGTCTTGAAGAAGCCAGGATAGCTAAGAGTCAGAGGGAAAAGGCAGAGCATTCCAGACCTGGGCGACAGCATGGAGGTGGGGGCTAGTGTTATGAGTGAGAAACAACAAATAGGCCAGATTAGGTGGATTGTGATGTGCATAGAGGGGAGCAAAGATTGCAAAAATTAGGAGAGGCCAGGTTGCAGAGAGCTTTAAATGCCAAACAGGAGTTTATATCTGATCCAGAAGGTAGTAGAGGTGATTGGTGCTCATTGAGCAAGGAGGGAGTGAAGTGATCAGACCTGTGCTTTAGGGAAATCACTTTGGCAACAAAAGACTGAATGGTTTTGCATTGGGAAGAGACTTTAGGAAGAATTACTAGTTAGAAAGCTGTTGTAGTCTAGGTGAGAGGTGATACAGACCTGTGTGAGCAGAGAGATGAGATGTTCTAAAGGTAGAAATTACACGATCTGACATTTGATATATGGTGAGAGTGTGGAGTTGAGGGTAAAGTTGTGAGCCTAGATGCCTGGGAAGTTGGTGCTTCCCTTGACAGTAATGATAATGTGTGGAAAGAAAGTTAGAAAGAGGGAGTGTTTCAGGGGAGAGATAATGAGTTCTATTTTGAACGTGTTGAATTTTGAGATTCTTTGTTCATTTCAAGGTGCGGTAAGGCAGTTGTGATGTGGAACTCGGGAAAGTAGGGGGTGTATATTAGATTGGGGAATCCTCAGCATAGAAATGATCATTGAACTGGTGGGAGTGATGAGATTATCAAATGGAGGATGTAGGGAGAGAATTAGAAAAGAGGCCGAGGTCAGGAACCTTGGGGGATACCCATGGTAAGTGGGTATGACTTGGATGAAGATCTAGCAAGAATAGAGAACGGAGTTGTCAGACAAGTAGGAAGAAAACATTGTCATAGAAACCTAGAGAGTATTCAGATGGGGAGGGTAATGAATGATCAGTGAAATATAAATTTTCGGAGTTAACACATGACAAAATAAAACTTAGACCCCCCCTGGTTTTCTAGTGCTAAGACCCAGCAGGAAAACTGCCCTGAGCTTGGCAGGACAAGAATCCTTTGCAGTCAGCCTCTGGATGATCTTACCCTCTGGGCTAGTCACATAATTCACCAGGTGTTCTCTGATCAAAGACAAACACTGGACAAACTGGGGGGGGGGGGGTCCTGCAATGAATCAAACTTGTCACATGCTTGCTATTCCTCATTGTCAGGGCTACAGCTCATTGACAACACTAGTATAAGTATTGAGATCTCCCTACACTGCCTCAGCCCCCACCACCACCACTAGGGGCGGGACTCTGGCACATGTTTCTATAGCTCCTCTTTACTTGTAAGCCTTTTTCCTCATTTTGAAAATAAAACTTCTCTCTAATCCCTGACTCCACTGTCTCTATCCTATTCTGTGTGGCTTTGGCCATATATAGGTTAGAAACTGGTTCTGGTTCAGTTAATATTTTGGTGTCGGGAGTGAACTGAACATGGAACCAGGCCAACTGGACTTTCCAGACCAACAAGAGTGGGCTAGGTGCCATGAAGAGATTTTCTCCAGAGTCCAGTTTCCTCCTTGTCTGGCAAATCCATGAGGGCCTCTTCCTGCTTCAGTCCATTCTGAGCTCTCACCTTTTCTTTGTGAGGAAAATCCCCTGTGCCCCTCTAGTGATTCATCTTGGATCACTGGTAAGATGGATATCCATTCATAACTGTGTGCCTCTGGTTTTTGTACACCTCTAGTTAAAATTTGCAAACTGTGTGCATCTGTTGAATGGGTTAAAGTTAAGTTGAGATTGTAATTGTGCGCTTTGTGAATTTGTGGTCTAATCTGTCTTTGTAGAATGCTGCCTGTTGATTGAATAGTGTTTGTGTGAAACTGTGAGCTTTGTCTTGATTAGTATCTGTTCTGTCATTTTGTCTGTGTGGCTTTGTAGAATGTCTGTGTCCTGTTTATGCTGTTTGTAAATTCCGTTACCTTGATAGATTTAAAATGCAGCCTGCCATTGATTCTCACTTTCTTCTGACATTCTTTGATAGCTTTACTTTAACCTTATCCTTTAATTTAATAAGCAATATTAAGTGCCTAGTATGTTCTGGGTACTTGGGATTGGGATAGGGATAGGGACTGGGACCATACCTGTTTCTCTACCAATGCAAATTGGTACTTTGCTTGACACTTCATCCTGAGAACATTGTTGAGAGTTTAAGTGACTTGTCCAGGGTCTTATAGTCAATTCACAGGTCTATATGTCAGACTTTGCATGTTAAAGGTAAGAGATAAACCTAGGTCTTCTGGCTGCAAATACAAAGTAAAAAATGTAACAATCTCTGCCTTCAAGAAGCTTACATTGGGAGGTAGTCACCTCCTATAAATGAAAGTAACTTTACATAATATGGAACAAAACTCATTTTACCGCTTTTATAGCGATCACGATTTCATCTAACACCTTTGCCTAAAGTAAGAATTTAATCTGCATTTGCTACCAAACATACCTATTAAATGTGTGTGTAATATATTCTAATTTTTTAAGGGATTAAAATAATTATAGCAACTATTTTATTTCATTTATAGTGAATAATATGTTTAATACAACATAGGTTTTCACAAATATTCACTGATGTTTCTTGAAAGACTCAAGCAACATTTTAAAATGCTTGTCTTTTGTAGTTCCAGCTCAATCAGGATAAAATGAATTTTCCACACTGAGAATATCCAAGGGCTATATGCTCCCTTGAAGTTACAGATGGAATTCAAGGCAGTGAAACAGGTAGGTTTGTCACACTCAGCAGTAGATGTTTTGTCCTAATGATTCTTTGAAAAAGTTGAGAAATTAAATTATTTATCCTCTAACACTATATTCTTCCATGAGCATCGCAAATAGCTTATCTGCTAAAAATAGTCATGCTGGAATTTTTAATGCTCTTATCTCATTAAGCTTCTCCTGTGTTTAAGGAACCGTGTTAGGCTCTGAGGTTATAGAGTTCACAGTCCTTGCCTTGGAGCATTACATTCTATGAGGGAGACAACCTGTGCACATGTAATATGTACAACAGAGGCAAAGGCTGATGGAGAAGAAGGGCATTAGCAGCTGTGGGGGATTAACAAAAGATTTCGTGTAGCTCTGGAAATGAGTCAAGGAAAGACACCGGGATACCAGAAGTGGAATGAGGATGGAATGCATTCAGGGCACCCGGGTACAGAAGGAGCCAGGTTGTAGAAAGGGCTTATTTTTTTTTCCTAAAGTTTCCACAATTCTGTGCTTGGCTAAGCTGCTTTCTTTGTTTTTCCCCACTAAAGATCAACATCGCTTAAACCTTTTTTGTGTCTCCTTTTTTTAAGCTATAAAATGATGAGGTTGCATTAGATGATCTCTCTAGGGTCTAGCCAGCTCTTGCAATCTATAGTTACATTATGACAAGATTGACATTCTGCATCCCCTTTCCATCTATTTTATTGCACCAAACAGAACAAGAACTTGTGATGTCCATAGAAATGGAAATTTTAAAACCACTGTAAAAGCCTCTCTTAGTGTAGGGTTGTCATCCTTCCCTATTGACAGTGCTTTCAACAAACCACGTATTATGCTGTTTATAGAGAGACAAAATTAGGAGGTGGGATAAGCTAGCACAAAAGAATTTAGAGATTTTGTGGCAGTCGTAATTTTCTATTATGCCAACCCTATTTTGATATCATGTAATAATAATACATCTTTATAGAGCACTTTACAAATCACTCTCATATAGATTTTAAAGTTGAATATATCTGATCTTATAGATGATAAAATCAGGGTCCAGAAAAGTGACCTCATTTGATTTTCACAGCAAGCCTGGGATTTAGGCAGGGCAGAAGTTCAGAAATTAAGTAACTTGTGCAGTCAGTGCCACTAATAAGTGACAGAAGCAGGACTTGAACCCAGGTCTCTGACTCTTTTAAAACTCTTTCTCCTGTACTGAACCATCTTTGAACATAAATACTCAATATACATAGATATGGATATATCTCTATATATAAATCTCTGTGTGTGTGTGTGTGTGTGTGTAGACAGTGGCGATTTGCAGCAGCTGGATTGGAAACTGTTTCCTGGAAGAACCAACTGCCTGCATTGGAACTCACAATCTGTGTTTAGAATTATCCTTGGTGAAGAAAATTAGAAGAATTGTCAGAAATGCAGGCCTGAGGATATTCTAATGAGTAGGAGAATTTCTTTTTTACCTTTTGTATCTATGTTCCATTTTGCTTTATAAGATCTATGATATGAAAGTAAATGCTTCATGAGAGTGTAAGAGTGCTCATGGCAGGGGGCCAATGAGGGTTAATTGACTTGCTCAGGGTCAGCACAGCTAGTGTTAAATGTCTGAGATCATATTGAACTCAGGTGCTCCTGAATCTAGGGCTGGTGCTTAGTATCGCTGCACGCACCTAGCTGTCCCCCATGCTCATTATTTTTGAACATATAAATCATATCAAGTATTCATTTCCACATTTCATTTTTTTTTTTAGATAATTAATAATGCTCTAGATCACTAGTGATCAGAGAAATTCAAGTTAAAACAACTCTGAGGTATCACCCCACACCTATCAGAGTGACAAATGTAACAAAAAAGAAAAATATTGGATGTTGGAGGGGATGTGGGAAAGCTGGGGCACTAATCCACTGTTGGTGGAGTTGTGAAAAGATCCAACCATTCTGGAGAGCAATTTGTAACTGTGGCCTAAAGAGCTATAGAACTGTGAAGACCCTTTGATGCAGCAATACCACTGCTAGGTTTATATCCCAAAGACATCCCCCAAAAGAGAAAAAGACCTATTTGTACAAAAATATTTATAGCAGCTCTTGTGTGGAGTCTAAGAATTGGAAATTCAAAGAGAATGTCCATCAATTGGGGAATGGCTAAACAAGCTGTGATATGTGATGGTGATGAAATATTATTGTACTATAAGATGACAAACAGGATTATTTCAGTAAGTCCTGGAAAGACTTATATGAACATATATAGTGAGGTGAGCAGAATCAAGAGAACATTGTGCACAGAGACAGCAGTATTGTTTGATGAAGAACTCTGAATGACTTAACTATTCTCAGCAATACAGTGATCCAAGACAATCCGAAAGGACTATTGATGAAACCTACTATCCACCTTCAAAAAAAAGAACTGGTTTTGATTGAACACAGCACTGATTGGGTCCCCTCCTTTTTTCATCCTTCTCCTAAAGCATGCTATTTTTCACTTTCATTTTTTTTATTCAAGTTTTCTCGTACAAAATGACTAGTATGGCAATGTTTTACATAATGGCACATGTATAACCCATATCTGCTTACTGCCTCAGGGAGGGGAGAGAAAATTTGGAACTCAAAACCATAAATAAAAATGTTTATTTTTTTAAAAAATAATCTTACTGTCTCTTGGTTCTACTGTCACTCGGCCTTCAGGTGTCAGATTTTTTAATTGACTAATGTGACTAGAAGATTTGTATAAACCACAAGCATAGAGATAGCATGGACTGGAAGATCATAGAATATTTACATTTTCATAATTCACTTCCATTTTAAATCAGTATTTATATATATTTATATATTTCTATATTTATACACACACACGTTTATATTTTAATCATTCTTTCATCCAGTATCATTCAATTATTCCCTTTCTTGGGACAGGATTTCAATAACATCTGAACACTAAATAAATTATGTTCACTGCCATTTTGTTTTCCCTTATGCCTATTAAAACTTTTTTCCTCCTTAAAACTAAAGCTATTTTTTACAATTAAAATTAACCTTAAGTTATCTACAGTTGGCCTGATGTTGCTGTCATTTTCTTCATAGATTATTGACTAGGACTTGGAGAGCAACATAGCAACAATATAGGTCAGAATTAGGGAATGTTTGGTACTCACTAAACTCCAAAATCCTAATTCCCCATTAACTGAGTCATATTTAGAGCTCTCCTTTACATATTAAAACAGGTGTATGCTTTTATCATTTTGCCTATTCTGACATTTTTTTTTCACAAGTCCTGTCATCAGTGCCTTTTCTGTCAAAATTCCTCTTCTCCTAGCTTTGATTAGATTATCTCTTGTAGGTCATAAGATTCAAAGCATAATTTTTCTGAAGTTGTCAGTGTCCATGTGGGATAACAATAGTCCATAATTCTGTGGTCTGTTCAGGGATTATTATCTTCTAGTCACAGTGTAGGTTGGCCTAGCCAGCTTTTCTGTTCTCCATACTCTTCCTTGACACCTCTTATTGGAAACATTGCCTTTTGAGCTAGAGCATCTTAGTTCAAGTTTTAGTTCTGGAACTTACCTTCTCTGTGATTTAGGGTAGGTTACTTAACTGCTCTTTTCTCATTTCTAAAGGGAAAATTTTAGAATATATAACCTTTAAGGTCTCTTCAAATTCTAGATCCTATGATACTTCCCTATCAGAGCACTGATTCCCTTTTTTTCATCCATCTCCTAATCCTTTCTTTTTCCTTAGTCACTAAGACTTCCGTATGCCAGGCATCCAGACCTATTTTTACTATGGCCTTTACCCACCATTATATTCCTTGGTTCCTGTTTCCCTGACCATTTCCATTCCATTCCCAATTCCTACCACCATAGCCTGGTGATCATGCTTTAGAAGCAGACCCTGCTGGGGCAACCGTAGTTTCTATTACCTTCAGTCCTTTGTCACTCAGGATATTTCTTGGGTGGGGGGGGGAGGTCGGGGAATGAGAGTGGTATTAAAAACTGATGGTATCTTAAAAGACAGACCTTGTCAAGTGTATTTTTGTGTAATGGTTCATAGTATTGGGAAAATGTCAACATAAGTTGACATATTGGGGAGCTAAAAAAGAAAGGAGAAAAAACAGTAAAAATTTGATTTTGCTGTATTAAAAAGTCATTTTTTACTAATGGCAAATAGTCCTTTGCTGTTTATGATTATTTATCATGTTGCACAATAACAAATTGTGGAAATCATTAAATATGCCTGCTTAACTTTTATAAGTCTTACCAACATGAACCAAGTTCACATACATATATTCATCTTTCATTGTTATTTGTGGTTGCTTACAAATTAAACACTAATGAGATCATTAGTTCTAAGCTGCAACATTTCTTAAAGGATCCTATACACCTTTTCTTTTATACATTTAATGGTACAAAACAATATGCCTACCAGCATGTGACATTTTGACTAAATACAACATTTGCACAGAATTGGGTTTTTCTAAGAATTTGCTTGATAGCATTTCATTCATAACATGTGAATATCAATTGTCAGATCAGACTGATAGAGCAGAGTCAACTTGGACAATAAAAAGCTATAGTTTTACATTTTATAAGTATTTTATGACATTTTTATCCTATTGTCAAGGGTATAATTGTGCAATTAAAAAAATAAGACTTGATTTTCTTAACCCTTTTCTTGTACCTTCGTGTGGAAGACAATTTGGCATATTTTTAGCTTTCATTTATTTAATAGAACAAAGCACCAATTTTGATGAGTGAGCTGTTGGGAAATACAGTGAAAGAGACAGTGCTCTTTAAATGAATGTTTTATTTGGCAGGTTATAGTATTTTTAAAATGTAGTATAAAGAACATGTAATTGTACAACTACATTTTTCCTTGGATTTGAGTATTTATGTTTGTTTTAACTTACATCTCTTTACATTATATCTCTTAATAGGTCCAGCGTCTTCCATTTCTTCAGAGCTCACACCTCTCCTTGGATATTTTGAGGGGTAATGATGAGAGTATTGGATTTGAAGATATTCTTAATGGTAGGTATATTGTCATATATACCAGAAATTTTAAAATTAAATTAACTTTTACTGCTTTTAAATCAGTTATTGAGTATGTTCATTGTTGTCATGCACATTTTCATTATAAGCATTAAGTTGTTTGCTTAGCTATATCACATGGCCAGCAACAAAATTAATGAATATTAACCAAAAAATGACACTGGCACAAATGGAGTAAAATTCGTTCTGTCCTTCTTGGTTATTTCCTGAAATTCTGGAAGCATGATAGAGTATAGGGAGAAAATAGGTCATTTTTACCAAATTTTCCCAAAGAGTGCTGTTGTTCTTGCATGTAAATTACTTTTGTCGAAAAATAATATAGGCAGCATCCTCTACTGTTTCTGGGGCCCAGGAGAATAAACAAATATAATGACAGGCATACTATTTCTGTTTTCTGTGACCCCAGCAGTTCTATAGAAACAGACAAAATGAATTCTAATTGGATTGCATCAGTTTTGCTTTGCTGCTAATAGCCGGTGAGGAAGTGCTAGGGACACAACAGCAGCATAGTTAGGAATCCTTCTCTCTGAGAATCTTTGCTACAGTAATTTTTTAAATGCAGAAAAAACTAAGGTCTCAGACTCTGTTAAACTCCTGTTACAATGAAAGAAGAAAGTTTAGTTCTGTTTGTTCTGATGCTTTCATTATATAAAAGCATTTATTTAAAACTCCACTGCATTGGGATTTGAAGTCTGAGGGATAACAATTAGTAGCCATATAACTGGGATTTATTTCCATTACCCCAAGTATTATATAAAACATATAAGTTATAATGAATAATTTAAAAGGAAACAAATGTAGAATTGTTCTGTGATGTATTTAAATGGGTTGGGGCACAATGATAAGCCAGGGTCACTTTTGCTATAGTCCTACTTCAGTGCTTTTGTATGGAGATGACCCCCAGGTTTTTGAAGACTTGCAGCATTGTGATATGGTAGGAATGTTAGGCTGAGAGTCAGAACACCTGAGCTTAAAATCCACTTCTTTTGCCCAGTAACTGTATGACATTGGGTAAGTGCTCCAGACCTTATTGTCCACATAAGGGAGTTGGAAAGTGCTTCATTTATAGTCAGAAGACCTGGGTTCAAATTTTGGCTCTGTGAGACCTTGGACAAATAATTTATTTACCCTCTCTGGGAGTTTTATTTTCCTCATCTCTAAAATGAGGGCAATGGATTAGCTGACCTCTATGGTCTCAGTTGTAACATTTAATGAGAGTTCAACTTCTGGTCTCTGTTGGGTATCTAGGGTATAGAGGACACTGTCAGAGTGAGTAGTGATCAGTGTGGGTCAGAATTAGTATGAGGAAATTTGGGAAGTAGTTAGCGTAAGAAAGCATAGGTGAATGTTTTATTCTGGTTTTTGTTTTGTGCTTTGGGGAGGGGGGTGAGTGCTACAGGTTGTCCTTTTAAAAAAAATTTTTTTTACATAATATTTTTATTTATAGGTTTGGGTTCCAATTTTTATCCCTCCTCCCTCCATGAGGCAGTAAGCAATCACATTTGGGTTATACATGCGCAATTATGTAAAACATCTGGTTCTTTTTTGAGACTACATTAATTATTTTCATTCTTTTTTAGATCCATCGCAGAGTGAAATAATGGGAGAACCACACATGATGGTGGAATACAAACTTGGTTTACTGTAAGAGAAGTATGTTGCTAATGAAAAGAGGAACAGCATCCTTTTTATAATTTTCTTTTTCTTATGGTTTGAAGTGTATAACATTAAAGGTACTGATATTTACATAAATGCTCTTATAGCTAATATGTACTATCAGTAATTTGAATTTGTTTGGGTCCATGTTTTACTGTTAATGTAACCATATTATTTTGAGTAATTGGATATTGTAAAGTTTATTTTTGTTGTATATTTAGAGAGGCATCATCATAAGGTTCTTTCTGGCATAAGACAGGTTTTCTAATTAATCTTATATTGATAAATCCTTTTTAGCATTGATGCCCAATAGAGGCCACACCCTTTAAAAATCGCTTAAAGAAAATAATTACCTTTTCGGGGACAAAAAGCCCTTCAATTCCGTAACTTTAACGGGCTTTGCTGAGCAAAGGAAGAGACTGACATCTCTCTTCTCTTGCTGTATTTTTTGTATAACATAATTGCCAAATCGAAAGCTGATCCAAGCAGAATTAAAATTCCTATTTGAATTAGTACATGAGTCTAAAATTTGTAACCTAAAATATTTTCACTGCCTTTTACAATATTAACACAATATATGAAAGTAGTCAGGGCTCTTTGGTTGCAAAGACATCAGCATTTCCTGGCTATGTTAGAAGAGAGCTGCATTAAGGTTTACTTTACTCTTGAGTATTTTGCTCTAGTTATGGTAGTTAACCTCCTGGCGAGTAAAGGGTACTGACTAGTGAGCTTACTATCAAAAGAAAATGAAATGAATGCTTTTCATTGTCCCTGTAACATGCCAATTGCATAACAAATTAAGACCAGGACTTCTCAGCTTGGCACTGGACCCCAAATGCAGGGCATAACAGATTTTTATGCATTAAAAGAAAACAATTAACAGGATACAGACCAGAATACAACATTAGGTAATCTAATTCCTAACTGGAGGAAAGATATGGGACTTTCCAAATTGGGAAGGGGAGAGCCAACAGGTCTAATTCCCTGAAATCACAAAAAGAGGTGTCCCACTCCCCCCAAATGTCTGTTCAATCAAAGCAACATGGAGACAGTAACTGACTAGAACAAGGCCAGTTTTCAAATAAGACATATGATTCCTTGAGATGTTATTGTGAAAAAAAAACTCCTTGCATTCATTTTTGGATCTGACTGAGTTTGGTCTGCAGAACCTGGGTCCTTGGTTAACATTCTCTAAGTAACAGGTAGAAGCGGTTCAGGCTCCCAGCCACTCAGGGCTAGGTTCAAACAATGCAAAAGGTTTTCTCACAATTCCCATCTTTGGATAATATATCATTTCCTCACAGGACAGAAAGTCTTGTTTTTCCACCCCTTCCCCCCCAAGTGTCTGTTCAAACAAAGCAACGTGGAAACAGTAACTGACTAGAACAGGGCCAGTTTTCAAATAAGACATGTGATTGCTTGAGATGTAATTGTGAAAAAATTCCTTGCATCAGTCTTTGGATCTGACTGAGTTTGGTCTGCAGAACCTGGGTCCTTGGTTAACATTCTCTAAGTAACAGGTAGAAGCGGTTCAGGCTCCCAGCCACTCGGGGCTAGGTTCAAATAATGCAAAAAGTTTTCTCACAATTCCCATCTTTGGATAATACATACTTTTCTCTCAGGACAGAAAGTCCTGCTATTCCCCACTCTTTCCTCCCAAGTGTCTGTTCAATCAAAGCAACGTGGAAACAGTAACTGACTAGAACAGGGCCAGTTTTCAAATAAGACATGTGATTGCTTGAGATGTAATTGTGAAAAAATTCCTTGCATCAGTCTTTGGATCTGACTGAGTTTGGTCTGCAGAACCTGGGTCCTTGGTTAACATTCTCTAAGTAACAGGTAGAAGCGGTTCAGGCTCCCAGCCACTCGGGGCTAGGTTCAAATAATGCAAAAAGTTTTCTCACAATTCCCATCTTTGGATAATACACAGTTTTCTCACAGGACTGAAACTTGATTAGACCTGTAATTGGATAGAGAAGAAACTGAACGATAACTCCAGAATTGAGTCACAAGATGGAGTCAGTGTGGTTCAATCAATTCCCACTTTATTAGAGGCATCTGTAAGCCGCCTTCATCTTATGGAGTGTTCGATCTAGTATTTCCCTTGTTTCTGTTTTACTTTTGTAAATTGCATCCAGGTTCCTGTTATTTTACAAAAAATAAATTGTACTTTATGCTTAAAATCTGGAAAAACAGGAAAATCCGTAATAAAACATTCCAAATTATCTGTAAAGGCTCAGTCTCATTTATTTTAAGTCCTGAGGCATGCTGGAGAAAAGTCAATTCTATTTCAAGAAAGAATCATTTGGAATCTAACAACAGAGATGGGATGGTGCTTGTGAATCCCAATCTTAACAGTACTAGGTAAGAAGCAAAATGAAAGCATCCCATTACTTTTCAGGGGTGTCTTGTTAACAGTTCCTTAAATCTCATCATTTATCATTCCCCTAAAGACCCTCCATTCTATATCTACTTTAAGAAACACTTTGTTCCAATGCTTTTTGTGCTTTTGTTGTCTGTAGTTTCTACTGGAATCACAAACTAAAACATCTGCAGGAATATGTGCTTTAAATGTGATAAAGCTAGTCATGGAGTCAGAAGACCCAAGTTCGAATTCTGCCTCAGACACCTTATTAGCTGTATGTTCAATCCACACAGTCCCTGGTTAAATCACTTAACCTTTGCTTGCTTTAGTTCTTACTTTTCCCATCTGCATAAAGGGAATAATAATAGCACTTCTCTCCTACAGTTGTTGTGAGGATCAAACAAGGTTACATATGCAAAGTACTTTTCAAATCTTAAAGTGCATTTATTATTAGCTTTATCATCATTAAGTAATTCTGTCTTTAAGCCTGCAAAACTTAGTGGTGTCACCGTAGTTATCGAATGCCTATTCGTATTAAAACCTATGAAAACTGTCTGCAAAGTACAATTCTTAAGTAATTCAGAACTTTTTAAAATTCATGTCAGCATTTGTGAAATAAATGAGATGTGTAGATTTACTACTTTATGAAGAATTAGACATTTATCTTGGGCAATAATGTAAAAGGCTAAGATAATAGCATGTTTGGAAGGTAGGAAGGTCTAATAGCATGCTGGGGCATGTTTGGAAGGTAGGGTGGTCTACATCTGCATTTTAGCTCTGAATTTCTTAGGAAGCTATAATTGAGACCACCAGTCAATTATTTAGAATATTGAGGTAGGTTAATTCAATTCAGTCAGACAGCATTTTGTCAATTGTTAATTACATCAGGCAAAACAAATAGCTTTCACTGTTCATCTTACCTGACCTTGACAGAATCAGTACTTAGATTCTGTGTTTAGTCTACATTTCTGATTCTTGTAGCAGCTAGGGGCACAGATAATAGCTGTTTGACCCTGGTGCGAGTCATGTTGGATGCCTCAGTTTCCTCGCCTGCAAAATGGATAATGATGTAGAAAATCACACATAGCCTCTGATCTTGTCTATGTCAAACAGACCCTGGTCATGCTGTGTTCCAAGCCACAGCTGCAGCTCTGTAATTTCTGCTTTCCGACCTTGTCTGTCTCAAGACAGGCTCTGGCCTTGAGGTACCCTTGAGCTGCAAGGCCAAGCCTCCCTTAACAGTACCCTACCTGCAATGCCAAGCCTCCTTAAACCACTGACCTCATCTTCATGTGATAAACTTGCCACTATGCCACACCTACTCCTTTTGTATATAACCAGGTGGGTTACGAGACTGGCTGGCCCATTGTTGGAGGCTTGAAACCCACTTTGGGTCTGCACATAATAATCTCTCTCCACCTCTAGTACCTGGCTGAGTATTTTCTGTGTCAATTGTGCTATAACAATAATAGCCCCTGTATCCCAAAGTTTTGCATTTTGCAAATCCTAAAGTGTTATAAATGCTTAGTTACCATTATTGCAACTGCTTCAAATGTAATTTTAATGAGCAACCAACTGTCTAACCTCGATCCATTTTAAGTTTAGTCTAAATGTACTGAGTGGAATTTAGATATGATTCTAGTAGACATACTCTCTTTGTATTATTTGTTGCCTCTTCCGATTTTGGAGACATTTTAAAGAACATTTTCAGTCCTTTTAAGGTGAAAAATAAAATCTTCCCCTTTCCTCCATGTAAAGTTTGATTGCAGATCATCTTTCCTCTTGGATTTATTAGTAGGACCAGTGGATGTGTTAGCTGTACTTTGTCCTTTTGCTTTTTTTGAGGGTCATTACCTCATGGCCTTAGGACAAGGACATACACTGTTTATGACGAAAATCAGTTTCCCACGTTATGGAGAGGCTATGGCTTCAGTGCCACAGAGCGTGGAACTAAGGTCTAATGTGATTCAAGTTCAGCTAGTCTTATTTATGTTTAGAACATTTTTGTTTTAACCCTCCAAGGTGAACTTTCCTCATAAAAGATTGTGAAATCACAAAGTTTTAGAACTAGAAGCACATTAGAGATCATCTCATGTAATTTCATGACTTGTTTTTGAACTCCAGAGTACACTAACTTCTCTATCAGATAAGCATGGATTTTGCTTTAGGATTTAAAAATCTGCTAGATACAAAACAAACCAGTTATGAAAACAAGGGAAATTAGAAGTTCTCTAGTATAATGTACTCTTGTTTTAGCTCAGGAGAAGCATAGGATGGGAAGAAAAACAAGAAGAAATAAGATAAGATCACAAAATTATTATGTAATTATTGTGAAGATCATTTTCCCACATTTCAAAAGACTTGAGGAAAACCTAAAGGAACCTATGGGGGAGGGGGGGAGAGAGGGGAAGTAAAATCTCAACTTAAAATTCTAACACAGTTCTAATTTGTAATGTTGCCACCCAGGACAAATAATACATGATGTTCCCTTAAATCAACTGTGATTCTTGATGCCAAAATAATGCAAAAAATAATTAAGACAAATTCTACTGAGCAGGAAAATAAAGAGTAGTGACTAGTGGCTTCAGTGCTGTAGATGGAATACCCATCCAATTTTTTGCACCTCCTAAATTTTGGTGACATGAGACAAAGCCCCAGTTGTTTTGCCCTTGCTATATCTCTGATTACCAGCCAATAATTATCTACCTTTTTTTTTCTTCAACATTAATTTTTATAAGATTTAGATTTCCAAATTTTGTTCCCTCTCTCCCTTTCCTCCCCCCTCCACAAGACAGTAACCAATCTGATATAGGTTATATATGTACAATCCACAAGTACTCTTCTTTTTTTAGTCTGTGTTCAGTTATTATCAGTTCTTTCTCTGGAGGTGGATAGTATGCTTCATCATTAGCCTTTTGGGATTATCTTGGATCATTGTATTGCTGAGGGTAGTTAAGTCATTCACAATTGATCATAGAATAATACTGCTGTCACTGTGCACAATGTCCTCCTGGTTCTGCTCACTTCACTATACATCAGTTCATATGAGTCCAGGTCTTTCTTTCTTTCTTTCTTTCTTTCTTTCTTTCTTTCTTTCTTTCTTTCTTTCTTTCTTTCTTTCTTTCTTTCTTTCTTTCTTTCTTTCTTTCTTTCCTTGCTTGCTTGCTTGCAAGGCAATGAGGGTTAAGTGACTTGCTCAGAGTCACACAGCTATTAAAGTGTCAAGTGTCTGATATTGGATTTGAACTCAGGTCCTCCTGAATTCAGGGCCGGTGCTTTATCTGCTGTGTCACCTAGCTGCCCCCCAATGGATTTTTTTTTTAAGTGAGGCAATTGGGGTTAAGTGACTTGCCCAGGGTCACACAGCTAGTAAGTGTCAAGTGTCTGAGGCCAGATTTGAACTCAGGTACTTCTGAATCCAGGGCCGGTGCTTTATCCACTGTGCCACCTAGCTGCCCCCACAATGGATTTTTTTTTTAAAACACTATTTAATGTTTTTTTAATGGTTATTGTGGGATTATAATGTGTTAAGTCTTATAACAGCATGGTATTCATCAGTAAAACAATATACAAAGGGGCAGCTAGGTGGCGCAGTGGATAGAGCACTGACCCTGGAGTCAGGAGGACCTGAGTTCAAATATGGCCTCTGACACTTAAACACTTACTAGCTGTGTGACCCTGGGCAAGTCACTTAACCCCAATTGCCTCACAAAAAACAAACAAAAATAATATACAATAAAACAAGATAGTGATTATGTAGAATTCATTAAGAAATGACAATGTTTTAAAATTCTTTACCTTTCAAATGGTTTTGTAAATTTGTACCATTTACAGTTTTGACTTTATAGAAAGCTTAAAACAGCACTAAGACTTTTGGAAGAGCTTCTATTTCAACATTTATTAAGCACTTACTCTGGGCTTTGTTTATGGAATTAAAATTGTAGAAATTAGATAGTGTGAACATCTTTTGCAGAAAAGAGGAGCATAGTCACACAAAACAAGTTTCACATTATTTTTCAATTTATTAATTTTTCAGAATGTTTTAAAAGTTGATTTCATAAGCTCACATTCTGATTTTCAAACCATCCCTATGTGCAAAACTAGGAGTACTACCAAGATTAACATTGATAAAACATACCAGAAAAAATTGAAAGATTAAAACAAAAACAGTGCTCAGAAGGCTTGTCCTTCGGAGTTTCATAATTTTAGACATATCAACCAAATTTGGGTTAACCATCACACAATGGTAGGTAATTTTAGAGATAATTCTGTTCCAATTGTGGTAACTGCCAGTAGAGACAATTCAATAAACATTTGTTAAGCAATTATTAAGTGCAAAGCATTATTTCAGGTGCTAGGTGCTGCTATGTCATGTTTATTATCATTATTTCCATTAGTTACTTATCTGGACACCCCTGAGAGGTAGGTCAGTGTTGCCTGACAGGCTACACAGATGAAAAGCCCAGGGTAGAGAGATGGCTTGTATTTTGTTCAGGAGGTGAACATTGACATCACAGGATTGGAATTCACAGTTCTGGGTTTCTCTGGCTTTATGTTTTACATCCCTTTTTAGGCAATCCCCGCCCCCCCCCCCCCCCCCCCCCCCCCCGCCCCTGGCCAAATCTCACTGAAAAATTCCATCTCTGTATTGGTATTAATATATCCTTGTAAGCATCACTCTAATACTAAGTGCTCAATGTGCATAGATAACATCTTACAAAAGTTAGTGCAAAAAGAAAACATGGTTCCTGATTGGTAGGGGCTTGTTTTCTGGTCAACAGCTAGTTAATTAGCAGTGTGATAGACATGTGCTCCATCACTTCATTTAGCATAGAGGTAGAGCATTATGACAGTGCTAATGAAGAAGCAAAAAATCATAATGGCTCAGTTGACTACGTCGTCTTCCCCGGGTTTTCCTTGTATAAGGAGTTCACGGTCTTCATGCCAATTAGTACACATTATAACACTGCCAAAAAAAAAGAATAAATAAATAAATGAACACATGGATGAATAAAATGTTTTCAAACAGATAAGGCAATCCACTGAGTCTATCAGTACTTTGCATTCCAGCTATGCTAGCCAACAGTTTTCTTATCAAATTGTGCAATATCAAGGCGTAATGTTTGTTGTCATTCTGAATAAAATAGTTAACTGTCTTGGAGGACAGTGAAAGAAGACTCATGCATGAAATAGAAGGGATGGAAGAAAGATGGTATAGTGAAAAGAATGCCAGATTTGGAGTTAAGAAGACATGGATTCAGGGGCAGCTAGGTGGCACAGTGGATAGAGCACCGGCCCTGGAGTCAGGAGTACCTGAGTTCAAATCCAGCCTCAGACACTTAACACTTACTAGCTGTGTGACCCTGGGCAAGTCACTTAACCCCAATTGCCTCATTTAAAAAAAAATAAAAAAGAAGACATGGATTCAGATTATGCCCCACTGCATGACTTAATAGTTCTGTGAGCCTGAGGCTTAGTTTCCTCATCTGCAAAATGGTTGGGCTCAATGACTTCTAAGATGCTTTAAAGCTTCAAATCTAAGATCCTGTGTCTCTTGCTCCTCTGTTTCGTTACCTGTCTCCTCAGGCAGCCTCAGTAGGAAGCCTCAGCAAGGAGAAAGAACAAAAGAACTGGTTTGATGGAAGACCTGGTTCAGCCTTATCTTCCATCTGACACTACATCTCTCACACTTTTGAGATGATTTGAAGCCACTTGTTTGACTATTGTCAACAGCCAGAGGGGCTGGTAATACATTTTAGCTTTGTAGGGATAAAAATATTTCAGGTAACCTTTTCATTGATCTCATCTTAGGTAAGACTCTACATGGGCTATTTCTACAAATGGCTTCTATATATTGTATATTTAAAGATTTTCAACACAGTTAATATGGAAATGTATTGCATGACTGCACATGTAAAATCTTATCAAATTGCTTGACTTCTCAATAAGGGGGAGAGGAGGAAGGGAGGCAGAGAATTTGGAACCCAACATTTAAAAAAACAAATATTAAACATTTTTTTACATGCAATTGAGAAAAAAATTAAATGTAAAAAAGAAAATGTAATTGAGAAATGTTTAAAAAATAAAAAATACAGTACATCATAAAAAGAATGAAATCAAGATTTCCAATAAGAATTCTTTTTAATGAAATTTAAGAGAACTTTAATTTCTATTAAACCACTGTAATATCTCAATTGGGCAGCTAGGTGCCATAGTAGATAGAATGCCAGGACTGGAGTCCAAAAGACTTAAATTCAGATCTGGCCTCAGACACTAGTTGTATGACCCTGGGCAAGTTGTTTAACCTAGTCTCAGTTTCCTCATGTGTAAAATAAACTGGAGAAAGAAATGGCAAACCACTCCAGTACCTTTGTCAAGAAAACCCCAAATAGGGTCACAAAGAGTCAGACATGACTGAAACAACTAAACAACAACAACAACAACAACAACAACATCTCAATAATCAAGATGCATGGAGTACAGGCTCTTTGCATACATCTAGTAAACCAGAAGACAACAAGCATTTTGCCCGTCCCCTAACAATCATATGTGTGTTTATGTATGTGTATATGTGTATGTATATGTATACACACACATACACACATATATACATATATACACACATATAAATATATCTATAGAGCTACAGATATCTATTCTTTTATAACTGATTTGCTGGGTTCATGGTGTAATGATGTTACATCTGTTTTTAAGCTATATTGAATAGCAATAGTACCATAGACAGTTCCTTGTTTCAATTATCCAGATGACATGATTTGGGGCATCTGGAAAGTAAAAGGAAATGTAAACATATTCTTATATTCTTGCTTCTGATCTTGATTCTTCAACACTTTCTCATAATGTTGGATTTACATACACATAGCATAGCAGATAAGGCATTGGATCTGCAGGAAGGAAAACCCTCAAATCCCACTTCCAACATTCACTAGCTGTGTGACCATGGGTGAGACCCTTAACTGCTTTGTACTTCAGTTTCCTTATGTGTAAGTTGAAAGGGTTGGTTTCAGTGCTCTCTAAGGGTCTTCCAGCTCTTAGATTCTTTTCTTGTTATATTCAAACACAAAGATAGGGTCACATAGGAATCTATTAGCACTTGATCTTGAAAGGAAACTCAGCTGTCCTGATAGTTCTGCCCAGTGAACCATCTGGTTTTATAAATTTGGCCAAGAATTCAGGCTTAGGGAATATTATTTGAAAGAAATTATTGAAATCAGTATCCTTCTCAATAGAAGAATGTCCAAATTGGAAGCAAAGGTCTAACCTTATTTCACAAATGGGAAATTGAGGTGATGAGAGCTTAAAAGATTTGTCAAAGGTTGAATTGATATTAAAGTGCCTTCATATGGTTTTAAAATACATTCCTATCCCCATGTTCCAATCAAATAATTTTTACTACATTTAAGGATATGATCGTTGGGGTTTTTTTGGTTTAAGAATATAATAGTTAACACTTTTGTGTTTCCCTATTAATCTCTACCTTTTTCTTTGTACAATTATCTCTATGTCTTTTCACTCTAAAATTATTGACAAATTTTATTAAGGCTAAAAGTTCTTAAGAAGGGTTCATTGTAATGCACAACTTGTGCAAATTATGTAAACTGACTGGTAGGCTAGGTCAAGAGACTCACATTCTTATGCTGACTTTCATGTTCTTAAATTAAATGATTTTAAAATATTGACATACCATAGACTGATTCCTGGAATTAATAAAAGACCAGCTGAGAGCAGAAAAGTGAATCCTGAAAACCAAGCAACGGTGGCTGAATAAATGCCATTGAATGCAGAAACTGCAATGACTCCAACCAGCGTCTCTAAGAAAGCAATACAAGCAAACAAGGTACCTGGGGGGGGAAACAAATGACTGAATTGAAAGACTCGGTGGGGTAGAAGGGAATCAGAAAATATCTGGTCCCATTACCTACTGAATTCCTTGATTTTAGAAACTTTTATATCATTAAAGTCTCATGAATGTTGCTATAATGCTTTTCACTAAAGTGGGCATTAATACAAGGCAGGTTTATCTTTGAAAGTCATGTAATCATGATTAGTTATTAAAATAACCAAAATAAGTCATAAATTTGGTCTTTATGTTTATCCATATTCCCTGTCCCCACCCTCCAAGCACCCATCCTGAATTCCACTTATGTCAGGTATTAACCCATAAAGCTAATGTAGCTATATTAAAATATCATTCCATTCTAGTGGTCCACAAAAAGGACATTTCCCCTCCTGAAGTATTTGATTTAAGGATTAAATCTGTAGAAAGGAAAATAAAAAATAGACAAAATCAATAAAATCTACAAATATTTCTATAACAAATTCCTTTTTCCCATCAATACTAGGGAAACTTATCACATTTGGACCCTAATTTCCCAATACTTTCAATGTGTTACAATGAGGAAGTAGAAATGGCACTAAATAAAACAAAAATGGACTAGACCAAGTATGTGCAGAGAAGGTCCATGGTGGAGATACCACAGCTATAAAAAGCATTGAGTTGTCAAGTCTCAAGGTGTCTGAGAGGGTGGTACATACCAAAAGCTTGGAAAGGGTTTCAGGACCTTGTTACCCTTCCCCTATAAAAGGCAATTGAGAAAATAAAAATATGCCTACTTTCCTATCTCTACAAAATATTTATTGGAGTAATCTACCCATGCCTTAAGGAAGTTCTTGAAGATAAGACTAAGAAATGAGCTTTTTCAAATGGTATTCTAGGGGCAGCTAGGTGGCACAGTGGATAGAGCATGGGCCCTGGAGTCAGGAGGACCTGAGTTCAAATCCAGCCTCAGGCACTTGACACTTACTAGCTGTGTGACCCTGGGCAAGTCACTTAACCCCAATTGCCTCACCAATAATAATAATAATAATAATAATAAAATAAATGAATGAATGGTATTCTAGAGCAGACCACATCTTTACAGTCACACAATTGGCTGGAAGATATAGAGAATACAACACCCTCCTGGGCTTCTGTTCGTTCACTATTTCTAAAATAACAAAATGTTTTTTATAGGTTCTTCCCCCAACAACATATCTCCCATTTATTTGCTTGATTACAGTAAGCAAGGCATAGAATAGGGAGATACCTGCTTGCCAAAGGCACTTGTCACTCTCATAAATTAAGTCCAGTGCAAGTTACAAATGGGAGAGGGACCCTCTATAGATATTGAGGCCCTCCAAATGATCTCATTGTGTGGCTGAGATTGTTTTTGAATATTTAAAGCCCCCAAATATTGGAGTTTTCTAAGTGAAATTCATACTACCTCAAAAAGAGCTTGGCCTCAAAAAGAGCTTGGCCTTTACCCCCATGAGAAAAAATAAGTCAATGAAGAATGACTTCTGTCTAATATACAGATGTATGTAAAACCCATGAGCTCATCCACCAACCCACTTATCTTGAACAGACATTATGGGTGCACAACCAACTAGGCCCAAAATTGAATAGAAGGAGGAAAACAGGTAGAAATGGCTTAAGAAAACTGTACAATGTTTTTAATGACCCCAAAGTTCTCCCAATAAAGCTGTGAATCATGGGGGACAACGGTTCACAAAAAAATTAATTGAGGGAAATACTGGTTCTAAGTAGACTACAACATGTTACCAACAAAGCATGGAACAAGGAAAGGAGACATTTGGTTGGTTGGTTTTTTAAAGCTGGGTCTCCCTACCTCACACTGGCTAGAAGTACAGGGACACTTCACAGGTTCGATCTCATTCAGATCATCACAGGACATCTGACCTGGACTGGTTTGCCTATCTTTAGGCAACCTGGTGGTCCCCACTCCTGGGGTCTCATCATATTAATTCTGAACTTTGTACACCCAATTGGCTTAGCGGGCTGCAGCTCAGAACTGTTGAGCTCAACCAACCCACTGGCCTTAGCCTCCCTACTATCAAGGTTGGCATCTTAAAGGCAGTCATCAGGGAGATGCCTGACTAGAAGAGAACAGGCAGTTTTGAATTGAGAACAAGAGATAAGCAATAGAAAGCCCAGGTACTCCACAGGCATCTCACACAATGTCAAGAGAACTAACTAGAAGACCCCTAGTAGGATGGGTGGGGCTCCTTGGCAGATTTAGGTGGGAAGAGTTGCATAACAGAAGGTGTGGATAGGTAGCAATCTGTATCATTGAAGGAGCTCCCACATCAATGATAAGGTAGTAGGTGGAGAAGTGGAGAAAGCGTCAGGCTGGAGTCAGGGTTGGATTCAAATCCAACAGATGTTTTCTAGCTGTATAAGCATGGGCAAGTTATTTAATCTCTGTTTGCCTCAGTTTTCTCATCTGTAAAATGGGGATAATAGCATCTATCTCCCAGGTTGTGGTGAGCATCAAATGAGATCATAATTGTTTAAGCGCTTAGTGCCCAGCACATGTTAAGCTCTCTCTATATGTTCGCTATTATTATCATGGTAATTATTAATAATGTCACAGATCCCTCAAAATAAGAGGCAGATTCTTTTAAGGCAGAAAGGCTTAGAACAGTCCCAGTGACAGACTGGGTTTGTGTCTAAAGGATAAGCCTAAGTGTGAAGAGGTTCTAGCCCATGAAACAAAGAAAAAAAATCCAGATAATTTGGTGTGTGGTAACAGTTGTTGTTCAGTCACATCCAACTGTTTGTGACCCCATTTGGGGTTTTCTTGGCAAAGATAATGGAGTAGTTTGCCATTTCCTTTTCCAGATCGTTTTGCAGACAAGGAAACTGAGGCAGGCAGTTAAACAACTTACCTAGGGGTCACACAGCTAGTAAGTATATGAGGCCAGATTTGAACTCAGGAAGATGAGTATTTCTGACTCCAGGCTCAGACCTCTATCCACTGTGCCACCTAGCTGCCCTTGTAGTAAAAATAAATGTTTAATAAATGCTTGCTGGCTTAGATTATTCCCAAAAGAAATCCATTTCATAAGGCATTGGAAAAAACATCTCTCAGATGCTAAGCTATTCTAATATTCTATATAGTGTCACATGTACAGCAAATTAATTTTAAATAATAATTTTAAAAATAATCCTGACTTCTTTTTGCTCCACTTTAAGAAATCAAATCACAAAATTTTTTAAAGACCTTAGTATGTGCCAATGGGAAATACCAATTACTTATTCAGTATACCCCAATTCTCCTATTAACATCTGATCATTTTCCCATAAATTGTATACAGTGTTGTTAAAATGGCTTGGGGTGGGAACATAATGGGAATGTCTTAAGACTGTCTTGGGACTGCTTCTCTTCTCTCTCTAAACTATCTGGCTTGGTGATCTTATCAGCTCATAGGAGTTGTTATCATCTCTGTTCAGATGATTCCCAGACATATGGAGTTCTTGCCTCTTTCCCTAGTCTTTCTCTGCTATTCTGTTATCATCATCTGCTTAAAGGAAATTTCAAGATGGATGTCCCAGAGTCACCTCAAGCTAAACATGTTCAAAACAGAATTTATCTTTCCTCTGAAACCTACCCCTCTTCTAAACCTCCCTATTGCTCCTGAAGCAGTTACCCTCCCCACAGTCACTCAGGTTCACAATATCGTTGTCATCCTTGAAAAGGACTTATCTTGTATGTCCCTAGTTATTGACATGTTGTCTTCCCCATTAGAATGTGGTCTCCTTGAGGGCAGAGACAATATTTGTCCTTTTTTGTATCCCAGTACTTAGCACAGTGCCTAACACATAGTAGGTGCTTAATAAACAGCAACAACAAAACTGGAACAGATCCATGTTGATTTATTGGTGGGAGGGGACAGAAGATGATTTTAGTCATTCAATGTCTCTTAAACTGTGGGTTAACTTCTGTTTACCAATGGCTTTTACATGGCATCCACGTTATTTATATGGGGCAAAGTAGATTTAAAGAACAATAAAAAACAGAATAAGAACCTTTCTTTATTGTGTCTTGGTTGTTTTTACAAATGTATTTCTTTCACACACACACACACCGTTGTATTTCAGGCGAATTGGCAGTAAAGTTAAAGTTAAATTCCCTGTTTAAGAGGTGGATAAAATGCTGTGCCTGGAGTCAGGCTGGACCAGTTCAAATCTTACCCCAGACACTCAGTAGCTGTGTGTCCCTGGGCAAGTCACTTAACTTCTGTTTTCCTTAATCCCCTGGAGAAGGAAATAGCAAACCACTCCAGTATTTTTACAAAGAAAATCCCATGGAAAGTATGGTCCATGGGGTCACAAAGAGTTGGACACTACTGAACAACAACCCATGTTTTCTCTGGCTTGCATTTTTAAATTAGAGATTTATTCTAATGAGGGCCTATGAATGTACCATTCATTGTACCTATTTGGTAAAGTGACCCAGGATGATTTCCACATCTATTTAATAGAAGTAGCATGGTATAGCAAGAATGCTGGACTCAGAGGCAGGACGACCTGCTTGGGATCAACCCTCACGTCTGACATTTGCTAGCTATGTAACCATGGGCAAATCACTGATCCTCTTTGAGACTTGATTTCCTCATCTGTAAAATGTGGACAGTAATACCTATAGTACTTAACCCACAGGGTTGCTCTGGGGTCCTAATCAAATAATGTAAATAAATCACTTGGCAGGCTTTTAAGTGCTATGTAAAGGTCAGGTGCAGCTAGGTGGGGCAGTGGATAGAATGCCAGGACTGGAGTCAGGAAGACCTGAGTTCAATTCTGCCTCAGACACTTACTAACTGTGTGACACTGGGCAAATCACTTAATACTGTTTGCCTCAGTTTCTTTATCTGTAAAATGAGCTAGAGAAGGAAATGGCAAACCACTCCTAAATCTTTGCCAAGAAAACCCCAAACGGGGTAACAAAGAGTCAGACTTGACTGAAACAACTGAACAACAACAAAAAAGTCAAGTATTATTATTTCTTGATGTAATTCAAAAGCCCAGTTGCTATATACCCATGAATACTGATTCTAGGATATATGATGATTCTTCGAGTCGGCTGAGATGGAAGCCATTTTCTTCAGTTGCTTGAAAACTTTTTCTAACAACTTCTAGATGCATAACTATATCCATGAATATTGCTGGACAGAGTAGGTTGAATAGCACTAGGTCTATTATTATACACTAATGCTGGAGTCAATTTCTGATGGGAAATAGGTCAGAAGGCACACCGTGTGTATAACTGTGTTGAAGAACCTCTCCAGGTAGCCAGGCCTATATAACAGCTGTCAGAATACTAATTGTCAAGTAAAATGCTTCTTAAAAAGTCAGTGACACCAGTGAAGTAGTGTTTTACTGCATTTTCTCTGTATTTGAGGGACTTCAGTGCTGGATTGTGCTAGGTACTGAGAAAGCAGGAGAAATATGGTTGACATTGGACTGTAGCTAATCCAGGGAACCCTGGTTAAGAGTTCCGCTTGCAGTCCAGTGCCCAGCAATCCCACAATGCCCGTCATGGTCAGTTTTCTGACTTTTTTCTTCTTTAAGATGATAGTAATCAATGAAATCTTGGGGACATTGACCATATGTTACATCTGTAAGATTCTCCCCTTCCCTATGATTAATGTAAAGTCACAACATTTTCACAAAAAGTAACTTTTTTCTTATAAATAAGGAGGAATAGAATGAGCATTTATCAATTACCTATTATGTGCCAGGCACTGGGTTAGGTGCTTTACAAATATTATCTAATCTGATCCCAACCCTGGGAGCTAAGTAGTATTATGATCTCCATTTTACAAGTTAGGCAGGCAAGTTAAATGACTTGCCTAGGGTCACACACTCAGATCTTCCTGACTCCATCTAGCTGTCTCTATAGCAGCTATAAAGGGATCAAATGATTTTTTTTAAGTTTATCATCCAGAACAAGTTGATAATGAAGATTATGATAGGACTTTTCTAGGATATTCATGAAGCCATATAAATACTTTCTTTTAAACTAGACCAATAATATTTAATTAATTTATAGTGCTCCCTCCACTCTTGCAAGTCACTACCCAACACCTTACAGTCTCAGTACTTGAGAGCACTGAGAAGTGCTTTGTCCACTGGGCTCATATAGCTAATAAGTGTCAAAGGCAGGGCATGAATGCAGGTTTTCCTGACTCAAAGCCAAGTTCCCATCCACCAATCACACTGTTTCTCATAAATACATAGCATATTGAAGTTAAAGTTATCAGTTGTAGACGTTAAACCCCAGTACAGTAAGTGAAACACAGTGGATTGACTTCTATAGGGGATAGAGAACTGGTCTTTGAAGTCATGAAGATCTGGGTTCAAGCAGCCCCCAGACATGTCCTGTCTTCAGGGCCCTGAACAAATCACTTCACCTCCGGGTACCCTAGGTAACCCTTTTTATAAACTGTAGGACGATTGAGGAACTGCTGTGGTAGAGGGAATTTTTTCATGGAGAGCTGATTAAACTAGTGAAATTAAACCGGTAAAGATCCATCCCTTCCCTCCACATCCTTCCCTTAATGGATATTCTCATGCCTCTCCCTAACAGTTTGCTACTTGATTAAAATGTAGTTTGGTAAAAACAAAACAAAAACTAAACCAAACTGGAAAAAAAAAAAAGCTGTAGGGCACAGTAAGGAAGTAGGAACTAATCCTTTGTGATTTGGAATCCCAGATCACTTAACAGTGAGAACAATCTGTCTCTTCATATATTAAACTCACCTTGTTCAGTCGAGGGAACCACTTTGGATAACATGGATCGAAGAACAGACAAGGGCATGAAGGTAAAGAGGAAAGGGATCCTGACTGGGGGAAAAAAAAATCATTAAAAGTCATTTATTTATTAAGGAAATTGATGAATGTTTAACTAAAAACCAAACTAAACAAAACTGTCTCGCAGTATATTCCCTTCCCCTTCTAAAAAAAAATCTTATTCTTCAGACCTTAAGGACTGACTTGATTTAGCCAATTGTCAATCTCTGGTGAATAATTAAAAACAAACATCCCTCCCCTACCCAGCCACCTCTACCCCTACTATATGGTTTATTTCAGAGGTGTTACTCCACTGAAATCAGTGCATACCTTGAGCTTAAGAATCAATCAGTAAACATCTGTTAAGGGCCTACCATGTGCTGGGCATTATGCTTGTTAGTCTGGTTTGAAAAAAAATACACAACAGCCACTTGTTACTTTCATGTTGAAATAAATAATCTGCTCCAACCCCTCACTTGACAGATGAGAAACTTTAGGATCAGGGAAGTTAGGTAACTTGCCCAGGGTAATACAGATAATGAGCAGAGAAAGCTGAGATTTGACGGCAGGTCCACTGACTAAAAATCCTGGGCTCTTTCTACTGTATCAGGCTGCCTTCTAATGATTAATAATTTAAGCATTAGCTATGACATGTGTAAATATTAGTGCAACCATACATTTATCCTTATGTACAGCAAATTCAAGAAAATTTAAAATAGTTTTTTTTCTAAATCAGAGGAACAAATATAGTGCCTGGCACATAGTAGGTGATTAATTAATTTTTTAAGCATAAGGCATGTACTGGTTTAGTTTGGGTTCTTCAAAGCACTGGAATAGGAATTTTGGAATAAACTCTTATTGGCATGAACTGGTGTATCAGGATTGTTTTATTTTAATATACACCAATAGTTCCAGAATAAGCTTTCTTAAAAGCTTGAGGCCTGAATGTAAATCAAGATTAATTCATGCATTTAAATTTCTTCAGTTAAATAAGCCTCTTTTAGTTGTTCAATTGTTTATAAATGGAGCTCAGTCTTTCCTTTTTTAAATTTTGGGTTAGCATAAGCCTTCTTCAGCTAATGGATTCATTCATCAATCTGTTGGTAATTTGCCTTGTTATTTGTTAAGCTCTGGTTTTATTTAAAGAACATCTAGATAATTTGCCTCCCCTGGTGAGTTCTGATTCCAAGGAGCCAATGGCGTTTTAAATCCCATCCTCACTATATAGATAACAGACATCTTATAATTAAAGTTTTCCCTTTTGGTGTGGCTGCCTTAAAGGGCTGAATTTTGAACTCACCTAACAACATCATCAGCGTTGTTTTGGCAAAACTAGCTAATGCCATTCCTCCAGTAGTGGTCAAAATTCCAATGAAGACCATGTAAACATCTTTAAGACAATAAGAAAAAATCCATATCCCTAGAAAACTAGTCAAAAAAGATAGGCTTGCTAAGGATGAGCCATATCCTATGTAGACTTCATTCCAGCAGAGAGGTGAATTCAGTTCATAAAGGATAAAATATAGGAGATGAACCATTTACTACAAGAGATATGTAATCATTGTAAAAAGTAGCAAACAGAGCAAAGTCCTTTGTTTGCCAGGCACGTTTTTAAAAAAGCATATAAGCTCTCAAAAATAATTTTTTTAAGGTTTTTACCTCCATGACGTGAAGAATCCTGATGTGAAGATACACCTAATTGGGTCCTCAAGAAAAAATACAATATATATCAAGTTAACGGCTAGAGCCAATGAAGTAATAAGATATGACCACACGAAACCAAGTTCTTTGATGAAGTAACCAGAAGACAGTCCTGTTAATCCAGTAACAAGTCCAAGTATTAAGTCAATGATGGCTATCCGTATAGTTTTCTGTTTCTCTTGTTTACATTTGGTCAACTATATAAGCAAAGCATCCTCCCAAAAAGGCTGATGGAATTACCACAAAATGCACTGATTTAAGGTGGATGCTACCAGGAGTTCTTAGGGTAAGCCCAAATATGAGAGCAAAAAACACCAATATGCTGCTTGCAAGAGCACCTACAGAAGACAAAACCAGAGGGGTATTTGCGTCCTTTTTTCATCACTGTTGGACAAAAAGAATGAAGGTAACCACAATGCTGGGAATCAATCCACTTAAGTCTATCTGAAGACGTAAAAAGAGAGGTTTTTCTTTTGAGATCTTCTACAAAGGAAAAAAAAAAAAGAAATCAAAATAATTATGTATTCAATCAGTATTATTAGGATGCTTTAAAAACCTTAAAGGATAGGGGCAGCTAGGTGCTGCAGTGGATAGAGCACTGGCCCCTGATTCAGGAGTACCTGAGTTCAAATCCGACCTCAGACACTTAACACTTACTAGCTGTGTGCCCCGCAAAACAACCAAAAAACAAAAAACAAAAAACAAAACCCTTAAAGGATACTCATTTCATCCCTTGCACTAATGCAAAAGTTGATAGTCTGATGGATTTCTATGGCCAAAAAAACTCATCATCTGGTGGCCAACCCCTGGAAATGAACCTTTCTGAATTTGGTGAGTCTGGGCCTCAGATCATCACAGACATCACAGGGCCAGTTATCTGAACTCTTTCCAACATGGTAGACCCTCAGTCAAAAAGCGGGTCAGGCAAAAGCATTTATTAATTGCTTACTATGTGGCAGTAGTGTGCTAAATGCAAGGAATGAAAAGAAAGTTAAAAAAACAACACAAAAAAACAAGGGCTCTGCCCTTCAATGAATTTCCATTCTAAAGGGCTAGAAAATATATACAAATAACTAGTTACATGCAAGATAAAGAAAAGTAGCTGGAAAGTAATCTCAAGGGAAGGTACCAGTAAGGGAGTAGAAGAGTAAGGGACCTTAAAAGGCCCTCCCGTAGGTGGATTTGAGCTGAGTCTTGAAGGAAGTCAGAGTATCAGGTGATATGGAGAGGAGGAAGAGCATCCCTGGCATGGAAGACATAATTCACGCCACACCTAACCAAGCTCTTAATCCATGACACAATGAGGCATCAGGTGAGTAGTGTTGTAGAGAAACAGCAATACAAATCAATCCAATATAGATATTGGGGAGGTTTAGAAAGGATAAACTCAGCACAGCTTCCTTGAGATTGAATTTAAATGGAGGATAAGAAATTGTTTACAGGGCAGCTAGGTGGCGAAGTGGATAGGGCACCGGCCCCGGATTCAGGAGGACCAGAGTTCAAATCCGGCCTCAGACACTTGACACTTACTAGCTGTGTAACCCTGGGCAAGTCCCTTAACCCCAATTGCTTCACCAAAACAAAAACAAAAAAGAAAAAAGAAACTGTTTACCCCACAAATCTGCTTCAGCCTATGACTTAATACCCTTGGTACAGGTTAAGTATAGAAGTGGGGTTTTTGGTGTTTGTTGTTTTGCTTTGTTTGCTCAGACCCATAATTATGTTGATTCAGGAAACTCCCTTGAAGAAACTCCATCTATCAATGTATATCAAGCAGCCTTTGGGAGTGACTTGCCCAAGACTCTAGCCAGATATCTCAGAGTAGGGAATTCTGAATCCAGTGTCCCTGATCTGAAACAGGCCTTCTACCTCACCAAAAATGCTTCTCTGGAGGGGATAATATGTCTATAGTTGTGGAAATACCACTTGGCTTTGAAAGTTTTCATGGAGATATGAAAAATGTAATATGGCTAAATAAGACCCTTTACTCAGTGTAAAAGGGTATGGATGTGTTTATCAGTTTAAGGAAAAATGAAGATTTGGGGATGTAAAGATGGGAAAGACAAACAGAACAAAAGCAGAGACATACACAGAGTCAGAGGCAGAAGGAGAAAGATCAATAAGCCTAGGGACAGAGAAGAAGGCTGAGACTCAGAAAAGGAACAGAGAAGGCAAGGCACATTTAAGGAGGATACTGACAGATATGGAGAGTGAGCTTGCAAGAGCGCGAGCGAGCACACACACACACACACACACACACACACACACACACACACCAGATAAAGATGTCTTAACTAATCTTCCCAAATACTGATAATAAAAATATTATTAAGGGGGAAAAAATTCAAAGCCTTTCAGGTATATGTTAGCCATTACTGGGAACTATGCAGAATAATTTCCAAGCTAGCAAGGATCTTCAAAATTGAAAGTTGTCAGAAGTGACTTCTAAGGGAACAAGAGTCACCTTTATCTTTCTGTCTGCAGGTCTTTCCACAGGTTTAAGTCCCTGGAAAGAGCCAGCAATCTACATACCTATGCTAGGGAAGTTAACTGTAGGCCTAATTAAGAGAAGTTTCTTATCTTATCGATCTTCCATGGATAAGTAAGTAACTAGAGAAAAGCCTGCTTGTATGAAGGCTTGGAATTTTGTTTTTGTTTTTTTCAATACTGAAAGGCCTGGAGTAGCCCAGGATGAAGGCAAGTCTAAGTGGGAGAATATACTGGACTGAAACAGTACTGGAAGAAAGAGAGAGAGAGAGAGAGAGAGAGAGAGAGAGAGAGAGAGAGAGAGAGAGAGAGAGAGAGAGAGAGAGAGAGAGAGAGAGAGAGAGAGAGAGATATTTCTATAGCACCTACTATATACCAGGCACTGTGCTAAGCACTTAAAAATTATTATTTCATTCAATCCTCATAACAACCCTGGGAGGTAAGTGATAAGATAATAATTTTAAAGTGCTTAGCACAGTGCCTTCTTTCCTTATATCCACTGTGCCATCTGTCTGGATCCAAATACCACAATATCTAAAATAATAAGTCACATTTCCAGGAATGACAAGGGTTTCCTGAATAATTTTTATTATTTTAAGCTCTACTTTCCTAATTTTAATGAACAAATAGAAGAATTTATATTTCTTTAAGAAAAAACCCTAAGTTAAGCTGTTTTATATTTATGTGGCTAACACTACTTTTGTTATCCTGTAGGTCAACAGCTCTTAACTGAATATGTGTGTGTGTATGTATGTATGTGTGTGTGTATATATATATATATGTATACATATGTGTATGTATATGTGTGTATATATATATATGTATATATATATATGCCATTTTCCAGTCTGATTGCATCTCATTAGATGGCTCCCCAGATCTATATATGGAACCCTCATTTATCTCCTGAAACCCCAAATCTCCCACTACCTGCTGGACATCTGCCCTTGGATGTCCCATAGTGATCCCAAACTAGAACTCATCTCCCCCCTTCCCCCCAAAACTCACTCCTTTTCTTAACTTCGCTATTATTGTTTTATATGCTCATAGAATCACTATAAGACTGGTTTAAAAAAGGTAACAGTAAAGACTGTAAAGAAAGGTATTATATAGAGAAACAATACTTTTGAGAAAATATTTACCCTGCTCCAATGGAATGTAAGTTCCTTAAGGGCAGGGGCTATAATTCATCTTTATCTTTATATCCATAGCACTTAGCATAAGGCCTGATCACACACACAGTAGGCACTTAATAAATATTGATTAATTGATTGAGTTGTCAAGGCTATCACTGAATTGTTGGATTTGTGCAACTCTGTGATGCAGGTGCTATTATTATCTTCATTTTACATATGAGAAAACTGATGATCAGAGAAAGGCTAGGTGACTTAAAATTATATATTTAAAGCTGGAGGGAACCTTTTATATCATCTAGCCCAACTTCCTCAATTTAGAGATGAAGAAAAGGAGGGTCCACAGGGGCAGCTAGATGTTGCAGTGGATAGAGCATTTGATAGATAGATAGAGCTCTGGAGTCAGGAAGTACCTGAGTTTAAATCGTGGCTCAGACACAACACTTCACTAGCTGATGTGACCCTGGGCAAGTCACTTAACCTCAACTGCCTCACTAAAAAAAAAAAAAAACCAACCAAACAAAAACAACAACAAAAAAAAGAAAAGGAGGGTCCAGAAAAATGAAGTGACAGAAATGAAGGTCACAGGGGAGATAGTAAGTAGCAGAATCAGGATTCAAAGTCAGGCCCTCTGGTACAAAAACCAGATCTCTTTCCTCCCCCTCCCCAACTTAATTAGGATAGCCCAGCTGTTATGCATCTGAGACAGGATATGAAATCAGGCCTTCCTGAGTCTGAGTTCAAGTTTATGAGTCCAACACAAAAGTGAAATATTAAATGAATGATTGTTGTTTTTTTTATGTTGAGTCTCACTCTTATCGATATGCCCGAGGAGCACTTTATTGGATCACAACTGTGGGAGTACTAGCATGATTTTCCCTACTCTGAAATTCTTCCATTGAACGATTTCTGGAAACAGATTTGAGGATAGAATTACTTGAGGCCTAAGATGTAGCCATTGTATATTTAGACAATGGCCCATGTAGTAATACCATATTCCCTTTTCCTGACTTTGTTTTCCAGATTATGCAATACCATCAGGTTTAGGTGGGAGATTTATTCTGCAAAATGAAATTATATCCGAACAGCTTGTGCATACCAGCCAACATCCCCGTTATCGAACTTCTGGTCCCCACTTCCCAAATGTTTGTTGATAATGGAGAGAACATGTAGTTATTTTCTCGATCATTACATGTACATTACATTATTACTGTTTATGTCATCTTTCATTTCTTACCTTTTGGATTTCATAAATTGGATTGCTATTTATCTGCTTTCACATTCAGAAATATTGTTATTATCTATATAGCTATAGTTGCTTGTTTCCTTCCATATCCTCTGATAAATGATTGGGTTGTCAGTGGGGTGGTCAAAGACAAAAGCAAATGCACTAAGGAAAATGGCAGGTTCTATGAATAAAATCTTCTTCATGATGAAGGTCTGGTTTAATTCTCTGGGGGAAAAAAAAGGAAACCAGTAATCAAATGTATTTCAGTATCAATAGTATACTTAAAAAAAAAAAAAAGCAAATGTGAAGTTGAAGTTTTGTGGAGCAAAGGGGAAATTAAGGAGATCTCAGGGAGTTTACTTTTGACCAAAGGAGAGTTTATTTTACCTAGGAGCAGGAGTCTCAGTAAATTGGAAGACTTCAGATTTTCTATTTTAACAGGAGGTACTTTTTTGAATTATAGCTTGGAAACAACCTTTACTAAATATCATCACTGACTGTGGCCACCCATCATGTTTCAGATTACTGCTTTTTAATTCTTTTAATTTAATTTAAATTAGTTAATTTGCCTACTAGTTTTTGTGGCACAAATTACAAGAGCCCTTCAGGACATCACCGTTGCCTAATCGAACATATTGATCTTGGCATATTTGCCATTCTCTCGCACAAAGGGCTATTATTACAGGACAAATCCATGGTAAAAGCTAAAAGAGGATTATTGAGACTCACCTTAAGCTCAGATCTTGCGGTTGGTCCGGCAGGGCAGGAGTCTTGAGTGTTAGGGTTCCAGTTTCATCCTTGGCTCTCAGTACCAGTACTTCCTAGCCGTCTTATGGCAACTCCTGTGGGAGGCAGAAGACTCACCTGTCCCTCGGGGTGAGCCGGGCTTCCCCCACTTCTTAGTCATGGGCAACTAGAGGAGTAGCAGGAGCAGAAGGAGGAGGAGGGAAAATGCGCTCCGCCCTACCTGAAGCTTTCAGTCGGTATGGCCAGTCTACCCACCCGAAGCAGCCAATCGGTGTGGCCAGTCTACCCACCTTTAGCAGCCAATCGGTGTGGCCAGGTCTAGGCGGCCAAAGTGAAATTAGCAGGGGCTCAACCTGAGTTCACTAAGCTCACCTAGGACCCTCAGGGCCGCTCTTTAAACGCACAAACGAAGCGAATTCCACTTGGACACGCACAATTACGGGGGTGGGGGGAGGGGGTTTTAAGGGGGGTGGTCTGATTACTCCCCCCTAGCCCGGGGTCTCCCTTGCAGTGTAGATCTAGCACATAGAACCGTGCCTGAACAGGAGTCGCGGTTCCAGGTATCTTCTGGAGCCCGTTGCCAGATGAGATCGTCTCCCTCGCACCTAAAGTGGGCTCCCCTTCCTGGGGCTCTCCCTACTCCTCGGCTCCTTTCACTTCCTTCTTCCCCCGGGAGCGACAGCAGCTCCTCCGTCACTCATTCCACCCCATTCCACCGGAGCGGGGCAGAGAGCTGCCCCCCCCCCCGCCCCCTTCCTCCTTCCTGCCCTAGACGGTGACAAAGACCGTGACGTCCTCCTGCGGCTTTGCCCAATCGGAGCCTCGGCCCGCTTCCCCCTGGAGCCCCGCCCCGAGGACAAGAGAGGACTGGAGAGGGGCCAGCACCTCACACACGGGAGCGTTAGCAATGCTGGGGAGGGAGCGCGGGGTGTCTGTTGCTATCTTTCTGAGCCCGACCTGATGACTGGGGCCCCGCGGCCTTCCCGATCCCCAGCCATTGGCCTGGGCGATGTCATTCACTCGCCCCAGCTCCGCCCCTCTGTCAAATTGTGTGCCAGAGTCTGTGCTCTCCGCCGAAATTTTTGGTGGGGGTGGGAAGTAAGAAGGCCGCCGAGACGGATTAATTACAGTAAATCTAGTGCCACGGGTTGTAAACCTTAGCCCTACCCTATTTTAGTACTCTTGTAGAGTGCGATTTGTGGGTCAAATGTTTTTGTTTGTTTGTTTGTTTCTATGAGACAATTCCGGGTCTAAATACTTGTTTCAGCACCAAACACCTGAGTCCCAGATGGGGGACTCAGCCCAGGTCACAGGCTGGGTCCCGGCCTATTTCAGGACACAGGAGGGAAAATTAGTGGCCTCTACACAAGCCTTTAAATTCTGGGCCAACTTCCAACTTTTTATGTGCAACTGTGGTGTAGATACAACCTCCCCTGGCTGTCCAAATCCCTGGATAAAGAAACTACCCAATGGGTCTGCCCCTAGGCCAATGCCAACAGAATTAACCCAGATAAACACATTCTCCTTAAAACATGAAAGCTAAAAATAAGAAAATGTGTTCTGATAGGTTTTTTTTCCCCATCTATGTATCACAGGGGCAGAGAAAGTTCATATATATATTCTCATTCTTGGCTCTCTCTATTTTTCTTTTATTCATAGAAAAAAAGAAGAAACCATTTTCAGACTAAATTCAGCTCTTTTACTCTCTGGCTACCCACCTCTGAGATGAGAGCTGTGTATCAAACTTTTTCTTCTTTCATTAGGTAATATTAAGGGAAGGCATTATGACAGAGTAGAAGGAGCATTGGCATAGAGAAACCTGGACTCTTATCCTGGCTCTGTCACTAGATAGAGTGACCTTGATCAAGTCACTTATAACCTTGCTGGAAGCTCAGGTTCCTTATCTATAAAGGGGAGATAACAATATCTCCCTAGATTTCTTCACTGAATTATGTTGAAGATCAAATGATATAGTTATGAGAGTTAATTCCAATCAACAAATATTTATTAATATTTTGGAATTCTTAGTATTTTAGAAATATTTATTAAGTTTAACTCATAATCTCTTACCTCATGCCCCACCCCTCTTCTTCACTTCCTTCCTACTTTTGAGAGCACTACCATTTCAATTCCAGTCACCAAAGCTTTCTTTCTTTCTTTCTTTTTAAGGTAAACCAACTATTTTGTTTTCCTCTGATTAGTTCAGGAATTTTGATAGGCAGATAGATCTTTACATTGGCTTTGGAGGGGGTCTGGGGGCAGCACCAGCAGGTCTGAAGCGGGGTGGGGGTGTCCGATCCTTTCGTGCCTCACGAGACCGATTCCTCACTACCTTGCTGTGGATCGCGCAGCTCACACAGTAATGCAGTTTCACATACAGTTTGGGAAGCACATAAGAGTCGAAAACACTGGCCTCGGAGATGTCCCTGACGGCCGCGGCTTCCACGATGTTGCGGATGATGAACTTCTTGGTGGCCTTGTCCTTGGGCACGCAGCGGGCGCAGTTGGTGCAGCTGTGGCCCTTCTTGGCCCGCCCGTTGTTCCTCCTCTTCTTGGTCATCTTGTAAGTCAGAAGCTGAAAAAGCCAAAGCTTTCTACCTAAGTTTCATCCTCCACTTCTTATTCCCTCTCACTCCTCATATCCAATGTATTGCTAAATCCTGCCATTTCTACCTTCATGGTGTCTCCCTAGTGTAAGGATTCATTTGCTTTCATGAAGTGGGGACAGAAGAAATCTGAGCTGTAGGAAGGTTTGAGATGGGCAAGAAAACTAACAACTGGGAATATATTGGAATGAAGTATGGAAGAAATAGTATCTAAATTTGGCTTTCATGGAAAATAAGGATTCTGAAAGGTAAATATGAAGGAAGACCAAGTGCACTGAAGGCATAGAAGGTGGCTTCTGTGAATATGCCCATGTGAATGAAGATAACTGCAGCATATGAATTAATATTAAGTTAGAAGATAAATGAATGCAAATAACTTGACAAAACTCTCCAGAGTCAATACATGGTTGAAAACTACTCTGGAAGATACAGTACAGCTGATACAGTACATAAGACCAAGAGCTATTCCTCACTGGATAAGTGGTTAAAGGATATGAACTAACAAATTGTTAATAATTATAAGAAATATTGCTTTAAATCACCATTAATAAGAAAAATACAAATAAGAACAACTTTAAAGTTGTACCTTGAATCCAGCTAGTTGACAAAGATGACAAAATGTGAGGATTGTCAGTTTGCAAAGACAAGCACAATGATGTTTCATTGGTAGAGATATGAATTGTTCCAGCCGTTCTGGAAAGCATTTTGGAAGTAGACGAGAGAAAAAATAAAATATATATATATATTTTACTCAAAAATCCCACTTCTAGTTAAGTATTCCCCACAGGGTCAAAGATAGAATAAAGGGACCCACATATACCAAAATATTTATAGAAGTAGTTTTTGTAGTTTCAAGGAACTAGAAATAAGAATCAATTGAGGATAGCTAAAAAAATTGTGGCATGTGCAAGAAGTATAGGAAAATATATCGGAGTGGATGAAAATGAAGTCAGCAGAACCAAGAAAACAGTATACACAATGATGTGTTCAGTCATTTTCAACTTTTCTTGAAATCTATTTGGGGTTTTCTTAGCAAAGATACTAGAGTGGTTTGCCATTTCCTTCTCCAGCTCATTTTACAAATGAGGAAACTGAGGCAAACATGGTTAAGTGACTTGCTCAGGGTCACACAGGCAGAAGCATTTGAGGCCATATCTGAACTCAGGAAAATGAAGCTTCCTGACTACAGGCCCAGCACTCTATCCGCTGCACCACCTAGCTGCCCATACACAATGGCTACAACACTGTAAAGGAAAGAACAACAAAAACAAATGAATCTGAATGCTTTATAAGTATAATCATCAAGGTCAGTTCAGAAGAAGAGAAGAAATGCACCTCTCTCTCTTCATACAGGTAGCAGGTGATGCCACAGTGCACATAGTGCCAGGCCTGGAGTTAGGAAGACCTGAGTTCAAATCTGACCTCAGACACAAGCTGTATGACCCTGGGCAAGTCTCTTAACCTCTATGAATGGGAATAATAACAGTATGTATCTTACAGGGTTGTTGTGAGGAACAAATAAAATATATTTGTAAAGCACTTGGCACAGTGCCTGGCACATAATAAGTACATTAGCTATTATTCTTGGCAGAGATAAGGGCCTATGGCTGTGTAACATTGAATACATATATTGCAGACTTGGTTGATGTGTTGTCTAGTTATACTTAACTGCTTTATCTCCCCTTTTTTTTTTATCCTGTGTTATAAGGAACAACTCTCTGAGACAGTGAACCAGGGGTAGTATATTTGGAAATGAAGGTGATATAAAAACAAAATTCAGCAAGAAAATCTGTTGAAGGTTCCTCTAAAACATTGAAGTCATGCAAGACTCTATCAGAGATCATTCAAGTAGGGACAAATGTTGGCACCAGAATTAAGCTGGAAAGCATTACTAGGGATTGTGGAGTACTGGGCAAGAAACCAAAGCTCCTGATCTGAGTTTTTCACTGCCTGTGTTTCCATTCTTTTTTTTTTTTTCTGCATTAGTCATGTTGTGAAAGAAGATTCAGAACAAAAGGGAAAAACCTAAAAAAACAAAAAACACAAACAAAAGTAGAAACAGTATGGTTTAATCTGCATTCAGAATCCACAATTCTTTTTTCTGGATGTGGAGAACATTTTCCATCATGAGTCCTTTGGAATGTCTCAGATCATTGCACTGCTGAGGAAAGCCAAGTCTATCACAGTTGATCATTACACAATGTTGCTGTTACTGTGTACAACGTTCTCCTGGTTCTGCTCACCTCACTCATCATCAGTCCACTTAAATCTTTCCAGGTTTTTCTGAAATCTGCCTGCTTATAATTTCATATAGCACAATAGTATTCCATTACTTGTACATGTGGGTCCTTTTCCCTTTTCCCTATGGTCTCTTCGGGACACAGACCTAGCAGTGGTACCACTGGGTCAAAGGGTATGAACAGTCCCATAGACCTTTGGGTATATTTCCAAATTGTTTGGAATGATTGGATAAGTTCACAACTCCACCAACAATCTATGCTTCCATTCTTTCAGGGAGTCAAAAGCATTTATTAAGCACTTACTGTGTGTCAGGTACTCTGCTAAGTGCTGGGGATACAAAGAAGAGCAAAACAAAACAAAAATAACAAAAACCCTCAAGGAGGTCACATTCTAATGGGTAAGACCATGAGCAAAAAATTGTACATATTTTATATATATATGTATATGTATGTATAGATGTGTGTGTAGATGGTATAAATATTATCTTTTATATATTATATATTTGTGTGTATAGATAGCATAAATATTATCTTTTATATATTATATATTTGTATGTATAGATGGCATAAATATGTATTACAGATTAACTGGAAGTTAATATACCCATATATTATATATTAAATGGAAATTCTTCTCAGAGAGACAGCTTTAGCAATGAAAGAAGGGGAAGGCCTCCTGAAGAATGTGAGATTTAAACTGAGTCTTGAAGAAGGCCAGGGAAGCCAAGAGGCAGAGGCAAGGAGGGTAAGCATTAGCAATGGGGGACTGGCAGGGAAAAAGCATGGAACTGGGAGATGAAGTGTCTTGTGTGAAGAAGACCAAGAAAGTTGGGGTAATTGGATCATGGCATTTGCGGAGGGCAGTAAAGGGCAAGAATACTGAAAAAGCAAGAAGAGGGACAGGTTGAGAAGTGTTTTAAAAGCCAGGGGGAAAAAGGGATTTTGTATTTGATCCAGGAAGTAATAGGGAGCTGTTGGAGTTTATTATGTAATATAAGATGAAGAAGAAGGGCAAAGAGGAAACTCACAGTAAATGGCCTCTTTTTTTTTTTCAGTAAAACATGAGGCAATGGTCTCAGCTGAGAAGGGTGGGGGGAGTTGTGAGCGTTTTGATGGGGGGGGGATGAAAAGGTTCCCAAAAACTGCTGTGAAGAGTGGGATAGGGAGCTGATAGGGTGGAAGGACTTGTCTAGGAGCAGTGAGAACACAGTAGAGGTTGTGTGATTTTTCCATCTTCATTCAGCGGAAGGAGTAAGAAAAGAAAAGTTTTTAATATGAAAGTAATTTGCTAACTATGGAACAGGCATTCCTGAGGGCACAAGGAAAGGAGCAGGTAGATCTCTAATGAGATATTGCTGGGTAGGGATGTTGTTGTTTGTGCTTCGTTCTCAAAGAGGACCATGACATCAGGAGGTGATGTCATGACTTGCACTGAATTGGATTTAAGTGAGGAAGGGTTATGCAAGGTCACCAACCTCATTCTCTCCTCCAGAGCCATTTGGGTCCAGTGGTAAGATATTCTTCAGGATGACTGGAGATGGCCCTGTATGTTTTTAAGGCAATTAGGGTTAAGTGACTTGCCCAGGGTCCCACAGCCAGTAAGTGTCTGAAGTGAGATTTGAATTCAGATCTGCCCAATTTCAGGGCCAATGCTTTATCCACTGCACCACGTAACTGCCCCTAAGGGAATAGGCAGTATGAGATAGGTCATGCTGTTTATAGTTATAGTCAGGAGTTCAGAGTTATTGGGGGGAGGAATATATTCGGGGTAGGAGTATACTAACCATTGAAGAATGAGTCCAGATAGTACGAGTGGCTAAAGAGCAGTGTTTTGAGAGAGCCAGGTAATTAATCTATTCAAAGTCCTCCCTCAAGGTTCTACTTTGTAAGGGATAATGATGTGTTCTGTGAGTCCTGGGAGATCAAAAAGGAAGAGGAAAAGGTATGGTTGGCTTCTGTACAAGAGGCAGGGGATGGCCTTCCAAGATTGGTCTTGTCTGGGAGTTAGCCTTAAGGTTCACATGTATTATGTCATTTTATCAGCCCAACAACCCTGTGAGATAGGTGCTACTATTATCCCCATCTTACAGTTGAGAAAACTGAGGCTCTGACTTGCCCCATGTCACATAGCTACTGAGTGTCTGATGCAGGATTTGAACTCAGGTCTTCCTGACTCCATGTCCAGCACTCTGCCTGTTGTGCTACCTCACTGACTCCTAAATCATGACTTTAGGCACATTGGTTTCAACCAAGATGGGATCTGTGAGGCTCCAGATATACCAACACAGGAGTAGAGGTTAAACACTGCTTGAGCTCAGTGTGGTGCCTGGCACATAGCAAGTGCTTAATAAATGTTTATTAATAGATGACTTATTGATTGAGCTCATTAGCAGTTTCTATTACCAGTGGAAGAGCTCTAGATACTTTAAGTGGATCCTTGAGGGATGCCAAAAATCTAGACAATTTCAGAATAAAACAACAGTGGTACCTTAGGAAGCCCAGAAATTAGGGTAGAATTTGATTGACATGAGAACTCCCACTGAAGTTTATGTAGCCTCCAACTTTTCAGAAGGTCCATTCACAGATCTTGCTGACTTAAAATGTGTCTTAGGGACATTATAAATCTCTTCTTGGGCCCATTGGAATTCCTTCAGTCTCATAAATAAATGGTTTTCCTGCAGGGCTAGAGAATGGTTCAAATCAAGGTATGCTGGTCAAGGTTTCAGGAGTTAATTAGTATGTCATAAAAATGAAGTAATACCTGTCAGAGTACTTGATCTCTGAGTCCATGATCACTGATATGCCTTTTAAGAAGGGTGAGCAGTTCAGAGAGTGTTCTTAGGGATAATAGCATCTGTTGACTGACTGACTGAGAATCATACAGAAAGGATCCTACAAGTTGATGGAAATCTTAAGGCAAGATTACATAGATAGATAGATCTGTAGGTATATGTATATATTTATATATGTATGGATACACATATACATATATGGATACACAAATATCTATATCCGTATCCATATCTGTATCCATATCTGTATCCATATCCATCTCTCTCTCTCTATATATATATATATATACCTATACCTATATCTCTATCTCTATCTATCTCTATATCTGTATCTGTGTCTGTATCCATAGCTGTATCCATATCTATATTATCTATATCTATCTATACACATACATACATACATACATATATACATACATACCAAGGAGTTTGAGGAGGGATGATGAGTATTCCAAAGACAGCAATGGCTGCATCCCTGATAATCATTTCTGAATCCTTCTCTAATTTGTTAAAGCATGCCTATAAGAGGAGTTATGGAACTCAACAGTTATTTGCACTCTTTGATAAAAACTCTCTAAAGAACTGATTAGAAGATAGAGAATGGCTTATTCCAACGCAGTCTATAAACACTTATTAAATGCTAAGCAATGGGGATATCAAGAATGGTAAAAGATAGTCCCTGCCCTCCAGGAGTTCACAATCTAATAGAGCAGACGACATGCAAGGAACTGGGAATAAACAAGCTACATAGAGGATAAATCAGCAGAGACAGGGGAACATATGGGAAAATTCATTCAAGTAATCATATTCTCCAAAGCTCCATGGAAGTCCCATCCAAGTCACTGGCTCTCCTTGTTAATAGCATAGTCCACTATATACATCATTAGTCACTATCTCCAAAGCCAAAGCCAGAACATGTAAACACAAAGTTATTTCAACATATAGCATAGTATGCTAGATAAGTCACTTTTGAATTGAAATATTAGGGAAAGAAATTAAGTTTTCATTTCTGACCTGTCAAATTACTACTGTCACTGAGCACCAAGCTTAGCATGTTTGTGTAACTTTTTTTTTTTTGGTGCAGGGCAATGAGGGTTAAGTGACTTGCCTAGGGTCACACAGCTAGTAAGTGTCAAGTGTGTGAGGCTGGATTTGAACTCAGGTCCTCCTGACTCCAGGGCCAGTGCTAATCCACTGTGCCACCTAGCTGCCCCCTGTTTGTGTAACTTTTTTTTTTTTTGGGTGAGGCAATTGGGGTTAAGTGACTTGGCTAGGGTCACACAGCTAGTAAGTGTGTAAAGTGTCTGAGGCCAGATTTGAACTCAGGTCCTCCTGAATCCAGGGCTGGTGCTCTATCCACTGCGCCACCTAGCTGCCCCCTTGTGTAACTTTAAGGGGAAGGGAATACATCTTTATTAAATGCCTATTGTGTGCCAGGCATTGTGCAAAGCACTTTACAAATATTACCTGATTCGAACCTCACAACAACCCTGCCATGTAGGTGCTATTATTATCTGTATTTTATAGTTGAGGAAACTGAGGCAGATTGTGATTCATTGACTTGCCCAGTGTCATATAACTACTAAGTATCTGAAGCTGAATTTGAATTCTGGTCTTTCTGACCGCAGGCCCAGGGTTCTAGCTACTAAAACCATAAAACATTAGCTATAAGATATTTGAGAAATGGTTTTCTATAGTGAGATGCAGCCTGGTGGCAGATCTAGTGAGCCCATCATTCTAGTTCCCACCCAGGGAACCTCTGCTCTTGATTGGTGAGAACATGTCCAATATCCACCACATGGCACTCTGGTAATCTTTCTGCCAAGTTGCTTCATGAGTGTTTCCCTCTCCTACCTTTCCTCATCTTGCTTTGGGAACAATAATCAAATCAGTTCTGTAATTCCTATAAAGGAAATGCCAATCAAGTATCCCACCCTGGCCATCACTCCCCTACATGTGTGGTCTTCCCTTATTAGAATGTAAACTCCTTGAGGGCAGAGTCTTTCTTGCTTTTCACATTTGCACCCTCATAATTTGGCACATAGTAAATACTTAATAAGAACTTTTTCATTCATTCCTTCATATGCTGGATATAGGTCATCTCAAAAGAAGAAAGAGGCCAGTGCCCTTGGGAGGCTGTTGACAACAGTTACGATCAATTGCTCAGTCTTCCTGCTTTGGGTAACAATAATAAACCAAGATCTTTATAGGAAGCCAATCTAAAGAGGGGACTTGGCTGTAAGGGTTGGTCCAATATCCAGAGAATCATCTGATAACTTTAAAATATGTGGGTGAGAAATGGAAAGGTCTCCCAGTAGAACAAAGCTGAATCTAGACCAGAATTTGCAATTTTCTTTTTCCTTATAGAGAAAATGAACATGGGACAGGACATTCAGCTGCATGTCAAGTGCAAAAATATTGTAAGGAGTTTATTATATGAAGCACATTTTGACAATTAGAAATTACCTTTGATAAGGATTTATGAGAACTCAGTTATTGTAATGACATAGATGAACTTAACACAAATGTTCAGACATTATGTTCATACATAGAAGCTGAAAGAAAGCAGGAATGGTCTTGTCATGTGACAGAAGTGTCTGATGATTTCTATTGAGACAGTGATCTTGGAGGGTTAGAATAGCTAATATTTATGTTTTAATGTTTACAAAGCATTTTACTGGACCCTTAGAACAACTTGAGGCGGGTAGGTGGCATGGTGGAGAGAGCACCAGGCCTGGAGACAACTCAAAATGCATCTTCCTGAGTTCAAATCTCGCCTTAGACACTACATAGGGAAAGCCACTTAACCCTGTTTGCCTCAGTTCTTCATCTGTGAAATGAGCTGCAAATGGCAAAGCACTCCAGTATCTTTGCCAAGAAAACCCCAAATGGATTCACGAAGAATTGGACACAACTGAACAACAACTCTGTGACATAGATTCTGTTATTATCCCCGTTTTACAGATGAGAAAAACTAGGTTAAGAGGTTAAGTGACTTGCCCAGAGTTATAGAACTACCAAGTGTTTGGATTGAAACTCATTTTCCAGATGCCAAGTTAGCTACTCTACCATCTATCTGCCTTAAAAAAGGAGTAATGTCCCCACCCTGGGTTATTCTCATTCTAGCAAAGTGAGTCAATAGAGAATCAATATCTGTGTAACAAATATATTTTACTCACTCTGAAATCCCAAAGTTGCCAACAAGTTTTGGGTTTCAAGGTAGGTGTAATATATGGTCTGAGCCCTTGTTCAGCACCTGCTTTGTTAACAGATTAGATAGGAATTGTAAATCAAATAGCAAAGTATTTTGTTGAGAAATAAAAGCAAAGTAAAGAAATAAGAAAAATGAAGCAATGGAGTTATTTTCAGTACTTTCCCCCTCACCTCCACACCATTCCCAAATGAACATTACCTTTTGCAGACATTCTCTGGTAGAGAAGGGTTTAGGACCTCCTCCTCACCAAACAGATGCCTGGAAAACACATGCGCCAAAGGAAGGCTTCACTGTTGCTTGCTTTGTATTACAGTGGAAAGACCTGCTCAAATGACAGAATTTCAGAATTGGAGAAGACCTCAGTAACTTACACACACACACACACACACACACACACACACACACACACACACACATATTATATCAAATATATTATATCCAATGTATTGTACTATATACTATATATTAATTATATTAAAACAATAATATTGTTATAATACCACTAAATAATCATTACAATAATTATCCATGTATGATGTATAATATAATTATTATAAACCATAATAATACATTATACATTATTATAATACATAATTATATACCAATATTATGTAATATTTAATCATATATAATACATGGCAATAGTATATATTATCAATATAGCATACATCATTCATAGATCATCTAATAATACATATATGCATGTACATAAATATACTATAGTATACATATGCATATATATATATCTATGGATATAGATATGGATTAGACATAGCTATAACTATAGCTATAGATATAGATCATCCCTCCCATCAAGAATCTGTTCTACAACAAACATAATAAGTAATTGTCCAGATTTTTTTCTTGGAGAATTTTGAGGAAGAGGAATATACTAGCACCCCAGGAAGCCCATTTCACTTTTGACTCTCTCTAATTATTAGGAAAATTTTCCTTATATCAAGACTAAATTTTCCTGTTTTCAATTTTACCCCATTGCTCATAATTCTTTTCTCTGGATCCAGACTGGAAACAATCTAATCCAACTTCCAGTTGATGGCTCTTTAAATATTTAAAGATTCCCCATAAATCTCTTCTCCAATCTTTTTATTCCCTTTGATCTCTTCATATGTGGGATGAACTTGGAATTCCTTTACTCTCCTGGTGGCCTTCCTCTGGTCACTTTCCTGCTTTGTATCATCCTTCTGAAAATATGGTGCTCTGAACTGAATAGAATACCTCATATGTAGTCTAATTTGGGTAGAGTACAACGGAAGTACCACTTCCTCATTTCTGAAAGCCAAGCTCTCAATGCAGCCAAAGATGAAATTAATTTTTTTTCTGCCATATCACCCCGTTGACTCATTTGAGCTTGCATTTCATCCCTGATCTTCTTTGAGACAAGCTGCTGTCTAACCATGCATCACTCATCGCGTACTCATCAAGTCAATATTTTGAATCCATGTGTAAACCTTTACCTTTATCACTATTAAATTCACTATTTTGGATTCAATTCAATGTTCCAACCTGTTAAGGTTTTTTGGGACCTTTATCATCTAGGATGTTTTGCCATGCCTCCCAGTTCTACCTGCTTCATGAAACAATACAGGACCAAGGACAAATCCCTTGGATTTTGGAGACTTTCTTCTAAGTTGACAATGGACTATCAATGACTGTTCTGTGGTTCTTTGGAACCACCAATTTATCCAATTTCAAAACCATCTATCCCACATCTCTCCATATCTTTTATGAAAATGAGAGACCTTATCAAATGCTTTGCTAAAATTTAGGTAAATTATTATTTATTGCATTCCCCTTATCTGTTAGTTTAGTAACCCTGTCTAAGGTGAAAATAAAATTGATTCTTGATGAAACCATGCTATATCCTGGCAATCCCTGCTTCTCTTTTCTAAATGCTCATTAACCATCTCCTTAATAATGCAGTCTAGGTTTTGGCCAGGGTCAAAGTCAAATCATGGTTGAGAGGGTGAAGTCTCCATTCTCTTCCCTTTTTTGGACAATCTATTTTTTGGTTTATACTCCAAAAACATCAAAGAAGGAGGGAAAGAACCCACATGCACAAAATAGTAGTTCTTTTTGTTTTGGGGAAAAAACCCTGGAAACTAAGGAGGTGTCTATCAGTTGGGGAATGGCTGAGTATATGCATGTACTGGAATACTATTAAGAAATGATGGGGAGCAGCTAGGTGGCGCAGTGGATAGAGCAACAGCTCTAGATTCAGGAGGACCAGAGTTCAAATCTGGCCTCAGATGCTTAACACTTACTAGCTGTGTGACCCTGGGCAAGTCACTTAATCCCAATTGCCCAGCAAAAAAAAAAAAAGAAATGATGAAGGGGATGGTTTCAAAGAAACCTGGGAAGATATGTTTGAGTTTTTGCAAAATGAAGTGAGTAGAACCAGGAGAACATTTCATACAACAATGACAACAACTTTGAAACACTTAAGAACTGTGATTTATGGAATGACTACCCATGATTCCAGAGGACTTATTAAGCAACATGCTATCTAGCTCCGTACTATAAATCCCAGATATATGTATATTTAATATGTATAAATTATATACACATACCCAGGTACTAATATATTAGGTATAAAACATACAAAAATAGACATTTTAATTTTTAACATTAATTTTTTAATATAAAATTTTGAGTTCCAAATTTACTCCTTCCCTCCCCACCCCCTTCATAGGATGGTAGGCAATTTGATATGTTATATATGTGCAATCACATAAAACATATTTCCATATTACTCATATTATTTTGTTTTGGTTTTTAGTTTTTGCGAGACAATGGGGGTTAAGTGACTTGTCCAGGGTCACAGAGCTAGTAAGTGTCAAGTGTCTGAGGCTGGATTTGAACTCAGATACTCCTGAATCCAGAGCCAGTGCTTTATCCACTGCGCCACCTAGCTGCCCCAATATTACTCATATTGTGAAAGAAACAAAAGGGAAAAAAAACATGAAAAGAAAACAATTTAAAAGTAAAAATAGTATACTTCAATCTGTATTCAGACTCCATCAGTTCCTTCTCTTGATGTGCTTGGCACATGCTGTTGTTGTTCAGTAATTTGGGTGTATTTGACTCTTTGTGCCCCCATTTGTGGTTTTTTGGCAAAGGTACTGAGGTGATTTGCCATTTCCTTCTCCGGTAGATTAAGGTGAACGGAGGTGAAGTGATAAAAAGTTGGCAGCTGTCTGATTTCTACAAAGAGGGAGACCTTTAAAATGAATTGAGCTGCAATGTGGGTACTCCCCCAAATGCTGCTACATTGTGGACAGCAGAGTGGGGCACTGGATGGAGCACAGTGGGCCTGAAATCTGGAAAATAAGTTTGAATGCAGCCTGAGACGATCACTAGCTGTGTGACCATGGGCAAGTCACTTACCCTCTGTTTGTCTCACTCTCCTCAACTGCAAAACAGCACCAACCTTATGGTGTTATTATGAGGATCAAATGAAATAATATTTGCAAAGAGCTAAGTACAGTGTCTGGCACATAGTAAGTACTCTATAATTGCTTCCATCTTTCATTTCCTTATATAACACCTTCCCCTGTAATGCTACCGTGGCACAGAGACAAGGAAGTTAAGTTGTTTGTCAATCATACTCAAAGAAGACCAATGACATCATGATGTTGGGGTCAGGGTACAGTGCATTCTATGGTGGGCAAGCCCTCCAATATGAGCCAAGCTGGGCACAAATAGTCTGTTTGAACATTTGTGATGGAGATGTCTTTAAATTTGTGCATCTCGTATTTCTTTTGAGTTACAGTGATTCTGCTCTGCTCACAGAGCATAGCACCTTCTTGGATGTGGGCACAGCATGCTGAGCAGTCCTGTGCCATGTCTCCCATGTCTCCCAATTGGTTCCAAAGTTCTTCAGAGAGACCTTGAGAACACTCTTGTATGCCTTCTTCTGACTGAGTTCTCCGTAAAGTAACAGGGAAGCGAAAGTATACCATTTCAAAGAGAAAAGAGAGCTTAAAAATTGAACAGCATGAGATTTTCATTAAAAGAAAGACATCCTTTGTCTTGTGAGTGAAAGCCCAATAAAGCAGAAGAGTTTTCCAGAAAATAGATCCCAATTTAATTAGAATCCTGTTGAAATGAAACTCCCTTTTAGATATGATGCCAATTTTGTTGGGCTCTAAGAAATTGATTTTCAGCTGGCGAAAGGGCTCCAGTCCTTCCAGTCTCAATTTGAATCCAACTTTAATAGAAGATTTTCATTACAGTGTTAATAGAAAAATTCTCTTGTCAGTGTCTCAGATGAGAGGCTGCTGAGAGGCTTCAGTTTGTCCTTTACTACAGTTAGTATAAATACAAAAGTTCTGTGGAGCTCTTATAGATCTTAGAGAAAATATTCAGACTCTCTATTTTATTTTTGCAAGTTCCTGAGAATTTTTTTTCCTCACAGAGATCATAGGATTAGATATCCTCTACTTAATTTTCTTCCTCTAACTATCCCCGCTCCCCCCCCATTTTGTAGATAAAAGAATTAAAGCAAGGTAAAAGATTCATTTAAACTTTTGCTGTTCTGTCATTTCAGGTAGGACTGATTCTTCATGACCCCATTTGGGGTTTTCTTGGTAAGTTACTGGAGTAATTTGCCATTTCCTCCTCCAGTTTACCTCACAGATGAGGAAACTACATCAAACAGGGTCAAGTGACTTGCACAGGGTCACATAGCTAGTAAGTATCTGAGGCAGGATATGAACTCAGGTCTTCCTGGTTCCAGGCCTACTGCACTCTATTCACTGAGCCACCTGGCTATCCAGGTAAGAGACTTAAAGCATGATAAATGGCTTGTTTAAACTTATGTAGGTAGTAAATAGCAGAACCCAGATTTGAACCCAGGTCTTCTGACTCAAAGCCCCTCTGTGATGGCTTTGAAGTTCTTCAGCTGCTTTAGGAATATAACATTTGGGGAGGGTCAAATTATATTCCCACAGTTCACTAAACATCAGTAAATTCTACTGGAGTCTGTGCCTTATCATCCTGTCCTGTTTCCAACACTGAAGTAATGAGTCCTAAATACTCTTGAAAACAATGGCATGCTCCAAAAAATGACAGTGAGGGTTTTTTACCAGACTGTGTAAGTTTTGGTCTTATAAGAGACGAAATAACTTGACCATGTTAGGTTCCTTAAGAATAGATGATGACGTGCATTAAGCCAAGGGTTTTAAACCCGCCCCCACCCACAACCCCCACCCTGCCTTGGGAACTGCCCAGAATAATCACACTTCTCTATGTCTTTGTCTGTCTAATTGGGTTTGTGACTACATGCCAGGGTTTACTGAACCACCAAGCAACACTAAGTTCCAAGATATTCTCTGCCAAAACGTGTCTGAAAACAAAGTTCTCAAATTCCTGTTCTCTAGATCAGGACACAATTTTAAGCAAGGAAAGTGTGAAAGCCTCTTATTTATAAAGCTGGTCTGAAACATGTGATTTAGTAATTTTAGGTGACAATACTCACAGTGATTTGTTCACTTCCTCTAACAAAAGAAGAGCTTTGAAGGTGATGGAAAGAGACAAAGGAAAGGGAGGCAAAAGAACTCTTTTAGACTGTGTAGTGCTGGGTGATGATGTGTGAGCAGAAATAGCACTGCTACCTCTCCAGTGTGCCATCCTTTTGGATTAAATAATTCCCAAGAAGCTACTGCAAAGGACTGCTACTCCTCTATTGTTGTTTTGCTAATATCTAGACTATCAAGGGAATTAATTAAACCAGTTAGGGATAAAGGAGAAACAACACTTCCAGACCTCAAACTGTATTTTAAGGCAGCAGTCATCAAAACATCTGGTACTGGTTAAAAAAGAGAGAAGTAGATAATGGAACAGACTCTACATGACAGAATCAGAAACAATAGAACTCAATAACCCAGTGTTTGGTAAACTATGAAATATAAATTACTTAAGAAAGAAATCCCTCGGGGCAGCTAGATGGCACAGTGGATAGAGCACTGGCCCTGGAGTCAGGAGTACCTGAGTTCAAATCCGGCCTCAGACACTTAACACTTACTAGCTGTGTGACCCTGGGCAAGTCACTTAACCCCAATTGCCTCACTAAAAAAAAACCAAACAAAGAAAGAAATCCCTCTTTGATTAAAAAAAAAAAAAAACTTCTGGGAAAACCAGAAAGCCGTCTGGCACAAATTAGGCTTTCAACACCTTATGCCACACATCACAATAAATTCTGAAGGAATATATAACAATATTAAAGATTATACCATAAAAAAATTAGAAGAGAAGTAGAACATATAATTTTCATTGCTATGGGCAAGAGATTTATTTTTAACCACACAAGGGATAGAGACACTTTTTTTGGTTGTTATTCAGTAGTTTCAGTCACATCTGACTCCTAGTGACACCAATTAAGGTTTTCTTGGCAAAGATACTGTGGCAGTTTGCTATTTCCTTCTCCAGTTCATTTTATAGATGAGGAAACTGAGGCAAACAGGGTTAAATGACTTGCCCAGGGTCATAATGGGGCTGGATTTGAACTCATTACGATGAGTCTTCCTGACTCCAGACCTGATACTCTATTCACTGTGCCACCTAGCTGTTCTAGAGACAATTATGAAAGATAAAATAGATAACTTTTTTATATTAAAGTGGAAATCTGCAAAGCAATATATGTGTATATTCATGTTTACATACATGAGTGTTTACATATGTGTTATATACATGTATATATGTATGTGTGTACATATATATATTTAGAGAGAGAGAGAGAGAGAGAGAGTGCACCAGCCATTCCCTAATAAATAACAGATCAAAGAACATGAACTTAGAATGGTAAACTATTAACCATCATAAGAAAGAAATGTTCCTAATCACTAACAATAAGAAAAATCCTAATCAAAACCGGGAGATTTCACCTCTTGCTCAGAAAACTGGCAAAGATGACGACTGATAGGAAGAATGAATTTTGGAGGGGTTGTGTGAAATTTGACATACTAGTAGTGCATTGTTGGTGGAGCTATGAATGAATAAACCATTTTAGAAAGCAACTTGGAATTATGCAAATAAAGTGACTAAAATAACTATACTCTTTTTTTTTTTTTTGCAGGGCAATGGGGGTTAAGTGACTTGCCCAGGGTCACACAGCTAGTAAGTGTCAAGTGTCTGAGGTCGGATTTGAACTCAGGTACTCCTGAATCCAGGGCCGGTGCTTTATCCACTGCGCCACCTAGCCGCCCCCATAACTATACTCTTTGTCCTAAAGGTTACACTTCTAGGCTTATGCTCTAAGGAGATGATTGAGAAAAAGTCCTCATATACACCAAAATATTTATAATAGCATTTTTCAAGTTAGCAAAAAATTGTAAATTAAGTAAATGTCCACTGATTGGGAAATAAACAAATTGTGGTACATGAGTGTAATGGAATATTACTGTTGCCCTAAGAGCAAATAAATATGACTACAGAGAAGCATGGAAAGATCTACATGATATGATGCAGCGTTTTGTATACATGTTGTTGTAAGTTCCCTAAGTCTAGGGACTCTTGTTTTGGCTTTTAGATATCTTCAGTACCTAGCTTAGCACTTTGCATTCAGTAAGCACTTAACCAATTTTTCTTAAATTGAATTGAAGACATATGTAAGAATAGCACAGGTTGAGAAGGCATAGATGGATTGCAATCTGCACCACTGGAGGGAGTGTCCACACTGAAGAAATCACAGATGCATTGATGTTGTGACAATTTCAGCCACAGATACAGTCCAAATTTAGAGAACACAGCCCAGAACTCTGGCTGGGCATCGAAAACTTTATAGTCGTGGGCCAATGGTTTAGAGATCTATGCAATGTATTGCCAAAATGAATACTTTTTACAAAGGGCTTTAAATTATATATTTATAGCACAAAAGGTTTACATAGCTTTTAGTGTCCTATTCATATAAAATTGCTTTTCATACCACCTAAATCCTCAACAAAGAGTCAGTATATTTATGTCTGTCCTGTTTCCTCTAGCAGTCCTATATATGGCCTTTAAAAAAAAAAAGCACATGGAGCCAAATACTTTTCTTATGTAGGGATACAGGAAGTGCTCAAAGATGAAAACTTTTTTAGAATCCGAAAAACACTTTAAGAGGTTATTTACTCCATCTTCTTGCCATCTGGAGAACTACAGGAGAACCATTCTAGAAAGAAACGTCGTGTTCCTGAAGAAGAAGAAGAAGAAGAAGAAGAAGAAGAAGAAGAAGAAGAAGAAGAAGAAGAAGAAGAAGAAGAAGAAGAAGAAGAAGAAGAAGAAGAAGAAGAAGAAGAAGGAGAAGAAGGAGAAGAAGGAGAAGAAGGAGAAGAAGAAGAAGAAGGAGAAGAAGGAGAAGAAAATACAACTGAATTTCAATACCGCAGATTAAAAGAGTGACAGACACACAGGGCAAATGAATGGCACATCAGATAGCTCCAATACCTTCTATTTCTATAGTAACATTATATTTATTTCCTTTAGCTGTGTAATGGATAGAGAGCTGGCCTTGGAGTCAGGAAAACCTGCGTTTGAGTTCTGACTCTGACCCATACAAGCCGGCGGAGGCCAGGCAAGTCACCTAACCTCTAACTACTTTAGACAACTCTCTGAGGCCATTATTTGAAGAAAAATTGCCAAACTGTATTAGATTGGGAATTCCTCACTCAGGAGCTCCCTACACCAATGAAACTACAAGTCCAGTCCCTATCCAAAATGCTACAATTGCTCATCTTATCTGAATAAAATTAGTGATTGGCTCCATCAAATTTGTATGAAACTATCATCAGGAGCAATAAAAGTCTTGCATTTTTTTTCAACCAAAGTTCATATAAGGAAGGAAATTTCTTCAAATAAGGAAAGGAAGAATGACATAACTGAAGAGACAACACTTATATGTATATGTGTGTGTGTGTGTGTGTATGTATATATATACATATATACATATTTATATATTACTCTAAAGTAAAGCATTTTCTTGACAACATTGTTTTAAGATAGGTGGCCCAAATATTATTATTCCCATTTTACAGATGAGAAAAAGGAAACAGGTGAAATGATACCCAAGGTCACATTGATAGTAAATGTCAGAACCTAGATTAATAACCAATTGGGCTGACTCCAAGTTCGACCAATTTTCTACTACACTTCATATTCTTGAATATGTGACAATAACAACAACAACAATACCACCAGCAAAATTTTATATAGTGCTTGCTATGCGCCAGGAAGTATACTAAATTCTTTATAATTAATATCTCATTTGATCATCAAATGATGCCTCTGGGAGGCAGGGGCTATTATTATCTCCATTCTGCAGATGAGGAAATTGAGGCAAACAGAGAATAAGTGACTTGTCCAGGGTCACACAGCTAGTAAATGTCTGAGGCTGGATTTGAATTCAAGTCTTCCTTGTCTCCTGGCCTGGGGTTCTTTCTACTCTGTACCTAGATGTTCTTTGTATTTGTATGAATATACTACTTTCATAGACTATGTTTATATGACACCAAAATCACTGAATTTATTTAATTTAATTAAAATAATTAAATTGTTAATCAAGTAAAAACTGTCATATGCCCTTAAACAAGTCAACAACAACAACCACCACAATAATAACTAATTTATGTAGTACTTTAAGGTTTGCAAAGTTCTTTACAAATATCTCATTTGATCCATACAACAACTTTGGGAGGAAGGGGCTATTATTTATCCCTGTTTTATGGATAAGGCTACTGAAACAGGTAAAATGACTTGCTCAGAGTCACATAACTAAGTAAGTATGTGAATCTGGATTTGAACTCAGGTCTTCCTGATTCCTCAGGTCCAGTACTCTATCCACTGCACCTCCTAGCTGTCTTAATTTGAGCATTATTAAACATTTAATATGTGTCAGGTACTATACTACGTGCTGACAATATAAAGAAAGGCAAAACCATATTATTAGGTAAACATGGCAAAGTTGGTGTTTCTAATTGAAAGTAAAGTTTTAAGAAGGCACCATCGGAGTGTATACATGCTATATTCTCTCAATGAGATGGAAATTCCAATACTCATCCCTAGTACCTAATATGGTGCTCTGTATGCAGTAAAAAGTGAGTAACTCTTTACTTAATTGAAGTGAAGACTGTGATGAGAGTAGCACAGGAGGAGATGGTACAGATGGGTTACAATCTGCCCCACTGGAAGGAGTGTCCACATTCATGAAATCCCAGACAAATCAAAGCATTGAAATGTGGATGTGTCACACTGATCTCAACCATGGATGCAGTCTCCATGATCTCTGGCTATCACAAAGATCTTGACAGTTCTACACCCTAAGTGGTTTTCCATCTGTAGTACAAAAATCAGTAGGGACTTAGGCACAGTCCCAGCTTGGCTCACACTATGATTTACAAACATTGCTCTTCCACTGTGCTCCAACTCCCCTCCCCCATCCCCTGAAGTGCCAGGTGCCTGAGATCAGAAGGAAGCATGGCTCCAGTTTGGTCCAGATGATTGCCAGACAGTTCAGCCTCAGAGGAAGGTTTCTGAAAGGGATCCTGGGCTCTGCCCTTACTCCGTGACTTGGGGTCCAGCATCTCTATGGTTGACATGAGATTCAGAAATGTGACCTGAATCTGTGTAATGCGTCCCAGCCTGGCTGATTGCCTAGATATTAGGATGCTCTGGATCCCCTTTGGGTGAGCAGATTGATATAAATTCTTTTAAATCAAATTCTATTGCTTTAGAATTCAATCAAGCAGCATTTCATGAGCCTGCATTTTGTTCTTTATTAAAATACTTTCCCACAGCTTTATTGCACAGTACTGCTCCTTGGTTCAGAGGACATGGGAAATACAGCAGATCTCCCTATTGCCAAAGACATCTTGTCACATACAATATAGGCTGACCCATAGGGGCCCAGAGCAGGCAGAGAAAATGAGTATTGTTTTCCATTCCAACACCCTGTTTAAGGAAGATAAAAATTACACTATGTTCAGTTCTTAAAGTCCCATGGGATGATTCCAAAGAATCATTACTAATGTGTATAGCTACAATAAGGTTTCTACAAACATTTTCCATTAACTCAGTGCATCTTTGAACAGCTTGTGCTTTCTAGAGGTTGCCTTGAACTTAAAACAATAGAAGCACATTTACTGGTGTCTTATTATCATGTCAGGACTGGCGACCATGTTGTAATAGCAGCTTTGCTTCTATGGAGCTAGAATCATTTTCATTAGGTGTGGAAGTTCCATTTAAAGCATCTGGGAGGCACAGTGAATAGAGTGCCAGGCCTGGAGTCAAGAAGACCTTGAGTTCAAATCTAGCCTTAGATATTCATTGACTGTGTGACCTTGGGTAAGTCACTGAACTATGTTTATGCCAGTTTCCTCATCTGTAAATGAGATAGAGAAGGAAATGGTTAACCAATTCAATATTTTTGCCAAGAAAACCTCAAATGGGGTCATGAAGAATTGGACAGGACTGAAAATGACCGAGTGATATGAAAATATATTTTGCATAACTTGCCAAATATAATTGAAATCATATTGCTTGCCTTCTTGTTGACTGGGGGAGCATGGAGGAAAGGAGAGATTTTAGAACTCAAAAAAATTTTTAAATGAATGTTAAAAAATTAATTTTAAAATGTTTTAAAGAAACAAAAAAAGTCCTTGGGGGCGTGGACTATCTTTCTACCTGTATTAGCCAACACTTAATATAGCATACATGATAAGCACTTAAGAAGTGCTTGTTAACTGACTGATTAAATGTTAAGAGGTGTTATCTATAACTTTAACAAAGTCAATAATGGAACAAGAAAAACAAAAAAAGAACAGTGTTGATAAATATGAGGAAAGGAGGCAGACCCCAAGTAAGGTTTATAGTTTTTGTCATAGTTTCTGCAGGTTTAAACTTTTTTTTTTTAAGGTCTTACAAAGTTGAGTTTAAGAGTTAAACTGTAATCTAGCAGGACAAGGATCTTTCCCACCCCCCCACCCCCCCTCCCCCCGCCCCAAGCTTTCAGCAATTCTGACCCTCACTCAGGCATAGAGCATTGAGTGATCTCCACCAATGAGGATAGTCTTAAGCAAATGAGTTTGAGTTGGGGCTTACATTCATGATATCTTCCAGACTTCCAGAGAGGATCACCATCCCTTAGTATTATGCCACCATTAATCTAAGGAACTTTCAAAGTCCAGTTTTAAACCCCAGTGTCCTATACTTCCAACTCTTCCACTCTCACTCACACTAAACCCATTCTTCATCTTCATTATGACCTCTGGTCCATTATTCTCTATTCCCTTATCTCTATTCCCATTACTACTAAGGTAACTTCACTTGCCCTCATTCAAACCACAACCCCATGGTCAGCACCTACTCATTTATCACTCTTGTATCTCTTGCCCCCTGACCTATTTCCATGTTGTAAATTTTTGTCTTTGGATTCTAGGATCATAGATTTAGAACTGAAAGTTAAGTTCAATCCTCTCCCTTAATTTTCCTCCCCTTTATTTTATAGGTGAGGAGGTCAAATAGGTTAAGTGATTTCCCTTAAGTCACACTGCAAGTATATGTTCACAGCAGGATTTGAACTTTGAACTTGGATCTCTGCCCCGGCCCCCCCCCCCCCCGCCCCCGCCCAGGCAATGAGGGTTAAGTGACTTGCCCAGGGTCGCACAGCTAGTAAGTGTAAAGTGTCTGAAGTTGGATTTGAACTCTGGCCCTCCTGAATCCAGGGCTGGTGCTCTATCCACTGTGCCAACTAGCTGCCCCTGAATGCAGGTCTTCTTGACTCAATTCCAGCATTTTATCTACTATGACACCTAGCTGTCTAGGATAACACCCACCTAATTTTAATTTTTTGGACTTTCTACTTTCTCCAGTTATCATCCTGTATTTATCTCTTTCAGAGCTAAACATCTCGAAAAAGTTACCTACATCTTGTGCTTCCACTCTCTCCTTACCTCCATTTAGCCTGACTTCTGTCAGTATTATATCAAAGTGACTCTTTCAAAAGACACCAATGACTTCCTAATAATCAAATTCAATGACTTAAAAAAAAACATCCTTGCCTGCCTTGAACTTTCTGCTACTTTTGACACTATCAATCTTCTTCTGTTCGATATTTTCTCCTTCCTTGACTTGAAAGACACTACACTCTCTCAGTTCCCTTCCTACCTCTTTAACGGTGCCTTCTGTATTTCCTTTACTCTCTCCTCCATCTCTTCTCAACCTTTTCCTGTGTGCATTCCCCAAGGGGTGACCTTTGCCCCTCTTCTCTTCTTTCCCCTTTCTCTTTTCTTTGGTGATCTTAGCCATTCCCATAATTTCAACCATTAACTCCATATGGTCCCCCAGTATATATCTCTAGCACCGATCTTCTGAATCCAGGCCCTCTTCTCAGCTTCTCTAGAGGATATCTCTACCCCACTCCAGATGTTCTACTGACACCACAAATTTAAACCTACTCACCCTTCTAATGTCACCATTTCTGTGTGACCACCATTCACCCTACTTTTCATATTTTAAATAGGGAATTCTGATTTTTCCTTCTACCTCACTGCTTATATCTAGTTGCCAAGTGCTTTTGACACCACTTCCACAATATCTCACACATGGGTCCTTTTCTCAGTTCCCAGTGCCATCACCCAAAGTGATCTTATCAACCACCCAGACTACTAGAAACAGCTTTCTAACAATTCTTCCCTCTCTTCTCTTTGCCCCCTTTAATCCATCTTTCATTACTTCCTACATAACTTTTCCTTTACATAGAATAGTTCATATCACCTATTTGCTCAAAAAAACTTCAGGGATTCCCTATTGTTTATACAGTGAAGTTTAACTTTCTTTTCCTAGAGTTTAAGGCTCTCCAAAATCTAGACCCATTGTCTCTTCTTTACATGTTCAATGATATAGCCTAACTGAACTACTTTCTGCTTCCACACTTTGCCCACCACTTTTTTCTATGCTTGCAATGTCCTCCTTCCCTTTCTTTAATTGGCTAATCCCTAAGCATTCATTCAAACCCAACTTCAATGATATCTCCTTCCCGGATCCCCAAGTGGATAACGATCTTCCACTTTGGAACTCATAGAACATATCCTTATCCTGTAATATTGTATCTTGTAGCTACTTAGGCTGCTACCTTATTCTTTTACTAGACATTAAGCTCTTTGAAAGCAGGTACTATATCTTATCTAAACTTTGAATCTCTCCCAGTGTCTATCATAGTACCAAAACATAGTAGATCATTAATAACTATTTTTTGAGTTGAATATATATGTGTATATATGTACATATACATACACATATACTCTGTTATTACAACTTGGCTTCCATACCTGTTGGGGTTTAAGTATTAAGGACAGGGGGGAAAGAAGAAAATATTTGAAGCAGAAAGAATAGAATGAGCAAAGTCTTGGAGTTTGTAATGAAAATAATATGAGTGACAATAAAGATAGAAGCTAGATGGCACAGTGGAGAGATAAGAGACTGAACTAGGAGTCAGAGAAATCGGAGTTCAAATCTAGGCTCAGACACTCACTAACTTTGTGATCCTGGGCAAGTCACTTAACTTCATAGCCTCTGGCTCCTTGTTTGAAAAATGTGGGTAATGGGGCAGCTAGATGGCACAGTGAATAGAGCACCGGCCCTGGAGTCAGAAGTACCTGAGTTCAAATCCGACCTCAGACACTTAACACTTACTAGCTGTGTGACCCTGGGCAAGTCACTTAACCCCAATTTCCTCATTAAATTAAAAAACAACAACAACATCTGAATATCATAGTTTTGTTGTGAGAATCAAATGAGATATTTGAAAAGTGCTTTGCAAACCTTAAAATGCTATCTAATTGCTAATTATCATTGCTATTTTTATTATGATGCTCAAATAGCACATGCAAAATGCTTCAGAAACCTATAATCACTGAATTCTATTGTTGTTGCTTTTATTATGATTGTCTAAATTGGAGAGACAAGTATGTTGGAACTCAGGTCTTCCTGATTCCAAGTACAAATACTATCTGTAGTGATGGGAGATATGTTTGGACAGGTAGAATCAGGTAAGGTTACGGAAGGCCTTGAAAGTAAGGCAAAAAAAAAAAGTCTGGACTGCCTATGGAAAGTAGTCATCCATTCAGACTTTTTTAAGTCAGAGAATAAAATTATGAAAACGTTGTTTAAAAAAGATAAATACTGTCATTAAGTATGTGGGATGAAATAGAAGGGGAGGGGCAGCTAGGTGGGGCAGTGAATAGAGCACCAGCCCTGGAGTCAGGAGGACCTGAGTTCAAATTCAGCCTCAGACACTTAACACTTACTAGCTGTGTGACCCTGGGCAAGTCACTTAACCCCAGTTGCCTCACCAAAAGAAAGAAAGAAAGAAAGAAAGAAAGAAAGAAAGAAAGAAAGAAAGAAAGAAAGAAAGAAAGAAAGAAAGAAAGAAAGAAAGAAAGAAAGAAAGAAAGAAAGAAAGAAAGGAAGGAAGAAAGGAAGGAAGAAAGAAATAGAAGGGGAGATGGGAGTCAGCAAAGCCAACTAAGAAGCTGCTACAAGAAGGTAGTCATGGGATGACAAATGTTGCAGGTGGTGGTTGTTGTCCTTTGTTCTCAAAGAGGACCAAAATGACTTCACTCTGTTAAGGTCAAAGTACTATGTGCCCAATTGTGGATGATCAGACCAATAAAAGCTTAGAAGGCTCTACCATAGATCAGGCACAAAATAGTCCATATGAACATTTGGAGTGGAGATGTCCCTAAATTTGTACATCTCATGTTTCTTTTGAGCTACTGAAATTCTGCTTCATTTGTAGAGAATACCACCTTCTTTGATGAGGGCGCACTGTGCTGGGCACTCCTTTGCCAGCATCTCCCACATCATTCAATTGATTCCAAAGTTCCTCAGAGAGACCTTGAGAGTGTCTTTGTATTGCTTCTTCTGAACATCACACCTTCCTTGTGTGAGTTCTCCATAAAATAATCTTTTAGGCAAATGTACATTTGGCATTCGAGCGATGTGGTCAGTCCAATGGAGTTGCCCTCTGTGCAGTAGAGTTTGAATGCTTGGCAGTTGAACTCAAGAAAGGACCTCCGTATCTGGTATCTTATCTTGCCAGGTGATCTTCAGAATCTTCCTAAAACAATTCAAATGGAAGTGACTGACGTGGACAAAAGTGACTTTCAAAAAGTGGAAGAAGGTAGATTCTGTAAATATAAACTTGACACAAATTCTTGGAAAAATTCTGGAACAGACTGTGAAAGAGATGATCTAAGGATCACTTAGAAAGGGAAATGGTAGTCATCACAAGCCACTATGACTTCACTGAGAAGTCCTTGGGAAAATAACCTACTTTTCCTTCTTGACAAGGCATACTAAATTGGTAGATCAGGGAAATGACATCAAGGAAATTGTTATATGAGGGAAATGACTGACCTTTCCCACACTCCACACATATGTTCATGGGTTAAGGTAAAGCATTTGATAAGTTCTCTTACTACCTCTTTGCCAATAATATGGAGAGATTTGGGCTGAATTACAGCACAGTTAGGTGAATTTGTAGCAGATTAAATGTCCTGATTCCAAAAGTATAGACTAAAGAGTCAATATCACCCTGGATCCAGGTCTCTGGTGATATACCACAGTCCATTCATGCTCCTTTCAGCTCAGCTCATTTAGCAATGATTTAAATGAAAATATAGATGGTTTAAGAGTCAAATTTGTTAATGAAACAAGCTGGGAGGAATAGTTGATATTCTGGATGAGAACTATGATCCCTAAAATTCCTGTCAAGCTAGAATCATTATTCCATTATATCATTATTAGGCAAAGCCCAATAAATTAAATTTAATAAAAATTAACAGAAACTTTAAAAAATCAACTTTAGAATCATAGATTAAAGGTAAACTTGGCCAGATACAAATTCATGTGAAAAAGACATGGGAAATTTAATAGAAATTCAATGTGTCATCAGGATGACTTGACGCTTATGTTATCTTATGTTGCATCAATAGGAATCTAGTGTCTAGAACAAAAGAGGTTAGGACCTCCTTAAAGTCTGCCTCGATTAGAGAACATTTAGAGTATTTTTCTCAGTACTGGACAATGCAGGGAGGAACTCTGACAAAATAGATTGTATCCAAGGGAGGGAAATTAGGATACTAAGGAATCTCATCATGCTCATTATGATCATGATGATAACTAGTACTTCTATAGTAATTTGAGGTTTGCAAAGAGCCTTTTAGATGTTATTTTATTTGATCCCCATAACAATACTGGGAAAGAGGGACTATTATAATTATTTCATTATCACCACTTTACAGATGAGGAAACAGACTGAGAGGTCAAGTAATTTGAAAACAGTCACAGAGCTAAGTAAGTTTGTGAGGCAGAATTTGAACTTGGGTCTTCCTGACTGCAAGTCCAAATACTATCCATTATTACCTCGCTACCTATGAAGTTGGTTTGAAGGAACCAGAGATATGTAGCCTGGAAAGGAAAACCTCAAGGGAAAATATCGTTTCAGTCTTCAAATATTTGAAGGCTAGTCATATGGAAGATGAACCGACATGTTCTTTCTGGGTCCAAAGTGGCAGAACTAGGACCAATGGGCCTGAATTACAAATATATGATTGGGGGGAGCAGCTAGGTGGCACAGTGTATAGAGCACCAGCCCTGGATTCAGGAGGACCTGAGTTCAAATGTGACCTCAGACACTTGACACTTACTAGCTGTGTGACCCTGGGCAAGTCACTTAACCCCAATTGCCCCACAAAACAAAACAAAACAAAACAAAACAAAACCCAAATATATGATTTAGGGTCAATTTAAGGAAGCACTTTCTAAGAATCACAGTTGTTTGGAAATGGAATTGGCTGCCTTGGGAAAATCCCTATCCCCTAGCTATGGATGGGCAATCAGAAGCTCCACCACAATGACTACAGGGAAGGATAACCAGGAGCTGGTACCACAACCTCATAGGTATGCTGCTCTGTCAGGATGAGGCCTCACCTGGCACTCTCTCTCTCTCTCTCTGTCTCTGTCTCTCTCTTTCTCTCCTATACAACAGGGATAGGATTGGTTAGTTTTTCCAAAATGCTGACAGGGAAATCTTATTATACTTCAGTTTATTTCTATGGGTGGTTCTAACCTAGAAGAGGGATTGTTGTCATCCTTCAAGGCTCCTGGAGGCTTCATCTCTTTTCTGATTCCATTGCTCAGGTGCCCTGAATGCCTTTGCTGTCTTCTTGTTATAACCACATTTTCCATTGTGACTCCTCTTTCTCTTTCCACTCCACTGGGAGAGGGCAAAAGGGTGAACGCATCTTCCCTCTGTCCCTGGTACTTCAGTTTGCTTAATAATCAGTCGGTCAACAAGAATTTATTCATTCCACTGCCAAGCACTGTGTTAAGTACTGGGGATACAAAGAAAGGCAAAAACACAGTCCCTGCTCTCAAGTAGCACACATCCTACTGGGGGACACAATATGCAAACCACCACATACAAACAGGATATATGTAGTCTACATGGGAGTTAATCTCAGAGGAAGGGCACTTGAGGACCAGAAAAGACCTCTTGCAAAAGACGGAATTTGAGCAGAGGTTTGAAAGAACCCAGGAAAGCCAAGAGGTAGAGAAGGGACAGCATCCAAGGTATGGGGGACACTCAGTGAAAAATCACCGAGTCGAAAATGGATTGTAGTGTAGAAAGAACTGCAACAAGGCCAGTTTTGCTGGATTATAGATCAGAGGCGTCATACACACCTCGACCAGCAACACTCCCTAGTGCTGCAAACCAGATTAGAACACAATGGGAAATATTTAACAAAATAAATAAAAATATAGAACATAGATGATGTTAATGTGTGCTTTTCTAAGTCAATATGTGACTTGCAGGGATACTTACATATGGTTTAAACTTCTCAGTTTCTATTTGAGTTTGACACCACTGGGCCAAGAATAAAGTGTAAGGAGACAGGAAAGGTAAGAAGGGGCCAGACAGAGGATTTGATATTTGATCTTGAAGGCAATAGGGAGCCACTGAAATTTATTTAATGGGAGCGGGGGGGGGGGAATGGTGATATGGGAAGACCTGCACTTTAGGAAGATCATCTTGGCAGCTGATTGGAGGAGAAACTGGAGTGGCAAGAGACTTGAGGCAGGAGAACCAGCCAGAAGGCTTTTCCAATCATCACCAAATGAAACTAAGTCAGAGTCTGGACACATGACATTTTTTTTTTTTTTAGTTGAGGAAATGCTCTTGATTAAAAAATAGATCTCTCGCAGTGATACTAGAGTTAAATAAGCCATTATCAGCTTCCTACAGATCTTTTAAGAGCAATTCTCAGGCATTATGGAGCCCAAATTACGGAAGCAATCTTCACAAGGGCCACTTCCCCAGCTCTAGCACCCGCTGTGATATGATTCATGTCTTTTGTTTTATGCTTGGAATTTGGGGATGTTTATGAAAAGCAGTTATAAATACAAGTCATAATTCCTCCTTTCACAAGATTCTTTATTTCAGAAAAATGAGCATCATATCACGTACAGACGTCACATCATTTCCATCCTCATTGCCACCTGGAAGCCTTTTTCCTACCGCTTTTACTAGAAATATCCAAAGTCCATGGAGAACACTGTGTCATGCAGAACCTCTGGGGAACGTGTCTTATTACTACTATTTCTCACAAGTTTACAACATAGAATTGTCGTCATTATACCAAAGAAACTTCTTTAGGACAGGGAGGAGAGGCCTAAGGTTGACGGCAATAAATGTATTTGAGAGGCAGGACATTTTCTTTCAAAAACAACATGAGGTTCATGGGGTCAGGCCCTATGTCTATTTACAGTTAAGAGTCACTAAAGTACTCCAGATGGCAGGTGAACCTTGAATGAATACTCCTGTATGACCATGACATGTTTCAGAGTATGGCTAGGATCATTTTCAAATTAAACTATAATGATATAATTCTAAAACTTTTAATATAAAATATAGGTATCCAAATACATGTGTACATCATACACATATGTATATGTGTGCATGTTATATATATGTGTATATATGTGTGTGTGTATATGTGTGTATACACACACACACACACACACACACACACACACACACACACACACACATATATATACATTTGGTCACCTAAGCTTTCTCTCTCCTTATGCCTTAAAAGGGTTTCTGCTCTCATTGGATAGGAACAGAAAAACATATTATTTTTAGACTGACTTAGCCAGGATCACAAAGTTAGTAAGTGTCTGATCCTAGATTTGAACTCAGATTTCTTTGACTCCTAACCCTAATCCAGTCTTTTATCTCTCCACTGTGCCATCTAGCTACTATTTTTATTATCATTCATATTATTTTCACTAGCAACTCCAAGACTTGGCTCATCCTATTCTTTCTGCTTCAAATATTTTCCTCTTTCCCTCCTGTCTTTATTACTTAAACCCCAACAGGTAAGGAAGGCAAGTTAAAAAAAGAGTATATGTGTATACATATGTATACATATTTACAGCTATGTAAATATGTATTTATACACATATATATTCAACTCAAAAAATAGTTATTTACCCATGTAAGAATAGTTACTTTCTGGGGTTTTTGTTTTGTTTTGTTTTGTTTTTTGCAGGGCAATGAGAGTTAAGTGACTTGCCCAGGGTCACACAACTAATAAGTGTCAAATGTCTAAGGTCAGATTTGAATTCAGGTCCTCCTGAATCCAGGGCCAGTGCTTTATCCTCTGTACCACCTAGCTGCCCAAGAATAGTTACTTTCAAATGAAATAAATTACAGTGTCCTGTTTTAAAACTTGGGTAAACGCCATAGGTAGCTATCTAGAATGTTTGTATCACTTTAAGGTTTGCAAAATGCTTTATGTATGTTATCTCATTTGATCCTCACAATAACCTTAGGATATGGGGATATAAGTGCTATTGTTACCCCCATTTTACAGATGAAGAAAAACATAAACATAGCTGTCTCTGCCACAAACACTATCAGGACATCTATCTACATAAAACTCATTCTGGGGTAGGAACAACAACAATCACAACAAATCATGTTGGAAATCACATGTGACAATCTGAGCCTAAGGCACGACAGGCTTAGGAAAGTTAGATACTCAGCTGTTAGAGGCATGAGAGAGGCCCTGAGCACATGACATGCGGTGTGCTGTTGTCCACAGAATGCTGGACTTAGGCTTAAGCTCTGAAACTTTCCTCCTGCTACATCAAGGGCAAGTTTCTTAACTCCTTCGGGCCTTAGTTTTCTCAAAAATTCAGATGACAATAATACCTATAGCTACCCACTGACCTGTGATATTGGGGGGTTCAAATATATGTAGAACCCTCTGCAAATTTCAAAACACCACGTAAGTGGAGGCAACTATTAACTACCAATCTGCTTTTACAAAGACCTGATAAAATTAAAGAAGCAGTACTAACTGTGGATGCAGAGCATTGGCTTTGAATCCTGGCTCTGTCACTTATGACCCATGTGATTTCAGGAAAATCACTTGAATCTTTCTAGACCTCAGTTCCTCCTTTGCAAAATGAGGGGAATTGTACTTATGTGACCTCTAATTTGGCTTCCAGTTCTAAGTCAGTGATTCTTCAGTCATAAACATACACATATCTTCTTTGTAGGCATGGTAGCCTTTTTTTTTGCAGGTACCTATAGGAGTGCTAGCCCATGTGAAGTAGGTATATGTAATATACAGGGTGTCCCAAAAATCTTAGTGCAGTTTTTTGGTTTGGGGTTTTTTTTGGCTGGGCAATGGGGGTTAAGTGACTTGCCAAGGGTCACACAGCTAGCAAGTGTCAAGTGTCTAAGACTGGATTTGAACTCAGGTACTCCTGAATCCAGGGCCAGTGCTTTATCCCCTGCGCCACCTAGCTGCCCCCTTAGTGCAGTTTTAAGTTATTAAAGCTTAAATCTGCTAAAATGGCAATAAGACTTTTGGGACATGCTATATAATGTGATATGTATATATACACACATGTATATGCATATATATTATATATTTCATTATATATGAAATACGCATACCTATAATACATTGTCGTATACCATATATGCACACATTGTTTATCATACACATATACTCTTTGTTCCACTTGTGATTTACTAGCTGGCATCTGCACCATTGGAGAAGTAACTCCCTCATCTTTGCTCTCTAGGGGCTGTGACCCCTGAATATGCCCTTACTTAAAACAGAAGGCAATGTGAAGCGGGGAAGGGAGACAGGCATTAGATTCCATTAAAGTCCCATAATACAACCTTGTGAGAGCAGAGTCAGGATCTGTTTACACTCATTGTCTGTAGCTTTCTCAGTTTCCATACTGCTGACCCTCTTTATCAGCATGGACCTTAGCCTCTCTTTTGTAATTTCATGGCTTACTCTGCTCTTTCCAGACAAGTTGCAAAATGAGGAATGAAGTTTGCCATTGACAGCTGAATATCTGAAGTCTTAATGGGACTGAGGCTTCTATGCTGTAGAGGATTGATGTTCCTGAAAGAAAAAAAATCCCACCTTAGAAAGAGAGGCTGGGAGAAATTCCAGTGAGCTAGAGCCCCAAAAGTACTTGCTAAGTAACCTGTTTGCATTTCACAAGGTCTTATTAAAGAAACTTTATTTAAAAATTAATCAAGAAAAGTCTTTATACTTTTATTAGAATAAGAGGGGATTTCTCCCTAGTGTTTTGGCTTGGTAATATCACATTTGCTGAGAAACAGAGAAAGCCATCCAGTCTTCCCTAGAGTTAAATGTAAACTGGCCAAACTAATAAAAAGAATCGGTAGCAAGGTTGGGATTAGAACCCAGACATCTTTAGTTAAAAACTAACATTCTTCTCATTTTATCATAGGGTTTCTCCCCATTAAAACATGTTTTGGTCATTGGCTCAAGGACAAATCTCAGGATTTGTTTCCTTACCTGTCTTCTCTCTTTAGTAATGTATTCAATGCTCTATAGAAGCCCAGGTCTAGAAGGGAAAGGGGCATCAATTCTTTAGCTATGTTGCCCTAGTGCTTAGCAGGTTCCATGAGATGGCTGATTAGCAGAAGTTAAGAAGGAGGAAGTACATGGGAGGAAAAGTCTAGTCACATGAAATGAACTTCAGAAACAGCTACCATGTCTGTTTACAGTCATGAGTCAATACCCTCTTGCAACTATTGCTTTAAGTCTATGAATTGGGATGGCTAAAGATAATAGACTCTGTGCACCTTCCTGAGACTAGATGCTTCCTGTTTTGACATCCCTAAATATTTCCTTCACTCTCCACTTGAAAAAGATCAGTAAATGTTACTAAGTTTACCATCAAACCATTTTTTTTAGGGAAAGGTTTTCCTACCCTTTTCAAGTTCCTTACGAAACTCTTCTAATTAAAGCCACAATTATTCACATCCCCTTTGAGAAACCTCTTTATTTAGCTTCCCAAACAGGAGAATAGAAATAATTCACATGAAATGACAGTGTTATCCTCATAGCCTGGATGGCACAATGGACAAAATGCTAGATCTGGAGTCAGAAGGCCTGTCTCTGCCTCTGTGTGACCTTGAGAATTGTAGTTAACCTTTCTGGGCCTTAGTTCCCTCATCTGGAAAATTAGGAGTCTGAGCCTTAAGTCCCTCCCCCTGCCCACTTCCTGCTCTTAATTAATCTATGATGCTATGAAATCTGTGAGGTAGATAGCATGTATATTACCATCACCACTAGTGACCTGCCTGTAGTGCTACAGCTAAGTGTCAGACCTGGAATTTCAACCCAGGTCTCCTGGCTCTAAGTCTAGGCTCGTTCTTGTGGACTACACTGCCTCTGACCCTGTTCCATAGCTCTTAGTTCTGTTAAGAGCTGAAACTCAGGGGCTGTGCTGCCTCAGTGTAAACTGGAGTCACCACTGTTGTGTTGTTAGTTCTCTTTTTGTCCTTATGTATCTAAATCCATATTTGTACTTCATCTTCACTGATAGACATAGACTACAGTGAAGGGTAATCCTCTCAAAGTTATATTTAGATAGCACCCCTTCTTCAAAGGAAGATGGCATACTTTGGCGATAAGTAGACCTAAGTAAAAGTGTAATTATTTTTCCTAGATGAATTAGGAAATCTAATTAACAACATGATTTTGGCTGGGCCTAGATTTATAAGTAACATACATTCAGGTGTACCTCTGCTATTTTCTTATTCTAGTACACGATTTCTGCTTTCTAACAGAAACCAGCCCACAACATTTCATCTTGCTTGGTTCATTTTCATTTTATGTTGCAGTTACAGCAGCTAATGAAAATTCCATGAGCCCTTTTGGACATTACCTGCCTCCCTGTATGTACTACATTCCTAATAAGCTAGTCCATTTCTTGTTCCTTGTGTCTGACAATCATTCCATTTCACACCTCTTCCCTTGGTATAGGTATGCCATGCTTGGAATGCACTCACTCCTCAGCTCCACCTGTTATAATCTTTAGCTTTCTTCATTCATCTCATATGCTACCTCCTACAGGAAGTCATTTCAGTTTTCTTAGCTAGGGCTCTCTCCTTCCTCAAATCATTTTTTATTCACCAATGTGATAGTGTATATCCCCAAATAGAATATATGTCATTTAAGGGAAGGCACTAGACCTGTAACTAAGGCAGAGTCACCAGATAGTGCATTGTGGTGAATTCCTTTAATGCCCATACTATTTCCTATTCATTCTACATCTGTGGATGCTTCTTAGCTAATGTCTCTGTCATCCTCTTGTGGGATAGTGTCTGGTTATCCCTGCCCCATATCAGCTGAGAACACTTTTTATAGTTCTTGCCTTGGGCATGGTACTTACTCCATATGTGGGTATTCCTCATTATAACTTTAGTAAGCATTGTTTTTCATTTCTACTTTTGTATCTTTCAGCACCTAGCCCAGTGTCTTGTGTACAGTAGATGTCTAATAAATGTTTGTTGAATTGTTGTAGTAAGGACAGAGACTGTCTTCTACCTCTTTTTGTATCCCCCATGCTTAGCACAGTGTTTGGCACATAGTAGGCACTTCATAAATGTTTATTGAATGAATTAAATTCTCTGCACAAGGGTTTAGAATTACCACATCATTAAGTGAGGAAAACATAGGGTCATAGATGAAAATATTTTAGAGCTGGAAGGGATTTTGGAGGTTATCTAGTCTAGCCTCCTCAGGTGAGAATTGGGTGAAGGTATTCCCATCTCTGGCTTTGGGAAACTGGGGCATACATAGCAGTCACACTCCAGTCTCCCATTCTACATCTCAGCAGATGAGGTAAACCAGCTTGAGGGTAGCCGACAGGCCTCAAAACCATCAGTGAATTAGGGGGATGTCTATCACACACTTGTGAAGACTTACCTTGGTAGAATGACTACATGAGGACAATTTGTTCCAGTGGCTATGAAGGTGGCTGAAGCAGGTGTTGTGGAGCTCTCAGAGCTCAGTCAGACATTGAAGACACCAAGTTCATCCACTGCATCCAAGTTGTCCTGACTCTTGCCATGGGACTGTGAGACCCTGGGAGAGAAAGAGTAAGGATCATGACTTTGTGTAGCTCTGCCTCACTTAAATCCAGTTCATGGTAAATCAAGACATTACCCCATCATTGGTCCTCTTTGAAACAAAGGACAAATAACAACAGTCCAGCCACCTGATTTTTTTTTTTTTTTTTTGCGGAGCAATGAGGGTTAAGTGACTTGCCCAGGGTCACACAGCTAGTAAGTGTCAAGTATCTGAGGCTGGATTTGAACTCAGGTCCTCCTGAATCCAGGGCTGGTGCTTTATCCAGTGTGCCACCTAGCTGCCCCCTACAGCCACCTGATTTTGTTGTTCAGTCTTTTTCTGTCATGTCTAACTCTTTGTGACCCCATTTGGGGTTTTCTTGGCAGAGGTACTGGAGTGGTTTGCTATTTCCTTCTTCAAATCATTTTACAGATGGGGAAACTGAAGGAAACAGAGTAAGAAGTGACTTGCCCAGGGTCACACAGCTAGTGAGTGTCTGAGACCAGATTTGAACTCAGAAAGATGAGTTTTCCTGACTTCAGGACCAGCACTCTATCCAGCATGGAAACTAAAGTCCATAGAGATAAATCAGTTTGCTCAAAATCATACAGGTAGTAAATAGCAGCCCTAAGATTGGAGCCCAGAGTCCCTAACTCCAGTTTCCACACTCTATCCATTGCCCCATGCTTTCATTCATCCTTTCTAACCTGTTCCAAGGATGCTGGTACCAATATTACTCAGTGTATGATTAGACACTATATGAGTAATCCAGGAAAATCTTTTCCTGCATGAATTTGTATTCAGAAGACTGCAGGGATCCCAAAAGCTTAATGATACTTTCCAAAATATTTTAGGCAGTACTTTTCTCATGAAGACATTTCTCAGGTGGTCAAAAGGATTTGCTTCCTGATGTTGGCTGTTCTTTCTTTGATGGTGCAGTTTCTTTGATCCAGGGGGATGGGATGTTTATCCTGGCTGTCAACAATGCAACGCCCAGGAATTATTTTTGACAATTATCCCATGTAGTTTCCCAGAAGTCACACAATAAACAAACTTCCTTGGGGACAAAATAAATTTGTGACTTCCATTAGTTCTTCTAAATACTCCATAATCTATCCTTCAGTTACTGCCATAGATCTTTTCCAGCTAGTCCAACAGAGATTTGTTTGGGTTAATTCTTTGCATTCTTTCTGATATGAGATATATTTTGCACTGGAAGTTGAAAAGTGACTTTGTGTTGTATTTAGACTACAGGTATTTGGATTTGTTTTATATGTGTGCATGTGCACATGTACATACATACATATATGTGTGTGTATATGTATATATACATATATATATACACATACACACATACATCACATATCTTCAGGTCTGCTTCCTATTTTATTTTAATATTATCAGGAAGGCTTAGATACTCCTCTTGTGAAACTTTGTAAATGTTTAGAAGCCTTTGGGAATTGAAGAGACATTGCTATCTTTCCTTTCCTACTTTCCAACAAATTCCACATCGCTTTCTAAGTTCCTGTAGTCTACGTGGTCTCCAAAAATATCTAAACGGTAGGAAGCAGAACACAAGTTAATAGGAGGGTAGGATATGTGGGTGGTGTGATATGTTTTGCCCACATCAGTTATGCATGTCCACATGGGTCTATCTAGGTGTGGCTCACAGGAAGGCAAGAATAGTTATCTCCCACTTGTCTCCTAAAGTTTCCTCTCCCCACCCTTCTTCAAGAAAAACTTTGATTCCTGCCAGGAGGAGAAGTATGAGGTAGGAGCCAGAGGCTGGCCACTCTGCTCTCCTTAGAGAGAGGGGGTATCAGATTAGAATTATATCTTTCTGCTCTTTTAAATATTCCACTTTGTGGGAAATAATTTTTAGGTTCAGGCTATGCTCCTGATTGCTATCCCTTAATGGGGAAGGTGTGCCCCAAGCTACATATCTAAGGCTTAACTCCCTTCCCACCAAATGCCAGTTTCACAATGAACATACATAGCAAATAGCAAATAACTCCCTTTCTCCAAACAGATAACAAATAGAAATCAGAGAGAATATACCAGTTAAGATATATGCCAACCAATATGCAGAGTGAATGAGTTCTCTCAGTGGAAGTGAGATAACTCAGCTCAACCAAGAGAGTCCCAGATCTCACCCAAGGGTAAATCCCCCGAAGTCCCTAGTGTAGTTATCTGGGGATAAGGACACAATAAAAGTTGTTGACCTCTCTACATGTTGGCTTCTTCTCAGAGTCTTTTTCTCCCATCAGGGACCTGAAGTAAGTCTGGAATGGTAATGTTACATCTTGTCTTGAAGCTGGAAGCCAGAAGACCAGGATCTCTCCTCTCTCAGGCTTTCACTAATTCTACCCCTCATGCAGGCGTGGATGATTGAGTAATCAGTCTCCACCAATGAGGAAAGTCTTATGCAAATGCATTGTGAGCCACCTGCTACACGAGGAATGTAGTATGATTTTTATCTTTTAAGTACTAGAAGGACCCAGTCAAATGGCCTCCTTGAAGCCAAAATTCCAAGTTTGGTTGTCTTTGTCTCTTTCCTTTGTTGGAACAGTGCAGTTTCCTATGTATATTTGGAAACAAAGGGTTTTATATTAAGAGAATATATTGCTTTCTCTTGGTCTATAGGTCTCCTAAGATTTTATAGATGCGCTGAGTCATTATACAACTCCACCCAAAAATCAATATTTGGACCGAATGAACTTGTAGAAATGAACTCTTCATCAGCATGGTTATTATTTGTAATTGTTATTGGGAAGGGTGTTTGGTAAACTTTGAAATGTACTTCGAACTAGTGGAAAGTTATATGTACACATCATATAAATATGTATCTGTATAGTTATGCATGTATGTAAAGAGATGGGCCTATAGACATATATAAACATATGTACATGCAGATCTAGTTTTAGGATCATAGGCACATAGATTTATAGTCAGAAGCATATATTTGTTATAGCTATCTATATTTTCTTTACATATCTAGCTCTATATCTCTATATCAATATTTCCAGGAATTTTTTAGCTTGTAAATATCAATATTCTTCAAATGGTGGCTATCTTACCCACCCGTACTGTCTTATAACATGTGGCTCTCTGTTCATATCCTCTTGTATATCTTCCATAGGGAATATACCAGATGTGCTCCAGATCTCTTGGCATAATGTGGATACCAATTAAACACAGACCATTCATCCCTTGGGTTTTACCTTGTTCTTGTCAGGACTGTTCCATTTTCTTTTCTTGCTATGCATCTCTCAGATGTTGTAATTTATAACACCTTTTCTATATGATGCTTTTTTTGGTGGAGAAAGAAAGTAAGAAAGGAAGGAAGGAAGAAAGAGAAAGAAAAGAAAGAAAGAAAGAAAATGAAAGAAAAAAGGAAGACAGGTAGGAAGGGAGGGAGGGAAAAAAAAGGTGAAAAATAAAAATAAAATCTGTATATATTTTCCACAGGTGCTGTTCTATATGGCTTTCTTAAGCTACACATGAACATATAATATGAATAAGTGAATGAATGAAAAAACATTCATTAAATACTTAATATGTGCCAAGTATAATATTCAGCCTCTTCCATGCTAATTATTAATGCTGATTTTATTCAAATATTGTAGTAAAAATATGGAAGTAGTTGTAGTTATATTCCTAAAAGGTTGTACTGAAAGCCCAGGAAGTATTTTTTTGGTTGTCCTAGATGAGAGAGACAGAAAGAGACAGAGAGATATAATAAATAGATAGAGATATATACATAGACACACATGTATAATGCATGCATGTTTATACACATACATATATATGTACGTGTGTGTTCTGTTTTAAGGTCTTTCATAAGGCAATTCCTTGTTACCTTTTCAGTCTTCTTACACTTGACTCCCCTCTATGATCTAGTGACACTAGCTTCCTTGCTGTTCCTTGCATTAGACACTCTGTTTCCTGACTGCATTTTCACTGGCTGACCACCATGCCTACAATTCTCTTCCTCCACATCTCCAACTCCTGGCTTCTCCAGCTTCTTTGAAGTTTCAGAAAAAAAGTCCCACCTTCTATTGGAAGCTTTTCCTGCTCCCCCTTAATGCTCTTTCCATCTTAGATTTCCTCCAATTTTTCCTGTAAATATCTTATTTGGGCATAATCTTTTACATGTTGTCTCTTCCATTAAACTGTGAGTTCCTTGAGAGCAGGGACCATTTCTTGACTTTTTCTTTTGTGTCTACAGCAATTAGCCCAGTAATCGGCACATAGTAGAGGTTTAATAAATGCTTGTTGATTTGATTTATATTACAATTTATCTTTATGTGGAAGTGATGAAGGGTTTGCCCTACTTTACTAATGTTGACACCTTTCCTCTAAAAGGACCCTTTTCATAGGAGTCACTGATAATGAGTATGATGATGGATCATACTTACAAACAATTTAGCCAGCTAATATTATTCATGTAAATAATGTAATAATAGTGTAATATAATAATATATAATAACATTTTACATAATACATTACATGCAATACACATTCATATATTACTTACAATACAACACACAATTACATAATAATTATGTAATAATAATAAATAATATAATAATATTATTCATGTAAAAATAAAGAAGATAGTGAAGATCTGAGTCAACTTGTAACATAACCATCTGCGTCTTTTAGTCCTATTCTAGGACACAACAAGGCACATATAAGATATAGCCAGAAACCTATCTCCTCTTCCATCTCTGCACTCACCTGATTGGCTTAACTGGGTGGCATAGTGGATAGAGAACTGGACTTGGAGCCAGGAAGATCTGGGTTTGAATTCTGCCTTACATAATTACTAACTGTGAAACCCTGCATAATTCACTTAACCTTGGTCAGTTTCCTCATCTGTAAAATGTGAATAATGATCACACTTGATATAGTTGTTGTGATAATCAAATGAGATAATTTCTGGAAAATGCTTTGTAAACCATAAAGCACTATATAGTAACTATTATTGGTTATATTATGCTATATTATATAGTGTCCCAAAAGTCTAATGTAGTTTTAAATTTTTTAATCACTAAGACTTTTGGAATACCCTATATTATGCAATATTATATGATATAACATGTTCTGTTATGTTACACATTCTTCTATATGATATTGTACTAATCACATTGTATGACATTACAACATATTATGGGGTGAACAATACCTTTTATAAATGTATAAAGGCAAGCAGACCCCAGACTCCTTTAAATATGCCAAGCAGATGTAAGCCAGATAAGAATGCACACACAATTTGGTACTCATTGGCTATCATATCAGGCTCTCTGGTTGTTTATATTTACTTGGTCCCGCTCCTCCTTCTGAGAGCCTAGTTTGGCCAGACTGTTTCAATAGTGATACAACTAATTCATATCCTCAACCCAGTGTCTGGAAAGTTGGGTAGCAGTGATGAGATGGATAAAAGCTGTAGTTTTATGTAGTATTCTAAAGTTAGCAAGGCACATGTGTATATATACATACATATCTAACATATATATACATAAGATATAGACTATATGTAAAAATACATTGCATATGCATATATATGCACAAATGTATCCATACATGCGCACATACACATATACATATTGTTTCTCTTTATGATGTTGTTGTTATTGTTTAATTTATTCTCCCAGTTCTGCTCACTTTATACTCTGTTGTTGTTGTTCAGTCATTTTTCAGTCATATCAGACTCTTTGTAACCCCATTTGGGGTTTTTTTCATAAAGATACTAAAGTGTGGTTTGCAATTTTCTTCTCCAGCTCATTTTACAGATGAGGAAACAGAGGCAAACATAGTTCAGTGACTTGCCTAGGGTAACATAGTTAGTAAGTATCTGAGGCTGGATTTGAACTCAGGTGTTCTTCACTTGAGATCCAGTGCTCTATCCACTGAACAGCGAAACTGACACTTTACATCAATTCATACAAGCCTTCTCAGGTTTCTCTGAAACCATCTCCATTTAAAAAAATAACTCAATAGTATTCCTTTACACTCATATACCATAACTTGTTTAGCCATTCTCCAATAGATGGGCACCCCCTTGGTTTTCAGTTCTTTGCCATCACAAAAAGAGCTTCTATAAATATTTTTGTACACATTTGTCCTTTCCCTCTTTCTTTTTTTTTCTTTGAGGATATGGGCCTAATAATGGTACCTTTGGGACTAAGAATGCACAATTTAGTGCCTTTTGTCCGTAGTTCCAAATTGCTTTACAGAAGAGCTAGGTCAATCCATAACTTCATCTGTGAATTTGTGGGCCTGTTTTCCCTTAACCTCTCTAACAATAGTCATTTTCCCGTTTTTTGTCATCTTTGCCAATCTGACAGGTGTGAGGGAAAACCTCAGGGTTATTTTAATTTGTATTTCTCTAATTGTTAGTAATTAGGAACATTTTTTATATGGTAGCTGATAGCTTGGACTTCTTCCTCTGAAAATTGTGTTTATATATGAAATAATCAGATTGATACTGTCTTTTAAAAATTGCTCCTATTTACAGTTGATTGATTTTGTCCTGTATTTGCCTGAGTCATAATTCTTTCTCTCTGAACTTAGTTCAGAAATTCAGCTGTCTAGAAATCCAGTTCTCCTGTTAATCATTGTTCTGTTCTTGCATCAAGGAAGTCTGTTACCCTCGAAGGAGGCAGCTGGACATCAGGGTGTCTAGTCTATCTTTACACCACCAATCTATCCTTCAAGAGTGTCTGGTTTGTTATCCAAAGAAGTCTGGTTTATTATCTCTGTCCTTGTCAATGCAGCTGGACTCGAACAATGAATATTTCTTAGTTACAGGAGGGAAGGAGAGAGCTGTTGCTAGCCCTCATTCCAAATTTCCACCTAATCATATTGTCTTCCATCTATGATGCTTACCTTCTTATTTTCTATATTTCCCCAAACTATAGAAGACAGCTGTTCCCTCTTCAGGGCCTTAGCTTTCCTGGGGAAGCTGAGATCCTATTTATTGGTAAATTTATGCTTATTAATAAATTGATTGTACTTAGAACTTTGTGCCTCGGTTTACCTTAATTTTTACTTTGACCATTTATCTAGTAGAAAAGAGGCTAAATTCTCTGAGTTGTTGGGAGATGATGAGAGAAGACTGGAAAAGTAGAGGGGCAGCCAGAGATGTTTTTATTCAAGACTTTTAATTAGATCTCCTTATAAGAAAGATTATTTTAGACCCTTGGGACTCTGTTCCTTATGTTCCTAGGAATTTAAAGGTCAGCAAGGAATCTGATTCCACTAAGAATAGCCTTGGCAACCATTAGAATTCATGGAATCCTCTCTCCATGGACTTTTTTGAGATCACTGCTATAAGATTTATTTGACTTTATGTGAATGGGGTCTATCTGATGGGAAAAAAATAACATAGATATGTGTATTTCTCCACAAATACTGCTTTTTAGCTACATATTTCTCATCTTGCACTTGTGAAATTGTTTTTTTTAAATCCAGCTGTAAGACTTTACATTCATTTCTATTAAATTTTATTTAATTAGATATGGTCCAAAGTTCTAACATACTGAGACCTTTTTTTTTTTTTTTAAAGATTCATAATTTATTTGGACAGCTAGGTAGTACAGTGGATAGATGACCCCAGACCAACTCATCTTTCTTAATTCAAATCTGGCCTCAGACACTTACTAGCTGCATGACTCTGGGCAAGTCACTTAACCCTTTTGCCCTCAGTTTCCTCAATCTGTCAAATGAGCTGGAGAAGGAAATGGCAAACCGCTCCGGTATCTTTGCCAAGAAAACCCCAAATAGGGTCATGAAGAATTGGCCAATTGAAAAATGACTGAACAACAACAAACCATTTATGCATGAGGCAGTTAGATGGTACAATGGATAGAGCAATAAGCCTAGAGAGTGAAAGATTTGAGTTCAAATTCAATCTCAGACACATGCTAGCTGTGTGACCCTGGGCTTGTCACTTAACCTCTGTCTGTCTTAGTTTTCTCATCTTTAAAATGGAAATAATAATAGCACCTTTCTCCCAGGGTTGTTGTAAAGATCAAATGTGTTAACATTTGTAAAGTGCTGAGCACATAGTGGTTGCTTAATAAATGTTTGTTTCCTTTTTTTCCTTATTGAATCAAATAGGAACTCTGGGCTCTTTCTTTTTTAAATTGAAATTTTAACTTTTTTCAGTTGGCAAGTAGTTTAAAATTGATCTTTTCCTCCCTTCCCCCCTCAAAAACTAAAACCAAAACAAAATTTTAAAAGACTCAATAAATAGCTACATAGTCCAGCAAAAGAAATTTCCACATTATCCGTGTTTGAAAATGTACATCTTTTTCTGTTTTTTATGTCACTGAGATAATTTGAATCCTGATGCTGTTATCCCATGTGTTAGCTATGCCTCCTACCTTTGGTGGGAGTGCAACTACAAGGCTTCTGAGATCCCTTCTAACTCTATGATTATACAATATTGTGATTCTGGTATATAATTACAGACCAAATTAATCTCTATCAATTGTGATAATGGGGACAGGAATATAACATAGAAACTTGAAGGAGTAAGCATCTGACCTGTGTTTCATTGGTGTAAAGAGCTTCCACATGAGGAAATTCCCTTCACTCATTCAGGTTAGCACCTTCTCTTCATTTTATAGTCTTAGAAAATTGCCTAGAGTACTTAGAACTTATGTGACTTGTCCAAGGTCACGCAGCCAATATGTGTCAGGACAAAACTTGAATCCAGGTTTTCCTGGCTCTGAAACCAGCTTTCTCTCTACTATTCCACAGTGCCTCTCTTGAAGACTTGAAATCCGCAGGCAATCCCCAAACTTGATTTTATCTATTAGGCATTTAATCAACAGATATTTATTAAGCACTTAGTACATGCCAGGTATTGTGTTGAGTGGTAGTCCAACCTTTTACTAGAATTAAAATTGAGAGCCAGACTGACTTGCTAATATTAGTCATATTTCTACCTGCTACTTTTACTTGTTGAACTGAAAAGCAGAAATGGTGATTGTCCCAAAAGGGGGGGGGAGGAGAAATGATAACCCTGAATAGAGAACACAATTAGCCTCTTAATAATCAGGAATTACACTATTCCATACAGGTCTCATAGGTTTTGTGCCACCCTGGCAGGGAAGACATACATCCTATAAATGCAAATTTTCCTCACATTGTATTTTTTTTTTGTCTACAACAAAATGTGAGCATGCTAGGTTCAGCAAAGTCTGCTAAAACTTTCCCATTCAGAGATGATTTTCAGACAACTTAGATGGTATACAATGAATGACAGAGCCTTCTGCAGAGTTGGCTAAAGCATCTTGTTAGATTTTGCAGGAAAAGAAACATTTCAGCTGTCAGGTATAATTGATGTCTTTTGAATGGTGCCTTATGATTCCGGTCTTCAGTGACGCAGCAGGTGTGGAATATGAAAGGGAAAATGCTTTTATGATTATTGATTAAAAGCATCCACATCCCCATTTGCCTTGTTTTTCATATGCTTTAAGCCAATTATTTTTCCCCATAATGCTAATTGTTTTTCTCAGCAAGGAAAAAAAAATCTTTTCTCTAGATATATTGTTGATTATTATACAAATCAGGGTCTATAAGTTCTCAAGCCAGGAATCATTTCTATACTTCTATCTTTTAGCCATAGTTTTCCAAGTTTGTCTTCCCCTGAGAATAGAAATCTATTACTAACTAAGGCCAAGCTAAGTCTCCCTCCCAATATGCAAGGTTTAGACAATAACCAAACTTTTGGGTCCTCTGGAGCTATGGTATTTAGATGGGTGTAACTAGACAGATGAAAGATAGATAAAGTGCTGGGAACACAAATACAAGTTTTTGTAGGTGTGTGTTTTTTAAAGCAGATACTGCCCTCGAGGAGCTTACAATCTAATGGATGAGAAAAAAATACAAATAAATATGTAAAATAAGCTATATGCAGAATAAATAGGAAATCATTCATAGGGTTAAGAGGGTTTGGGGAAGGCTTCCTGTTGAAGATGGGATTGCAGTTGGGAGTTAAAGGAAGCCAGGGAGGTCAGTAGCTGGAGTAGAGAAGGGATAGTATTGAAGGCATGAGCAACAACCAGAGAGAATGCCCTGAGCTGAGAGATGAAGTGTCTTGTTTGTGAAACAACCAGGAGGCCAGTGTTGCTGGATTGAAGAATACATGGAGGGGGCAGCTAGATGGCGCAGTGGTTAAAGCACCGGCCCTGGATTCAGGAGTACCTGAGTTCAAATCTGGCCTCAGACACTTGACACTTACTAGCTGTGTGACCCTGGGCAAGTCACTTAACCCCCATTGCCTAAAAAAAAAAAAAAAAAGAATACATGGAGGGGAGCAAAGTGTAAGAAGACTGGCTGGGTAGGAGGAGGCTAGGTTATGAAGGACTTTGAATGTCTAACAGCTTTTTGTAATGCTCCTGGAAGCTATAGGGAGCCCCTGGAGTTTATTGAGTGGGAGGTGGTAGGGGGTGACATAATTGGGACTACATTTTAGGAAAATCAATTTAGGGGTGGAATGGAGGATGGATTGGAGTCAGGAGAGGCTTGAGGGAGGCAGACCCACCAGCAGGCTATTGCAATAATCCAGGTATCAGGTGATGAGAGCCTTGCACTAGAGCAGTGGCACTATCAGAGGAGAGAAGGGGGTATATTCAAGAGATGTTGCAAAGGTGAAATTGATAGGCTTTGGCAATATCTTGGATATGACGGGAGGTGAGAGACAGTGAGGAATCCAGGATGATGTCTAGACTGTGAGCCTCAGACTGGGAGAATAGGGTTGCCATCTGCAGTAATAGGAAAGGTAGAAAAGGAGAGAGAGGGGTTAGGGGGAAAGATAATGAGTTCTGTTTTGACCTACTGAGTTTAAGATGTCAACTGTACATCCAGTTTGAGATTTATGAAAGGACATGTGAGAATGGAGGTCAACAGTGGGACTGGGGCAGGAAAAGTAGATCGAGAGAATCATTAGTATAAATATGGTAATTAAAACCACAGAAGCTAATGAGATCACCAAGTGAAGTGAAAGGTGGAAGTGACAGAGAGTAGAAAAGTAGTAGGATGAGTCATGGTGTTGTGCTGACTTAGAAATGAGCATGGCTGCCACAAGTACTGCCTCAATTTGGACTTCTGGGGCAGATCTTCTATCTGGAGAGATGAGCATCAAAATGAGTGTAGGAGCAAAGGCTAATGCTAACATATAACTTGTTTTTTTGTGGTTTTTTGTGAGGCAATTGGGGTTAAGTGACTTGCCCAGGGTCACACAGCTAGTAAGTGTCAAGTGTCTGAGACCAGGTTTGAACTCAGGTCCTCCCAACTCCAGGGCCGGTGCTCTATCTGCTGTGCCATCTAGCTGCCCCAGCATATAACTTTTAAGGGCAGCTAGGTGGCACTGGATAGAGTGCCAGAAAGACTCATCTCCCTGAGTTCAAATCTGGCCTCAGACACTTACTAAATGTGTGACCCTGGGCAAGTCACTTTACCCTGTTTGCCTCAGTTTCCTCATCTGTAAAATGAGCTGGAGAGGGGGGAAATGGCAAACCACTCTAGTATCTCTGCCAAGAAAATCCCAAAAGGAGTCATGAAGAATCAGACATAACTGTACAAATGACTAAACAACAAATACATAATTATGTACGTATATATATTATATATGTATGTAGATATGTCTACATGTATATTTGTGTATATATGTATATGTGTGTGTATATATATTCATTCACTCATTCATTTATTTATCTATCTATCTATCTATCTATCTATCTATCTATCTATCTATCTATCTATCTATCTATCTATTTATTTCTATTTTTCCCCCTCATAAAATCTAAGTCCTGAACTACTGCAAAAATCTTCTGTTTGGCCTCCTGACTCCAGGCTTACACACCTTCATCAGACTAATCTGCTTACATCATATTGCTTCATTACTCAAAAACCTTGCTATTTCTTACTAAATCAAGCGATCTCATCACTAAGTTTGAAGCTTCGTGGTGTAATGGATAGAATACTAACCTTTGAATCAGGAAGTTCTGGATTCGAATCCCGTGTCAGCTATTCTTCCAGTTGTGTGACCTTGGAAAATTCACCCAAGAATGTGTACTCTATCCGAATCAACAAGCAGACATTCAGCCTCTGCTTCAAGGCCTCTGAGGAGGAGGATGCCAACATCAACATGGCCATTCCCACTTTTGGACAGCTCTGATAGGAAGGTTTTCCTTCTGAAACCATGATGTCCGGGATGAAACACAGTACTCCAGGTGGGGTCTGACAATGGCAGAGTCTAATGGGATCATCACCTTCCTTTTCCTAGAATGTATGCCTCTCAATGCCCCTCAAGATCCCACTAGCTTTTTTGGCTGCTGTATCACTCTGCTGACATATATATAGCAAGCTGGTAAATCCATTAACACTTCTTTTCTCATCTTTTCAGAACTGTTGTGTCTAACCATTCTTCTCTTATCCTGTATTTGTGAACTGTCTTTTTGTACCCAATTATAAGAGTTTAAGGCACTTAGGTGGTACAGTGGAGAGAATGCAAGGCCTGGAGTCAGGAAGATCTGAGTTCAAATGCAGTCTCAGATACTTACTAGCTATGTGACCCATGGTAAGTCACTTAACCCTGTTTGCCTCAGTTTCCTCATCTATAAAATGATCTGGAGAGGGAAATAGCAAGCCACTCCAGTATCTTTGTCAAGAAAACTCCAGGAGGCAGCTAGGTGTTGCAGTGGATAAAGCACCGGCCCTGGATTCAGAAGTATCTGAGTTCAAATCCAGCCTCAGACACTTGACACTTAATAGCTGTGTGACCCTGGGCAAGTCACTTAACCCTCATTGCCCCTCAAAAGAAAAAAAAAAAGAAGAGAAAAGAAAAAAGAAAAAAAAGAAAACTCCAAATAGGGTTATGAAGAGTAGAATATGATTGATATGACTGAATAGTCATTTATGCTTCTTCCTTTTGAATTTGATCTTATTAGTTTTTAGTCTAATGCTATAGGCCAGTGGCATCAAACTCAGAAATGGGGCCACTATGGAAAGACTTATATGAACTGTTATATAGTGAAGTGAGCAGAACTAAGGGAACATTGTGCACAGAGACAGCAATATTGTTTGATGAAGAACTGTGAATGACAACTATTCTCAGCAGTACAGTGATCCAAGACAATCCCAAAGGACTAATTATGTACCTCCAAAGAAAGAACTGATATTGAACACAGACGGAAGCATGCTATTTTTCACTTTCATTTTTTTCTTTTATTCAAGTTTTCTTGTATAAAATGACTAATATGGAAATGTTTTACAAAATTGCACATGTATAACCCATATCTGATTGCTTACCACCTCAGGGAGAGAGGGAGGGAAGGAGGTATAAAATTTGGAATTCAAATCTAAAAAAATTGCTTATTATTTAAAAAAAATAAATGAGGTCACTAAATCATAAGGATCCCTGAGAGCAGCACATTTACTTAGAAAACCACATATTTAAGGCAGCTAGGTGGTATGGTAGAGAGAGTGCCAGGCCTGGAGTCAGGAAGATCTGAGTTCAAATGCAGTCTCAGACACTTACTAGCTATGTGACCCATGGTAAGTCACATACAATTACCTATGTTTTATTGTATTTTCATTTGTTTTGTTAAATTTTTCCCAATTACATTTTAGTCTGGTTTCGGTCTAACCTGGGAAAGTAAGGGCTGCAATATACCTCATGGGCAGCATGTTTGACACCTTTGTTCTAGTCTGTCAACATTTTTCTGGATCCTCATTGTCATCCAGTATGTGAACCATCCTTCCTAGCTTTGTGGCATCTGAAAATTTGATATCCAAGCCATCTATATACCTTTATCCAAGCCATTGATGAAAATGTTAAACAGCAAACCTACCTATTTATAGACCCATAATATCCTGGAGTATTTAGCTAAGGGCGTTGGTATCCTGAGGTCTCTGTCCTACACCTCTCCCCTTTCAATCACCAAATTTGTCTTTTTAAAAATGTTATTTTTTCTCAATGACATGTAAACAAAAACTTTTAACATTTTAAAAAAATTGAGTTCCAAATGATCTCCCTTTATCTCTCCCCCTCTCCTTGAAAAGGTAAGTAATTTGGTATACATTATACATATACAATCATGCAAAACATTTCCATATTAGTCATGTTGCAAAAGAAAATGTAGACCCCCCCCAAAAAACAAGAAAAATAAAGAAAGTAAAAATAAAAGTATGATTCAGTCTGCATTCAGACTCCACCAGTTCTTTCTCTCAAGATTGGATAGCATTTTTCAGTTTAAGTCCTTTGGGATAGCTTTAGATCATTGTATTGCTGAGAATAGCTGTCATTCACAGATGATTATCATATCATGTTGCTGTTACTGTGTACAGTGTTCTCCTGGTTCTGCTCATTTTACTTTGCATCACTTCATGTAAGTCTTTCCAGGTTTTTTTGAAAGCATCCTCTTTATTTCTTATAGGACAATAATATTCCATTACATTCATATATCACAACTTGTTACAGTCATTCTCTAATTGATGGTCATCCTCTCAATTTCCAGTTCTTTGCCACCACAAAAAGAGTTGTTTATACACACACACACACACACACACACACACACACGCATATATATATTATATTAAAGTCCTTTTTCTTTTATCTCTTTGGGTTATAGACCTAATTGCTGTTTTAGAGGGTATGCACAGTATTTTAGCCCTTTGGGTGTAGTTCCAAATTGCTCTCCAGAATGGTTGGATCAATTCCCAACTCTAGCAACAACGCATTAGTGCCCCAATTTTCTCACATCCCCTCCAGCATTTGTCATGTACCTTTTCTTTCATGTTAGCCAATCTGATAGGTATGAGGTAGTACCTCAGAGTTGTTTTAATTTGCATTTCTCTAACCAGTAGTTATTTAGAGCATTTTTCCTTAAGATTATAGATAGTTTTTATTTCTTCTTCTGAAAACTGACTTGTGAGTCTTGGCAAGTAACTTAACCTGACAATGCCTGCAATTCACAGTGCATGCTTTTAGCCAACTTAATATTATATATGCTATCTAATGTGAGAGAAACATTAGACTTACATTTCTCAATGCATGCAAGCTTTAGTACATATACAAGAAAATAATACAAATAACACATTCCTTTAAGAACAAACGAGTCTTAAAGGTTCTGATAAGCTTCTCTCCTACTGGACTCTTGATAAAGTTTCCTCTCCATTCAAGCAGAGGCTGTTTCTCCTCCAAAGAGGTAATCTGGCAATGATCTTTGTCAATCAATCAACACTGCCCTTCAGTAAACACAGCCTTTGCTGAGCCTCAAACAGGGGGACAGTCCCAATTATGACATAGACACAGGGTGATTCTTGGGACCTCTGATGGGTTTTTAATGGTTCTAGCTATGGGTTGTGGGTTAACCACATAATTTGGTTGGTAATATGCTACACAAATTACATAAAGCTGATTATTTTATTATTAATGAGTAGTCTGTCTTATCTGAGGAGCCACATTTATTTATCAGTTTTTTAAGAATATACACATTTTGTTTACTACATTGTGCCACACAAGTGCTTATCTTATTATTGAGAAACTTCTCATTTTTAAAAGTTCAATTAGATAATGGAGTTTAAAACAAAATTGAAAAACTTATTCCCACTGTTTTATTAATGTATTAAGACTGATTTTCACTACAATACATCAGGCCCAATCTCCTTCAACTTCCTATTTTTATAAATGAGGAAAGTGAGGGACGAAGTTAGGCTAAGGACAGATGGGGACCACACTTGGGCGTTCAGTAGGATAGGCAAATCTAAGCTGAGGAAATACCCTCTACCAAATGTAGGCCACCACCTTCCCTTCTAACTAACTATAGTCTTAGTGAACTACCTAGAGCATTGAGAGGTTAAATGACTTGCCCAGGGCCACACCACAACCACTGTATGCAGAGTAACTCAAACTAGGTCTTTCTGGCCTTTTGGTCAACTCTCTATGAGATACTATGGAAAAGCTAGGTAGCCCAGTGGATAGAGCACTGGCCCTGAAGCTGAAAGAACCTGAGTTCCAATCTTATCTCAGACACTAGCTGTGTGACCTTGGGCAAGTCACATAATTCCAATTACCTTAAAAAAATCCAAGGCCATTTCTAGTCATCCTGATATATATCTTGTCACTGGACCCAGATGGCTCTGGAAGAGAGAGTGATGCTGGTGACCTTGTGCAGCCTTCCCTCACTTAAATCCAATTCAGTGCAAGTCATGACAAGCATTTTAGCTAGGTCCACATACACACACACACACACACACACACACACACCAAGAAGTTCTCATGAGCTGGTTCAAACTGGCTCCAACATACCTCTGACTACCTATCTATCTATCCATCTATCATCTATCTATCTATCTAAATATTGACTATTTCCAACATAACTGGTTATGTAGATCGTATTTACACCCACATATAATATATGCAAATACATACTTGTATATATGAACATACATACATATGAATACATACTCACAGATGTACATGCAGAAACACCATTAGCAAACTTTTATTTTGAGATGGCTTTTTTAAAAGCTGTGGGGTCTGTGGGCAACTGGGTGGCACAGTGGATAAAGCACTGGCCCTGGATTCAGGAGGACCTGAGTTAAAATCTAGCCTTAGACACTTGACACTAGCTGTGTGACCCTGGGCAAGTCACTTAACCCTCATTGCCCCACCTCCACCCCCCCCCAAAGCTGCAAGGTCTAGGTAGCAACAAAAGCCTCATCTCAATTTCTAGGCCTTCAGAGGGGAGTATCATAGAATTCTCTTCTCCCCATGCCCAGCCTCTTTATGGGCACCCAGTAAAGCTTACAGGCCATCAAAATATCATCATAAAACTTGAAGAAGTTAGTGACTAATCAGTTTCATCTGTCCATGTGATGTTAAAACTATGGAATCTTCCAAATATTTGTATGGTGGGTATTTATTACTCATGCAAAGCTCAGCTATACTGTAGATTCTTATCACACATTCTAAAATATTCTCCAAATAAATAAACAAGTAAAACACTGATAAATAATTTTTTATGATTGACTTTATTACAGCTGTTAATGGTGAATTAATTTTTTAGATTCCTGTTAAGTTGTTACCCAATGGAGTCAGAGGTCAAGATTCAAATTGCTGAGTCACAGAGCTAGTTACTGAAACTGGCACCCAGCTTCCTTGTTCTCTGTGTCCTTACAAAGAATATTATGCCCAGCAAAGCTTAAAAAGGTTTCTAAAATCTTTCACTAGGAAGAAAAGTGGAAAGGACTTGGTAAAAAAAAATCTCCTAATTACCAATCAAACCACCTGAGTGAGCTAACCTCATACCAGGAGAAATGGTAAGATGCCCAACCGTTCTAATCAATTAAGCCTTGCTCCCACTGAGGACCAAGAACATATTTTTAGTGGGGTAAAAGTAATTATTTCAATGTAGGAAGAATAGAGATTAAATAGGTAATTGTATTAATTAGAGAAAGTCTTGCTGATAACTGTATTTCTTCTTGAGACCGTCAGCCTACAGGGTATCCAAGGGTCTCATTAAGGCTTGTATTAAGGCTTGGTAGGCATATGCTAAAGGAGTTGGTTGACCTAGTACCATCTGGTAGAAAAAAGAGAGGGGAGCCTGTCCTAAATCTATTAAGTGCCCTCCCTTATAAGGAAGAAGCATGGCAGTTTGCCATGGGAGAGCTACCAGCAAGGACAATAGCTGGTTAAGGATTGTTTCTAACAAGCATGGAGTGCGAGGCAAGTTTGCAATAACCTTTAGGGGATATAAAAAATTTTTGTTTCTGCATGAAATGCAGGGCCCAAATATACATAGATGCACAAAATATATGTAAGTAACAAGTGAACTAAATGTCGTCTTAGTGAAGATTTAGGAAAGTTCAAAATACTGAAGTCCTATACAGAGAAATATGGAGAACACAGCAGGACAGTAAAGCAAGTCAACTTTATTGAGGGGACATACTTACAATTTCAAAGAAACGGTCAAGGAGGATGGTGGAAACAGTCCAGGTCTACTGAAATCTGGCTAGAATTCGATTCACCTTATTGAGGGAATTAGAAGCAATGAGGCACTTCAACTTAAGAAAGTCTGTTGGGTTTTTATAAGGTTCTTATCTGATTATAGCAAAACAAGGCATTTGGTGGAAGGGGCCAAGAAGACTAGACCTAGCAATTGGTGCTGATACATGCTAGTAGTGGAGGGGATGGGAAGACTCTTGGGGAATTGGCACCTAGGTTGATATTCAAACTCTCCTCTCTTGGTAAGTGCTTTTGGCCTCCTACTTCTGGTCTTGCTCTGATAGGGTAACCTCAGGGGTCTTGTGGTTCCTCAAGGGATCCTTTGTTTACTTGAAGGGGGACATTACAAATGTCATACTGCAAAGAGGCAAATTTAACCTTAGTAGAGTCTTGGTAAGATGGTACTCATGAGTGTAATATAACAATGGAAAAGTGTGTTTTGTTTCAAAAGGACATATTTGTTAAAAGGGGGCAATGGTGAGGTATTGTTTGTTAAGGATATGGAAGAAAATGGGCATCCAACAGCCCAAGGTGAAACCATGGCAGAGAGCATTTGGGTGAAGAACAACAAAAAAGAAAAGAAAAGTCCTGTTGTCATGGGACTATATTACAGACCTGTTGGACCAGAGGAAACAGATGAGGGGTTTGGGAAAGAGGTCACAAGCTTGGAGATGAAGCATGATGATGTAGTGATAGAGGACTCCAATTATCCACATAGTTACACTGTAGCTTTCTCTTTGCCAAAAGCAGAACAGTCAGTGACTTCTCAACTTTCCTTAATGATTCTCAGCTCAACAAGAATTTATTAAGTTCCTAACTTTCTGTGGCGAAATGGGGTGCGGGGGGGGGGGAGCATTGTTTAGACAATGGGGCAGGATGCTAGAAGCTTTAAAAGGGAAAAGAACTCATGAAGGGAAAGGCTCATCTTGACCTGTTTTGTGGGGAAAGAAAAGAAAATGGGGTGCTAAAACATAACAATGTGAGCCTTTTGGGATAAGACCACTTTAAAATTCATGATTGAAGGGATAAAGACCCATGCATATATTGGCACACACCTTCCATTTTAGGAAAGTGGTTTTCAGATTGTTTAGATGAAGAATAATGAGGGTTCCACTGGAAGTTAGCACAAGAGGAATGGAAAGTTTCTAAAAATAGATTAGGTAAAATCACTTCCACATACTATATATAGAATACCTACATAGATTTCAGCTAAGCATTTGATAGGTTTTCATGGTATCTTTATAAATTAAGAAGGAGAGATGGAGGCTAAATGATAGTATAATTAGGTACATTTGAAATTGTTGTGATGAATTGTGGGTGTCATATCTCAGATGCGAAATTGATATGTTTAAACAATGGTAGGCAGGATGGTGAGGGGACAGCGTATACATCACCTAAGATCAGTTAAATGAACTGGGAATATTTAACTTGGAAAAGAGGACTCTGAGATGTGGGGGAGAGGATCCAAAATAGATGTCTTCAAATGTCTGAGGGTCTGGCACATGGAAGCCAGGGATTCCAGGGGTTGGAGGTGAGGAGGAGGTAATTCTGGGCACAAGGCACAACCAGCACATAAGTCCTGGGGAAGAAGATGGAGCATCATGTGTAGTTGTGTAAGCTAGTGTGGCTGGAGTGCAGAGTATATGAAGGGAAGAAATGTGTAAGAAGACTGGAAAGGTAGGGAGGGGCCAGGTTGTTTTCAGGTATGGGCTGGACTAGACAACCCCCAAACCTCCTATCATCTCTGAGCTTCTGCTTGATTCTGATTCTCTGACATGCATATGATCAATCTTAATAGACCTCAGGCCTGTGACAAATTAAGTCAAACAACAACAAGCATTTGTTATGTGTTTGTTTGTCTTAGGCCCTTTTCTTTTTTTTCTGAAAATAAGAGCAATAAAGAAAAAGACAACCCCAGCCCTCAAACAGCTTACACTCTAATGGGAGAAAACAACACATATAAAAAAGGACCTGAATAGGGAGGGGGGATGGAGAGCAAGATGAGTGGTACCCACGTAGGGATGTGTAGGAGAAGGCTGGGGAGGAGCATAGGGAACTTCCTCAAAATGGAGGTTTCTGGATGAACTCAGGAGTCAGAGGATGATGTCAAAAGGACTCAAGGATGTTTCAGGGGAAAAAAGCTGATAGAGCATGGAGGAGAAATTAGAAAAACCAGAAATGAATCCTGAAGAGGAGGTAAGGGAGGAAAAAAGGAAACAAGCTTTTAGTAAATGCCTATTACATGCTAGGCACTGGTGCTAAGCACCAGTGGAGTTGCAGTCTGGCAGCAGTTTCTGCCAGTGCTGTAGCCAAAACTACTGAAGGCCCAGAAAAGAAAGTTCTTGCTACCAACGTCCTTGGGGCTGTCAAAACTGTCATGATTTTACCAGTGGAAATGACATCACAGCATTACCATCTGTTTTGTCACTGTATCCTAAAGACCATGGGGTTTTTCTATCTCACTTGCATCTGAAACCCTGCAGACATGTTATCTCTCCCTCCCTTCCTCCTCCCCATTAAATAGTGAACTCCTTGAGATCAGGATGGTCTTGATTCCCTGCTTGTACCCCCAACACTTAGGACAGGACTCTATATAGAGGAAGTCAATCAGAAAGTCACCAAGTATTTATTTTGTTAAATCATAAAAGTATTTTATTATTTTCCAGTTACACATAAAGATAGCTGTCAACATTTTGTTTTGTTTTGTTTTATTTTATTTTTTGGTGAGGCAATTGGGGTTAAGTGACTTGCCCAGGGTCACACAGCCAGTAAGTGTCAAATGTCTGAGGCCAGATTTGAACTCAGGTCCTCCTGAATCCAGAGCTGGTGCTCTATCCACTGTGTCACCTAGCTGCCCCAACATTTGGTTTTATAAGATTCTGAATTCCAATTTTTTCTCCCTTCTTATCTTCCTTCCCCCACCTCCCCAAGAGAGAAAGCAATCTGATATAGGTTATATATGTTCAATCACATTAAAGATATTTCTGCATTAGTCATTCAACAAGCATTTATTAAGCCACCTGCTAAATGATAGGGTCACAAAGAAAGGCAAAAGACAGACCTGACATCAAGGATCTCATAGTCTAATGGTGGAAACAACGTGTGAACAACTATGGACAAACAAGCCATATGCAGGATAAACTGGAAATAATCAACAGAGGGAAAGTGTTAGCAATAAGAAAGATTGGGAAAAGCTTCTTGCAGAAGGTGCCAGGGAAGCCAGCAGGTAGAGATAAAGAGGCAGGGCACTCCAGGCATAGGAGACAGCCAATTAAATGACCAGAGTAGGGAGATGCAGTGTCTTATGCAAAAACAGTAGGGAGGCCGATGTCACTGGATAGCAGAGTACATGGGGGACTAAGGTGTCAGAACCTTAGGTCTGACTGGAAAAGTGGGAAATGGGCCAGGTTACAAAGGGCTTTGAATGTTGAACAGAAAATCTTATATTTGACCCTGAAGATGATAAAGAACCACTAGATTTTAACAATGGGTCCGGCTGAAATTGCTGGGTGATGACAAAGTCAGACCTGCACTTTAGGAAAAAGCAATTTGATAACTGAGTAGAATGCGGCCTGGGGTGCAGAAAGACATGAGGCAGGGAGGTCAACCAACAGTCCAGAACTGAAGAGATGAGGGTCTACAGCAGGAAGGTTCCCATGGTAGAGGAAGAAAAGGGGGCAACAGATTGGATGAGAGGGGTGAGAGAGAGGGAGGGATGGAGGATGACAGCAACTTTGTGGGCCTGAATGAATGGGAGGATGGTGGCACTCCAGTAGTAATAGGGAAGGAAGTTCAGAAAGGCTGAGGGCTATGGAGAAAAGAGAATGAGCTCTGTTTTTGATATGCTGAACTAAATATGGCTATTCCTTAATTCGTGTAGTATTGATTCATAGGCTTCACTGCCTTTTCATTTCACTTTGATACAACCTCCTGATCCATCAGAAAAATATTATTTCATTAATGTGGTGAGGGCCAAATCAGATTATTAGTGATTAGAAATAGTGGTTAGGGAGAAAATAGATTCATAATGTATAGAAATCTTTAAAGAAGCTTGGTTATTATGGGAAAAGTAATGAGACAGCTGCTTTGAGGTCAAAGAGATTTACTTAGAATGAGGAGCATGCCTATTGGTAGATTAGAAGGAATTAGTAGAGACAGAGAGATTGAAGATGACTGAGAGAGAAAGGTATCATTGCTAGAACAAGGTCCTGGAGGATGCTGTGGACACAAGGGCAGAGATAGAGAAGATGGCAATACTAAGCGAGGAATAGCAATATCCTTTCTTCTGTAACCAGAGGGCTGAAGGAGAACTTGATGATGAAGCTGAGAAATTTCCATTAATGGTCAAGGAGAGAGAGATCTGGTTGAATGACCTCAGTATTCTTAGCAAAGCAGGAAGCTATATCATTCCAGAGTAGTTAGGATGTTGATGTTTATTTCCAATTTATCCTATATATAGCTTGTTTATACATGGCAGTTTACATATCTCCACCATTAGACTATGAGATCGTTGAGGTCAGGAACTGTCTTTTGCTCTTCTTTGTAACCCCATCACTTAGCACAGTGACAGGCACATGATAGGTGCTTAATGAGATGGGCTAAGAGGAAGGTCAAAAGTTTATGAAACAGTTACTTTGGGGAAGGATATAAAGAGTTACCTTAAAGTGCTATATAAATGTAGCTATTATTATTATTTATTATATCAGAGCTGGCCCACATCCTTATACCACTAACAAAGGGACACAATGCAAAGGAGAGTGTCAGTCACAGATGAGAAATAGGATTAGACGGTTTAGATGTTATCTTTAACAGAATAAAAAGACAGGATTAAGGAATGAGTGCCCATTGCCCAAGTTAGAGGTGGAGCAAAATGATCACTAGTTCCACTGTGTCTGCTTTTTCCTTAGTGCTCCAGTTATCTGAGTGACTGTCCATAATAAAAACAAAACAAAACAAAACAAAACCACAATTTTATATCTCACCCCTTGTCCCTTTAGCTTTCAACTCTTGGAGTCTCCCATGGAGGCTTGGGTTTGAGTAAGGAAACATCAATCTTGCTGCCATTGGCCATCCAGCAGATGGTCTATGTATGTGGAGGGTGGAGGGTAGGGGTCGGAATATTGCCAACAATTTTTTCTACTCATGTTCTTTCTGTCTTTGAATCTCTCTGTCTCTCTGTCTCTGTCTGTCTCTGTCAACCTCTGTCTGTTTTTCTGTCTCTGTCTAGCTCTGTCTGTCTCTCTGTCTCTGTCTCTCTGTCTTTGTCTGTCTCTGTTTCTTTCTCTCCCCTCTCTCTTCACTTCCAACTCCCCTTGTAGAGGGAAACCCTGTAATTCTAGTCCTTTTTAGAGTTAGCATCTTCTCTTCCCATCCTGAGATGAAACACAACTCCCTAGGTCTTTAAGGATGTAGGTGTCCCTTCAAGGGAACCAGCCCAACAAGTCTTACCCAAAGAACTCATATTTGCTCTACACATTTCATCATTTTCCAAATCTTGATGAATCTACTTTTGCTATATCTCTTCCATACATCCCCTCCTCTCTGGTTCCTCTACAATCACTCAAATTCAAGCCCTCACCTCCAAATAGGATTTACTGCTTCCATGATCTTCCCACCTTAAAATGTCTCCTTCTTATCACCTTCCAGGTACACATACATTATCAAGGACTTGGTAATGTCATTATTCTTCTCAAAATTCTTCAGTAGCTCCCTATTGCATACCAAGTAAATTTCAAACTCCCATGTCTGTCATTGAAGGCTTCTACTATTTGGTGCCACCCAGTGGTGTTTTGAAGCCAGCTGTATTCACTCTTGAGAATCAATTGTTTAATTTTCAGCATGAGCATTTACACCCTCAGAAATGGACAAATTCTACAAATCCAGATTTGATTTATTGCTTTGTTGACTGTCTAGATTGAAGAAAGTAATGGAGGAAATGTTAATAATGCAGATTAAACTTAAAAGTATGTCTTATGTACATCTCTCTCCCCTGAGAGCCTGTTATTAAATATTTACCAGTACATCACCAGTGTCAACTATCTTTCCAGTCTTATCACAAATTGCTCTTCTCCATGTACTCTATGTCCCAGCCAAAAAGTCATCTATGCAGACATCTATGCTTCTCCTGCTTCCTGTTGCTTGATCACATCAAGTACTTTTCCTATCCCTTGTGCCCTCTTTCTCCTCACCTGTTAAAGTCTTACCTGTCTTTAATGCTTGACCCAAAAGTATTAACGAAACATTCTCGGATGCCCTATCACTAATGACCTTCTTTTTGGACCTTTTTTAGTTTTTTTCCATTTCTAAAATCCTATGATCCACTTTTATTTTGTACCTCTTCAAAGTACTCACCATATATTGTTGTGTATTATAGTTATCGGTGTATGTAGTCTTTACCTTATTAGACAGAAAAGTTTCATGAGAAAGTTCCATAACTTTGTCTCTTCTGAACTTTGTATCTTGCTCAGTGGCTACTATAGTCCTCTGTATACAATAGGTATTTAACAAATATTTGTTGAATGGAATGCTTTCTCCTCATATAACTAGTTTCAAGCAAGTACCTCAAGTCCTTTGACAAGATTATCTCTCTGAGCCTCAGTTTACTCATCTGTAAAGTAATTGTGCTAGACTGGCTGTGTCAGACTATTTTGTCTAACATTTTATGAACTACAAATCTAGCCGCTCACCTTCAACATAGTTATACACAGGTAAGAAGTAAGGAATAATAACAACAACAACAATAATAATTATGTAGCAGCTTGTATTTGTTATATAACATTTTAAAATAAAGAATGTTTGCTGTCAGAAAATTAAACAGATCCTCACAATATTCCTGTAGGGTAAATATGGATGTGGTACTTTCTTCCATTTTAAATATAGAGAAACTGAGGTCCATTGGGGTTCACAGAAGAGTATGAGACAAATTTCACAAGGACCATTAAGCGGTTCAAATTGGAGTTTGTACTTTCAGTCACTTTTAGAGATCAGACACTAATACAATTGTATCCTAAGCATTTCTCCCACAAAGAGTCTGAAATTGCTCAGAAAGCTGTGTAGCCTAAAATGTACCATATTTATATTTGCCAAAGTTTAAAAAGTGATTTAGAGGAGTTAGAAAGTAGCAGAAGAGACTAAGATGTGGCAAGAATACACAAAAGAACTCTACAAGAAAGATCTTAACATCGTCAATTAACACGATGGTGTGGTTACTCATCTAGAGCCAGACATTCTGAGGGATGAAGTCAAGTGGGACTGGGGAAGCAATGCTAATAATAAGCTTTGTGAAGGTGATGGAATTCCAGCTAAACTACTTAAAATCCTAAAAGATTATGATGTTAAAATGCACAATCAATATGCCAGAAAATTTAGAAAACTCAAGAGTGGCTCCTAGATCGGAAAAGATCAGTTTAAGTTCTAATGCTAAAGAAGGACAATAACAAGGAATGTTCAAATGACTGAACAATTGCACTCCTTTCACACACTAGTAAGATTATACTTAAGATTCCGCAAGCTAGGTTCCAGCAATATGTGAACTGAGAATTACCAGAAGAGCCAGATGTTTTTTGAAGAGGCAGAGGAACTAGAGACCAAATTGCCAACACTCACTGGATTACAGAGAAAGCAAAGGAGCTCCAGAAAAGCATCTAGTTCTGTTTCACTGACTGCACTAAAGCCTTTGATTGTGTGGATCACAACAAAATGTGGAAAGTCCTCAAATAGATGAGAATACCAGATCATCTTACTTGTCTCCTGAGGAACCTGTGTGTGGGCCAAAAAGCAATAGTTAGAAGAGAACATGGAACATCTGATTGATTTAAGATTGGACAAGGAGTATGACAAGGATATATATTGACACCTTATTTATTTAGCTTCTATCATGTGAAATGCCAGGCTGGATGAATCAAAAGCTGGAATTAGGGTTGCCAGGAGAAACATAAAAAATAATCTCTGATACATAGACAATACTACTCTGATGGTAGAAAGTGAAGAAGAATTAAGAAGCTTCTTGATGAGGGTGAAAGAGGAGATCATAAAAGCTGGCTTGAAGCTTAACATCAAAAAAATCTAAGATCTTGGTAACTGGTCACATCACTTCCTGGTAAGCAGAGGGAGAAGAAATAGAAGTACTATTAGATATTATAGTCTTGGGTTCAAAGATCACTGTAGATGAGGATTGCAGCCATGTTATTAAAGGATGCTTGTTCCTTGGAAGGAAAGCTATGGAAAATCTGGACAGCATCATAAAAAGCAGAAATATCACCTTGCTGACAACAGTTTGTTTAGTCCAAGCTATGGTTTTTCCAGTAGCAACATATGACTGTGAGAGTTGAACTATAAGGAAAGTTGAGCACTTTAGAATCAATGCTTTTGAATTGTGGTGCTGGAGAAAATTTTTGACCTTTGACAGCAAGGAGATCAAATTAGTCAGTACTTAAAGAATTTAATCCAGACTATTCACTGGAAGGTCAAATACTGAAACTGAACCTTAAATATTTTGGCCATATAATAAGAAGATAGGACTCATGGAAAAGACCTTGATGTTGGGAAAGACTGAAGGAAAAAGGAGAAGAGAAGGCAGAGGATGAGATGGATAGTGTCATGAAAACAATGAATATGAACTTGAACAGAATTTGAGAGATGGTGGAGGTTAGAAGGACCTGGCATGCTATGGTACATGGGGTCATGAAGAGTAAAACATGACACAACAGCAACAGAAAGTAGTAGGAATTTAATAAATAGTTGTTGGAATGGATTGGATGCATTCTATGTATCAATGATGAAATCTACGGTCTTCATTTCAAGAGTAATTAAACAATTACGATCAGCAATGTAGTTAGTAAATCCAATTTAAAGTAATGCAATGTCTACTCCAGCTGAATATAACTCACCATGGAGAAAGTCTTATGTGAAATGTAGTTATGGCTAATTAGATAAAATAAATGGACTGGAATAAATGCTTTTGGTTATGACTAAACAATAAATTCCTTAGGGGCTAGAGATCAGTAATCATCCAAGAACCAAATGTTTGGTGCCATGTAATTTGGAACATGCATGATTATTTTTATTTCTCAGAATGCATAAAGTCATGGAATTAGCTATGTAACTGCTTGGGATAACTATATACTCTGCTTTAGCATTTTAAAAAGTTTTAATGCTTGTTAGATTCAATTTGATTTTTGACATTCATTTCAACATTTTAACAATTATAATCTACTACTCTAAAGCTCAGTGATAGGCACTGAGAAATGCAAAGGTGAACAAGACAGCAATCACTGTACACAGGGAGCTTTCAAAGCCCATTATTAAGTTAAGACAATCAACAAAACAAGGTAAAGCATTTACCAATTTTTGAGGTCTAAACTTAATAAAGGGAGGGAGAAAATGTTAATAGTGCAGATTAAACTAAAAAGCACGTGGTTACATGCGTTGTGGGTTTTTTGTTTGTTTTTTACAGGGAAATGAGGGTTAAGTGACTGGCCCAGGGTCACACAGCTCGTAAAGTGTCAAGTGTCTGAGGCTGGATTTAAACTCAGGTCCTCCTGAATCCAGGGCCAGTGCTTTATCCACTGTGCCACCTAGCTGCTGCTCCCCACCCCCCACCCATATTATTTTTTGGAGCCAGTTTTTAAACATTTACTAGCCCATCACTGATTAGGCAATAGGCTTTCAAAGATTACTTTCCTTATAGATGTTCGCAAATTGAATACAACATGTGCCTTAGAGAGATAAATAATGTTCTATGATAAATCTGAGAAGAAAGAATTCATTTTGGGCAGGAACTAAGATTCAGTAATGACCTGCACAAACATGGGAGGTAAATTCTTAGGCTACTAAGCAGGCTTCTGCTGCTTTTCCACATCCTAGAAAGGAACTAAAAGTCAAGACAATGGCACATGACACATGTTCAATGCCAGAGGCAGTGGAATCCTGTGAAATCTAGTGAAAAGATAAAAATAAGGGTTATGATACCTGGCTTTTAGTTCCAGCACTGATAATAACCAATAGTGTAATAAAAATAGCTAACATTTATAAAATGCTTACTATGTGCTGGGCACTATGATAAGTGCTTTGTAATTATTATTGTATTTGATCCTCACAACAATCCTAGGAGATAGATGCTATTATTATCTCCATTTTGCAGATGAAAAAAACTTAGGCAAACAGAGGTTAACTGACTTGTCCAGGGTCACACATCTAACAAGTGTCTGAAGTGGGAGTTGACCTCTGATCTTTCTGACTCAAATTCCAACACTGTCTACTGTGCCATTTATGGTTCATGACTCAGGGTTGTTAAGTAGGCTCAGAGATTCCCAGAGTTGGAAGAGAACTCAGAGGTCATCTAATCAGCCTATATCTGACCTAGGAATTCCTTTACAACATCCCCAGAAAATAAATACCCAGTCTTGGCTTGAAGGCTTCTAGTGAAGGGGAATTTAATTATTATTATTATTATTATTTTTAATTTGGACTGAATTTTGGACTTTTACTGACTGAATTTGGATCGCTATAATGGTTATCTTGCCCTTCCCTACTCTCTCCCCTTCCTTCATTCCCTTCCCCATCCCAAATCGTCTCTTTTTTTTCCTTTAATCTATCCTCTTACGGCATTATCTCAAGGACCTGCCCCATCACCATCATCCTCTTCTGGACACTCTCCATGGAAATTTGTTAATGACCTTCTGAAAATGTAGGGCCCAGAACTGAAAAATAATACTCCAGATGTTACCTGACCAAAAAAAATACAGTTGTTCCTATTGCCTCCCTAGACCTAGTCAGGTTGCATTCATTATTTTTGGCCTCCATATTACATTGGTTACTCATGTTAATTTCACAGTCCAGTAAGACTTTTAGCTCTTTCTCACACAGACTTTGGTCCAGTTATGACTCTCAGATCTTGCACTTCTTATGCAGTTGACTTTTATTTTACCTTAAGAGGAGGACTTTGTATCAATCTCTATCATATTTAATTTTACCAGATCTGCTCCATTGTTCTTGCCAACTGAGATCCTTAAATAAACTCCACATTACAGGTAGTTCTGCTTTCACATAGGAATGGAAAGTTTCCTGAATCAGGGCACAAATGAATAAAAGACAATTTTTTGAAGACTTAAAAGTTATCACTTTGTCAGAGTTTTCTGCTATCAAGAATGTATTGCTTTTTTGGCTATTGGATGCTTTCCTATGTATCCCATTGCCCTCTGCTGGATAACCAAGGTATTGCTTTTTACTGTGACTCATATATAGAATCCTGGCTCAAGAATTTTCAAGCATTTTGATGTTCCAAAAATCAGTTATTGAATCAATTTTCCCTCATGGCATTTGAAAGGATGAAAAGCCAGTCTCAAAGACATGCCCTTTTCGTCAGGCTGTATCACAGAAAGAACATTGGCTTATGATTTCTACTCCTGTCTGAAGTATTGTCATTGTATAACTGGGAATATTACCCTCGGTCCTCACCTCTAACTTTTAGATCAGCGTTTCCTCAGTGGCTCACCTCAGCTGTCACTTTCTAGGTGAAGCCCTGTCCATTCCCCCAAATTGTTCATGCTCTCCCTGCCTCAAATTATCTTCTATTTGCTCATTTGTTTGCATGTTATACCCCATCTCTGTCCACCCCCCTTCCCCCCCCCATTGTGGAATGCAAGCCCTTTGAGGTCAAAGCCTTTTTTATTTTTTTGTCTTTGTAGTCCCCAAACCCAGTGCTTGACATGTAGGAGGTGTTTAATATATGTTGATAAATACTTGTTGAGTTGAGAAGGGAGTAGATGATTTCTCAGATCCCTTTTTTTTGTTTTGTTTTTTGTTTTTGTTTTTGTTTTGTTTTTTGCAGGGCAATGAGGGTTAAGTGACTTGCCCAGGGTCACACAGCTAGTAAGTGTCAAGTGTCTGAGGCTGGATTTGAACTCAGGTACTCCTGAATCCAGGGCCAGTGCTTTACCATCAGATCCCTTTTAGTTATAAGATTTTTGTACATTTCTGGTTCAGGGTCAAAGCAGGAGTCAAAGTATAGTCAAAGAAGCTCAGCTTTCAGTTTTATAGAAATATTAAACTTTGAATTTTGATGTTACTTGATTCTCTTCTGCCACCCCAAGGTCCCAGCCACAGAAAAAAGACAGAGCCAGGGAGCCAGCCTTACTTCCTATTTCTTGCTTCCCTCCCCAGAAGAGGCCATCTTTCAAGCTAATTAGTTAGATTAGTTCTCTGGACTTTAGGGTAGTCTCATTGTTGAGTTCAAAGTCCTTAGCTTCTGAGAACAATACCCTATTTAGGACTGACCAGGGTGGTTTTGATTTAATTAACTTTAAGTAGGTTCTCAGTCAGTCTCTCAGTCAGTCTCACTTAATTCAATCAATTCTAAATCAATCTCCAGGTAGGGCCTTTGGGTGTCTGCCAAATCCCATCATTTTCTCACAGTACAAAAGAATTGTTGACTGGAGGTCCTCTTCTATTTGTTTAGTCTTTTTGGATGATTGGCTTCCTTATTTCAAGTTACAGTCCTGCCCACATGGCTAAGCCCATCTAAAGGTCAATACGGTGTAATTAAGACCAGCACCATCTAAAGCATAGTCCAGGCCACTCTGTTGAGAATTACTACCATTCTGAGGCAAAATTCTAGAGCAGAAAGTTTGTTTTGGGTCACTCCCACTTGACTTTAACCTCTGGCTAAGAAAACCCCAAAAGGGATCATGAAGAGTCAGATACAACTGAAAAACAATTCAACAACAACAATGATAAAATAGAGATAATAATAGTACCTGTTTTGCAGGGTTGTTGTAAGGATCAAATGAGATAATATTTGTAAAAAGCTCTTAGCACATGCTTGGCCCACATTAAGCACTATATAAATGATTCTTCCTTTCCTGTTCCCTCATCAGACAGTGCCAAAGACTTGGTGTTAAGAACCTTCTTTTCTCCTTAACTATTCTCAACAATATAATGACCCAAGATAATCCCAAAAGACTATTGATGAAACATATTATCCACCTCCAAAGAAAGAACTGATATTGATTGAACACAGACTGAAGCATGCTCTTTTTCACGTTCTTTCATTTTTGTCTTTTATTCAAGTTTTCTTATACAAAACAACTAATATGATAATGTTTTACATGTATAACCTATACCTGATTGCTTACCACCTCAGGGAGGGGGAAAGGGAGGGAAGGAAGGAGGGATAAAAATTGGAACCCAAAACTATAAATAAAAATGTTTATTACTTTTTTTTAAAGAACCTTCTTTTCTGTGTGTTCAGTAGCTGGAGTTTTTGCAGGGGATGGGGCATCTGCAGAAATAGTTGCCTGGTCTCATCTCCACAGGGGCTTCTTCCTCAGATGATGGCTCTAGGGGCTAGGCTGAATATCTGGGGATACTATACACAAGACTCATAGTAATAAAGCTGGAAGGAATCTCAGAGACAATCTAGTCCATTCCCTCTTTTTACAGATGGGGAAACTGAGGCCCAGAGATATGAAGTGATTTGCTGAGGCCCTATGAGTCTTTCCACTGTATGACACTACTGCTCATACCTTCTACTGATCAGATTCCCCAAATGAACAGTAATGAGGACTTTGTGATTAATTTAGAAACTGGGATTAATGAAGCTCTTTTAAAATTTAATTCAGTACTACAAAGGTTTATTAAGCACTTGCTCTGTGCAAGATACTTCATAAGGATACAATTTTGGAAACTAAATTACTTTGGCTAGGAAGAAATATAGATGAGGATTATTAGAAGACCCTGGTGGCTTTTAAATCCTATGGGGGATTTGGCAGGAAATCAGAGATGAATTTCATTTGGTTAAGCAAAAAGTAATCAGAAGAGCTGAACTAACATACTAATTTAATTAAAATTATAAAGTAAAATGAACATTTTAGCTAAAAGAGTAAATTTCTTCTGTGCTCTTCCTGATGAACCTTAAGTGTTTCTCTGATAACAGGCACAGGTAAATTTTTAGCCCTTCCAAAAACTTCAGAATATTCTCAGAGAATTACAAAAATGATTTCTCTATCTACAATCTACCTTTCCTGCACAATTACATATTATTCCCCTCTACGTACATTCGGGTCCAGACAAACTGGCTTTGTTACTATTCCTCATACAGGAAATTCCATTCCCCACCTCCTTAATTTTGTATTGGCTGTCCCTCCTGCCTGAAATGCAGTCTCTCCTCACTTCAATCTCTTAGGATACTTAGTTTCCTTTAAGGTTTATCCCAAGCACTACTTCCTCCCTTCCCCCGCCCTTTTTTTTGAGCAATATGGATTGAGTGACTTGCCCAGGCTGGATTTGATCTTAGGTCCTCCTGACTGGAGGACCAGTCCTACGTAGCTGCTTCTGCAAGCACTACTTTCTAAATGAAGCTTTTCCTGATTTCCACTGACTGCTTAGTATCTTCTCCACCATTACTTTGTCTGTACTATATATACATAAATATGTACATGTTGTCTTCCTCAGCTAGACTGCAAGCTTCTTGAAGGTAGGGACTATTTTAATAACAAAAATAATAGCTAACATTAATATGGCCCTTACTATGTGCCAGTCCCTTTAAATTATCTCATTTGATCCTTACAACTCTCCTGGGAGGTAGGTGCTATTAATATCCCCATTTTCAGGTGAGGAAACTGAGGCAAACAGAGGTTAAGTGACTTGCCCAGGGTCCCACAGGTAGCAAGTATCTGAGGCCAGAGGTAGATGATATTATTATACAGATTTTACAGGTGAGGAAACTGAGACAAAAAGCAGTTAGGTGACTTACCCAGGGTCACACAGTTAATAAATGTCTGAGGCTACACTTGAACTCAGGTCTTCCTGATTCCAGCTCCAGTGCCTACCTAATTACCCCCAAGACTTGACTTTCTCCTTTTCCTTTTCCTGTACACCAGAGGGTAGATGATTCAATGGCCAAAATGGCAAATTCCTAGAAAATCTCTATGTTGAACAAGCAAGCTCTGAATCAGCAGAAATTTTCTGTATTCACTTTTTGGGTGGTATTTCAGCATTCATATTCTGTAAAGTCAGCTGATATGCAACAGAAGTATATCAGAAAGATTTGAAAATATGCAATAATTGCACAACTTTGGGCATCAGGGGCATTTGTTTGAATATACCAAAGTTCCCTACAAAAATGTTTTTAATCCTGTACAGTATATAACAATGTTTATAAATACAGCTCAATGGGCTTTGCTATAATAGCAGAAATTTCTTCTACTCTAAGAACATAAAGCAAACAAATGGAAACAAAGAACACTCCTTTCATTATATGGCATTCTAGTTATAACCCTGAATTACTTCGGCACTTACTCAAGTGAGCCATAATGCACTGGAAAGGCAAATAGCTTCTGCAGAATTGCAATCATTCAGTTTTACCCTCCTGATGTTTCAGTCATGTTAAGCATAATGGCCCAGGGCCTTTTTACTATTGGTACTAAGGAGCAAAGTTTAGAACTAAGAACAGATTTAGAAGCACCCAATTCACCACACTCCAGCACACTGGTGACAAAAGAGAATACATCTCCAAATGGGACATAAAAGAATGTTAAAGGGAAACAGAACAAGAGGGAGTACAGTTGATTTGAATACTTTGTTATTGTTGGGGTTTTTTTTTGTGGGGAAATGAAGTTTAAGTGACTTGCCCAGGGTCACACAGCTAGTAAGTGTTAAGTGTCTGAGGTCCCATTTGAACTCAGGTCTTCCTGAATCCAGGACCAGTGCTTTATCCACTGCGCCACCTAGCTGCCCCAAGTTGATTTGAATACTAACCTTGCCAGTTATGGCCTAGGTATTCTGAGCTGTCAATCAAGCACAGAATTCTAAATGTCCATAGTTTGCAAATTTCAGCTAGTAAAGATAAATGGGAATCAGAAGCCTAGAACAAAGATAATAATAAAGTATTTAATTTAGAGAGGAACAGGATGGAGTAGCTTTAATACTACAAGTCAGTGGGGTCAAACTCAATATGGATCCCTGCAGGCTACATAATATCTTAGAAAACCACAAATGAATATTATTTGTTTTGTCGTATTTTTTATTTTATTTATGTATACTGTCATTTTTATTCATTTAAAAATTATTTCTTAATTATATTTCACTCTAGTTCAGCCTACACTTGGAAGTATTATGGACCAAATCAACCTGGTAGGCCACAAGTTTGACATCTTTACATAGAACATAGGACTTATAAAAATTAGTCTTAGAACACACCTTAGAGATTATCTGTGGTCTATTTGAAGAATTTATCTTTCATTCCCTTCTCTTTACTAAATTAACCAAAATACCAACAAGTGCCATCTTTGACAGATCAGGGAGTCCCTGAGAATCTCACACAGTTAGAAGGTGTTATATCTGAAGAAGAATTCCCAGCACAGTCTACCAGTCAGTCAAACCTATGTTGACAAGGCCTCTGGTTGAAGAACTTTCAGCAAGAGGTAACTCGCCACATCCTGGAACAGTCTATTGTACTTTTGCATAGCTTGAATTATTAGGGATTGGAAGATTTCCTTATGTCAAGCCTAAAGTTGCCTTTTTGCTACTTCTCCATTCAAACTGTCCATAGTTTGTCCCCTACCTCAATATGCACTCAAATAGTAGGGGCAACAGAGAATGGCCCAGCCATTGAGTCACTGTGGTGATGGTGGTTGTTCAGTTGTTTCAGTTGCATCCAACTCTTCATAACCTCATGTGGGCTTTTCTTGGCAAAGATAATGAAGTGGTTTGGCATTTCCTTCTCCAGTTCATTTTACAGATGAGGAAACTGAGGCAAACAGGGGTTAAGTGACTTGTCTAGGGTCACACAGCTAGTAAGTGTTTGAAGGTGGATTTGAATTCAGGAAGATGATTCTTCTTTGACTCCAGGTCCAGTGTTCTATCTACTGCACCACCTGGATGTCCCCGCATTTATTTCCTATACTTTACTCCTCTTTATGTACTCTATCATTCAGCAATACTGGCCCTTTTTGCCATCATTTAAACGTTGCATTGTCTCCTGACTGTATAATCTTCACTGACTGTGCCCCACCCCATCCCCACACCCATCCCTGGGATGCTCAGCTTCCTGGATTTCCTAGCTCCCTTTAAGATTTATTTTTATTTTATTTTATTTTATTTTATTTTTTAGATTTTTGTGGGGGGTGCAATAAGGGTTAAATGACTTGCCCAGGGTCACACAGCTAGTAAGTGTTAAGTGTCCAAGGCTGTATTTGAACTCAGGTCCTCCTGAATCCAGGGCTGGTGCTTTATCCACTGTGCCACCTAGCTGCCCCCAAAGATTTATTTTATTTATTTTTTAATAAAAGTATTTTATTATTTTCCAGTTACATGTAGAGATAGTTTTCAACATTTGTTTACATAAGATTTCCAATTTCAAATTTTTCTCCCTCCCTCCTCCCCTAAGATTTATTTTAAATCTTACCTTATACAGGAACTATTTACTCATCCACACCTCTCTGTCCCCTTTAAGATTACTTTCTGATTACACTGTATACATCTTGTATTTATAGTTATTTGTATTTTGTCTCCCTCATCAGAATGTGAGATTTTTGAGGGCAGACATCACGTTTTTGCCTTTCTTTGTATCCCCAGAATTTAGCACAGTGCTTGGAACAAAGTCATACCTGAGGAGTGTGATGATTAAAAAGGTTTGTGAGACATAATTTATGGATAATTTATTCATTTTACTAATAAGACCAACAGGTTAGCAATAAAAGAATGGTCATTTGGTCGTCTCTCCTAGACCAAAGAGCCCTCATGGTAGTGGGCTCACAGTTTATATGCCCTCTGAAAAAGTGTCTAATAAACTTTGATTGGTTAACACAATGAGAGGTGGGCTATCTTGGGGTATGTGACTTAGGTCACCCATACCTTGACAAAGAGACAAAAATTTTCATATCACCTGTCTTCATAATAGAGAGAATCAACATTTTTTTTCAGCCTTGTCTCAGCAAACACAATAAGCAGGAATCCACCTATTAGCCCAAACTTAGAATTTCTTTTACTGTCTGATTAGATCTTGACCTGGGTAAATCTTTAGGAGAACTTTCCCACACTGGTTGGTTTCTTGATGAGGAAGTAGAGAAGGGGAAAACCCTTAGTCCTAATACAATAGTTATTAAATATGAGATAAATATTCATTTCTCAAAGGAGGAAGACTCAAGAAGGATAAGGAGAAGCCAGGTGGCAAGACAAGATAAGATAGGATGAATGAAGTAAGCAGAGAAACAAATTAATTGAATTGTCATGGGGAAAATGTGGCACGGGGTTTGGGGTAGGGGTTAGGGGTATGGGGTCCTTAGGAATTCCTCTTTAAAGAATTAAACCCTCTTGCACACAAAAGCAGTTAGAATAAGGTGGTAGTTTATTTAGAGGAAGGGGAAGGGAAGGGAAGGGAAACCATGGAAGAAATCCTTGGACTTCTCATGGGGAGAAAGGCACAGAGCGTGGTTCTGAGATACCAATCTCCTCGAGCAGGAGACTGGCAGGTACTTTTATAGAGGACTGATGTGGGGGGATGACCATCTGACTGTGGAAAGTTCCTTTAGTGAGGGAGGACCATCCCCCACTGGTGGTGGCTGGAGGAGTTGGGTGAAGGGTGGCTATGGATCTCTCAAGCCATCTCCTCAGCAGCCACACCTAATCTTATCACCCCAGGATAGAGGGAGACTAGAATGAAGGGTCTTTCTGATCTGGTTCCACTTATCTCTCAAGGTGTGTCTGTCCTCTGATTTAGTTTCTCAAGGGGAAGGTTCTTTGATGTGCCCCAGAGAACTTCTGGGGTGCTATGGGCTCATAACAGAATGAATGCATAATTGGATGAATTAATTGGTTTTTATTTTTCTTATTTTTCACTTGCTAGTATTTTATTTTTTCCCAATTACAGGTTAAGACAGGTTTCAACATTCATTTTTGTTATGTCATGGGGCGCAGAGCACCCCAGAATTTCTCTGGGGCACACCGAGGAATCTTCTCCTTGAGAAACTAAACCAGAGGACAGATAACGCCTAGAGGAACCAAATCGGACTGAGCTAGCTTGGGATTCCTACCCTTCATTCCGGTCTCCCTTATCCTGGGGAGATAAGTTTGGGTGTGGCTTCGGCCTTTGTGTCCTGAAGAGGGATCCGTAGCCACCCCTCACCCAATTCCTTTAGTCACTACCAGTGGGGGATGGTCCTCCACTGCTCACCCAATTCCCCCAGCTACCACCAGTGGGGGATGGTCCTCTCTCACTAAAGGAACTTTTCATGGGCAGATGGGCCACCCCCATCAGTCCTCTATAAAAGTACCTTCCGGTCTCCTGTTCGAGGAGATTTGGTACCTCTGAGCCATGTGCTTTATGCCAAATCTCCCCATGAAAAGTCTAAGGATTTCTTTCATGGTTTCCCTCCCCCCACCCTTCCCTTCCCTTGCTCCTAAATAAACTATCACCTTGTTCTAACTAAGTTTTGTGTGCAAGAGGGTGTAATTCTTTAAAGAGGAATTCCCAAGAACCCCTCCCACCAACCCGTACCCCATTTTCCACTATATCATCTGGCGCCCGAACGTTGTAGGGACGTGGGATTTTCCTCTTTCCTCTTAGCACACAAAACTGGGGGGTGGGAACCTCCCTTCTGGGTTTCCTTTCTCCCTCTCCTGCCTGACTCAACCTCCCGTTTGAGTCACAGAGAGGTAGAGAGAGGGTCAGCTTTCGCACGCGACAGTGGAGGGCAGCCTGAGTCTCCCTCCCTCGCTGAAAGCTCAAAAAGACGTCTGGACCACGCTTGGCACAAAACCTGGAGGTAAGACCCTACCTTCTGGGTTTCTCTTCTCCCTCTCCCACCGGACTCAACCTCCCGTTTGAGTCACAGAGAGGTAGAGACGGTTGGCGTCTGTACGACAGCAGAGAGCAGCCTGGGACTCCTAGATGTCCGAACCACGCTAGGACCCTCAGACTACACGTTTCTGGGTAAGAACATTTATGCTTATGTGTCTATCCCTTACCAGCTCTCTGCTCTTGGTTCAGACTATTCTCCTTAGACAGTAGTTATGGGACAGAAAGGGAGTGTTCCGAAAAATTCACCTCTGGGGTGCATTCTAAGAGGTTGGACTAAATTGGAACTTAAAAACCTGAGAAAGAGGTGCATGATACATTTTTGTAACAATTTATGGCCACATTATCCTCTAGGAAGTGAAGGAAATTGGCCTGTACACGGCACCCTTAATTATAATACCATCTTGCAATTGGACAGGTTTTGCAAGCGTGAAGGGAGATGGACAGAGATTCCATACATATCGGCTTTTATGAGTTTGAGCCAGAAGTCAAAGGGAAAGGATGAGGTCCCCTTGCCGGTTGAGAATCACCACAAGCCCAAGCAATTCGCTAACTCTTTGGGCACCTACTCTGAGACCTCAGCCTCCCCTCCTCCTCAAACTCATTCCCTACCTGTTTCTCGTTCCACTCCTTCTTCGCCTGCTTCCATACCTATGGGTCAACCACAGTCATATCACTCTATGACTGAGACCTCTCCTTGCCCACCGGCTGATCTCAGAACCAATTCCCTGTGCCACACGGGGAGTGGATATCAGTCTCCTTCTATCCTGCTCTACCCCATTTACAATCGGGGGGAACTCCAATATGTTCCCATTTCTCCTGTTTTTTCCATTCAGCCAACCCCATCTGCTTTACCTAATCTGCAGTTACCTACGGCTATCTCCCTTTCCCCATCTCCACCCATGCTGCAGCCAAAGACTGTTTCCCCTCCCCCACCTACTCCACAGCCAAAGGCTGTCACCCCTCCCCCACTGGGCCCTGCGCCCAATCCTCTGTCTCCACCTGAGCTATCTCCCCAACCCAGGTCCTTACCAGCGTCTCCCACTACTTCCCTGCTTCCATTAAGGGAATTTCCCATTGGGAAGGGCACAACAGTAAGGCATGCCCCTTTTTCTATAAGCAGGTTATCTCAGATTAAAGAGAAATTGGGGAGCTACTCAGAGAACCCCACAAAGTTCATAGATGGCTTTAAGTCTGTGACACTGGAGTTTGACCTTTCCTGGACTGATTTGCAAATTATTCTTGCCAGCTGTTGTACCCCTGATGAGAAAAAACAGATTTGGGACCTGGCGGTACAAGTTGGGGATGAACACTCGCAGGTTGGAAATTGGGTTGGGGTCCCTGGTTTTACAGCTGTCCCGGTCATAGAACCGAGATGGAACTATGATAACAGGGAAGACAGAGCTCGTAGAAATCACATGATCACCTGCCTAGTTGAGGGAATGAGAAGGGGGGTTAAGAAACAGGTCAATTATGGAAAGGTGAGGGAGATAACACAGGGGTCTGATGAAAATCCTGCTGTCTTCATGAGCCGCTTAGCAGACTCTCTGAAGAAATATACTAACCTAGACCCCCAAAGAGATGTAGGAATTACTGTCCTCAATATTCATTTTATCAGCCAGTCTGCTCCTGACATTAGGAGAGAGCTCCAGAAGTTAGACTGGAGTCCCCGGATCCCATCCTCACAACTCCTTGACATTGCTTTTAAGATTTTTAATAACAGGGACCTTGCCGTAGCCAAAGAGAGAGAAAAGATGGCTCGTGCCCGCTCCATAGACCAAGCTCATATAATAGCAGCAGCCATCACCACATCTGCTACCAGCAGAACTCTGGCTGGCCGAGATTCTGGCAGCTGCAGTAAACCGGAACACAGAAGTGGGGGACGCCGCACGAAGGTGAGGTCAGCTCTCCTACCTCTTTGTCCCCAGGGCAGCACCCGAGAGATCGGCTTAGCAAAAATCCAGGGCTCTGCAGCTTGCTCTCCTGACCAGCATCGTGTCAGGCCTATGGCCAAGCTGGATATAGGAGGCAAGCCTAGGAATGGTTTTGGGGCGACCTCTGTCTTACTCTCTGGTTCAGGTCCTAGCATACAATCAAGGCACAAAGTGGGGATGGGATAAAAGGACCCTTAATGTAGACAGACACTGCCTATCACAGAATTAGGCTTGAACTCCCTCCTGTAAAGCAGGCCACACCCTGTCCTGCAAAAAGGTCCCACTTGACTCCTGATCTGATAAAGTCCCTTTTCCTTTTGCTCTGGTCAGTTTTAATTTTTTGTTTAAGTCTGTTCCGTCTAGGCTCAAGGATTCGTGACACTGTGCCTATGTGTTGCCTCTGGACTCTCTGGGCCCCACACAACTCCACGCACTCCAGGCCTTCTCCACTTCTCTCCCCTCCCCCTCCCTTGCGCCGTGATTTCTTCGACCCCGGTCAGCATGAAGCAGTTTCAGAAGAATCTTCGTCCCCTTTCCTTATATATAGAGAAGTGGGGAATGTCATGGGGCGCAGAGCACCCCAGAATTTCTCTGGGGCACACCGAGGAATCTTCTCCTTGAGAAACTAAACCAGAGGACAGATAACGCCTAGAGGAACCAAATCGGACTGAGCTAGCTTGGGATTCCTACCCTTCATTCCGGTCTCCCTTATCCTGGGGAGATAAGTTTGGGTGTGGCTTCGGCCTTTGTGTCCTGAAGAGGGATCCGTAGCCACCCCTCACCCAATTCCTTTAGTCACTACCAGTGGGGGATGGTCCTCCACTGCTCACCCAATTCCCCCAGCTACCACCAGTGGGGGATGGTCCTCTCTCACTAAAGGAACTTTTCATGGGCAGATGGGCCACCCCCATCAGTCCTCTATAAAAGTACCTTCCGGTCTCCTGTTCGAGGAGATTTGGTACCTCTGAGCCATGTGCTTTATGCCAAATCTCCCCATGAAAAGTCTAAGGATTTCTTTCATGGTTTCCCTCCCCCCACCCTTCCCTTCCCTTGCTCCTAAATAAACTATCACCTTGTTCTAACTAAGTTTTGTGTGCAAGAGGGTGTAATTCTTTAAAGAGGAATTCCCAAGAACCCCTCCCACCAACCCGTACCCCATTTTCCACTATATCAGTTAGATTTTGAGTTCCAAAATTTTCTCCCTCCTTCCATCCCCAAGACAACTAACAATCTGATAGAGGTTATACATGTACAATCATGTTAAGCAAATTTCCACATTAGTTGTGTTATGAAGGAAGAATCAGAACAAAAAGAGAAAACCACGAGAAACAAAAAACAACCAAAAAAGTGAAAATTGTATGCTTCACTGTGTATTCAAACTCCATAATTCTTTCTCTGGATGTGGAGAGCATTTTCCATCATGAGTCTTTTGGAATTGCCTTGGGTCATGGTATTGCTGAGAAGAGCTAAGTCTATCACAGTTGACCATGTCACAATGTTGCTGTTACTACATATAATATTCTTCTGGTTCTGCTCACTTCAGTGAGTAGGGAAATTAATGAAATAGAGAGGATATTGGTTAGCCTGGAGCACCTAGGAGGTGTTAGGGGGACTTGCAACCTGGATTGGGAGAGTAGTTCACCCAAAGAATTGGAGGCTCACCACAAATCTTGCAAAATAAAGAGATTTATTAGGAGAGAGGATTATATGGTCTGGGACAGATCACTGCGGAAAGCTGTCCCACAGGAATAAGAGAAGACCTGGTTTTTTGTATGTTTACAAAACAAAGAAAGGGGAGGGAATTACAAAGCAAGAGGAAATGCAAAAACGTGGAAGGGCAAGATAACTAGGATGGTATCTTTGAATAATGGGGTATCAGTAGGACATGCAGCATCCATCCATATCCTGCATATCATCTTGCAGACCTTGGTATTGCTCATCAGCATACCAGGGTTGTGCTAGGCAACATTCATTCCTGGGGTGGGAGACAGAGCTGTTTTTTCCCTTGGGAAAGTTTAAAGATTCCATGGGGGTTGAGATCTTTAGGTTTCTTGGGGTCCTACTATATTCCCACAACAGAGGCACAGTGGATAGAGTGATAGGCCTGGAGTCAGGAAGACTCATCTTCCTGAGTTCAAATCTGGCCTCAGATACTTACTAGCTATGTGACCCCGGGCAAGTCACTTAATGTGAGGGAAAAATTCATCCTCTTCTCAATAATTCTCAGGAACTCAGCAGTGAGGTGACAAAGGCTTTATTTTCTTCTCATGAGAAGGAGGCACCCTAGTGTGCAGCTAGTGGGTGCCCAGAAAGGGGGTTCCCAGGCCCTGTTTTATACCCTAGTCCCTAACGAGAATGGACCTTCCCCTTTTTCATCACTGGTGGGAGTTACAATCTACGAGTAAAAACTAGCTAATCAGAACGCAGTATTCCCACCCCTCTTCCTTATATGGGCATAACTCAGGAGTGGACCTTATACTTCCTTATATGGACAGAACTCTGGAGAGGACCTAATTGAGACCAGGGCTCCTTGAACCATGTGACCTTGCTAACCTGAGGGGGAGGAGGGGATCTGAGACCTTTGTCCTACAAACAGGTCAGGGGAGTATGACTGACTTGTTATATCCACATTGAGAGGAGACAACTACCCATTTCTCACACTTAACCTTATTTGTCTCAGTTTCCTCATCTGTAAAATGAGCTGGAGGAAAAAAGGCAAACCACTGCACTATCTTTGCCAAGAAAACCCTAAATGGGGTCACAAAGAGTCAGACACGACTTAAAAATGACTAGTTAGACTGAAGGGAAAGCAAGTCTGTCTTTGCCTGTGGAATTATTGAGACAAAGGAAAGGCATTTGAGTGGGGTTGTTGAGTTATTTATGTAATGGGGGGAATTGGGTACGGGTTGGGTTAGGGGTTGGGGTTCTTAGGAATTCCTCTTTAAAGAATTACACCCTCTTGCACACAAAAGTAGTTAGAATAAGGTGGTAGTTTATTTAGGAGCCAGGGAAGGGAAGGGTGGGGGGAGGGAAACCATGAAAGAAATCCTTGGACTTCTCATGGGGAGATAGGCACAAAGCACGTGGCTCAGAGGTACCAAATCTCCTCAAACAGGAGACTGGAAGGTACTTTTATAGAAGACTGATGGGGGGAGGGGTCACCATTTGACTGTGGAAAGTTCCTTTAGTGAGGGAGGACCATCCCCCACTGGTGGTAGCTGGGGGAATTGGGTGAGGAGTGGAGGACCATCCCCCACTGGCAGTGACTGGAGGAATTGGATGAGGGGTGGCTACAGATCCCTCTCCAGAACACGAAGGCCACAGCCACACCCAAATTTATCTCCCCAGGGTAAGGGAGACCAGAATGAAGGGTAGGAATCCGAAGCTAGCTCAGTCCGATTTGGTTCAGTTTATCTCTCTAGGCTTATCTGTCCTCTGGTTTAGTTTCTCAAGGAGAAGTTTCCTGGTTGTGCCCCAGAGAACTTCTGGGGTGCTCTGCACCCCATGACATTTAGAAGTGATAATGGGCTGTAAAGTTTGAATCAGGGTGTAGAGCTGATGTGTAAAAATCCACAAATAGTTTTAAGGAACAAGGTTGAGAGGCAGCTAGGTGGCACAGTGGATAGAGCACCGGCCCTGGATTCAGGAGGACCTGAGTTCAAATCTAACCTCAGACATTTGACACTAGCTGTGTGACCCTGGGCAAGTCACTTAACCCCAATTGCCTCACCAAAAAAAAAAAAAAAAGGAAAAAAGAAACAAGGCTGAAAATCTCAACCATTGTGGAGGACGAAGGAAGCTGTTCAGTCCCTTGCATTGAGTATGCTATGCCTGTATCTGTATTTCTGCCACAGCTGAGAAAATTCTACCTGTGTTCCAAGCTTCATCTTTTCTCTATAGTAGAGAAGGTGAAGGTACTTGAAGACTTGTCTCTCCACACTCCAAGTTGTTAGGAGGAATGAATGGTTCCTGAAAGAAACAGATACAAGCCTTCAGTAGAAGAACAAAAAATCTGAGGTGGAGGAGGGGAGATGACTCTCTTCCGGATGAAGGAGTATGATAGAATTTTATAGAGGTGAAAGGGAAGAAAGACAGTTATACGATTTGATCTTAATAATAAATGTGAGTTTCTTCCTGAAGAAGAAAGAGCTGAGTGCTCTTAGGAAGAAGCTGCTTGCTTTTCCTCCCCAAAATTTTATAATAAAGAGCCACAGAAACTATCAGTTATGTGTTCATCCACTAAGGGGCTGAGAAAGAAGAGAGAATGGGAGTAGTTGGAGATTCCCTGCGAGTAGGTATTAAGGCAGCTCTTTGTGGATCTAACAACAACAGAGATACCTATTGTCTTTCAGGGACAAGTATCCAAGATATAACAGAGAACCTCCCTAGACTTATCAAAATGGAGGATAGCTACTCACTTCTGGGGATTCATGAGGATCAAAATGACACTATCAGAAGGAACCTTTAAAAAGAGGTGGGTTTGTTGGGGTTTTTTTTTATTATTATAACGTTTTGAGCAAGAAACTGAAGACCATAGGAGCCCAAGGCACATTTTTCTCCCTGTTGTCTTAAAGGCAAAGGAGGCATAAGAAAAAAATAATACCTTGGCAAGTGAACAACTCACTAAGAAGGTATTGCCTGAAAATGAGATTCATATTTCTGGATTATGGCTTATAATATGAGGTTGACAGATTCTGGGCCAAAGATGTCATATACTTAACAAAGGCTGCTAAGAATGTATTTGACAGGGGCAGCTAGGTGGCACAGTGGATAGAGCACTGGCCCTGGAGTCAGGAGTACCTGAGTTCAAATCCAGCCTCAGACACTTAATACTTACTAGCTGTGTGACCCTGGGCAAGTCACTTAACCCCAGTTGCCTCACTAAAAAAAAAAAAGAAGAAGAATGTATTTGACAGATGTGTTGCAAATCTAATATAAAGGACATTAAACTAAAGAAGATATGAAGGGTAGAAGGGGGGAACAAGCTGCCAGTGTATAGCCCCAAATTTAGATTCTATAAGTGAGGGTCCATGGATAGATTTCAGGGAGGAGGGGTCTATGAATTTGGATGAGAGAAAAAATATTTTTTTCTCACTAACCTCTCATTGCCTGCATGTATGTATGTATGTGTATCTGCCTATCATCCATCTATCCATCTATCTATCTATCTATCTATCTATCTATCTATCTATCTATCTATCTATCTATCTATCTATCTATCTATCCATCCAGACACACACACACACACACACACATAATTTTATGCATTTGAAAACATTGTTCTCAGAAGGGGCCTACCAGGTCCACCAGATTGCCAAAGGGATCCATGACCATAAACAAGGTTAAGAACACTTGATATAGGGAGTATCCTCAAAAAAGGAAGAAGAATGCCTTCTGAGGCACCCAGAAATTCATGTGAGACAAAACCCAAGAAAGGAGACCCAGGTAAAAACTATGGCCTAAGGTTGTTTATACACAAATGCCCTAAGTTTAGGTGACAAAGAGAGATTCTAACTCAATGGGCTAATTTGACCTCCTACCTATCACTGAGACTTGGTGGGATGCAATGCATCATTGGACCATAGCTTTGGATGGGTAGATACTATTCAAAATATAAGCAAAAGAGGGTGAGGGTGAGGTATGGTTTTGTGAAGAAATACAGGAATCTGAAGAAGAGAAAATGATGGGGAGCATCTAAGTAAAGGTCAAAGAAGTGACCAATAGAGATAATTTTGCCATTGAGGTATACTACACACCACCTGGATGGAAAGAAGAAATAGATGAGTTTGGCAATGGATTGCAAGATTGGTATAGACTCATTATGTATTAGTAAAGGGATCTTCAGTTATCTAGACATCTGCTGGAGATTTCTTTCTCTGGCAAAAGTCAGGCAGCTAATAGCTTCTTGACTTGCTTCGGTGATAATTTCATCCTTCAAAAAGTGAAGGAATCAACAACAGGAGATTATATTCTGGATGCAATTCTTACTATTATAAATTGGTTGCTGTGGTGATAGTGACGGGAACTTTGGCAGCAAATGTGACCAGTCCATCTTAGAACTTATGATAGAGGAGAGGACAGGTGGGCATAGTTGAAACGTAGCCTAGATTTTGGAAAAGCAGATTTCACTGGGTTCAAAGGGAAGATAGGTTGGATTCCATGGAATAAAAAGCTTCAGGAGAAATCAACCCAGGAGGCAGGGGAGGTGTTAAAGAATGAAATTCTTACGACACATAGGGAAACAAAGGGATACAAAGAAGGAAAAATGGATTCACTCTGACCATATGGGTGTGCAGGGAATTCACCAACCAACTTTGAGTTATGAAAAAAAAAAGGGAAAGAAAAATACAGAAGGTGGAAGCAAAGTCAGGTTGAGGTTGCAGAGGGTGAACATAAATGTGTCATAGAGACCTGGAAAATTGATGTCTGGAATGTTAATCTTCAGAATGTGCTGAGGCTTTTGAGGGAAGCTAAGGACAACGAAAAGGTCTCTTTTAGTTATATTAGGAGAAAAAGATCAAGGAAGGGCTCTCATGCCATCTATTTTCTTGTTTTTGGTGAGGCAATTGGGGTTAAGTGACTTGCCCAGTGTCACACAGCTAGTAAGTGTTAAGTGTCTGAGGCCAGATTTGAACTCAGGTACTCCTGACTCCAGGGTCGGTGCTCCATCCACTGCGCCACCTAGCTGCCCCCATCTATTTTCTTAAGATGGATAAAATGATGAGAACTGATAAGACAGACCTAAGTTTGTATTTTGTTTCTGTTTTCTCTGAATAGGAAAATTACTTTTCACCTAAAAATGATAGAACAAAAATTACTAACAGGGCACTGATACTCAAGATAAGTTAGGAGATAGTAAGAGAGCACTTATCTGCCCTGGATGGATTGAAGTCACTCAGCCCAAATGAACTGTATCCTCAGGTCTTGAAAGAATTAATAAATGTGATTGTTGAGCAACTGTCAGTGATATTTGAAAGTTTATGGAAAACAGAAGGGGTGTTGCAAGAGTGGAGAAGGGCAGAAGTCCTGACTTTCAAAAATGGAAGAGAAGAGAACCTGTATACTCTAACCCAGTGGTTTTGATTTCTAGTCTTAGAAAAATTTTGGGAGGATCATTAAAAAGATGATTGGCAAATATCTAGAAAAGGAAACAGTAATTACAAAGAGCCACAAGACTTAAATAAGAGCAAGTTATGTCAAACTAATCTCATTTCCTTTTTCAATGGGAGTGGGAAAAGCCATTGATAGACTTTATCTAGATTTTAGTAAGGTTTTTGATACTGTATCTCATATCATTATATTTTTAGGGGGCTGGGAAATGAGGGTTAAGTGACTTGCCCAAGGTCACACAGCTAGTAAGTGTCAAGTGTCTTGAGGCCAGATTTGAACTCAGGTCCTCCTGAATCTAGGGCTGGTACTTTATCCACTGTGCCACCTAGCTGCCCAAAGTATTGAATTTATGTTTGGTGAGGCAATTGGGATTAAGTGACTTGCCCAGGGTCACACAGCAAGTAAATGTCAAGTGTCTTGAGGTCTAATTTGAACTCAGGTCCTCCTGAATCCAGGGCCGGTGCTCTATCCACTGTGCCACCTAGCTGCCCCACTCATATAATTCTTGTGGAAAAGATGAACCAAGATAGATATGAGTAAGAATAACGTGAGTACAGCTGGGTGGTATAGTGGATAGAGCTGCAGGCATGAAGTTAGGAACTCATCTTTCTGAATTCAATTCTGGCCTCAGACACTTATTAGCTGTGTGACCCTGGGCAAGTCAATTAACACTGTTTGCTTCAGTTTTCTCATCCTTAAAATGAACTGGAGGAGGAAATGACAAACCATTCTAGTATCTTTGCCAAGAAAATGTCAAATGAGATCATGAAGAGTTAGACAAGCCTGAAAAGAGCTGAACAACAACAACAACATTATTACAAGGATTCAGAACCAGTCATATGGCTAGACTCAGAGTCATTGTTAATGGTGGAAGTCAGTGCCGCAGGAGGTCTATTATGGAGTACCCTAGGCATTTTTACTTGGCCCTGTATGGTCTAATTTTTAAAAATCAATGACTTAAATAAATGCATATATGATATGCTCATCAAATTTGCTTATGACACAGCTGGAAAGGATAGGTCACACCATGGGTGACAAAGTGAGGATTCAAAAGGATCTTGAAGCATTCATCTGATTCGTGTGAAGATGAATCTAGTCAGATGAAATCCATTAAGGATAAATGTAAAGTCTTGCACTTGGTATAAAAAAATAACACCCTAAATAAAAGATGGGGATGGGAAGAGGAACGTATAGATAATAATTGTCTTTAAAAGTGCCTGGGGGTTTTAGTGAATTACAAATTCAAATGAGTCAAGAGTGTGATATGGTTGCCAAAAACACAAATGGAATCTTGGGCTGCATTAGAAGTGGGTATAACTTTGAGAAAAATGAAGGTTATAATCCTACCGTATTCTGCCATTGTCAGAAGCCATCTGGAGTATCGTGTTCAGTCCTAGGTACCATGGTTTAAGAAGAACATTAACAAGTTGGAAAGAGTCCAGGGGAAGGCAGCCAGGATGGTGAAAGGTTTTGAGTTCATGACATATGAATATCAGTTGTGGGATTATAGTTTTTCCTTAAGGGAATCCAGGGAAGCCATTAGGCAGAGATAAGCAGGAAGGCCATTCCAGAAATGGGAAACAGCCAGTGAAAATGCCTGGAGTTAGGAGATCAATTGTTTTGTTCAATAAATAGCAAGAAGACCAGTATTATTAGATCAAAGATCATATACTAATATCTTTCCTAAGTAGTGATGTCCAGGAATGGAATATAATACTCCAGATGAGGTCTGAGATGGGAAGAATACATCCTTATTCCTTGAAGCTATGCCTTTCTTAATACAGCCTGAGACTGCATTAGCTATTTTTGGCTACCTTATCACATTGTTGACTCATATTGGGCTTACAGTTCACTAAACCACCCAAATCTTTTTCAAATAAATTGCACTCTAATCATGCCTTCCCATCTCATACCATTTTCATTGGCCTTAGTGTTTCTTGCTTATTCTTTAGCTCATTCTGTTTTCAATCTGCTGACACTATTCTCAAGGTACTTTGCCATCCTTTTGTATTCATTGTTTTACTTGTCCTTGTTTACATTTTCTGTATATGGGGTTTTTTTGGTTCTTTTTTTTTTTTGTGAGGCAATGAGGGTTAAGTGACTTGCCCAGGGTCACACAGCTAGTAAGTGTCAAGTGTCTGAGGTCAGATTTGAACTCAGGTCCTCCCGAATCCAAGGCCAGTGCTTTATCCACTGCACCACCTAGCTGCCCCCTGTACATTTTTTTTTTGCAGGGCAATGAGGGTTAAGTGACTTGCCCAAGGTCACACAGCTAGTCAGTGTCAAGTGTCTGAGACCAGATTTGAACTCAGGCCCTCCTGAATCCAGGGCCAGTGTGCCACCTAGCTGGGCCCCTGTACATTTAAAAAAAATCTTAGTTGGCAGGTAAGTTCTCTCTGCATTTGTTCATATTAGTCTTTTCAGACAACTCTAACTTTTCTTCCTTATCAGAACTGTTTCTGTATCTTCAGAGGTTCCTATCCCTCTTGGGTTGACTTCCTCCATAAAAATTTTAGTCCATGAGATTATAACTTTTTTCTGTCATTGATCAGTCCTTTCAGTTGTGTCCAATTCTTTGTGGCTCCTTTTGGGGTTTTCTTGGCAAAGATACTGGAGTGGTTTGCCATTTCTTTCTCTAATGGATCCATTTTATGAGGCAATTAGAGGGTAAGTGACTTTCCCTGGGGTCACACAGCTAGGACTTTTCTGAGGCTCGACTTGAACTCAGGTCTTTCTGACTCCAGGCCTAGTGCTATATCCACTGAGCCAACGGCTTCCTCAACTTGTCTCTGACCACACTCACCTTAAAATTTACTCTCAGAATCTAAAGTACATGTCAGAATATGTCTGACTTTCCAGTGTTCTATTACAAACTCTAGGAGGGGGTGGTCATTTCTAATAATTTTCAACCCAGTGACCAATGTTCCTTTCTGCTGGTGAAAATCATGTCCAAAATAATGCTTCCTTTTGTTGATTCTTCCACCTTTTGAGGGATAAAATTATCATTAAAACAAGTCAGGAAGTTATTAACTGCTTTACTTCTGTTTTGCTTTTGTTTTTGCGGGGGGCAATGAGGGCTAAGTGACTTTCCCAGGGTCACACAGCTAGTGTCAAGTGTCTGAGGCTGGATTTGAACTCAGGTCCTCCTGAATCCAGGGCTGGTGCTTTATCCACTGCGCCATCTAGCTGCCCACCCTTTACTTTTAACATAGAGAAATTCCAGACAATATCTGGAAAACTGAAATTATTCTATTACTACTATATCATGACTCTGTACCAAGACTGTGATCTGTTTTGCAAACTTCTCATCTCATTCAGGTGGTCCGTAGTATGAGCTGATGACAATACCCCTTCTTGCTATTTTCTTTCTTTTTTTTGTGAAGCAATTGGGGTTAAGTGACTTTCCCAGGGTCACACAGCTAGTAAGTGTTAAGTGTCTGAGGCCAAATTTGAACTCAGGTCCTCCTGAATCCAGGGCCAATGCTCTATCCACTATGCCATCTAGCTGTCCCCCTTCTTGTTATTTTCACCTGTTTGCTTTCCATCATGTTTTCCTCTTCAGATTCCTTCAGTTCCCCATATTGATTGATTGAAACAATGCTACTATACCTTACCATTTACCTGTTCTGTTTCTTTTGACTAAAATGTACCTACCCAGTCATATGCAGTCATGCCAACAAACTTCAATGATAATTTATGAGGTTACAATTGTTTTCTTCCATTCTAACCTCTGGTTCCTCTTTCATATTGCCTATACTTAAAAAAATAAACATTTTTATTTAAAGTTTTGAGTCCTAAATTTTATTCTTCCTTCCTTCTCTCCCCTCCTGCCTCCCTGAGGCAGTAAGCAATTATAGGTTATACATATGCAATTATGTAAAACATTACCATATTAGTCATTTTGTATAAGAAAATTTGAATAAAAGAAAAAAGTGAAAAATAGCATGCTTCAGTCCATGTTCAATCAATATCAGTTCTTTCTTTGGAGGTGGATAGTATGTTTCATCAATAATCCTTTGAGATTGTCTTGGATCATTGTATTGCTGAGAATATTTCAGTCCTTCACAGTTCTTCATTAAACAATATTGCTGTCACTGTGTACAATATTCTCCTTGTTCTGCTCCATTCACTATACATCAGTTCATAAAAGTCTTTCCACACCTTTCTTAAATCATTCTGTTTGTCATTTCTTTATAGCACAACAATATTTCATCACACCACAGCTTGTTTAGCCATTCCCTACATTCCTTTGGTTTCTAATTCTTAACCACCACAAAAAAAAAAAGAGCTGCTATGAATATTTTTGTACAAATAGGTCTTTTTCTCTTTTTGGGGACCTCTTTGGGATATAAACTTAGCAGTAGTATCGCTGGATCAAAGGGTATGCACAGTTTGATAGCCCTTTGGACATAGTTCCAAATTGCTCTTCAGAATGGTTGGATCAGTTCACAACTCCACCAACAGTGGATTAGCATCACAGTTTTCCCACATCCCCTCCAACACCCAACATTTTCCTTTTTTATATATTTTGTACTCTGATAGGTGTGAGGTGGTACCTCAGAGTTCTTTTAATTTGCATTACTCTGATCAATGGTAATTTAGAATATTTTATATGACTATTGATAGCTTTGATTTCTTTGTCTGAAAACTGCCTGTTCATATCCTTCAACCATTTATCAATTGGGAAATGACTTGTGTTTTAGTAAATTGGACTCAGTTCTCTATATATTTGAGAAATGAGACCTTTATCAGAGAGACTTGTTTAAAAAATTCCCAGTTTTCTGCTTTCCTTATAATTTTGGTTGCATCAGTTTTGTTTGTGCAAAAGCTTTTTAATTTTACACAATCAAAATGATCTATTTTATATTTTGTAATGTTCTCTATATCTTCTTTGGTCCTAAATCCTTTCCCTATCCATAAATATGACAGATAAACTATTCCATGCTCTCTTAATTTGATCATGATATCACCCTTTATGTGTAAATCATGTACCTATTTTGACCTTATTTTAGTATCTAGTTATTCATCCATTTCATTTATATTTTCAAATTTATTGACATATAATTGGGCAAAATAGCTCCTAACAATTGTCTTAATTTCCTTGTTGTTGGTGGTGAGTTTACCTCTTTCATTTTTGATACTAGTAATTTGGTTTTCTTCTTTCCTTTTTTAAAGCAAATTAACCCATGGTTTATCTATTTTATTGGTTTTTTCATAAAATCAGCTTCTAATTTTATTTCTTAGTTCATATATTGCTATACTTTTATAGAGATATTTGAGTCCATGAGTTTTACAACTGACTCCTTTCTTGGATTCTGTGTCCTTGTAATTCTTAGGTGTCTTAATTTCTTGAGCTTATTATTCTTGAGCTACTCTTAATAGTATTTAGTTATGTCATATTATTATGGTACCTATATGTTGGCAGTCATCTCCCTTCTCTTTCCATGGCAATTTTAAGCCTATTTTTAATTAGATTTTCAAAACAAATACTTGTAGTATTTGTAGGCAAATACTTTTTTGATGACTTTTTGGCAGATGTACCACTTCATCTCTGTCTACAACTCTGCCATTCCTATATTTTAGGTCATGATCTAGAAATCCAAATCCCATTATCAAATCCCATTTTCTTAACTAGGCGTTAACTTTACATATTTTCCTTTCCCTTATGTGATCCTTTGCCTTCAATGGGTAGCAGTGAGTAAAATACTACTTATGTACTATGATAATAAGTTTCTTACTCAAGACATCATAATCTATAGGAATGCTTTCCAAGTTCCTCTGGCAGTCTTATTTTGTGCCTGTGTAAATCATATATAGCACTTGTTTCTTTTCCTCCTTTCTTTTTTCAGAAATGAAAAAGGGAAATAAGGGAGAAGGAAAGCATTTATATGGCTTCTACTATATTCCAGGCACTGTGCTAAGCACTTTTACAAATATTATCTCATTTGCTCCTTGCAACAATCCTGGAAAGTAGGCGGTGTTATTGTCCCCATTTTACAGTTGAGGCAAACTGAGGCAAATAGAGGTTAAATGACTTCTCCAGGGCCACATAGCTAGTGGATGTCTGAGGCTGGATTTGAACTCAGGTCCTCTTGATTCCAGTTCCAGCACTCAATCCACTATTCCACCAGCTGCCTTTAGTACAAATGGTAGTATTGATTTAATTACTATTCACAGAACTAGATTTGGAAGTGGAGAAGAGGGCACATCTGCAGCAGGGCAAGGAGATGACCTGGAGGTAGCTATTATTAGACAGATAACAACAATGTTGTCTTCCATGGGTGATCATAATTCCACTTTTATCTACATTTGACAATTTGACAGCCACTTTCAACGTCTATTCTCTAATTCACCTCTTACCTGGCTTACCTGTTTGTTTCATTTACCCTTTCTTACCAATACCCTTCTCCTCCTGAAGTTCATCCCTCCCCTACTCTTCATGTCCTTTTTTTTGTGTGTGTGAGGTAATTGGGGTTAAGTGACTTGCCCAGGGTCACACAAGTGTCTGAGGCCATATTTGAACTCACGTCCTCCTGAATCCACGACCCGTGCTTTATCCACTGCGCCATCTAGCTGCCCCTATTCATGTCCTTCTTAACCCTTTTAGACATCCATATTCTACCGACTCCTCCTTTACTTCAGGTATCAACTTTAACTCAAGTTCCTTCAAATTTCTCCTGTGAATCCTTACTCCTCTATTATGGCAGCTAGGTGGCACAGTGGATAGAGTGCTGGGCTGGGAATCAAGAATACTCATCTTCCTAATTTCAAATTTGGCCTCAGACACTTACTAGCTGTGTGATCCTGGGTAAGTCACTTAACCCATTTTGCTTCTGCTCTTCATGTGTAAAATGAGCTAGAGAAGGAAACGACAAAGCACTCCTGTATCTTTGCCAAGAAAACCCCCAGATGGGATCATGATGAATTGGATACAACTAAACAACTTCTACTAACCCTTTGGGTAAAGCCAGGAAAAGTTACTTCCCTCTTTGGCTTCATCTTGTTTTCTCAACTGTAAAATGAAGGGGTTATATCAGATAATCTGTAAGGTGCATTCCATTTCTAAATCAATGATACTATGATGAAAAATTCCAGACATTGGCCAGCAAGAAGTAAAGTCAACAAGATTTTCTTAATAATAATAGTTAACAGTCATATAGCACTTTATGCCAGGCACTGTGCTTAGTGTTTAATAATTATTTTCTCATTTGATCCTCATAACAATTCTGGGAGGAAAATGCTATCATTAACCCCTTTTTACACTGGAGGAAACTGAGGCAAATAGAGGTTAAGGGATTTTCCCAGGGTGACATAGCTAGAAAGTGTTTGAAGCTGAATTTGAATTCAAGTCTTCCTAACTCCAGGCCTGGTGCTCTAGCCAATGAACCACCTAGCTGCCCTTAAATTGATCATTATGTGTCAGGCACTATGCTAATTGCTAAGGACATAAAAGTAAAAACAGGGTTCCTGATTTCTAGGAGTTCACATTGAAATAATGGAGGGGTAAGGAAACGGTGAAATCTTCAGAACTGTACATTTAAATCCTTTCACAACCTGGTTATAATCTACCCTTTATAGTTCTTCATAATAATATTCATCCCTGGGGGACAGCTAGGTGGCACCGTGGATAAAGCACTGGCCCTAGATTCAGGAGGACCTGAGTTCAAATCTGTCCTCAGACACTTGACACTTACTAGATGTGTGACCCTGGGAAAGTGACTTAACCCTCATTGCCCTGAAAAAAAAAAAAGCCATAACATTCTTCCCATCTCAGTGCCTTTACATCGTCTTTCCCCTGTGCCTGGAATGTATTTTCTTCTCACCTCCATCTCTTAGAATTTTTAGTTTCTTTCAAGGCTCAGTTCAGATACTACTATTTTCTACATTAAATCTTTCCCAATTCTCCCAGCTGCTAGCGCCTCTCTCTCATCCCCAATTATCTTGTGTCTATTTTCCACATACCAGGATTGTATATGTATATGTCTCCCATGGCTAGACTGTAAGCCCTTTGAGGACAGGGATTGTTTCACTTTTGGTTTTGTACTCTGAGAGCTCATCATGGTGTACCTGGCACATAGCTTAATAAATGCCCATTGACTGATGGATTGACTTTTGGAGAACATGTTTGGTAGAGTGATAAAGACAGAGGTCAGATTACAAGGAGCTTAAGAACAATGTACTGGTGGTAAAGAAGTGGAGGCAGCAAGCACAGACTATTTTATCCAGAAAAGTAATAGTCAGAGGGAAGAGACATGGTCTGGTAGCTTAAGGGAGCAGGAGAGTAGAGGAAAGGGTGGTTTTTTAAAAATTAAGATTGTGGAGATTTATGAATATTTATAAATGGGGAAAGGAGCTAGCAGAGTCAAAGCCATAGGGGATTCTCAACATTTCACTTGTGTTCTCTCTGGCATGCCAAGTAAAAATATTGCCTTATTTTCCAAAACATATTACACTCTTCATAATTACACTTTTCATAATTAAAAAAATGAAATTTTAAGGAAGTTTAATTTGAAACAAGAAACACCTGTTTTTATTCATTATAGGGAGACTAAATGCAATCATTTCATTTTCATAACTTACATAGAAAAATTCCACCTTCCATTCCATCTTCAATATAAACTTTATTAAAATAGAGATTGGGATGATTCCTCATCAGGTCTTGTCAGTTCATCTATTCTTCTCCAGACCTAGACTAATTTTTCCCAGAGAAGTTGGGACCTCTGAACTTATGGAGTATGGTGGAAAATAAGAATGGCATTAAGTGAGTGTTATGGAGGTATGCAGACAAAACACCCTAGTGCCCATCAATATGCTGGGTACAAAGTCCCATTTAATTAATACTTAAATGAGTTGAATTCTTTATTTCCACTAGATTTTACAAAGTTGAAAAAGGTCACATAATACAAGATCCTAAAAAAATCTTGGTGGCTTGAAATGATTAAATGAATCTGTTAAGATGAAATTCCTTAGGAATAAATGTAATGAATTATACTTGGCTTTGAAAATTAATTGCACAAGTATAGGAATGATTGATTACCTTTGGCCTGACAGAAGATCATTTGAAAAAGACCTGATGGTCTATACATTCCTATTAAAAACACAAGAAAGCATAGGAATAAATGGAGCCTTTCTCAAAATAAGTAGTATTTATCTAAAATCAAGAGCAAGCATTATCTATTTTAATAAAGTTTTGATTACATGAATTTAAAAAAGCTTTTTGCACAAAACAAAATGAATGGAACCAAAATTAGAAGGAAAACAGGAAACTGGAAAAAATTTTTAGAGTAAATTTCTCTGATAAAGGCTTCCTTTCCCAAATATATCGAGAATGGAGTCAAATTGATAAAAATAAAAGCGATTCCCCAGTTGGTAAATGGACAAAGGATATGAATAAGCAGTTTTCTGAAGAAGAAAAAAAGTTCTCTGAATCACTACCGATTAGAGAAATGAAAATTAAAACAATGTCAAGGAACCACTTCATACCCAATTGGATTGGCTAATATGACAGAGAAGAAAAATGACAAGTGCTGGAGGGAAAATGCTGGGAAAAAATGCTGGAAAAACTGGAACACTAATGCACTTAGTGTAGTTGTAAACTAGTCTAACCATTCTGGATAACAATCTGGAACTATATATACCCTTTGACCCAGCAATATCACTACTAGGTCTCTATCTCAAAGAGATCAAAGAAAAGGGGAAATGACTTATTTGTACAAAAATATTTATAGCAGCTCTTTTTCTGGTGGCACAGAATTGAAAATCAAAGGGATGCTCATCAATTGGGAAATGGCTGAACAAGCTGTGGTATAGGATAGTGATGGAATTCTATTGTGCAATAAGAAATTATTAGCGGGATAGTTAAAAAAAAACCTAGGAAGACTTATATGAACTTATGAAAAGCAAAGTAAGCAGAATGAGGAGAACATTGTATGCAGTAACAGCAATACTGTAAGGATAATTAACTGTGAAAGACAGCTACTCCGATCAAGACAATGATCCAAGACAATTCCAAAGGACCCATGATGAAAAATGCTATCCACAATCCAGAAAGAGAACTAAAGAACTCTAAATGTAGATTGAAACATACCTTTTTTACTTCCTTTACTTTAAAAAATATTTTTCTTGTTTTGTTTTTGTCTCTATTTTCTTTTGTAACATGAGCAATATGGAAATATGTTTTGCATGACTTCACATGTATTATCAATATCAAATTGTATGTCTTCTCAAGGAGGGGGGACTGGTGGGAGAAAAAGAAATGATTTGGAACTCAAAATTTAAAAAAATTGTTTTTTATATAATTGGGAAACATTTAAAAATTAAAAAATTTTAAATGAATAAGGATATGATAAAAAGATACGGGGGTCTTAGTGTACTGTAAGCTCAAGTGTAAAGTAAATAGTGAATAAATAGTGTAATGTGTTGGGCAAAAAAGATAATACGAGCTTCAGTTGTATTAATAGAATTCTTTTGTCCAGAAAGACCTGTTAGCTCCATGATCTTGTTCCCTGTTTGACTTCACCTGGGATAAAGCTCTAGGCATCACATTCTAAGAGAGACGTTGACAAAATGTATTGGATTCAGAGAAAGACAACAAAAATGGTGAAGAGATTTGAAAACATGTCCTGGAAGGATTCAGGACTATTTCGATTTGGGGGGTTACATGGTAACTATTTTCAAATATTTGAGATCTACTTGGACCGGGAGAACAGAACCAGGATATTATAGAGAGACAATTTTTGGCTTAATATTAGAAATGACTTCATAACATCACAGAACTGTTCAAAATTAGAATGGGTAGTGCGGAAGTAGTGTGTTCCTAACCCCCTGCCAGCTAAAATAGGGTAGGTTTGGATGATGGTGGCAGATGGGAAAGACTACTGGATTTTGAGTCAACAAGACATTTGAGTGAGCTCTTTACCCCTGCTGTGACCTTGGGTAATTTACTTCCCCTCGGGGTCCTCAGTTTCCTCATTTGCAAAATGAGAGAGTTGGACTTTTAAGACCCTTTTTGTTCCTAAATCTATGTTGCTATGACCCTTTGGGATATTGCAGGGGGATTTATGTCTCATAGAAGTGATACTAATATTCTATGCCTCTAGGAAATATTAGGAAGAGCTGTATACTCTTTTCCCAAGCAGATGCTTAGAATGCCTGGAACTAAACACAGTATTCCAGATGAGTTCTAAGCATCTTTAGATGCTTAGGAAAAGAGTACACAAATACCTCTTCCCATATTTCCTAGATGCATAAAGCATCCCTATTATTAATAATATTTACTAGCATTACAGTCTCCCTTTCACGGCATGTTCCTGCCTCTCATAAGCCTGAGTCTAAGATTCTTCCCAACGCCTAAACTAAATTCTTCTTGCTAGCATTTAAATTTACTGCCTCTTCTATTCTAAATGTTAATTACTGTTGATCCTGACATCCTACATAGTGCTATCCTTGCATATACAGACTGAGGATGAGTGCCTTTATTCAGTTTTCTCCTTTATTCCGAGACTTAAATACTCTGCAGTTCAGAGGGCCAGGACAGGATTCCCAAGCGCAGAAGGGGTGTGAATGAAAACTCCCATGCTTTGGGTGCCTAGGTTCAAAACACAAAGTGCGAGGACGGCCACTGTTCCCGACACCGCCGGCGCAGAGGGCGTTGGGGGCTGCAGAGGGCGCTGTTTGCTCGTCTCCAGGCTTGTGGCTGCAGCCGGCAGCGAGCCCTGGGCACCGCTGGGTGGCTGGAGGCGCCCTCTGCTTTCAGTGCTTGCAGCAGCAGCAGCGGCCGCCGCGTTGTGGGGGTGTGCGCGCCTCCCGCTCCCTCCCGCCCGCTCCCCAAGCTGTAAGCGAGGGCAGTAAATCTGGAGCGAGAGACACCGGCTCCGCCGCACGTTTCCAGGCGCCGGCTTCACAGCCGCCGCCTCCACCTCTACCACTGCTTCTCTTTGTCCGGGGAAAGGAAGGAGGGAGGGAAGAAGGGAGGGGGAGTTGTTGCTGCTGCCGCTGCTGCTGCGGCACCAGGTGCATCCTCGGAGCCCTCCATCATCTTGCGCCCCTTTCCCCCGGCTCTGCGCCGCGCGCTTGGAGACCCGTGGTGGGCGGCCGTAGCTTCCTCGGGTGGGTGCCCGCGGACAGGTGAGTCTTAAAGGGGGGGAGTCCGGCAGAGGCTAAGGCGGTTGCGAAATTTGCTGCTGCCTCCGCGCGGTATCTGCAAGTGGGATGCGTGGGAGGTGTTTTGCAGTGACAGTTGTTTGGAAGTGCAATCCAGGTGTGGCTCCATTCCTTTCCCTCTCCCGGCCCACCCCTCCTCTCCCGTGTCTCTTGGCAAGTTCGTTTAGCCTTGGCACCTGAATTGACCCTTTCCCCCTCCGAAGCCTTTGAACCCTCAGCACGACCCTCGCCCCCTTCCAGCCCCCAACTGCTGGAAAACACTTGACGATGGGAGTTCGGGACCTAGCTTGTGGCTACAGCCTAATTAAGTGTAGTCATGTGCTTAGTTTTGGGCATCTTCCTTGCTTCCTTCTGGAATTGCTAAGAATAGGGTAACCGATGGGGGTCTTCGGCGCCTTCTCTTTATTTTTGGCCCTGGCTCCCACGTTCGTGGGTGTGGGAGGAAACAGAGTTTAGAGCATGGGGGGCATTTCCCATCCTCCTCCACTTCCCGAAAGACGGCATCCCCTCCTTTCCCCCTTGCTAGAAGAATTGCCCTTTGCAAACCGCATAAAGATAATTAAGATGCAGGAGCTCTTTGATTCCCTCTTGAATAGTGTTGGGCGATTGCACTGCACGTATGGCTATATGGCGCATTACACGTGCTGACTGTTTGGGTAACACAAGGATCTCCTAGGGGAGGGATAGGTTAGTTCAAGACTGGAGCGTCCTCCCGGCCTGGGATGTTTTGGTCTGCCGCCGTACTATTAATTTAGCACGGCCATGCGAATTCCTTTGAACTTTATAAGGAGCCCTATTTTCTTTTTCTTCCATCCATACGGTTTAGTTGGGAGGATATGCACAGAAGGGATTTCTGGCACATGGAAGCGATGGTACTACCGTTCTATTTTAAATACAAACAGGGGGAATAAGTGTGTTTGGCAGGATACCAGAAGAAACCCATACTCACTGTTATGCAAGTACATTTAAAAATACCTGCTCATTGGTTAGAACGTAAAGTGATCACCAAGGCCTCTAGGGGAAGCTGGGAGAGAAGCTAAGGACATCTCATCCTCAAAACAAAAGCGTACCAGAAAGGGTGGGCATGTCTAGCTTGAGGTCCTCTTTTAAGATGGTGCAGGACACTTTTAGGCAGCATTTCAATCGTGGGAAGAATACCTGAGCTACAAAGCAGAAAACACTGCAGAGCATTTAGGAGAATTAAATAAAGCAGGGATTGTTCAGTAGCCTGCAAAGTCTGGTAAGAATATTTGCCTTGACATGCTAGTGCTGGAAAGTTGGTAACATTCGTTTTATTTTTTTAGAAACTGTCTCAGAAATTTAGTAACTATTCATTGCCAGTCAAAGTAACTGAACTAAAACTGAATTCAGATAAAAGAAGGGCTTTCTGGTTACCTTTTCATCATTTCTAACTATGACATTAAAATATATTGTAAGGCTAAACTTCTAGACAATGAGATAGAAACCCCACAAACCCCACACTAGCACAACCCAGCTCTTGAATTATATCTCATCAGGCAAAAGATAACAGGCATCACTGTGACCAGCTCCAAGCAGGGATTGTTCAGTGACTTGCAATAATCAGGAGAATCAATGTCCAACAGGTGATACTTGGCAAAAGGCAAGGGATAAGATGCACAATAAACTATCACCACTAATTGTGGGTTTGTGTGAATCAGATTTTTCTTTTACTTTCTGTGATAGATTTCACTTTTGGTTACTATGTCCCAACCCCAGTTATGACTAAAGGGCTCAGAAGCAAAGCAAAATATAAAAACAAAATGAAACAATCTAGTTTAATAAAAATTTTTGGAGGAATCCCAGACTGATGAGTTCATTGGTATACGGAACTCCCAGTGAGAAAACTCTACCTATTAATGCAGCTGAACACATTCTCTGTGACTTAAAGACTTAGTTTCCTGGAGATCACTAAGAGGTTAAGTGATTTACCTGGTCCTATATAGCTAATTTGTATCAGAGATGCAAGAACTTGAACCCAGGCCATCCTGACTGAGGAACTAATATACCTTTTGAATAGTAATTAAAGAAGGGTAAAAATAAAGTTTAGCAAAGCAAAGGAGAATTGATGAATTGTTGCATATACTTTTTAACGTAGTCTTTTTGGAAGCAGGCATGTTAGATCTTTTATTTTGCTAGGACTTGTATATATTTGTGACCTTTAATTCTTTGCAGCATCCAGGATCTTGTTTTTAAAACTCTGAATACACCATAGTCTCTTTTAATTTTTGGAGATGTTAGTGACAGGTTAGACAGCAATGTCAGTATTTTTATTTGCTTACAAAATAACAGAACCAATGCTCATTAAGTGTTTCATTATTTTCTCTATCAAATATAAAACTTATTGTTTCCTTTGACATAAAATAGCACAGACAATTGAGTGGGGCACAAAGCTTCAATTGCTTAAAAATTTTTGTCTATTGTACCTCTAGATTTAGATATTTTGTGTCAGGTTTCAGGAAACAAGATGTTTTATGGGGAGTATTATATAAAAGGTGCTATTGTGTTGAGGGTATTTTACGAAACTCAGGTTTGGCTATTATATAACTATCTACAAACTAAATTATTAAAGTCAAAAATAGGGAAACAAGGTGCTCAGTGTCAGTTGATCAGACCTAATCCTGTAATAATTGCTGCTGCCAAATTAGAGAAGAACTGTTTCTGGGAATGGAGAAATAAGTACATTGTCTACAGCAGGGGTTCCCATTGGGAGGTTCATGGATCCAGATTCTCAACAATGGTCCAAGGAATTTGCATTAAATTTTTAAATGATACCTTAAGCACTAAATAATTGTAAAGAGTATTGTGAGTAGTATATTAAATTATCTTGGCAATTCAAAACTTTTTTTGGTTGTTGTCGAAAGGGGTTCATGGAACAAAAATAATTTGGCAATTACTAGTCTAGAAGATGACATAAGTACAAGTCCTGTTCTATTTATTAGCCTTTTCCTAAAGATTTTTTTTTTTTGGTGGGGCAATTTGGGTTAAGTGACTTGCCTAGGGTCACACAGCTAGTAAGTGTTAAGTGTCTGAGGCTGGATTTGAACTCAGATCCTCCTGAATCCAGGGCTGGTGCTCTATCCACTGCACCACCTAGCTGACCTTCCTAAAGATTTTAGTGCTGATGTAAAAAGCCTTTTGGGCCGCTGTGTCTGTCAATTAAGATCATCAGGAAGAGCAAATTGATTTTTTCTAATTTTTTGCTTTTGTGAGGCCAATCAGAAATCTGACCCAGATTGTCATTGACCTGGCTGAGAATGTTGGGAATGAAAACAAGCTCTAGGGCCTTGCAGAGCCAATGAAATCACAATGTAACACCGAGAACAAATTATCAGCTTGTGATTTGCACTGAAAGTGATTTGTGTGAAGGTGAGCATTAGGGAAACTGAGATGAGGGTGGGGGTGGGGAAATAATATAGTTAGGGCTCTCCAGCATCTCAGGATTGATTGCAGAAGAGAGGGAGCTTAAGCAAAAACCAAAAGTACACTAGAAGATGTTTTATTTTTCTCTATGTTGATTAATAAAAAAAATGACTGGGACCTAAGAGAAGAGAACTCTGGGACTTGCTACCCTAGAAATGTTCCCTAGAAGAGCACCTTTTCTTCTAAAAAGAATTTTAAAGACTACAGAAGATTCCCTTTTGAAATCTACAAAATTTTCTGTAGGGAACAAAGGCCATTTGAACATAGACAAGGAGATGTATTGCATAATTTTCATTTTCAGTTTTTATGATTAACTGGAATGCACTGTATCCACAGGGAGCTCTTCTTGTTGTTTTTTTTATTTCTTGAAAATGATGCTTATTTCATAAGTGGGTCTGCCAGATTTTCTCTTTCCAACTCTGCTGCACACAGGCTCTCAGTGTTCTAGGTATCTAGGAGTGTGTTATAAAAAACACACTTTTTTCTTACAAAATTTATTTTATTGTGCCACCCCCAACTTAGGAATGACTCTAAATACTCTAGAATAACTTCTGTCACAAGATAGGGGGTTGGGATCTTGTGGGTCTTAGGGGGTTCCCACTTATTCAAGAAAAATACATCATGCCAGTTTGAGTTGGGAAACTTTTGGAATCGATATGGAAATTAGGGTTCTTCATTGGAGTTTCTTACTGGTTTGAGTTTGAAAGGGGTTTTGGAAGTTCCATTTCAGTATGGAATATCTGAAACCATCTTTGGAGACAATCAGAATTCCCTGAGAAAGGGGATATGGGAAGTCAAGTTAACAAGCATTTCCTTTTTGGGGGGGGGGGCAGTGAGGGTTAAGTGACTTGCCCAAAGTCACACAGCTTATAAGTGTCAAGTGTCTGAGGCTGGATTTGAACTCAGGTCCTCCTGAATCCAGGGCCAGCGCTTTATCCACTGAGCCACCTCGCTGTCCCCTAACAAGCATTTCCAAAGCGTCCACCATATGCCAGGCACTGTGCTAAATGCTGGGGATACAAAGAAAAGCAAAAAAACAGCCCCTGCTCTCAAGGAGATTACAATCTAATAGAGTAGATAACCTGTAAACAATTAGGTAAGCTTCTTGAAGGCAGAGACTGTATTTTGTATCTTTCTGTATCCCCGGCATTTATCACAATACCTGACACATAGTAAGTGTTTAATAAATTGAATGTGCAAATAAGATATATACAAGATAAATTGGAGGTGAACAACAGAGGGAAGGGACTAGGTTTTTGTTGTTGTTGTTGTCGTTGTTTTGTTTGTTTTATTTTGTTTTGTTTTGCGGGGCAGTGAGGGTTAAGTGACTTGCCCAGGGTCACATAGCTAGTAAGTGTCAAGTATCTGAGGCTGGACTTGAACTCAGGTCCTCCTGAATCCAGGGCCAGTGAGGGTTAAGTGACTTACCCAGGGTCACATAGCTAGTAAGTGTCAAGTATCTGAGGCTGGACTTGAACTCAGGTCTTCTTGAATCCAGGGCCAGTGCTTTATCCACTGCGCCACCTAGCTGCCCCCAGGGAATAGGATTAAGGAGGGCCAGGAAGGGTTTCTTGTAGAAAGTGTGACTTCAAAACAAACAAACAAACAAAAACACATTTTAAGAAAGTGTGACTTCAAGCTGATACTTGAAAGAAGTGAGGAGGCAGAGATGAGGAAGGAAAAAGTTCTAGGCATAGGAGATAGCCAATAAAAAGGCCAGGGGTTGGGATGTGGCATGTCAGGTAGAAGGAACCATAAATTAGGAAAACCAGTGTAACTGGGTCACAGATGGGGAATAAGGTGTAAGAAGACTGGAAAGGGGCCAGTTATCAAGAGTTTTAAAAGGCAAACAGAGGATTTTGTATTTGGTTCTAGAGGTGATAGTGAGCCATTGGAGTTTGTTGACTAGGGCGATGGATACATCAACTATTGAGGATTATCTGGGATGTCTTATGCCTGGAATTAGCTAGTAAATATCTGATATTTAAATCCATGTCTCCTTGGCCCTCAGGTAGCACATTAATTTCAATGCTAAACTGTCTCTCTTTTCCAGTCAAAACAACTCCAGAATAATTGAAGCCCTAAATTAATCTTTACATGGTATGAAATCTAGAACTTTCACCATGCTGGTTGTTCTTCTCTGCCCAAGTGTTAGTTTATTGATGCCCTTCCTAGAATGTGGGGCCCAGAAGCAAAACCATGTCACATGACCAGAGCAAAGTTCAGCGGTACAATTCCTGTCCAACTCCTAGACACTAGAACAAAGAAGTTCAACCCAAGACTGCATTTTTGGCTGCTAGACCACAATATTGATTAACATTGAGCCTGCAGCCCTGCAAATTCCCAGGTCATTTTCTGATTAACAGCTGCATAGCGATTCCTTCCTCATCTTATACTTGTGTCTAGGATTTATTTTCATTTAAGTATAATATTTTTTATTTATCCCTATTAAAATCCATCTTACTGGATTTGGCAGAAATACTCATTATCTATTCCATTTGTATCTTCTCTGGATAGATCCTTAGACTAGAAATTGATAAAGCAAATGTGGTTAGGAAGAAATTTAAGCCTGAGATAAAAAGATGGTGTATAGTTCATCTAAATGAATTTTTCACTGGGCTCAAAATTATATCCTAGGGTGCTGAAAGATCTTGGAGGAAAGATTACATCTCTCAATGATCTTTTGAAGAGTCCTAGGTAGGAATAATTGATTCTAGAAGATTCAATTTGGACAGAAAAGGGGGGAAGGCAGATTCTACAAATTACAAAATGTTTGGATTGATTGGGTTCAATTTTAGGGACCTCTTATGAAAAGTATCTCTCTTTGACTCATTCCCTGGAACAATCCAAGTTTGTCTTTTGTGTAGGTTTCTACAACATAAAAAAGAGGCGCTGCATCCTTGTTGCTTGCATAGGAACTTATGACATCGATTAAAGGAAGGCTTGTAGGTTGAGTTTTTTTTTTCATCCAACAAAAACCTCTTACAGCTAAGCCCATAAACAGTCAAGACCTCAGTCCTCCACACCTAGAGTACTCCATTCAGACTGAGGCTTTCTACAAAGGAAAAACATTTAGGATTGCCAAAGGGACAACTCCTGCTGTTGCAGACAGGCAGAACCCGTATTAGTTACAAAACTGGTAAAGGTCACCATCTAGGCTTGAGGAATAAATGAGTTTCATGCCAAAGAAGGTCTCTGGTGGCATTCTGAAGAGATAGCTGCTGAGAAGCCCTGTCCCATTCAACAATTTTATTGATGACTTAGATGGAGCTGTATGGCTTAGATGGTTTGCTTGCCAGATCTGAGGAGAACTCACCACTGAGAGGGATGGCTGATTTGTTGGAAGACATAATGAATGAGCTCAGAACAAGCTGTGATGGAGCCAAATCTAAAAACATGAGATTTAGTTAGGTGTGGATTCTGTATTTCTTTTGACAGCAACCATGATTTCATTGGTGCCCTAAACTAAGGTTCAAGAATAACTGGAAACATTTAGGTTGGAAGTTCTGGGGCTAGACAGTGGTTCATAAGAAAAACACTTGGGGATTTCTGTTAACCATCAGGATGATGAGAGTGAGTTGCATGATGTGGCTGCCAAAAATAGCTAATGCAATCTTAGAATGCATTAATATCCATACTAAAGACATAATCAATAGCACCATCATCCTCTATTTGGTAAAAAACCACACCTACAGGATTTTGTATCATTCTGGTTAATCCATTTTAAGCGGGTCATTGACAAACTGAAGTGTGCATCCATAAGGAAGCAAACAGGACGGTAAGAATATTTGAAGCCATGTTATTATCAAGACTGACTGAAAGAATTGTGTATGTTTATAAAAAAGAAGACTTAATGGTTTCTTTATTACTAGGTTTTATTTAAAAATCTACAGTAAATTGCTGGCCCAATGCCTCTGAGCCAGTGAAAGGTCAGTATGATGTTCTACTTATGATCAAAACTTGGAACAACCTCTTCTCTCCCAAATGCCTGTTGCTACTCTATCTGGGAATGGTGGGTGCAAATGCTGGGGAATAAATAATGGGCATTTAAGAGGAAGAAAGAGTGTCAGGAAACCTGGGGGAAAGCAGTGTGCTCATCAGGCAGGCCCTTGCAAGTATCCAAAAGAGTGATTGATGAGTACTTCTGAGATCACAGCCAGAAATCCCCCAAAGTAGCAAATCTAGATGAGTCTAGGAGCAACAGGTCCAAAGCTGGTTCTGGGAAGTCGTGGATCTTGTACAGAGCCAAGTCAGGAAACCATTGTAGAAGATAGAACAAAGGGTCCTAGCTGTTGATGGACTTACTGAAAAAAATCAGGCCCTTGTAGTTTTATTTAGGGCAGCCCCCTCCTTCTCGTCCCCCACCTAAAGGCTAGGGAAGGACTTTGGCTCTAGCACTCCACTCTTCTTTATTTTTTCATCACCCCTTAGTACTGAAGAACCAAGTGTGCTTTTCATAGATCATTTACAGGAGGAAACAATAACAACAGCAATAATATCAAACATTTAGGTGGTGTTTTCAGGTTTGCAAAGGGGTTTATGTACGTGATCTCATTTGGTCTTCCCTACAACATTGTTACGTGGGTGCTGTTATTAGCTCCATTTTACAGACGAGGAAACTGAGGCTGAGAAAGCTTAAATGACTTGCTTAGAGTCATGAAGCTGGTATCTTAGAGGAGATTCAAGCCCTTTCAAATCCAGCTATCTATCCACTGTGCCACTCAGCTGCATCAAAGTATTTCCTGAAATAAAAGGCAACTTCAGTTAATTAGTTCAGAACAGCAAAGTACATTTTCCACTTACTTCAAATATTTGAAGGGCCCTCATGTGAAAGAAGGATTACATTTACTTTGTGTAGCTTCAGAGGGTAAAACTATGGAATTACGAGAAGGAATGTTTTGGCCCAGTCTCTGAGGAAGATCTTTATGACAATTAGAACCATTTGACAATGAGACAGGCCCAATTTAAGGTATGAGTTTCCCACCATTGGTAATATTATATAATATGTAATATAATATAATATCTGTCAATAGATTGTCAAGAAAATTGGTTAATCAGATAGATGGTTGGACAAGATCGCCTCTATGGTCCCTTTTGACTATAAGAGGAAGTTATTCTGTGATGGAATCTGGAGACCTTACTTCCTTCAGTCTTCCTGGATACCCATGGGAAGAAACACTGGAAACTTTTACTCCCGTGTCTGAGAAATAAGTGACTGTTGTCATTGCTAAGACCAAACCTTCTACCCATGTCCCTTCTGTACCATCTCCTGCCATCTCTTCTAGGAGTTTTGCCCCATTGATTATTTTCTCTCCTGTTTCTCAAGTCCTTCCCTCCACTGTCTACAAACACAAGCAGGCTTCTCTAAACCTTAAAAAATCTCCACTTGGCCCAGCCATTTACCCAAGCTTTTATTTTCTTAAATGTCTCCTAACTTTTGTCACCGGTATCTTGGAGGGAATCACATACACTCTGCTTTTACGTCCTTACTGTACAGTTCACTTTCATCTCCTTAAAGTCTATCTTCTTGCCCTAACATTTGACTGAAACTACTCTCTCCTGGGTTGCCAGTGATCAGTTAATTTCCAAATTAAATGGTCTTTACTCTGCACCTTTTGATATTATCAGTCATGTTCCATATTGTCTCCCCTATTAGACTGTGAGCTCTTTGAGAGCAGGGACTGATTTCTTTGGGCTTTTCTTTGTATCCCTAGTGCTTAGAACACTACCTGGCATGTAGTAGGTGCTTAATAAATGCTTGATGATTTGATCACCTTTTTTTAATCTTGATTTTTCTGCTCATTGGATATGACACAAACTGAAATAAAATATTTTTGTCACTTTTGGGCTTTAATAAGTTAATTACAAATCTGTAATGTTTACAGCTTTGGAAGTCACAAGATCCTCTAAATTACAATATTTTGTCTTTAATTCTAAGGCAGCATGTTACTTGACAGTCAGTGTTGTGTTTTGGATAGAGAGGGCAGGTCTTGAAGTCAGGAAGATGTGGGTTAAAGTCTTACCGTTGATGTTTGCTGGCCTTGTGACCAGGGGCAAGTAATTTAACCTCTCAGTAATGTCAGGAGACTCTCTAAGAATATAAGTCAATGACAAATTGCTGATCTGTATTGAGGAAATTTCTATTTATGGAATTCCTTGTACCAATTAAACTAGAATGCTAGATGAAATACATGGGTGTATTTGTGTGTGTGTGTGTGTGTGTGTGTGTGTTTCTTGAATCTCTCCCTACCTACTTGTTCCTTCTCTTTTGGCTATAAATACATTCAGCTTCCTCAGCTGAAAAAAACAAACAAACAAAATGTACTAAATCTTACCCTCCTTACTGACTTTCATCTTGTATCTTTTTGTGCCCTTCTCAGCCAAAGTCCTTTAGACACTCTGTGCTCCTGTGGTTTTGTGACACATGCTCTCCTGGTTCCCTCTCTCCCTTCCTGAATATTTCCTCTCAGTCTCCTTTGTGGGATTGTTATCTATATTCTACTCTTTAGCATGGGTATCCCATAAGACTCTCTTGGGGTACCTCCTTTATTCTCCTTGTATACTCTGTTGGCTGGTCATCTCATCCATAATTTCAGGTGTCATTCTTAAATAAGTGACTCCATTTGGAACTAAGCTTTGGGACTAAGCTTGGTCATTATAGTTATATGGCCTACAGTTTCTTTATATCATTCTCTCCATTTATATTGTTGTTGTCATTGTACTATATTGATTGTTTTCCTGGTTCTGCTTATTTTACTCTGTATCGATTCATACAATTCTTCTCATGATCTCTCTGAATGAGTCCTATAAATAATTTCTTATGGCATATTAATATTACTTAATTTCATGTAGCATGATTTATTTAACCATTTCCCTGTGGATAAACATCTTTTTTAATTTCAACTTCTTTGCTGTGATCATATCTCAGTGCAACCAAAGAAGTGACGTTTCATAGGAGCGATATTAACAGATGTTAATGTGCTTGTAACCATTACTACAGAGTATTTTAATACCTAATAGTGGAGATGGAGTTCAATTTGAGAAAATATGCTACTGGCATTAAGAAACAAAGGTGAATGAACATGTGCATCATACCATACTTGGGAAAGAATATGTTCATTGATCTCCTGACTTGACTACTTTTTTCTATGACCTTGTTTCTTTGTTGTCTTGTCAGGATCTTACGTCTCTTCCTTTTCCAGTGCTCTCAGGCATACCACTCCTCTGTTCCTTTTATCTAATAATATTTATTCTTTTTTACTGTCTGCTGTTCCTGGAGATAGACTCTCCACTGCAGCCCAAGGACCTAGTTTATAGAGAAATAAGAATTTCTTCACATTGATGGCAGATTTTGGAGTGATTGTCAGAAGAAGATATTTTAAAATAGGATTGGGGGCAGCTAGGTGGCAGAGTGGATAGAGCACTGGCCCTGGATTCAGAAAGACCTGAGTTCAAATCCAGCCTCAGACACTTTACACACTTACTAGCTGTGTGACCCTGGGCAAGTCACTTAACCCCAATTGCCTCACCAAAAAAAAAAAAAAAAAAAAGATTGATTCATATCTTTCAGGCCAAATAGAGTCCTTCCTGAGTGGAAGAATGGACTAGATGAACTCTGAAGAGCTCTATGATTCTTACACACAAGCCTCAGGTTCAGTCCCCTAAAAAAACCCCAACACTGCATTTCCATTGGTTATATTTATTATTTCATGTTAAGAGTAAGTTGGCAGCAGATGGGATGAGTGGCACATCTGTAACATAGGATAATGATATGAGTTAGAACACCCAGCAGTCTTTAGAAAGGCAGGATCACCTGCCAAACTAAAAAGCTAGGGTGGTGTGTTAGGATTCTAAAAAGACAGTAACAAGGCAAGTGGATTGCTGAAGCTTGCTAATGTGGATTTTGTGGCTCTTAATGGCCTTGAAAAAATATATACAGTGTGGAGAAGAGAGTCAGGGGCTAGGAGAAATACTGATAAAATAGAAGAAGCAAATAATGAAGAGTTCATGCAGGAGCAAATTTTCTACACTAGACCACTCTTCTATGGTAAAGTGCTAGTCTAGAAACTTAATATGTATGCCATCTATGCTAGATGACAGTGTAGGAGAAGTAATCTTCAATCAGCCAGCATTAATTATCTTTACACTTGATTGTTGAAATCATTCATGGAGTGCATCATTTTCCCAAGACAGGCAATTTTCCCCTCTACACAAAGCATTCTAAGTTTGGAAAATCTGCTGCCTCCAAAATCAAGCCTGCTTTGCTTCATGATGCTGCTGTTGAAATTCATTTATCCTCCGAGATAGTCTCATTTAATGACCAAAAATATGAGAATGATTTAGGTTGAAATTCATATTATTCTGCCTGATAGAGTTTTTCCATCATTTTGAATGACATCATGATAATTGAATGGATGTGGACAGTATCACTTTTAACTTCTTAAAGCTTCCAACTCCTATTAATCATTGAATTTACATTTTGTTAGTCTAGTTCCTAACTTCTTAAATTGTGGATTGCGACCCCATATGGAGTTGTATAACTGAATTGGGGGGTCATGAAAAATCTGGCAGTAAGTGTTTGATTTTTAAACCTATTTTATATACCTATATATTTGGGATTGTGTAAAAATTTCTCAGGTGAAAAGGGGTGACAAGTAGAAAAAGTTTAAGAAGCCTTGGTCTAGTTAACCAGTGATGGGGTTTGTGAGAACTAGTCATTTCTTTTACACATAAATTTACAGGCTAAATTTAATGACTCCCTTATTTTCATTCATAACCTCCATTTGTGTCATTTGAAATTATATGGGGTTGCCTATCTCTGTCCCAAGTTTTAGAGAACTTAGCTGGGGTTTCTAATATATTGTTACTTAGAAGTTAGAGGCTATAGCATCAGTTTTGGGCATTAAACATTTACTAAAGCATATTAAATATTAGTAAAGAGAGAGCACATGGCTTAGAAAGTTCAGAAGGGACAGAGATAGTGGGCCACGTTGCTGCTCCTTCTGAGTCCCAGGCCAAGAGAGCATGTGAGAGAGCGAAAGCTTCCTGTGGTCCAGAGGAGAGGTGGCCCTTACATACTGCTTCAAGCTAATTGGCTAGCATCATTCAAATCTATTGGTTTACTGGACTTGAGGGTGATCCATGAGCAGTATGTGCTGAGGTTAGAGTCTCAGAGCACAGACCCTCTAAGGGGAAAGGCTTTCAGGTAGGTGTGGATTTAATTTCTATTATCTGTATTCACAGCCCAAAGTCCAACTTGACTGACTCTGGACTGATCTTAAGAAAGGTCAGGTCCTGGGTCCCCAGAACCCCTTTATTTTCTCATACATGTCAAGGTTTTCCTTTCTCAGCCTGAGTCCAGAATATGACAATGGCATGTTCTTTACTTTTGCATATTTGCCATTTCTAATCAATCGTTCTCTCCTTTGTGAGACTTGAAATGCTGGATTCAAGTTTTGGTTTTTTTTTTTTTTTAAATCTTGCCAATTTTTTCTACCACGCTGGCCATAAATTCTGCTTTCACAATTCTTATTTCTCCTTTAAACTATTCAGAAGCATCCTGCTGTGTTCACATGATCTCTTGGGAATCTATTGGATTCTGTGCCTTATCAGGAACTAGCTAATTTTCTTTGGTTTTACTATATTTATTCATAGATGTCTAGACTCATATAGCTGATCAAGAGGCCATCTTCCCTCCTGTTATTATCTTCCCTGTTGGCTTATGGGTTTATACTCATTGCCTTTAACTGAGTTTTCTTCCTTCTGAGACCTTTGGAAATTTTAGTCATTTTCCCTTTATATCCCCTTATTACTCCATTTCTGACTCCTTCCTCTTTGTTTGTCTGGAATCTGGACCTCAGAGCTGTCTCATCTTTTCCCAGTCTGGACAGTTTTTATTTCATTGGCCTTGATCTCTGTTCCAAGTGACTTATGAGAGAACTGGCCACATCTGGATGCTGATACCCTCTGCTTCAGGCAGGGTCTGGTGTCCTACCCCATTCCCTCTGTTTTCTTAGCTCTGTAGGTAAGTACCTATTATGTAGTTGGTCACAGGACCCTGATATATAGCAATGGAATGTCATTGTAAGCTCTCTGAGATCAGAGACTCTTCTGTTTTTCTCTTTGTATTCCTAGTGCTCAGCACAGCATTGATTTGTGGGGTTTTTGTTTTGTTTTGTTTTGTTATTATTTTTGCAGGGCGATGAGGGTTAAGTGACTTGCCCAGGGTCACACAGCTAGTAAGTGTCAAGTGTCTAAGGCCGGATTTGAACTGAGGTCCTGCTGAATCCAGGGTTGTGCTCTATCCACTGCGCCACCTAGCTGCCCCCTCATGGTATTGCTTTGTAATAGGTGCTTAATAGAGGTTTCTTGATTGGAAGAAATATTACTAACATTTATTTGTTGGCATAAAAGAGAATGTATGGGGAATTTTGAAGCCATATTCAGAATTATCATTACAGGTAATTTCCCCCTTGTCTAAAGATTTGATTTCCAACAATCTTGTCCTTGTTTAGCATAACCATGAACCTATATATGAGCAAGAAAGGTCTCTGAGTTGAGGGGTAAGGACAATAGTTGTGACAAAGTCTGTGCACTTTAGTCTGTAGGAGAGAATTGAAGCTGTTCACAGGTCCAGAGTTTATGGATGTGGGATCACATGAGTATGTCCCTATATGTGTGTCTAAAGGCACCATCTTGAAAAGTATTCTGTATACTCTGATAAAAATAAAAGTTGACAGTAGAATTAAGATTATGAAAAACAGACAAGAGGGCTATAAAAGCCTAGCAGTCTGGGGTTATTTAGAGTAAGCACAAAAATCACTAGATACAATACTAAATACACTACATCAAAATATAATTCAAATAATACTAAATACACTATATTCAAAATGTCGTTACGATATATTTCCGTGTATAATAGCTAATACCCATGATGTTGAAGTTATAGAGGGGGATTCCTGTTTATATATGAATTGGACTAGACAGTCTTCAAGATCTCTTTCAACTCTCAGGTTGGGTGTGTGTATCACCTAGAAAAATGATGTCCAGTGTATTTTGTGAGAGAAGGCAGGGAAATGTGAGATGAGTTAAAAGGCTTTCTGTAACAGTGTTGCATTTTTTAAAAATCAGTATTTAAAGGGATACATTTTAATTATCTGCAAAATTGACATATGTGAAATCACTCACAGACCCCCAAATGATGGTGAAATGAAGTAGTAGTCTATATTATAAAAGTTGGGTTAATATGTTCACCCTTAAATAGTAAAATAGTGATAGAGTTGCTAGAGGAGCTGCTTTTATGCCTGGTAACACCAAATCTCTGCCAGAAGACCCACTTGGCAGCTCCAACTCTTTGCGAATGATTGTTTTTAATCTTATAAAAAATACAAGTACAATTGTTTCATTTGGAGATGGAACTTCACGGTTTTCCCCCTTAAAAACTGAGACAAGATGTAGTAGATGTTGTGTCTTATAGCCAAAATTGTCCTTAGACTATAAAATGAGGGGAATAGATGGATTGATTTCCTAGGTTCCTTTTAGCCTTAACATTCTATATGGGGTTTGATGACTGGAATATATTGTATTTAAAATGAAAATTCTCTTAAAAATAGTTCTCTTTTTTTGGTTGGGTTCACTTTTTGCCTCCTTTTGTTAACTTGTTTAGGTTTCAAATAAACACTTCTTGAATTTGGGGAAAAAGTGTTTTTTTGGCCTTAAGTATCTCAGATAAAAATCTGATATCCAAAATATGTAATAAGATCAAGAGAAATTTACCAATAGATAAGTAAAAGACATGAACAGCTTTTGAAAGAAGAATTGCAAACTACAATCAACTATATGAAAGATCCCTCCAAATCAGTGAAAATATTAGAAATTCAAATTAAGTGAATTGTGCCGCATAGCTAGCAAATTGGCAAAATTGACAAAAGACAAAAATAGTCAGTGTTTGACAACGAAGCCATGGGAAGACAAGCACAGAATAGCTGAAAATTTGTCCTACATCCTGGAAAAATGATTTAGGATTGTGTGAGAGGAGTGGTGAAACTTTTCATACCCAAGGATCCAACTGCTCATCATACCCCCAAAGGTCAAAGATGGAAAGGTCCTATATATACCAAAATACTGATAGTAAATACTCAATTTGTGGTAGTAAGAAATTGGCACTAAAGTGGGCAGCCAAAGATTTGGGAAATGGCTTAATAAATAATGATATATGAATATAATAGACTTTTAATGTGTCATAAGGAATGACAAATATGAGTAATTCAGAGAAACACAGGAAGTCTTGTATGACTTGATGCAGAATAAAGTAAGCAAAACCAAGACAACAATATACAGAGTGTCTGGGATAATGTCAACAAAAAAAATTTCATTAAAATATAGTAGAATTGTAATTGTTAAGCCCAACCTTGGCCCCAGAGAAGACATGGAGAAAGGAAAGGTGGAGACTAGAGGTACAGGAAAGCATATCCATCACTAGATACAGTTGATTTTGCTTTACTGGTTTTCTTTGTTAAAATGGAGGACTTATTGCATGGGAGTGGAGATTTGTCCACAAATGACTAAGGTATAAGAACAAAAAGAATAAAACTTACTGTGGAATAAATAAATGATTATTGAATACCAAAACAAAAAATAAGTTACACTTATTAGCATGGTTATGATTCCTATCCATTTTTTTACAATATGGTATTTGAAATAATATAGTCCCTAGGGAGTTCATAATTTTTAAGCAGGGTATGAGAAATGAATGAATAGCCCCCAAAAAGGGGATACCAAAAGGTCTCCTTCTCAAATAGCTGTTCTTTCATGCAGAAAACCAATTTATGCCAAGACCTTGATTTAATATTTCTTCTGGTGGAAGGAACAATGTATTTAAAACACACTCAGACCCTTTGGAAAGAGGCAGACTTTGGGTGCATAAGTTATTTTTAAGGATGTCTGTCTTTTTTCTGTTTCATTTTGAATTTCAGTAGGCTTGCTACTTCTGTTATTGTGGGAAGCTGAGGTTGGTGGATGACTGAATGTAGATCAGAGAAATACCTTCTACCCTAGTGTTCTCCAGGGTTATCTGAACACTTAGAACATTCAACAAGTAGAACTTGTGTCCCTCTGACAGATGTCTACTCACAGGAATATTTGCTGTCTCTGGATTCCTACCCTTCTGAAACCTTCTTAATATCTTTTTTTTTGTTTTTGGTTGGTGCAATGGGGGTTAAGTGACTTGCCCAGGGTCACACAGCTAGTCCGTGTCAAGTATCTGAAGCCAGATCTGAACTCAGGTCCTTCTGAATCCAGGGCCGGTGCTTCATCTGCTGTGCCACCTAGCTGCCCCCTGAAACCTTCTTAATATCTTCTGATGCCATCCTACAATGGAAGCCTCAAGCCTCAAGGGAACTTCTTTCTTCCTTCTTGTCCCTTTTCTTTTATAACTTTCTTTTCACAAGTATTCTCTATTCGTTCTTCACCTTGTTTCTTCTTCCTGACTTTTGAAAACAAAGTGGAAAAAAAGAAAAAAAAAACAAAACAAGCAAAAAAAAAGAAGAAAAGAAAACAAAGTGAACCCCAACTCCCTGTCTCTTATTTATAAGTTGTTGCTGTTCTTTTTAGAGATGAGGAAGTTGAGAAAAAGGTGGGGAGGGGATAGAGATTTAATTATAGAGAGAGGGACGTAGAGATACACAAGGACCCTCCAAAAGAATTTTAGCAATTAGTTTATCTTTTGGGAATGCGATTTATGTTGAAAGAGAATGAGACCTCAAGATGACAGTGGTACCTACTGATAGAATATCTGTAATAGCCATTCTTGGGAGAACTGATTACTTATTGTCATAGATTTGTAGTTAGAAAGAGACCTAAGAGGGCAGCTTGTCTAACTTCTCATTTTACAGGTGAGGAAATTGAGATGCCAAGTGACCTGCCCAACGTCACCCAAGTATCATGTGAATGTGAAAAAGCTATAAGCCTGGATTTGATCTCTGGGCTCATGACTCCAAGTCTGATGTTCTCTTCACAAATTTTCTCTTGGACAGTTTGGATGAGAAATAATACCACTGTAGGGGAGAGAGGAGAGCAAGATAATGCCCCAAAGAAAAAAAAACCTGGGGCAGCTAGGTGGCACTGCGGATAGAGCACTGGGCCTGTAGTCAGGAGGACCTGAGTTCAAATCCAGCCTCAGACACTTCATACTTACTAGCTGTGTGACCCTGGGCAAGTCACTTAACCCCAATTCTCACACACACACACACACACACACACACACACACACACACCAAAAAACCCACAAAAAACCAACCTGGTTTAGTGTGCTTAAGTGAGTATGGAAGCCTGGAGATCCATAGTCTCCTTTGCTTTTTATTTCTTCACATTCAGTATTGCTTTTCTCCCAGTTAAATATTCCTTCATGATCTTTCTCCACATCAAAAGGCAACTTGGTTGTATATGGCTTTTCTTTTCTTTTTTTCTTTTTTTTGTGGGGCAGTTGGAGTTAAGTGACTTGCCCAGGGTCACACAGCTAGTAAGTGTCAAGTGTCTGAGGCCGGATTTGAACTCAGGTCCTCCTGAATCCAGGGCTGGTGCTTTATCCACTGCACCACCTAGCTGCCCGCATATATAGGTTTTCTCTGTCAAAAAATTCCATCATATGGTCATAGCCAATAGGTGAGATTTTGCCTCATCATTCTGATTATAATCTCCCAAACATTTCCATAGCGTGCCCCTGTATTCCAGTCCTTCCCGCACCCCCACCCCCACTGAAACATTGGACTCCTTCTTGGGATGCTAGACTGATGGATAAGCTTTCTTCTTAGCTTGCCCACTACCAGGCCTCTACTTCACTTCCCAGCCATCTTTTTTTTTTTTTTTTTAGTGAGGCAATTGGGGTTAAGTGACTTGCCCAGGGCCACACAGCTAGTAAGTGTTAGGTATCTGAGACCAGATTTGAACTCAGGTACTTCTGACTCCAGGGTGGGTGCTCTATCCACTGTGCCATGTAGCTGCCCCTTCCCGGCCATTTCTACACTATGGCGCAGGTGTATGCTATTCACCCCCCCCCCAATCATTCTTCCATCTCCCCTTTATGTGATGTCTTCCCTTATTAGAAACTAGTAAAGTCTTATTTATGGCCAGGGACTATCTTGCTTGCTTTAAGTGTATTGTCAGAGATAAACTATCTGTAGTATATGTTAAGTGCTTAATAAATGCTTTGTCATTCATTTATCAATCGTGTTCCTTAAAAAGGTCATATCTAATGCCCATACCACCATGGACCTTGACTTCCTTTCAGAGAATTACATTGCCCTTGTTTTTTGTTGAATTAATCAAAGTGGATAGGCCTGTGGTAAGGGAGGAAGGACAAAAGCATTTATTATATAACAAACACTGTGCTAGGCCCTTTACAAATATTATCTCATCTGAGTCTCACAACAGCCGTAGGAGGGGGCTATTTAACAACCCTAGGAGGTAGGTGCTACTATTATCACTATTTTAAAGTTGAGGAAACTGAGACAGACTGACTGAGGTTAAGTGATTTGCCTAGGGTTACATAGCTAGTATGTATCTGAGCCAGAATTTGAACTCAGGTCTCCCTGACTCCAGGCCCAACCCTCTATCTATTGCCTCTGACAAAATCCAGAATGTTCAGAACTCCTTGATCTGTCATCTAACAAGGTGAGGGAGGCAACGTGGTTATAATAGAAAGAGCTTTGGACTTTGCAGTCAGAGGCTGTAGGTTTGAATCTTGACTTTGCCACTTTAATTACCTGTGTGACTTTGGATACCTCATGTCACTCCTTCACTTCTCTGTCCTCTCTATAAAATTGGAAGACGGGCCTACAAAGTCCCTTCTGACCAATAATCTATAATCCTGTGATTGCCGATTTGAAGACAATAGGGATTGGCAGCTTCAGAAAGGAGAGATGCTGTTCCATTTTTAGCAATCTAAGAAAAGTCAAATGGGTTAAAGACAGGGTATGAGTGTGTGTGTGTGTGTGTGTGTGTGTGTGTGTGAGAGAGAGAGAGAAAGAGAGAGAGAGAGAGAGAGAGAGAGAGAGAGAGAGAGAGAGAGAGAGAGAGAGAGAGAGATCGAGAGATCACCTTACAATGAATTCTTCCTTCCCTAGTCCAAAGGAAGATTTTAAAAGTTAAGTTATTTGTATATTGAGGTTCTTTGGGGCATAGAAGGACATGTTTTCAGTTCATTAACTACTTGAAAGACCAGGGTACAAAAGAACTTAAATCTGACGTGTTAGCAACTACTGGAGATTAGTCTGAAATGCAGATCAAGCATCTCTGGAATTCTGTCAGCCAATGGACACATTATTTAATTTATACAAATTACATTAATGCATAACTTTCCAGGGAACATAGCTGCTTATGTAAAGGGAATATGCCTCCAGTAATGGTCTGATTTTTTTTTTTAAGTGGGAAAGGTGCTTACATGGACTTAGCACTTAGGTCCCTAAATTTGTTTTCTTCCTATTAAAGTCTTTTATCTTTTCTTTTGCTTTAAAGGTTTCCAACAGCTGGACTGGTAGTCTACTAGGGCAAATTGTCACCAATGGCAGTAAAACTTGTCTTCTGGTGTACTGGGTGAGTTTTTCCCCCCATTCTATTGATTTTTAATCCATTTGGATTTTAAGTCTTTAATCGCATTGATAGTGGTGTGTATCACATTAGGTGCTATTCAAATAAAACATGTGACCATCACATTTTGTAAACCAGGAGCAAAGGAACCGCTGAAAATTAACTTTTACTCAAAAGCTCAATTTGATGACGCATTCTTATTGGGGGAAAGACTCCAAACTATTGACTGAAATAGGAGCTCAAACAAATAGCTTTGGCATCTGATTCTAGAACAGGTTCTGCTTTCTTTGCTGATGTATGAAACCATTTAGTACGTGGTAAGTAAAATAGTGAGAGTGAGAGCTAACAGATGTGCTGCCCAGATGTTTCCAGCGCTCCTCCTCCCCCTTTTCTATTGTGGATTAATGGGAGCGCTTGGACACCATTGATATACAATGAGAAGTCAAAAATGGTTTTGTTTTGTATGGTTGAAGAGAGTACCTACATGGATGCAATCACAGGTGTACTGAAGGTCAAGGAAGGGAAGGGAAGCCAGACTGGTATAGTGAGGGGAGTCCTTGACTAATTCTAGCTCTAGCTCTAGCTCTTTGTGATATAATAGAAAAAATAGATTAAGGATTCTAGGATTTGGTTTAAGTTTTATCTCTGGGTGATTTGTGGAAAGTAACAGTTTCTTTGGAATCTCACAGAATCTCAGTCTTCCTTAGCTGTAAAATGGGGGAGTTAGACTGATTTTAGAGATTCCTTTTTAGCTTTAAATTCTGTGAATCTGAGCTAGGCTACTGTGCAATCTTGGGCAAATCACTTAACCATTCTGGGGTTCCTCATTTATAAAAGGAGGGTTTAGATTAGGTCACTCTAAATTCTCTTCTGGCTCTAAAAGTATATATCACTTAAGTACAGTGGCACCTGTGATTTCATTGGTGTAAGGAATTCCAGTGAGGAAGCTCCTTCTACTGGTGCAGACCAGTGTCTGCTGCAAGATTGACAGTGTTACAGGGTTGTTGGGGCCACTCAGAGGTTGTAACTTGTCCAGTGTCGCACAAGTATGTGTCAGAGGTGGGTCTTGACGTGAGGTCCTCCTACCTCTGAGTCCAGCTCTCTGTCCATGACATCACAGCTGTCTGATATAATTACACATATTATATATGTTATATGCACAGATATTTGTAGCATCATGTGGCCTGTGATTATAAACACTAATTGTCCAATTCATCTTTACATAAATGTGGGTTTTGTGGAAATTAATTTTTATGATGGGGCAGAGGTTAATGGACTGAAACAGGATGATGGAGAGGCAGACAACATCTGGGAACCTGGAGGGAAGAAGGACTCCAGGGGAGTATGTGACTGATGGAAATAGACGTCAAGATAAAATAGGCTTATTAAGAAAAACAAGGTTAGAGAAGAGCAGATGGGGTGAATTGAGTTGCAGTGGGTTTATAGCCTTTGAGAAGAGCTAAAAGAATTCACAGAGTTAAAGCTAACAATCAGTAAAAGAAAACTCATGTGGCTCTCGGCCCAGACTGGGAAAATCAAAGGTTGAGGACAACTCAGGAAGTTCTAAGTCTTGGAACCCAGAAGATGTCACTTCCTTTGGGGCTTAAGTGGTAGCAAGAATAACTTGTGTATTTATACACACACACACACACACACACACATATATACACATACCCACATACATGTTCATATGTATATATATATATACACATATGCATGCATGTATATATTTTTTGTTCAGTTGTTTTGTAGTCATGTCTGACTCTCCATGTTTCCATTTTGGGATTTTCTTGACAAAGATACTGGTGTGCTTTGTCATTTCCTTTTCTAGTTCACTTTACAGATGAGGAAACTGAGGCAAACAGGGTTAATTGACTTGCTCAAGGTCACACAGCTAGTGAGATCTGAGGCTGGATTTGGATTCAGGAAGACTCATCTTCCTGACTCCAGGACAGGTACGCTATCCAGTGTGCCACCTAGGAGCCCCATAGCTGTCTGTCTGTCTGTCATGTTGTATGTATCCATACAACATAGCATATACACACATATAAATTTATATAGAATATGCTTATATATGTACCACATAATATATTATATAGTATAGTATATACTTATATACCATATACACATATATGTATATATATGCTGTAACATATATACTTTATATATATATATAAATAAACTGTACTCTTCTGCTGTACAAATTTGAAATAGCATCATCATGATTAATAGCTAACTTATTAAAGCCAATATTAAGTACATACTATATAATAGGCACTGCGTTAGGTGCTAAGGCTACAAATACAGACAAGCAGCATACCCTGCCCTTAAGGAGGTTCTGTTCTGTTTTGTTTTGTTTTGTTTTTTAGTGAGGCAATTGGGGTTAAGTGACTTGCCCAGGGTCACACAGCTAGTAAGTGTTAAGTGTCTGAGGCCAGATTTGAACTCAGGTACTCCTGACTGCAGGGCCGGTGCTCCATCCACTTCGCCATCTAGCTGCCCCAAGGAGGTTCTGTTCTAATGGGGGAGGGGGGAGAAAATACATAGAAGGGAGTTGGAAAAGGGGGTTTCGTGGCAGCATAATGTCACAGTGTATAGCTGGCTGGGGCCTCATGTGGAAGCCTAGTTCTTAGCTAGGTAAGGTAGAAGAAGTTCACTCATCAGAGACTGATGTAACAGAGATGGGGCCCGAGGTTCTAGTTGATGGAGTGATAAGGAGGAGGTGAGGATAATGGGCGGGTATCATGGTGTACAGATGTCTAGGAAAATAAATAAAAGTGATGTCTATTATGACAACATGGAATAATGCAGAATAGACTATACTTTCAGCTGCTTTGTTGAACTCAATCGGTTCTTTTGTGCCAAACTCAAATCTTCTTACTATTTTTAAGTCTCATTTTACTTTTGACATAGAAGATTTTCTTGTTAAAATGGAACTAAATGATCATGCCATTTCTTCATGTGGGATATATCTCCTCTATTTATGTGATCTAATGGTGCTGTGCAAAGATAGCTATAAACCTGGGAAGATTAGACAGATAAGCTGTGGAAGGAGAGGTTTTGATGAGAAAAACTGGGTATAGAACACAATACAAAAACAGTCCAGTGTGCCAAGCTCTAAATGGAAGGATGGAGGCTAAATTATATCGATTATCTGTTTCTATTAATCAAATTAATTCAACTACTGCTTTAATAACTTTGGTTTTGGTTTTTTTTGTGAATTTGCTTATTGCAGGGGTTTTCCTTTATTTGTATTTAATGCATGGACAGCACGAGTACAATGAAGGAGATAGGAAATCAGATTCAGCCTTGCCTATGTTGGCCTTTGTCCCATTGGGTAGATCTTGGATCATAGATTGAAAGTTGCAAGGGACCTCAGAGGCCTTCTGGTCTGATACTTAGAGTCTGGAAGCCTGTGTTTAATTCTCAGATCTCTCACTTACTAGCTGTGTGACCATTGTCAAGTTACTTAACTTATAATCATTTGTAAAAATAACACTTCCCTATATTATGCGTATCACAGATTTGCTGCGAGGAAAAAGTGTTCTGTAAGTTTTAAAGTTTTTAATCATTAAATCACTAAACATCATCAGTAATGACCATAGTGACGATTAATGAAACACTGACAATAATACATTTCCAGAATCACCAGGATCCCGAGAAGTCCTTTTTCACAAAGCTCAAGGCCTCTTACTGCCCTTCAACCTCTTATTTCATTTTTGACTTGAGAAATGTTCTTATTAAATGGCTAAATAATAGATGTGTGCTCACACTGGATAGTTTTGCCCTTGTTTCTGTGTGCTTTTGGGTGACAAAGAGAGGCATAAACCAGGAGGGAGAAAAGACTTAGATTAAGGATAAAGGAGAGCTTTCCAACAAGAGAATCAGTGAATCATAGCATCTCAGAGTTGGAAGGTAACCTCGTTGGCCATCTAGTCCAACATGGACCCACATCCTCTCAACAATATACATGGAAGAAAGACGGACGGACAAGCAGGTAAAAAATAATTTATTAAGTCCTTACTATGTGTCTAGATGGTTCCTGCCTTCAAGGAGCTCACATTCTAATGAGGAAGGCAATAATACATAAGCAGGTGGTAGAAATGAGGGGTCATAGTTTAAAGATAGATAACTGGGAAGTAGTGGTTGAGGGCCTGGTCCCAGAAAGAGAAGACAAAAGCAAAAAACGCGTGTGTGGTATTTAAAATCTAAATGTGTGGTTGCCTTAAATTAGAAGCTTTAGCTGCATTAAGCATTTATTAAAGCATACCAGGTATTCACGTGGAGTTCAGAAAGTTAAGAAGAGTTCCAGCCTGGTCGGGTTCTTCCTCAAGTCCTCTACCATGAGCCTGCTTCAATCACGAATTCCCCTCAAACTGAGTGTGGAAGCTTTTTATAGGTCTGGAGCAGAGGCGGTCCTTACATACTGCTTAAAGTTGATTGGTTGGCATCATCCAAATCCATTGGTTCACTGGACTTGAAGGTGGTCTCGAGTTGAGTTTAAGTCCTTAGGTTCTGAGAACAATACCTCCTTAAGGGCCAGCCAGGGTGGTTACAATCTAATTAACTTTAAGTAGGCTAATAAGCAATCAATCACTCTCTGTTACTTCAATCAGTTTAGATTAATCTCCAGGTGGGCCTTTGAGTGTCTGTCAAATCCCATTATTTTCTCACAGAGTATAATCTCTCTTTTATGTGTCAGGCTTTTAAAGATGGCTGTCACATCTCTACTCCAGCCTGTCTGATATGGTATTAATTCAGGGTCCTTTATCATCTTGATTGACTTCTTCTTTAACTGGTCAATATTATTCCTAAAATGTAGCAGAACTAAACATGGTTCTGTAGATGTAGTCTGACCATAATAGAGTGCAAGAGGACCCTACCATCCCTATTCCTGAAGACCTAGCCTCCCTTAATACATCTCAAGACCACATTATGTTCTTTGGCCTCCATATTCTTGGGCTTGCAGTCCACTGAAACCCACAGATCTTTTTCAGATGAACTATTGACTAGCTATGCCTTTCTCATCCTGTACTTGTGAAAACTGTCATCCATCCATCCATCCATCCATCCATCCATCCATCCATCCATCCGTCTGTCTGTCTATCTATCATCTGTCTATCTAATCTAAGAGTTTAGTGGACTATTCTAGCTTTGGCACAGAGTATTAAATATTTGATAAGGGTTTGTTAGAAAAGGCAATCACATTTATGATTATCATCCACTTTGGAATGTACAGGTGCAGTTCTTTTGGAAGACTGGTCGTAATACATTCTCTATAAATTTTCTGTGAATTTCAGGCTAAGTCCTCAATTTGCATTGTTGACTTCATGGGCACAAGAATTTAGGATTGCCCTCTGGGTTTTAATCATCAGCGGGCACCAGCTGAACAAGGCTAGAGAAATCTTGGAAGCAAATTTACTCTGTGTAATGAGATGTTAGGGAATTGTCAACTAGGATTTGTTTCTAAAGGACCTTAGAGATAAAAAGACAATGAGTTTGTTTTTTTCCCCTCCCTGAAGAAGATTCTGTAATTCTGAATTGACTGGATGACAAAGAGAACTAAGATAGAGTTGTCTCAGAATACAGTTAATTGATGAAAACCTAATAAGCTGCATATTTTATCGCTTGAAAATTATTCACAAGGAAAGATTAGAAGCATTAGTCAATCAAAGCATATTATTTCAGGAAGAGTAAGACTAATCTTCTACCAAATCCATTTTTAACCTTAGGCCAAAAAAAGTCATGGGAAGCAGAGATCAAAAGGCATTTTTTTTTTGCTTTGAAAAATGACCATTTCTTGACCCCAAATTTTTAAGTCATTGGCTGCTGGTGATAACACAGTCTCTAGACTGCACAGAAAGAAAGACTTAGAGTATATGATATATCAGTGTTTCTATATCGTCAGTTTTAAAGTAACACATTAAGAGTGTCCCTATTTTTTCCTTTGTTTTGCTTTTAAGATGTATTATGTATCATTTGACAATTGTGACAGGAAATTACAGTTTGATGTGAAACAGTTGACAGGATGGCTGGATTTTTCAAGGCATACTCAAAGGGCCCTGGGTCAGCTGTAGAATGCTAGAACTATATCATCTCTGGTAATTAAACTGGAAAACTCTCAAGAAGATAAATGGAACATCTTCTCGCCTGCTATTAGACACAGATAGCAGGCAATTGGGTAACACTTTAACAGCAGTCCAGTTAATTAATATTGAATTACAAATGGTTGGAAAAGGACTTGTGATACTTCTGTTATGTCAAAAGGGTTCATCATGTCTGCAGTTGTTAACGGCAAGTTCCCAAAGGATTAATCATGATGGGGTTATTCTTTTACATAGCCATCACTATACCTTGCACATTTCTAATAGAATCTGGTTTTATTGCTTCCTTTTAAAAATTCGGTGAAGCTATAAATATAAGCCACATGGCAAGAAACTCCTGTGTAGCAGAAAGAGCCCAATGGATGGGATCGTTTGATAGCTGTTCTTTCCAGTCTTCTAAATTGAGAGTTTTACTGTGGGATTGCCCCAAAGCAAGAAAGATGACTTAGCTGACCTTTAATGATTTCTTCTTGTTCCTGAGGTATATGCTTAAGCACTATTATATTTCCATGCTATAAAGTTTGTTAATAATATCTTCATAAATTTTGCTTGGTTAATTGGCTTGTTTAAATAATGTTTTTATTTAGCAGCTCAAAGGCAGATTCTTGTTTTATGCCAGTATAGGATAAAGGCTGATCTCTACAAGACTTGTTGATCCTATTGCAGAATCATCTCCTTTGGAAACAGGCTTTTTTGGCCTACTGATACCTCCTCTTCCTTCTTGACTGGGGCAGCTGGAATTTTTTCCTCCATTTCCTCTAGGACATATTTTTTCCAGTAAAGAAGATCACAACCCATCTGTGGGGGAATCTCATTCAGGTCCTAGTGCTAGATAGAAAGCTGGGAAAACTTGAGTTCAAATCCTCCCTTGGGTACTTATGAGCCCTATGACCTTGGCTAATCCATTTAACTTCTGTCTGCCTCAGTTTCCTCATCAATGAAATGGGGGTAATAATAGTACACATCTCCTAGGATTGTTGGGCAGATCAGATGACATGATGTCTGTAATGTGCTTTGCCAACCTTAAAGTATTATATGATTATTAGTCACCATCATCACTACTACCACTATCATATCCGATGCCACCTCCTCCTCCATCATCATCACCACTACCACTACCACCATCATCATTGGCACGCTGGGTAGGATGTGGCACCAGGAGTCAGGAAGACCTGAGTTCAAATCTAGCCTTAGACAGATGCTATGTGACCATGGGCAAGACATTTAACCTCTGTCTACCTCAGTTTCCTCAACTGTAAAATGGGGATAATAACCTCCCTGGGTTGTTGTGAGGGCGAAATGAGAAAATATTTATAAAGCACTTAGCACAGTGCCATAGGTACTTATAAAGGCTATCATCGTTATCATAATTTTAATCATTAGTTACCACCATCATCATTGTCCCATGATGCTGAGGATACCATGGCAAGAATATGATGATTAAAATGATTTCTCTTTTTCTCTGGGAGGAGCTTGGTGTCATAAAAAGCACTGCCAGGGGCAGATAGGTGGTGCAGTGGATAAGGCACCGGCCCTGGATTCAGGAGGACCTGAGTTCAAATATGGCTTCAGACACTTGATAATAGTTGTGTGACCCTAGGCAAGTCACCTAACCCCTCATTGCCCCGCCCCCCCCAAAAGCACTGCTCAATTTCCTACAAGAAGTCTAGCTTGCTTTATTGTTCATTATTGTTATTATTTATTCTGGGTGCACCTCATTGTATTTCTTAAAGAAATTTCTTAATTTCTTAAATTTGGAATCACATAATGTAGGGAAAAAGATGCACTAAGAGTACAATTTTTCCATCTCTTAGGTACCTGGGAGGGCAACCCAGGCGGAGGATGGGGATGTACAGTGTAAGGTGTCACTCTCTTTGTTCTGCCCCTCCACCCCACCTGGGCACCTGTGCCGTGGAAACATTCTCAGCAGGCAGAAGAGAGCTGCACCACTTGGCAAAATATAGGGCTGTCAAGAGACATTAGGCATTCATCATTTTATCTTCTGCATGTGCCAGGTGCTGTGCTAGGGTTAGGAAGATAAAACTGAAACAATTCTTGCTTCCAAGGAACTTACATGATATTGGGGGAATAACATGTGCATATGTAATTATATAAAAATACACATCAAGCAAATGAGAATTTGGAGAGGATGGCACTGGGTCAGGGGAAGAGCCACCACCACTCAGGATGCCCTGCCCCTTTGCTGCTTGACACCCCACGGGCCTCGGATGAGATGAGTCAATGAAACTCTTCCTTTTGATGAGATGGAGGCCCAGTAGGCCTTACATCCACTCTGCCTCCATTTCAGGGCTTCTTAATCTGGTGTCCATGAACTTGCTTTTAAAAATATGTTCATAACACTATTGCAATATAATTGCTTTTGTTTGTAATTCTATGTATTTTTCATGTACTTAAAAACATAATTCTGGTAAGGGGTACATAGGCTTTGCCAGATTATCAATGGGCTCTTAACATGCACACACAGTTAAAAACCTCTGCTCTATGTCTTCCCCTCCTCCCCTTCTCCATCTGATATGCTTGTGTAACCCAAGGGCCCAGCATCCACCTCAGTGATGCTCCCTTAGGATTTCTGGGCCTATTTGTCTTATAGCTGAATTTAAAAAATGTTGTCCCCCCCCCCCCGATTAAAATGAGAGCTCCTTGATTTCTTTTGCTTCTTTTTTTGTGCTTAGCACAGTGCCTGGTATATGGTAGATACTTAGTAAATATTGATTACTTGATTGGTGTCTTGTCTCCCCCTATTAAAGTGGGAGCTCAGTGATGTCTTTTGCCTCTTTTGTGCTTAGCCTATAGTAGGTACTGAATAAATATTGATCGATCCATGTCTTGTATACCAAACTTAAAGTGGGAGATCTTCAAGGACAGGAACTGTCTCACCTTTTCTATCTGCACCTCAGGTCTTTAATATGTGTCTATTTGTTCATTCATTCAGAAAGGCTTCATGTGGTAAGGGGGGTGGCAGTTGAGCTGAATTTTGAGGAAAGCTAGGGACTCTAAAAGGCCAAGGCAGGGAAGATTGAACATTGCTGTGTGCTCTGAGTGTGATGCTTCAGGAGACCCGAGCTGCCCCTGCTCATGATTCAGGCTTCTGAGGGCCATGTTGTGGGTTCCTTAGATTACCTGGCTTGTTGGGTCTCCACAGAGCTGTACTTTCTTTATGCCACACTTGGTAGCACAACTGAGTAGGACTACATATGTATTCCATTGTTGTTGTTGCTTTGTGGGGTTTTTTTGTGTTTTGTTTTTTTTTTTAGTGAGGCAATTGGGGTTAAGTGACTTGCCCAGGGTCACACAGCTAATAAATGTTAAGCGCCTGAGGCCCAATTCGAACGCAGGTACTCCTGACTCCAGGGCCAGCGCTCTATCCACTGTGCCACCTAGCTGCCCCTTGTTTTTGTTTTTTTAAAACTAAGGTAGCACCTAGGCATTTTGGGAAGTTGAAGCAAGAAACTGAGACTATTATAGAACAGAAACTCCTGTATAACTTCATCCTTGATAATAACTATCTGTGTGACAATGGGTAAGTCACTTAACTTCCCCTCAGGCCTCAGTTTCCCTATCTGTAAAATTGGGGTGGATGGGCTATCTGGCCTTGGAGGGCCCTTTCAGCTCTACATCACCAATTCTGTGAAGTTAACAGTCTCAACAGGTTTCAGGATACCTGATAATTTGGTTTCCTCCTGTATTTATTGTACAGAAAATTCTGCAAGCCAACATTATGCAGGGCAGGATGGTAAGACCATGCTTTATGGGTCACTTCATTTTCCAGGTGCCCTTGCTAATGTGTCTGAATTTTTTTTCACATATATGCAGTATTTTTCCCTCAGTAAGAGCAAAGGTTAGCTTGAACTCAGTCACACAGAGTAGCATGCCTGAAGTCTTGTGATTTGACTCTTTTCTGAGGCATGTGCAGTGATTAGGTCTCCACATAATTGAGTGGTTTTGAATTAGTTTGAGGGGGAAGTTTGTTCTTATATGCGGAGTTCAGCTTTAAAATTCAGAGCAAAAGCCTTGGGGAATCTAAAATTGGGTAGTTGCTGAAAGCTAACAGTTGTGCACAGCTTTCTCTTCAGGGTGCAGTTTAAAGGAATAGTATTCTCTAATAACTAAAACTGTATGGAAGAATTAGATCCGAAACAATCGACTGATTATAAATTCTAAAAGGGTGGTTCAGAATGCTGGGAATAGTCACATGCTTTGCTCTCTATCAGAACTCATAGAGGCACTTGTGAATGCATGGAGCCAACAGCAATATACTCTCATTATTTGTTTCATTTTCTTCTCCCAAGAAAGGAAGAATTATATTCTCTGGACAGTTTGATCCCCATAGATGGTTCTGAAATGGACAAATAGTATGCCACTTGCATTGCATTTTATTTAATAGACATTGTCCGATGAATGGATGAATTCCAGGTGGATGTCATGTATATTTCCTTTCCCTCCAATGTAGAAACAGTGTTTGCTTTCAGAAAACAAAACAGCTTTTAGGCTATACATTTACAGATCCATTCTTCACTTTCTTTTCCTGGTAAAGAAAGAACATGAGACCAAGGCAATACTTAAATAAAACAGAAGAAAAAAATCAGTTTTCTCCCCCTAGGCTTTCTGACATTGCCAATTAGGGAAGAGTCTTACTGTCTTCCTTACAGAGAGGGTGGTGATGGGGGAAATGGCTTGTAAGGTTTAAAGCACTGTGTTGTTTATCTGATGACTGGACTACTGCTGTATACCTGGACATTCCAGGAGGAGACAAAAGCACACAAAATACTGGATTCCATGACTAAATACTGCCTTCATTTGAAGACCTTTCATGGGCCTTACATAGTCCTCCAAGCTGCCACTACTTTCTCTTCTAAATCTGCCTCCTCTCTCTGTGTCACTTATATGTAGCTATTTATTTACAGGTTGTCTCCCCTACTACAATTAAGTTCCTTCCTAGTAGGGATCGTTTCATTCCTTTAATATATCATCTGTCACCCAGGTACATCTATTCAGAGTGTTTTTATCCCCAAACTTGTTATATGCCTCAGCCATGTATTTGGTTGTTTCAGTCCTGTCCAATTCTTCATGACCCCCCTATTTGCAGCTTTCTTGGCAGAGATACTGGAGTGGTTTGCCATTTCCTTCAGCTCTTTTTACAGATGAGGAAACTGAGGCAAACAGGGTTAAGTGACTTGTCTAAGGGTCACACAGCTAGTAAATGTTTGAGGCTGTCACATTTGAACTCAGGAAGAGGAGTCTTTCTGATTCCAGGCCTGGTACTTTATATTCACTGAGCTTGTAAATTGGTCGATTGCAGTTGGAGAAGATTGTTAAAGGCTGATCTCAGTGGTCTATGCCAGAGGTGTCAAACTGACTTCAAATAGCAGGGGGGAACCAGATTGAAATGTAATTGGGAAATGTTTAATAAAACAAATAAATGTACAATACAATGTAGATAATGGTAATATGTAATTTTTCTAAGTCAATATATGGCTTTTGGGGGATCCATTTCTATTTAAATTTGACATCATTGCGATACCTTTCCCTCACTGCAGGGTACCATATTTGGGATGACAAAGGCTTATCTATTAAAGAGGTAGCAAGACATGCCAGGAGCTTGAAATCAAATTTTTAATCATCACCACTCTGCACCTTCTACATTGCCCCTCAAAAATGTGTTTGGGTCATTGGGTTGAGATGCAGCCACTCTTAGACTATTTGATGTTATTTGTACCCTTGAATTCAAGAATTAGAGGTGAGATCTTCTCAGCTTGGGGAACTTTCTCCTCGGCGACTTCTCTGAAGTTGGTTGGGGAAGGGGAAGGGATGGTAGAGAAGAATCTGGCTGCTCCTGTAACTCCCAGCTGAACCCAGAGCTGGACTCAGAGCATCTGTCTCCTTAGAAGCCAGATTCTGCAAGGTCCAACAGTTCAAATCCACTGGAAAAAAGTGTTGGAAGTGGAGTTGGGGGAACAGGATTGCTGTCCCAGATCTGTCACTCACTACCTCTGTGGCCTTGGGCCAGGCACTTAATAATCTCACTCGGTCTCAGTTTCCTCATCTGTAAAATTAAGGGTTCACATTAGATAACTTCTCTGTGTTCTTCCAACTTGAATCTGTGATCCTAGGACGTGATCAATTGTGCTTATGCCTTCGTTTTATTTTTAAGGCAAATAAAAACAAAAACTAATTAGTTCAATGGAGCACTTTTGAGATAATTAAAAAAAATTAACAAGCTATTAAAGCTTGCAATGAGGATGAAATTTACTAATTTGCTGATGGAGGTTGGATGTTACCATCTCTAAAGTCTATTATAGTTGCTACTAAAATTTAGATAGGTCCATAACCTTCAACTTATTTTATTTAAAAATACACTTCAACGTCTCCTTTTTGGGAGCACATCCAGATTTGTTACTTTGGTTTTTTTGTTACTTGTAGAACCCCAACTCCTCCTTCTAATTCTCTTTTGAAAGTCAGATGTGTTGTATAAAGGTAGCATATTTCTTGTCTTTTCAAAGTGTGGGAGAAGGGCAGGAAAGAGGGGGAGAATTTGGAACTTTAAAAATATTAAAAAATTTAAAATGTAATGGGGAAATATTTAACAAATAAATAATATATTTAACAAAATAAAAATCATATGTACATTTATGCTGTGAGACCCAGCAGAAGTTTCTTTGAAGTAGTTTTGTACTTTTTTGGTGGCAAAAATTGTCAGTTCACCTTATTTCAAGTTTTTAAATTTATCAAATGTATTTCCTGATTTACTGCTTAATTAATTCCTATTTTAATACAGGAGATATATCTCAAACTATAATGAAATACATTCCTTCTACCAGTCATTTATTAATCGTCCTAAGGCTTCAAGACAATGTGTGAGAGACTATATAGTTTGAATTAAGATAAAATGTAACCTCTTCTAACAAGAATTCTACATTTTGGCTTGGCCAAGCCAGTAAAGAGAGTTTAGATAGGTGTGAAATAGCATTCAAATCCATTATTTTTATGTAAGGAGGTTGTGTGTGTGTGTGTGTGTGTGCCCATATAGGATATGTGTGTCTGCATAGGTCTTTCTATGTGTGGCTTGGATAGATATCTTTAAGAGTCTTCTATGGCACAGTGGATAGAGCACCAGCCCTGGAGTCAGGAGTACCTGAGTTGAAATACAGCCTCAGACACTTAACACTTAATAGCTGTGTGACCCTGGGCAAGTCACTCAACCCCAGTTGCCTCACTTTAAAAAAAAAAAGGGTCTTCTATGTCTATCCTTCCCTAAGGGAGACTTTGATTCCTGCCAGAAAGAAAATAGGAGGTTGGGACTAGGGGTTGGCCGTTCTATTCCCCTCAGATAAAGGGTACCAGGATAAAGTATATCTATCCATCTTCCTCAAAATATTTTTTTGTCTAGAGGAAATAATTTTTAAGTTTAAACTGAGTTCCTGTTTGCTATTTCCTTAATGGAGGAATACTCTAAGATTTATATATAAAGCTTAGTTATTTTCCCACTAAATGCCAGTTCCACAATGAACACACATAGCAAATAGCAGATAAACTTACATATTCTACTTGATGGCAAACAGAAATCAGAGATGATATACAGATGAGGATAAATACACCAGGAAAAGCACAAAGTGAAGGAGCTTTCTCATTGGGAGTGAGCTTATCATAGCCAGAGAGAGAGACACACAGAGAGAGAGAGACAGAGAGAGGGAGAAAGAGACACACAGAGAGAAAGAGGGAGACAGAGAGACAGAGAGGGAGACAGAGACAGAGAGAGAGAGACAGAGAGACAGAGAGAGAGAGAGCAAGCATGAGCACGTGCAAACCAGATCTTGTTCAGGGGAAATTCCATGATGTTTCTAGAATGGCAAATTGAGAATAAAAGCATTTGAGGTGCTGGCTTCTCTACATGTCATCTTCTTCTCAGTCTTTCCCTTCAGGGACCTGAAGAGAGTCTGGAACCACTTGTCTTCTCTTTCTTTCTCTTGAAGCTGGAAGCCAGAAGATCAGAATCTCTCTTCTTCCAAGCTCTCACCAATGCCACCCCTCATTCAAGGATTTAGTACCAAGTAGTCAAACTTTACCAGTATTGTTATTTTATTGCATTAATATTATTATGCAAATGGTCTTTGAGTCACAGTTACATTTAACATCTATTTCAGTGTTTTTAGTCCTGCATGCAAGTCAATCCATGTCATCTAGAAGTTATGTTTTAAGTTGCCCTCATTTTTTAGGGCATATAAATAAATATGTAAGAGAGGCAGTAGTGATGTAGGGGACAGAGAACTGGCCTTGGAGTCATTGAGACCTGGTTTTATCTCCTGCCTCTAACACACATCAACTATGTGATCGTGGACTCTCTCAAACCACAAGCTATTTTTTTAATGAGGCAATTGAGGTTAAGTGACTTGCCCAGGGTCACACAGCTAGTAAGTGTCAAGTGTCTGAGGCTGGATTTGAACTCAGGTCCTCCTGACTCCAGGGCTGGTGTTCTATCCACTGCCCCACCTAGCTGTCCCACAAGCTATTTTTTTTATAATAAACATTTTTATTTAAAGGTTTGAGGTCCAAATTCTATCCCTTCTTCCCTCCCTCCCCTTCACCCCTTCCTGAGGCAGTAAATAATCAAATATAGGTTATCCATGTGTAATAACCATTGCATTGGTGGAGGAGTTTCTATGCTGAGAGGTCCCTGAACTAATGAAGTCACAAGTCTACACCAAAATAAGCAAATTAATAGCTGTATATGAAAACATGTGAAAGTCCATTATTATACCCCTCCCCCATTCCCATCTGTAGAAGTGCTACCTAGCCATCCTTCAGGACTCAGCTCCAGTGAGACTGGCTGGGAGAAGGTTTTAGGATGGAAGGTATAGCATGGAATTAGAGTTAAAGCTTGGAGTGGAAAGAATATGACCACAGATTCATGGGAGGAGAACATTTTTGTTTGTTTGTTTTAACCTAGGAAAAGGTGGGAGAGATGGAGAGAAGGAAAAAATAGATACAGATTAGGAAAAAGGGACACTTAAAGGGAGGTGGTTAAATCAAAATAATTGCCCTTCCCTATGGAATCTTCTTCAACCATAAGAAGAAAGTCCAGAAAGAGTGATCATTATTTGATTTCAACCAAGGAACTTGATAGTCTCTCATGATCTCCTTTATATTAGATGGAGAGATGCTGGATGCTAATAGGGTTAAGTAAATTTATAGCTAATTGAATGAACAAAAGATAAGGGTAGCTCACACTTGTATAGGGATTTAAAGCTTATAAAGCAATTTCCTTATAATAAAACCTTGAGGTAGATAGTGCAAATATTATTACTATGCTTATTTTTATAGGAGAAGAAACTGAGGCCAAGAAGTTAAGTGGCTTACCCACATTCACATGGCTATTAAATGATGAAGCAGGACTTAATCCCAGGTCCTCCAGCTATCCTTTCTAATATATTGTTTAACTGCCTCTCTGGGAATGTTGATAGGTAGTGTAGTGTCAGGGTAGCTACGTGGTGCAGTGGAAAGAGTTCCGGAGCCTGTGGTTAGGAAGACCTGAGTTCAAATACAAATTCAGCCACTTACTAGCTGTGTGACCCTGGGGAAGTCACTTAACTCAGTTAGCTTCAGTTTCCTCAACTGTAAAATGAACTGGAGAAGGAAATGGCAAATCACTCCAATATCTTTGCCATGAAAACCCCAAATGAGATTATGAAGAGTTGGACACAGCTGAAAAGACTGAACATATATAGGATACCTTAGAGTAAGATCTCTGGTGGCAGAAGCTAGATGAATCTTTCTCAGAGATATCTTAAAGGACATCTTGGCCCTGGTGGGAAGTTGGATTAGATAGCTTCCAAATAGGATTCTATATAATCTGTGAAGTGTTTGAAGGAGGTGATGGTGGGCTTTGGGCAGATTGATGGTAGTAAAGCTTCCAAATGGAAGATTATTTTTTCGTGGTCATGCTTAGAGCCAACTGAAATAGCCAATTAACAGGCATTTATTTAGTGCTCAATATGTGCCAGACATTGTGATAAACGCTGAAACTATGAAGACCAAATTGAAATTGTCCCGGCCTTTAAGCAGTTCATATTCTTATCAGAGGAGCCTGAATGCAAGAGAGTTTGGCTGTAAGATATGTAGAAGAAAGAAAAAGAAGTCAATAAGCATTTATTAGGCACCCATTATGTATCGGGCACTGTGATAAGTGTTTTTACAAATGTCTCATTTGATCTTTCCAACAACCCTGAGAAGTAGTTTCTATTATTATCATCTCCATTTTATAGTTGAGGAAACTGAGGGAAGCAGAAGTTAAAGTGACTTGCCCAGGGTCACATTAAGATTCTGAAGCCAGATTTGAACTCAGATTTTCCCAATTCCAGGCGCAGTGATCAACCCACTGAGCCACCAGCCACCTCAAAGTCATAAGAATGCTACACCTTTGCAGAAGGCGAATTATACAAATGATTACTTCACACTAACAAAATTCACCAGACAATCTGCCGAGCACAATCTGCTGTGCTCCTCCGCAAAAGATTCCAGAAGATGCGAGAAATCACCACAAAATTTATTGCAAACAAATTGATTCTAGCATGTATTAAGTATATGTTCCATATAAGACCCCGTGCCAAACACTTAGATGATAAAATATGTACTTTCTTATTCTGAACTTGAAACATCAATAAATAGTATTTCTGTAAAGACAGCAGAACAAAATAGGGGATTCTATATGATACCATGAATCTCCATTTCACATCACTTGCTTAAAAAAAAAGCAGGACAGGGGCAGCTAGGTGGCGCAGTGGATAAAGCACAGGTTCTGGATTGAGGAGGCCCTGAGTTCAAATTTGACACTTACTAGCTGTGTGACCCTGGGCAAGTCACTTAACATCTTTTTGCCTTAATCCTCTGGAGAATGAAATGGCAAACCAACCCAATATCTTTGCCATGAAAACCCCAAAAGGGAGTCATGAAAAGTTGAACATGAGTGATTGACTGAATAACAGTATCACTACCACTACCACTACCACCACCATCATCAATTGTTCTCTCTGTCCTACTAACTTCAGTCTATGACAGTTTAAATGACTCAGGATTTTCTAAATCATCTCCTTCATAATTTCTTTTGTTTAGAATTTTATTTTCCAAATTACATGTAAAAGCAAATTTTGACATCAGTTTTTTAAAACTGTGTTCTAACTTCTCTTCCTCCCTCCCTTCCCACCCACCACCCCAAGAACTCAAGCTATTCAATTTAAGTTATACATGAGTAGTCATGAAAAACATCTCTACATTAGCTAGGTTGTGAAAGAAAACAGATAAAAACAAGACTTTAGGTTAAGGAGTTGTCCAAAAAAAATTTAAAATAATGTGTTTCAGTCAGTTTTCAGATACCATCAGTTCTTTCTCTGTAAGTGTATTGCAATTTTCATAAGTCCTTCAGAGTTATACTGGATCATTGCCTTGCTGAAAATAACCACGTGTTTCCCAGCAGACCATCTTACACTGTTGCTGTTATTCTGTATACAGTACATTTCTCTCTGCTTCATGTGGGTCTTTCCAGGTTTTTCTGATAGCATCCTATTCATCATAACTTTTATATAGTACCTTAAACTTGATAAAGAATTTTCTTCACAATAGCCCAGCAGAGTAGGTACCATATGTTTTGCCATTGTAGTCAATCATCATAACTATTTCCCTCCATCCTATTCCCTTCCAATGATATTTACTCTATTGTCTATCTATTTTGCCCTATTCCTCCTCAAAAGTGTTTTGCTATTGACTGCCCCCTCCCCTGCTCTACCCTCCCTTCATTCTATTCATTCTATTGTAGTCAATCATCATAACTATTTCCCTCCATCTTATTCCCTTCCAATGATATTTACTCTATTTTCTTTCTTATTTTGCCCTATTGCTCCTCAAAAGCATTTTGCTACTGACTGGCCCTCACCTATTCTACCCTCCCTCCATTCACCCTTCCCTCCTTATCCTCTTCCCCTCCTGCTTTTTTGTAGGGTTAAATAGATTACTCCTCCCAATTGGATGTGAATGTTATTCCCTCCTTGAACCCACTCTGATGAGGTTAAGATCTTTGAGCTAATTCTGTTTTCTTAAATTTTTCTTCCTCTCTTTCTCCTCAACTCTCCCTATGAAATCAAGCAATTCAATATATATTGTACATGTGCTGTTATGCAGAACATCTTCACCTTTCTTGAAAGTGTTTTGCTTTTTACAGCTCCCTCCACCAAACTTCCCTTCCCTACTTCTACTCTCCTCCCACCCCATCCCATCTCCTTCCCCATCCGCTTTTCCACAGGGCAGAAATATATTACTATACCTACTTGAGTATGTATGTTAGTCCTTCTTTGAGCCAATTCTGATGATATTAAGATTCACTCACTCCCCAACTTCTTCCCCCTCTTCCCCTCCCCATCATTAGCTTTTTTCTTGTTTCCTTCATGTGACCTACCTCTCCCCATTCCACCTCTCCCTTTCCCCCTCCCCCAATCTATTCCTCCTATCCCTCAATCCTATTTTGAAGATGTCATCGTGGGTTAGATAGGTGGAACAGTGGACAAAGCACCAGCCCTGGACCCAGGAGGTCCTGAGCCTGTTTGCCCAACAAAGAACAAGGATAAACAAAAAATGAATGCTTTACAGATATCATCCCTTAATATTCAGTTCAGACCTGTGTCCTCTGTGTATTCCTTACTGAGAAAGTTCTTATGAGTTGGAAGTATTATCTTCTCATGTAAGAATGTAAACAGTTTAACCTTTTAATGTCCCTCGTGGTTTCTTTTTCCTGTTTACCTTTTTATGCTTCTCCAGGGTCTTGTATTTGAAAGTCAAATTTTCTATTCAGTTCAGGTCTTTTCATCACAAATGCCTGAAAAAAAAAATCCTCTTTTTCATGGAAATCCCATTTTTTCCTCTGAAAGATTATACTCACTTTTTCTGGGTATGTGATTCTTGGCTGTAGTCCCAGTTCCTTTGCCCTCTGGAATATCATATTCCATGCTCTCCGGTCCTTTAATGTAGATGCTGCTAGATCTTGTTTTAGCCTTATTGGAGCTCCACAATATTTGAATTCCTTTTTTCCAGCTGCTTGCAATATTTTCTCCTTGACCTGGGAGCTCTGGAATTTGGCTATAATATTCCTGGAGGTTTTCTTTTTGGGATCTCTTTCAGGAAGTTATCAGTGGATTCTTTCAATTTCTATTTTACCTTCTGCTTCTAGAATATCAGGGCAATTTTCCCTTACAATTTCTTGGAAGGTGAAGTCATCAGTGCAATTGTGGGGTTGGACTTTACAGGTAGCTCAACATGGCCCCCTTTAATCTGTCTTTGGCTGGAAAATAATCTCAACTCGTATTTTTGTAGGTTTTTCTGCTCCAGGGGTTCTTTTATTGCTGTTTTGGGGGGGGTAATTGTATCAGGAGTTCTGTGTATTTAATCTCCTTCATCATTTCTTTATTTTTTTGGGGGGGGGGCAATGAGGGTTAAGTGACTTGCCCAGGGTCACACAGCTAGTAAGTGTCAAGTGTCTGAGGCTGGCTTTGAACTCAGGTCCTCCTGACTCGAGGGCCAGTGTTTTATCCCCTGTACCACTTAGCTGCCCTTTCCTTTATCATTTCTTACAAAGCACTAATATTCCATTGTATCATATGCCACAATGTTGTTAGCCATTCTCTAATTGTTTTAAGAAGAAATCTATTCCAAGGTACCTGTACCCCCTTAGATTCCAGTTCTTGATTTTATTTTTCCCCTTTTGATTTCCCCTTTAGGATCAGGAACTGTATTTTGTTTGTGACTTTTCCCTCCCTGATTTATCTTCCCACTCCTTGCCTCTATCTGTTTGGTTCTCTGTTCAGTTTTATGTATTCTGTAGCAAAATATATGTATACATATTCTACCTTTCCTTTGTCCATTTCAGATAATAGTGAGGTTCATCTGATGCCATTCTCCCTACCCCTTCCTCCATGTTTCTATAGTCTTCTCATGTACTCCAATTATAAGAATTGTCAAGTTCTACCCCCTTTTTTCTTTCTATACTTGTGTATCCCTCCTTTTGCCCTCTCTTTTCTTTCCCCTTCTTCAGATCCTCAGAACAGAACCAATCTACTAGCAAGGCTTCTTTTTTCTTATTTTCTGAATACCTTTTAAATAAAATAAGGTTCTGAAGGCATACTTGTTTCTTCTATTTCTATTTTTTTCTTCTCTTTCTATCATACTTTTAACACTACATCATCATATAGCTCCTCTGAGATGCCCAAATGAATTTACCTTTTTAAAGAGGCTTCTTTCTGGACTCTGGTATTTGTAATTTGCTTTCTATTCAGCTCCAGTCTTTTCTTTTTTAGGTTATACAGTACAATCATGTTAAACATATTTCCACATCAGTCATGTTGTGAGAAAAGAATCAGAACAAAAGGGGAAAGCCACAGGAAAGAAGAAACTAAAAAAGGAAAACAATAAAAAGTGAAAATAGTGTGCTTTGATTAGCATTCAGACTCCATAGTTCTTTTTTTTAGTCTTAATAGTATTTTATTTTTTCAGTTACATGTAAAAATAATTTTCACATTTGTTTTTAAAAGATTTTGAGTTCCAAATTTTTCTTCCTCCCCCCTCAAGACAGAAAGCAATCTGATCTAGGTTATATATGTACAATCATATTCAACATATTTCCACATTAGTCATGTTGTGAAAAAAGAATCTGAATAAAAGGGAAAAACCTCAAAAAAGAAAAAAAACCCTCAAAAAATAGAAACAGTATGGTTCAATCAGCATTCAGATTCCACAGTTCTTTTTTCTGGGTGTGGAGAGCATTTTCCATCATGACTCCTTTAGAATTTTCTTGGATCATGTATTGTTGAGAAGACCTAAGTCTGTTACAGTTGATCATCTCAAAATGTTGCTGTGTACAATTTTCTCTTAGTTCTGCTTACTTCACTCAGCATCAGTTCGTGTAAGTCTTTCCAAGTTTTTCTGAAATCTGCCTGCTCATCATTTCTTACAGCACAGTAGTATTCCATTACATTCATATACCACAACTTGTTCAGCTCTTCCCTAACTGATGAGCATCCCTTCAATTTCCAATTCTTTGCCACCACAAAAACAACAGATATAAATATTTTTGTACATGTGGGTCCTTTTCCATTTTTTATGATCTCTTTGGGATATAGACCTAGCAGTGGTATTGCTGGGTCAAAAGGTATGCACAGTTTTATAGTTTTTTGGGGCCTAGTTCCAAATTGCTCCCCAGAATGGTTGGATCAGTTCACAACTCCACCAACAATGCATTACTGTTCAAATTTTCCCATATCTTATCCAATATCCAACGTTTTCCTTTTTTGTTATATTTGCCACTCTGATAGTAGTTTTAATTTGCATTTCTCTCATCAGTAGTAATTGAGAACATTTTTTCATATGGCTTTAGATAGCTTTAATTACTTCATCTGTACACTGCCCATTCATACCCTTTGATCATTTCTCAACTGGGGAATGATTTGTATTCTTATAAATTTGATTCAATTATCTATATATTTTTTAAATGAGGCCTTTATCAGAAATACTAGTTGTAAAAATTGTTTCCCAGATTGTTGCTTTTCTTCTAATTTTTGTTTCACCTGCAGTCTTTTAATCAGGAATGCTTAAAAGTTTTCAGTTTTATTAAAGATCCGCCTATTTCCCTTGTAGAATTATACTAAGCTTTATAGGGTAAGTTATTCTTTTTGTAAGCCTATCTCTTTTGTCTTTTGGAATATTGCATTCCAAGATCTCCTATGGCTTTTTGTAGAAGCTGCCAGGTCTTGTATGATCATGACTCATTCCTTGACACTTAAACTGCTTCTTTCTAGATGCTTGCAGTATTTTTTCTTTGATGTGGAAGCTCTGGATTTTTGTGATCACATTTCATACTTTTTCTTTTGGGATAACTTTCAGTAGGTGATCAGATTCTTTGTATCTTTGCCCTCTGGTTCAAAAAATCTGGGCAGTTTTCATTTATGATTTCTTGAAATATAGTGTTTAGGCTTTAAAAAAACAACAACATTGATTTCAAGGAGTCCAACTGAATTATCTCTCTTTGATCTCTTTTCCAGATCAATTGTTTTTGATATGTTTGATCTTATACATATTCTTCTATTGTCAGGCTTTTAATTGTTTTCTACTGTTTCTTGCTGTCTTGTGGAGCCATTGATTTGTGTTTGATTAATTCTACTTTTCAAGAATTCTATTTTTGGGTAAAGTTGACTACTTTTTAAAAATAATCAACTTATTCTCTTTTCAATTTTTTTCTCGAAAACTTTTGACCTTCTCTGATAGGGTTAACCTCATCTTTAAGGTTAAAGGCTCTTCAGAACCTTCTCTGGCACTTCAGGATAGAGTATTAGGGATCTCACAACCACTGGGCCTGGGCTCTTCCAGTTTGAGTGCTGGGGTACTTGGTACCAGGGTACTGGACTGGTACTGGTTCTGTTACTTGGGGCTTCCAAGGTTCCCAACCTGAATACCCCAGGGCTTTCTTAGGGGAACCCTCTACTCTTGCTGTCTCCAGACAGAGAGGCTTGCCAGCTCTCTTTGGTAGTTCTTAGTGGCTCTTTTGTGCTAGTGCTGGCTTTGTTGGAGGGAGGAAAAGTGGCCAGTTTTGTGTAGTTCTGGAGTGTAAGATGTTACTTAACTCTAATTTTTCATTGAGTTGCTCAATGATTATTCTGGTACAAACTTCAGGGTTTTGCTGGAGTAGATAAGTGGGAACTAGGTGGCCCTACATGTTAAGGTTGCCATTTTGACTGGAAGTCTCCATAGAGTTCATTCTTAATTAATTTTGTTTTCTTTCTCAGATCTCTTTTTATCAAGGCCACTTTGAGTGTATGGCATCTTTAAGAGCCCTTCTAGTCTGTTAGTACTTAGTTTTGGAGAACGCTACTTGTAAATGCTTATGTACCTAAAGGCCCCAGGATTTCACTTATTCCCTAGTACTCCTCTTATGATATATATACGAGAGAAATGTTCTTCCAAAACTCTAGGGACATCCTTTCAAAGAAAATATAGGCCCAGAAAAAAAAAAAGCACTTGGTTCTCCATTGGGGAATGGTTGGGAAATTGGGAAAAGCATTAGCCTTCTTGTGCTTATGTAGGTCTCATATGTTGAACCAGCAAATAGCAGAAAATACACAAAAGACTGCTTGGATGAAGGCCACAAAGGAATATGCTGCCGGGAAGAAGCTGGGCCTGAAAGCAAACTCAACATAAAACTGGTAACAAGAAAGCCAGTAGGCAAATAGTCCAAGGAATAAAGGGAAAGTCTTAGCTCAGAGTAAGCACTGTCAGTAACCGTGGTGAGCCAGCACACTGTTGGAATCAAATAACAAACCTGGACAGCATCTGAACAGCACATTCACGAGAATGCCATTGTTGGCAATACTGAACCACTAGGGATGCCTGGTGTGCCTTATTTTAACAACTGTTACCTCTTCACCTTATCTCCTACTCTTTCCCTACAGTAATTCCTTTTCTCTCATCAAATTTCCCTACCTGCTGTACCCACACATTCCGTAGCTCCTTTTTCTTTTTACACCATTCTCTCCCCTCCTTCCTTTCTGATTTTCTGTCAGTTAAATATAACCAACTTGATCAAGCAGATGCTAGTGTAACGATTGGAATGATGCCACCTGCTGGATACTTACTGTAGAAGAGTTCTGCCCATGAAGCGAAGGTCTTTGAGGGCAAGACCAGGAGCCTTTTCTTTGGCGGGAGGAAGTGACGCGGACTAGTGGGAGGAGGAAGGAAGAGACTGGCGCTGACTCTGGGGCTTTTTCCTGAGGACGCTGGCGGAGAAGGGAGCTAGAAATGTGCTCTCCCTTTAATAGATAGGAATCTAGGCCTTTCTCTCTCTCTTTACCAAATTCTTATTCTCCTTAATAAATGCTTAAAAACCTAACTCTTGCTAAAGCTTATAATTTATTGGCGACCACTCATTAGATATTTTAGACAGACTAGCTAGAATTTTAACCCTTAACACTAGATTCAAGGTATTGAGTAACAGACAATTGTGCTGTAATTATCAAGGAGTTTATAGTCTAGTAAAGTGTGAACTCAAGGAAAGTGGGGTCTGTCTTGTTTTTATTGAACACCTGACAAAATTGCTGGTGGCCCAGGGGACTGTGGGATATCCTTACATGCTAACTAGTTGCTTTATCTCCTTAATGCTAAGTCTATCCTTCCATTGATTATATCTGCTATTTATCCTATATCTATATAGATATAAATTAGATATAGATCAGATTAGATGTAGATATAGATTAGATATAGATATATAGGTAGATATAGATATTGATATGTCTTATTTGTACAAAGTTGTTTGCATGCTGTCTTCCCTGTTGGACTTTGAGCCCTTTGAGTTGTTATTGTCATTTGTCATTCCTTGTACACCCATGCCTGGAACATAGTAAGTGCTTAATAAATTCTTGTTTACTGATGACTGTTGACTAAAGGGCCTCTGCTTGGGACTCTCATTGGCCTGGTTTAGTCCTGGGTTAGCCTGGTCTTTAAAAAGAGCTTGTCTTTGCTTCTTATGACCCCATCCTAGAGCCCGGGGGAAAACAATTTAAAACTTAGGTTAGGTTCATGTCTAGGGTCTACCCAAAGTGGATCAGAAAAGTACTTAATGTAAAATGTAGATTCGATATAGGACAGCTGTTTATTTCCTCTACAGGAAAGTAATGCTTAAAACACAAAAGACCCATACATGTGCATTGATGATAACTTAAAACATGAAGTAGTTACCTGAGTATTCTCCCTGGAAGTTGATGCTTAAAACATGGAATATTATAAACTACCATATCACTTTCACTTCTGCACGGTCCAAATAGCTCTCTAAAGTTCCACATCTTTTGGCAAACTAGTGTATGGCTTGGGCTTATCTTCCTTATCTATTTTGATTAAATCTTTTTCTTTTGGTGAGGCTATTGGGGTTAAGTGACTTGCCCAGGGTCACACAGCTAGTGTCAAGTGTCTGAGGCTGGATTTGAACTCAGGTCCTCCTGAATCCAGGGCCGGTGCTCTATCCACTGTGCCACCTGGCTGCCCCATATCTTCCTTATCTATAAAATGAGTGAGTTGGACTCACTGAGATCAAAGGCTCCTTCTGGTTCTAAATTTATGATTTTTTGATTCTATGAAAACAGAGTTGTTGTCTCTATTCACTAATGACTAAACAAGTTATAGTACATAAATGTAGGAGAATATTAATGTACCATATAAAAAACAGATTAGAAGAATTAGAGACAACTGGGAAGTCTTACTTGATGAGATGCAAAGTGGAACAAGAACCAGGAACATGATACCTATAATGACTATTGTTGTTCAGTCTTTCAGTTGAATGCAACTCTTCGTGACTCCTTGGACCATACTGCCCATGGGGTTTTCTTGGCAAAGATGCCAGATTTCTTTCTCCAGTGCAGTAAGGCAAACACAAGTTAAATGACTTGTCCATGTTCACACAGTTATAAGTGTCTAAGGTCAGATTTGAAATCAGGTTTTCCTATCTCCACACCCACTACTCTATCCACAGAGCCACCTAGCTGCCTCCACGCACAATGACTACAACAATATAAATGGAAATTTCAGTAATACAAAAATTAATGTTGTTTAGGGCAAGAGTGTCAAAACTGGTCCTAGGGAAAGATTGAGAAAATGTAGTTTCCTTCATTTCAGAGGTTGGGCAGGGGGAGTGGGTGGGTCTTTGGGTGTGGAATATTTTATATATTGTTAGCCTTGGTCAGTGCATTGGTTGGTTTTATTAAATTTCTTTTTAAAAAGACAGATAACTTTGTTATAGGGGACAACTTTCTGGAGAGGAAGAGAACTATTTATGAATAAATATGTTATAACAGGAAAATGAATCAATAAAAGTTTGAAAAAATAAAATTAGCTCGTTTATTTGAAAACACAAGCTTAATTCTGACTCTCTGACTATGGTCAGATAGAAGAAAACAATTTCCTTAAGGGCCCACTTTCAACCCTGATTCAGGCTCTGGGCCAAGCAGATTCAGTGCTGAGAATAGTCTGATCACTCAGAAGAGGCACCATACTCCCTTTCTCATATTTCTCAGATCATTAAACCCCTTACCCTAGTACCTTCAGGAAAAAAAAAATGCTTATGGTTTAGTTTTCTGCTTATTTTTGGAGTCTTTCCAAGGGCAGAATAGAAAGGTACTCAATGCATAATATCAATCAATTTTGGGGCATTTATCTATTTTCTTACCAAAAAAGAAATGCTCAGCATAAAATGCTCATAAGAGGAAAACTTAAAGAAGATTCAGTAATTTACAGCTACTATTACATTCTCCTCATCAGAACATAAGGTGGTTTACAGGATAGCTAGATAAGTATTGTTACAATTAACCTTGATTTTGTAAGGTCTCCTTAAAGTTCATTTCTTTCGACTTTCTTCTTATATTGGTGGTTGCCTTCTTTGATATAGAAACTATCCCTCTTGCCAGTGAGCTCTAAAAAAGGGGGACCCCAGGGCCTCTGGAACTCTTGAACCCCCAAGATTGCCTCCGATACCGAACACACCCATCTATATATTCAGTCACCACTGGAAAACCATGGAAGCAGGAAATAGAATATCAAGTTCTGAGAATAACAGGTAAACAAGTCAATCAGGACTTTTTCAATCAGTCAATCAGTAAACATTTATTAAGTGCCTACAACATCCCAGGCACTGTGCTATGCGTTTTGATTTGTGGGAAATTTGTGAATGGGAGAGAGGTGGTATCAAAGAATTATATTTTGAATCAACCTTGGAGGTCATCTAGTCCAGGTGTTAGAAACTCAAATAGAAATGGATCCCTGCATATTGATTTAGAAAACCACAAATTGACATTATACATGTTAAGTGGTATTTTTATTTATTTTGGTAAACATTTCCCAGTTACATTTTAATCTAGTTCAGGTTTCACTCCTGGAACTTTGCTGTCCGCTTGTGGCCTCAAGCTTCATACATCCGATCTAGCCCCAGGGCTTCTTAAACTTTTTCCACTGGCAACCCCTTTTCAACTGAGAAATTTTTATGAGACCCCAGGTATATAGGTATATAAAATAGGTATACATAACCTTTTACTGTTGCCAAATTTTTCGTGACCCCCCCTACATCCAGTTGTGTGGTCCCCTGTGGGGTCGCAGCCCACATTTTAAGAAGGTAGGATCTGGTCCTCCCCATTTAATTTGTTGCCGAGGCTGTCCATTTCAGCTTTGCAACATCTCTAGAATACATGCCCCTCTGACACAGCCACCCTTCTGGTGCAGGCTCTTCAAACCTGGGTTATTGCCATAGTCAGCTGGTGGGTCTGCCTACCTCAAGTCTCTCACCCCTCCAGTCCATCTTCCATTCAGCTACTAAAGTGATATTTGTAAAGCACAGGTTCAATCATATCATCTCCCTACTCAAACTCCAGTTACTCCTATTGTTTCCAGGATTAAATACAAAATTTTCTGTTTGGCATTCAAAGACTTTCATAACCTAGCTCACTCCTACCTTTCTAGTCTTTTTATATCTTAGTCCCCTCCATGTACTCTTCAATCCAGTGACACTGACCTCCTGGCTATTCTAAGAACAAGACTCTTCCATTCTCAGCTCCTGACATTTGCTCTGCTGGTTCCCCATGCCTATAATGCTCCACTTTGATTACTGATGTTTCTAGCTTCCTTTAAGTCCCAACTAAATTCCCATCTTCTACAGGAGTCTCCACTAACCACTTGATTCTAGTGCTTTCCTACTGTTAATAATTTCCTATTTATCCTGTATATAGCTTGCTTTGTATATATGTTATTTGTTTTATATATATATTTATTTGCATATATTTGGGTTTTTTATATATTTGTTAACATGTTGTCTCCTGTATTAGATTGTAAACACCTTGAAGGCAAGGATGCTCTTTTTGAATCCCTAATGATTATCACAGTGCCTAGCACATATTAGGCACCTAATACATGTTTATTGATTGATTTGTTAAAAGAAAATTAGGAGTAGGATTTAGCTTAAAGGGGAAGATAACAAATTTACTTTAGACATGTTCAAATTGAGATATTTGTTGTAAATCAAGCTGAAAGTATTGAACACACATTGGATGATTCCAATTCCCTTATCTAAAAGAAGAAGAAACTGACACCCATGGAATTTGCCCAAAGTCATACAGATAATAATTGCAGAGACAGGATTTGAGCCCAGGTCCCTTGATTCCAAACCCATGGCTTTTTTCATTTTCCCTACAGTGTGGGACTGGAATCAGGAGGGAGACTAGGGCTAGATATTTGAATTTGAGTCATCCTCATATAGGTAATTGAACCCAAAGTAGTTGATGATTCATCAAAAGGAGTAGTTTTTAACCTAGGGTCCGTGAATCAATTTCATGGGGTCCATGAATTTGAATAGGAAAAATTACATCTTTATTTAAATATAATTGGTTTCCTTTTTATTACTGTGTTTTATTTTATTCATTTAAATATTATTCTGAGAAAGGATCCATAAGTTTCACCAGACTGCTAAAGAGGTCCAATATACAAAAATGCTAAGAATGTCTGACAAGAGAAGAATAATTTAAGATTAATTCTATGTGTGTGTTTGTGTGCATGCACGCGTAGTCAAATGCATACTTCTTTGAGATTCTGTGAAATATTTTTTGCTCACCTGAGGAGTGCACATTAATTGGTCCTGACTCCAAGGCTGGCATTCTATTTACTGGAAAACACTGCCTTATTATAGTGATTGTTTTTCTGGAATACTTTCTAGCACTGGCATGGAGTTTCTTTTTTTTTTCTTTCTTTCTTTTTTTTTTTTTAAGTGAGGCAATTGGGGTTAAGTGACTTGCCCAGGGTCACACAGCTAGTAAGTGTTAAGTGTCTGAGGCCAGATTTGAACTCAGGTCCTCCTGACTTCAGGGCTGGTGCTCTATCCACTGCGCCACCTAGTTGCCCCTGGGATAGAGTTTCAATGAAGAGATGTTGATTGATGGTTGGGAAGACCTGCTGTTGTGACCTCATCTTCTGCAGAGGGAAGACAGACAAATGAGAAAACATAAAACAAATTCCTCTCTTTCTCCTTACTTCATTGCTTTCTCTTTGGCCAGTGAAGTCACCAACGATCTCTTAATTGCCTTTTCTCATATTCCTCCAGACTTCTTTGCAGCCTTTGACAGTGTCGATCACCCTCTTCTCCTTGATATTCTCTTCTCTCCTAGTTCTCTTATTACTTGTCTGACCACTCCTCTGCTTTGCTGGATCCTCCTCCAAATCGCACCTGCTAACATTACATGTCCTCCAAGGCTCTGCCCTAGGCTTTCTTCTCTTCTCCCTCTATATCATTTTCTTTGTTGGTCTTATCAGTGCATCAGTTCCCATGCATTCAGTCATAATTTCTATGCTGATGATTTTCAGATCTATATATGGAGACCTTACTTGTCTCCTGACTTCCAGACTTGCATCTCCAATGATCCCTTGGACATCTTGAACTTAGCATGTCCAAAACAACGCACCCTTCCCCTCCCACACCCTCTGCCTTTCTTAACTTCCCTATTATTGCAGATGGTACCGATGACTGCTCACTCTCACCTTGCATATCCAGTCATTCATCAGTCATTTGGTAACTCCCCCTTCTCTGTTCTGCTGCTGCCACTACCTTAGTTCAGACTCTGAGCACGACTTACGTGGAATATTTCAATAACCTGCTAGCTGGTCTCTCTGCCTCACATCTATCCTCATGCCAGTCCATCCTCTGTGCTACCAAACCGATCTTCTAAAGTACAAATCTGATCTGTACCTCCTTACCCCCATTTCAGTAAACTCTGACTTCCTATTACCTCTGGGATCAAAAAAGAAATCTTCTATTTGCCACTTAAAACCCTTCATAACTTGGACCCCTTTTAGTTTTCCAGTATTTTTATGCTTTACTCTGTCCTGCCCCCCATACGTTTATAATCTAGTGACACTGGACTCCTTGCTGTTCCTTGTACAAAGCATTCCACCTCTTCACCCTGTGCAGTTTTACTGGTTATCCCCATACTTGAAGTTCTCTGCTTTCTCATCTCTATCTTCTGCCTTCCTTCAAGGGTCCGCTACAAGTCCATGTTCAGCCATAAGCCTTTGCTGGGTCCCCTTGTTGTTAGAGCCTTCCCTTTGAGGTTATCTCCACTTTATCTTGTATATATCTTCTTCATATATGGTCATTTGTGTGTTATTTTTCCTTTTAATGAGACTTCCTGCTTTTATTTACATATACAGGGATTAGCCCAATGTCTGGTATACAGTTAAGTACTTACTAAATGCTTATTGACTTGGCTTGATTAGAATTAAAATAAAAAACTAGGAAGAAATTAAATCGAGTGGGAAGTTCATATATTTCCTGTGCAAGTACATAGAATCCATGTTGCACTGTGTTCAACAGTGTCTTGAATCAAATGATATCGATTCTCCACATACCTGGGACCCTTGATTGGATGATAAATATTCCTTTTCTCCTAGAAGTTTACAGTGGGTTCTGGTCCCTGCCAAGGCTGGGAAAAAACTGATTCTCTGCTAATTGGCCAGAGTCAGTCCTTCCTTTGATAGCCTCACCAGGGAGGTTTTCCCAGGATTCCATTTAGATTTTTACAATATTGTCTACAATTCCCAACAGCGATGGGTTTTGATCAGCTCTTTTTCGGAGAGTGATATTAAAAACATAAATCGCCCTGAGGACTTTCTTAACATTAACACATTGGGTAGTAGAAAGACAGGAGAGAGACTTGTAAACATAATTGTATAGTAGATGACCTTTGCTCTCTGTAGGGCATTTCTAAAGAGACCTGTGAATTATCTGGCCTTTGGCCAGTTGCTTAAGTTTTACAGATGAACACAGGCAGCTGATGCACCGCCATTTAAAAATTCATTCCGATGGCCATATTTCATTAATTTTTAAGAACCTTTATTGCATCTTATTGTTTATTATTCATATTAGGAGGTTTCTAGGCAAGGATAATCACCTTGATTTTGTATAGTGAAGAGTATTCTGCTCCCCGCTTACCATGTTCTCAATTATTTTTAGATGAAAATTTCCTTCTTTGTGTATCAGTTTGCATTTCTCAGTGCTTAGAGGAAAGGGGAGATGCTGCCAATATATAGGGACCATTTTGCAAGTTGAAATGCATTCAAATTAGCTGAAAGTGTATGTGAATCTGTGTGCTTGGAACATATTTGCTATGAATGTTATTTTTTATGTTGTTTTCCTTAAATCTTATTAAGAAATTAAGCTACTTACCAGCAATAGTATCTGCTTATTTGGGGGAAAAAAAGTGTCGGTATAAAGAAATTTGCAGAGTGGAAATAAGAGAAAATTGATATTTACATATTTTTAACCTGCAAATTGGTTTTGACAAGATAACTTCTGTTTGAGTTGTAAACAAAAGGAATATGAATAATGAGACAGTCCTGCTCTGTCATGTTGTTTTGTTTACCAGGAAGGTGTAAGGATGGATTTTACTTTATTTTATTAATTTATTCATTCATTCATTTATTTGTTTGTTTATTTATTTATTTTTGTGGGGTGATGAGGGTTAAGTGACTTGCCCAGGGTCACACAACTAGTAAATGTCAAGTGCCTGAGGTCGAATTTGAACTCAGGTCCTCCTGAATCCAGGGCCAGTGTTTTATCCATTGCACCACCTAGCTGCCCCCTTTATTTTATTTTTTTTTAATGGAATAAACATTTTTATTTATAGTTTTGGGTTCCAATTTTTATCCCTTCTTCCCTCCCTCCCCCTGCCCTCTCCCTGAGGTGGCAAACAATCAGATATGGGTTATACATGTATGATTATGTAAAACATTACGGATTTTACTTTATTTTAAAAAATAACATCTAACATTCACATAGCTCTTGAAAGCACTTTATGGATAGTATCTTATTTGGTCTTCACAACAAACCTATGAGAGAGGTGCTGCTATTGTGTCCATTTTACAGATGAAGAAACCACAGAGAGGCAGTGAAGGAATTGGACTGGGTGGTCTCTAGGGTCCCTTCTGACTTTTGTAGCTGTGTTTTTATGTTCACCAGCAGTCTAACTTATAAAAAGAAAAAAAAGAGGGGTATAAATACTTTGTTGTGGTTATTTTAAAATAAATACATTCTAAACTATGTCAGCTTGGCAATAAATAAGACCCACCAATCAGAGGTTATTTGACAACTTTACTAGCTGATGAAACATAACTTTAAGAAATCATAGAGAAAAGTTGTCTCCACCATCCAATCCAATAATCAGATGATGTCTTATATTATTCTGAGTTATTGAGTGATCTCAAATATTATGAGTAAAGACTTCTCTGTTGCTTTCAATTATCAGTGTCATTTATTTCTTTAAATTGTCTTATATCTGTCAATCAATCAATAAACATTTATTAAGGGGCTATGTGTCAGGCACTATGCTAAGCACCAGGGATACAAAAAGAGGAAAAAAGACAGTCTTTGCCTCAAGGAGCTTACAATCTATTTTTCTTTGTACATATTCTGTATTCTGTTCTCTCAAGAGGTCAGTCCCTTAGGAGCAGTGACTGGTGTTTTTTTTTTCTTTTTTGTCATCCCCAGCATAGTACCTCAGACATAGTAGGACATAGTAGGAACTTAATAAATTTATTGAATTGAAATTATTTTGAAAACTCCGCTTAAAGCACCAAGATTCTCACATTTTAATTTTCTTTTTAAGTTGCCTTTTTTCTTTATCATTAGAATGTAAACTGAGGACAGGGATCCTGTTTTTGCCATTCTTTGTATTCCCCAAGCTTAGCACAATGCTTGGTACATAGTAAATCCCTAATAAATGCATATTGACTAATTAGGGGGAAGGGGTAAAGTAACTCATATCTATAAACAGTCAAATGTTGATATAGCTTTTTCTCTTAGGGAATGGTTCCTAAACTAAGGCGGGGGAGTGGGGGGGGGTGGGAGTGCAAACTATAGAGTCTTTTCTATTTTTTCTGCCAACAGTGGTGGTGATTAAAAAGAACCACAGCTTAGATTTTTGAGAACCACACTCGACAACTATATCTCCTTATTTAACCCTTGTTTATGTAAGGATAACTACAAATTTTTTCGTCAGCCAGAATGAAGTACAAAAAAGATGAGAAATTTTGATGCTGTCAATTATACATCATGCAAGTAGGACAGTGAAGCCCAGAGGACAGTGGTCATGTCTGCTTTGCCTACTTTTCACTGTTACTCCTAGCTTCAATGGCATACTAATCAACGAGAAACATGAGAATAAGGGAAACCTTCACCACCCTAGTTTCTGCACACTTCTTTTTTTTGTTTTGTTTTTGTTTTTTGAGCGGGGCAGTGAGGGTTAAGTGACTTGCCCAGGGTCACACAGCTAGTAAGTGTCAAGTGTCTGAGGCCGGATTTGAACTCAGGTCCTCCTGAATCCAGGACTGGTGCTTTATCCACTGTACCATCTAGCTGCCCCCTCTGCACACTTTTTGTGAGTTTATCTGAGCCACAGGATATAGGCTCATGATCAGAATTCAGCAGAAGTAAGAAGACATTTTCTCCCTCAGAATCAGATGGTTGTTAAGAACCAAAGACCTTGAGTCTGTGTACCCTAAGTCCAAGGTTGTCAAAAGAATAGATTTAATCTTAGCCTGAGATATTCTGCTGGTTTTTGTTAGCGGCCTCTCTGGTTTTGGTAACTCATAGATGTTAGATATGCACTAAAAGCACATCAATTAATACTTTTCAGGGTGATTACTTTCTAGCCCTTATATCCTAGTAGATGGTAACAGGGAGTGGCAGATGTTCCTGAAGATCATAAGCCCAGTAGGTGATAGTCGATTATAAGAGGGATAGAGATAAGAACCAGGAGAGATGTTATTGCTAGCAAGTATGATGATATCACCAGTGGACATTGGTAGCTCTTTGCTGTCAGAAGTGTCTTACCTTGGCCACATACAAGTCTTCCATTATTACTGTGCCCTGTTGATGTGTGTTCATTTATGATTGTTTCCTTACCACGTGTATTTCCTTCATGCGTACTTTTTGTGGGTTATGCTTTCTGTGTACCTGCCCCACTTCTGATGGTGTGGTGACCTGCAGGAAAACACTCCCCATGTATATGGAGGAAACTTTTGTTGTCATTTTATTAGTTCTGCTATTTGATTATTTGTATTTTTCTGAACTCACATGTTCTTTGGCTGGCAAAAGTAAACTTATTGTTAGAAGCTAGCATTAACTCTGCTTTTGGTTTGGTGCCAATCTCAGACTACCATGAATCCAGGCTAACTTTTCTTAGGAGACCACAAGGGAAGGGTTTCAAGGTCTACATTTAATTTGCTAAGTTTTTTCTGATTTTAGAAAATTTAGGGGTTTTAAAACATTCTATAGAGAAGTAATTGGGTCAAGTTCTATTTTTCTCATCAGGCAGTTTGGGGATGAGTTTAGCTTCATCTTGAGAACTGAAATTCATGCTTTAGGTCAGAAAAAATGAGAGCTATCAAAAATACAATGAATTATTTGTTTTTAGTGTTTCCTTTATTAAATGTTTTGAAGTTCAACCAGCAAGTATTTATTGAGTACATACTATGTACCTGTACTTAGGTACTGGGCCTACAGAAGAAGTAAAAGGCATAGAAACTTATAGTTTTCTTGGGGAGATAAGACAAACACGCTCCATAATATCTAAATGCTGAATTGACTACAAGTGGAAAAAGCAGGACAAAGAATGGAAAAGAAGGGCTACTATGGGCTAGAACAATCAGGGAATGTCTTCATGGAGAAAGGCCTTGAAGGATGGATGGGATTTTGGATAGCAGAGGGGAAGAAAAGAACTTCAGTTGGGGAAAGTAGCAGAGGAAGAAGTATGGTCTGGAATGATTAAGGAGATTGGTTCCCAAGAGCATTGGAGTTGTGAACTCAACTAAATCTTCAAATTGTTATATTTTTGTTATTGTTATTGTTATTATTCAGGTTTTATAATTGTTTTGGGGAGTTAAAAATGAGACAGTGTGTCATGGTGAAAAGAATTCTGGTCTTCCAATCAGAAAGGCCTGGGTTCAAATGTTGCCTGTGATGCTTACTATGTGACCATGGGCATCTTATCTCTCTGAACCTCAGTTTCAGTATTTGTAAAATAAGGATACTTACTAATACCTATAAAATTTGCCTCACAGGGTTGTGTGGGGGAGGGAGACTCAAATGAGAGAACATATATAAAGAGGATGTATACATTTAAAAATACTCCATAAATGTTAGCTATCATTGTTAGTTGTCATTACTTGGCCAAAGCTGTTAAAATTTGTAGAATTTCTAAATTCTTCAGAAAGCTGCTCCTTATTTACTTGTTCCTTTGTAAATGTGACAGATTACCCAAAATAAGTCTGATATTTTAGTTTATCACTGATATAGAATTTTCAGGCTTAACTCAAGTATTTTACTTAGTTTTAGGTGTGGGAGAAAGTAGAGAAAAAGTGGAGGGGGGGGCGGCTAGGTGGCGCAGTGGATAGAGCACCGGCCCTGGAGTCAGGAGTACCTGAGTTCAAATCCGGCCTCAGACACTTAACACTTACTAGCTGTGTGACCCTGGGCAAGTCACTTAACCCCAATTGCCTCAATTAAAAAAAATTAAAAAAAAAAGTGGAGGGGGCAGATTTTTGTTTGTTAATTTTTCAAGCATCTTCATTTTGGTGGAATGAGTTCCAGACCTGCCAATGAAAATAATATACATATTATACATATAATACAAATTATACATATTATATATATATATTATAAAAATTTGTATCACAAATAGCAATGCTTAATACCATTATCATTAATAATAGTTTATGCTTCATTAGCACCTTGTAGTTTACATAAGAATGGCATAGATTTATTGAGTGCTTTAAGGTTGGCAAAGTGCTTTGTATTTGATCATCAGGACAGCCCCAAAGGGCAGGTGCTATTATCATTATCCTCTCCTTATAGATGAGGAAACTGAATTTCAGAATAATTAAGTGATTTGCTTAGCATCACATAAATAGGAAATGTCTAAGTCAGGATTTGAACTCAGGCTTTCCTGACTCCTCAGTGCTTCTATATCATGCAAAACCCTGAGATGAAAAATATTGTTCTATGAATAGCAAAGATGCCAATGTGTGTCTGGGTCATAGAATCCATGGTGGGGGGAATAAAGTGTAAGAAGACTAGAAAGCTAGGAGGGAGCCACGTTAAAAAGGATTTTAAAAAACCAAACAGAAGATATTACATTTGATCCTTGACATGATGAGGATGCCACAGGAGCCCCACAAATTATTGAATTGTGTGTGAATATATGATGTGTGTGTGTGTGTGTGTGTGTGTGTGTGTGTGAGAGAGAGAGAGAGAGAGAGATGGGGTTAGGCTTTAGGAAGATCAATTTGACAGTTGAGTGGAGGAGTGGGGAGACACTGACCAATCAGCAGGTTCATGCAGTAATCCAAGTGTGAGGTGATGACCAGAGTGGTGGCAGTGTCAGAGGAGAGGAGGGGACAAGAGGACATATGCAAAGGGTGTTGCAAAGGTGAAATCAGCAGGCCTTGGCAACGGCTTGGATATGGGGGAGGGGGATGAGAAATAGTGAGGAATCCAGATAACTCCTATGTTGTGATCCTGAGCAGTTGGGAGGACAGTGCTGCCCTTCACAGTAATAGAAAAGGTCAGAATTGAGTAAGGTTAATGGAGAGGGTAAAAATAATTTTCATTTCGGGCATATTAGGTTGAAGCTGTCTGTAAGATATCTAATTTGAGTTGTCTAGTAGGCATTTGGGGGTGCAAGACTGGGAGCTTAGGATAAAGGTTAAGACTGGATCAGTAGATCTGGGAATCAGTGTAGAAATGATCATTGAATTTATGGAAACTGATGAGATCACAAAATGAAATGGGATAGATGGAGAAGAGAGCCTGGGACAGAGCCTTGGGGTTCACCCACGGCAGCAGCGATCTAGATGAAGATGGAGCAAAGAAGACTGAGAAGGTAGGAGGAGAACCAGTAGACATGAAAACCTAGAGATAAGGAAAAGAGGGTGATTAACACTCCTACAGGTAGCAGAGGGGGCAAGAAAGATGAAGCTTGAGAAAAAATCCATTAGATTTGGCAATTAAGAGATCATCGATTACTTTGGAAGAGAGTAGATGGTACAGTTAATTGATAGAGTGCTGGGTCTGGCATCAGAAAGACCTAAATTCAAATCGAGCCTTAGACAGGTACTTACTAGCTATGTGAGCCTGGACAAGTCACTTCACCTTGCTTGCCTTGGTTTTCTCATCTGTAAAATGAGCTGGAGAAGGAAATGGCAAACTTCTCTGGTATTTTTGCCAAGAAAACCCCCAAATAGGCTCACAAAGAGTTGGACACAACTGTAGCTACTGGACAACAAGGAGTTTCAATTGAATGATGCACTAAGAAGCCTTTTAATAAGAGGGTGAGGGGGAAGGTAGAGGCACAGACATTATAGATGGCAGTCTCAGGGAGTTTGATCACAAAAGAGAGGAAAGATATGAAGCCACAGTTGGTTGGGATACATGGCTCAAATGAGGGGTTTTTTTGAGAATATGGGAGTCATTGGCACATATGTAGGCAGCAGGGAAATGCTATACAGGGAGAGACAGAGGATTAATAAGAGAGTAGGGATGATAGAAAGGCCAGTCTATTGGAGAAGATGGGATAGAGTGGGATCACTTATTCATGTGGAAGGCCTTGGCAAGAGGGGTCACTACTTCATGTGAGATAGGGGCGAAGGAGAAAATAGTTGTGGAAAGGATCTTGGGTATGTGAGATGATGAGGAGGGGCTAAGAGGGAGGCCTTGGTGAATGTCTTTTTTTCCCCAGTGAAATATGAAGCAACGATTCTTCCCAGTAAATTGTAAGTTACTTGAAGGCAAGGACTACATCAAATTTAATTTTGTGCTCTGAATATAATAATCATTCAATAAATGTTTGTTGAATGTTCTGTAAAAGATTTATGCTGGGCTAAGGTTTACCAATTTTTTGTTTCATCCTTAGAGACGTTGGTTTTTACAGCATAATTTTTCTTAACTGTTAAAAAAAAAGTTGGATAAAATCATATGATAAGCTATCAGTGAATATCAGGGTTATATCCTTCAGATTGGTCTTCAACAGCTGTGGAGTTGCACCAGAGGCCAGCCAAGTAAACCACTCGATATTGAAAATGTCAATGCTGACAGATATCCCAAAGGTCAGAATTTGTAGCTGAGTAGGCCAAACATCTGTGGAAGGGCCCGATGCCTGGCCATGCTGTTGGTGGAGCAAACAGAAGAGCAGGCAGAGTCGTCTCTGAAGCTGCTCTAGTAATGGTCTCTCAGCTGAAAACGAAGGCTGCTGTTGTTCTCACTTTGCCAGCAACAACTCCTAATGCTGATGTTTGCAGTTGTTCACATCTGCCTCTTTGCTTTGGAGCTCTGCCACTTATCCTGGGGAATCTGTTCGACGACTTTGTTTGTATTTAGATATGGAGTTGTGTGTCAGCTAGCTAAATAGACCAAAAAGTAGTACAAAGAGAATTTTTAAAGAAAATAAATGACCAGTTTTGTTGGTGATGGGGGAACCAGTATTTCCAAGGGACTGCTTTTTATATTCAGGTGTTTGTTTTTTACCTGAATGTTGTTTCTACCATGTTGTGGGTGATGGCTTTCATTAAGGGTAAGATAAGGGCAAATTAGCTTTAAAAATGAATGATTTTTGATCATATAAAAGCAAGAACAGTAAAGGTTTTCATCCCAAGGTTATTGAAGATTTATAGCAACAACAGAGCTGGAATGCTTCATATTTTGATCACTTTCTATGTGGCCAGGAGAGTTTAAGAATGCACTTGTATGGGATGAGAGGACTTTTAGAAGTGCCTTGCAGGTTGATGACTGCAGGCTAAATTTAACACTCGCTATGAGGTAAGAGATTTTTATAGGAGCCACAAGACTGGTGTGATCTAAAAATGTTAAGTAATACCTTTCTAGAAATTTTCCTAAAGTACAAGCCTGACCCTTAGCACTCCATTGAAACTGCTCTTTCCAAAGTTACCAGTGATCTCTTAGTTGCCTGATCTTATAAGCGAAAAAGATGATCTTTGCAGCATTTCACGATGTTGAGCACCTTCTTCTCCTGGATACTATCTCCCCTTAGGGTTGTTGGGCTCTGCTGTCTCTTGGTTCTCTTCTTGCCTTATTGAATTGGATGTAAGGTGGGCATCTCAAACTCAACATCTCCAAAATAAAATTCATTATTTCCTCTCCCTCCCAAACTGCCTCCTCTTTTCAGGTTCTTTATTAATATTGAATCTCTCAGGTTTCAAACCTTGGTGTATCCTTTGTTCCTCTTTCTTGATCACAATACATATTTAATCAGTTACCAAATCTTGTAGTTTCCTTCTCTGCATCTTTCATATGTGTTCCCGTCTCTGTGACCCAGTTCAGGCCTTTGTCACCTCTCGTCTAGACTCTGCTATAGCTCTGCAATTGGCCTTCCTTCCTCATCTCTCCTTATTCCAGTTCATTCTTCACTCAGCTGCCAATGTGATTTTCGTAAAGTGTAGTTTCTAAAGCATGAGGATGTAGCTTCTCTTACCATCCCCATTTTAGAGAGAGGAAACTGAGGCTAAGAAGGACTGAGTGACTTGTCCAGGGTTACACAGCTGGTAAACATCTGAAGCAGGATTTGAAATCAGTTTTTCCCGACTCCATCTTTGACACTCTATCCACCATACCACTTAACTGCCTGATATAGTTAGCTCCTATAATACTTCCAGTATTACACACCTAGGATATAGTTGGGATTCAATGGGCTTTTCCTGAGGTGACCTGGGAGCCTAACCACTGTGTATGATAGTACTGTTTCCATGTAAAATGTACTTAGAGTCCCAGAAGAGTGAATCACAAGAAAACTTTTGGGTTGGATCACAACTCATTCAGAAACTTGGGGCTTCATGAAAGTGGGTTGCTTATAGGTTTTTTATTTTATTTTTGAGTGGGGGCAGTGAGGGTTAAGTGACTTGCCCAGGGTCACACAGCTAGTAAGTGTCAAGTGTCTGAGTCTGGATTTGAACTCAGGTTCTCCTGAATCCAGGGCCTGTGTTTTATCCACTGTGCTACCTAGCTGCCCCTGCTATAATTTTTGAACTCCTCTCTGATTTTGTAAAATTTGTAAAATTTACCCTGATTTCTTTTAGCTCTAGATTCATAGCTAGATTATATTTACATGTATGCAGCATGCATTTCTTTTATAATTTAGAAGAATTCAGTGTAATTTGAAGTAGAAATATCTGGTATTGAGTTTAATAAAACTTTATAATTTTAGAAAAAATATGCTAGATTTTCAAGATAATGACATAATAGGCAAGAGACACTGAGAGCAACTTGTGATGCTGTAACAAAAAAAAATTACGCAAAAGCAAAGTGGGAAAAAGGGCAAACAATCAAATGAAAAACAGATTGCTGGTGCACAGACTAGGGGACTTGAAGCATTAATTTTATGCCACGCTTCCACATAAACAAGCGGGGTAAGCAGAAAGACAGACACTATAAGGTTTGATTTCAGAATTAATTTTGCTGATATTACACTTCTCTCTGAGTCTTCCTGTTTCAGCATCTGTGGGCCTAGGGGAGTAAGTTATATTTTACATTGCCCTTGTTTTCTATAGGTTGGATAAACAACTGATAAATTATAGTATCTCTGGGAAGGTGGATTTTGAATCTGCTCAATTGCAATTTAGTGAGCTCTCCTGTTGTGGAAGTTCTGTGCCCTGTGCAAGCATGCCTAGCTTTACTCATGGGGCATCATCTTAGAGAGTACAATCCGAGTGGTACCAGCTTGTGCCTTTAACACCTGCAAACCCAATGAATCCTGTTTCTGGCCAGTGGTTTCAATTTTGAATGCAATCCTTCTGGGAAGAGCAGAGCCTAGTTTCCTATAGAAAGGAAACTATAATTTCTAAAGCTCTTGGACCACTTTCACAGATCTTCATGGAAACCCAGAGGGCATATTGCCCCTTGCTCTGAGGATGCAGTCTAAAACAGAAGGAATGGAGCTGTGTCAAGTTCCATATGATTGTTCTGGTCTGGGTCAATTTTCAAATAGTAGGATGATTTTTAAGGGGATGTGGTATGTCTAACTTGGCTTCTTGCTACTGGCTGCCCTTTTGTGCTGATGCATGCAGACCCTACACGGGAGTAAAGTGCAATTAAAAGGGAGTGATGAATGAAGAGGGAATATAGATTTCATTTAATTTTGGGGAGAGAACAGGAATTGATCTGGCTAAAACAACATGATTATAAACGTGAAGCCTCCTAGATACAAGCCTCATATAAGAAATCATTTAAAAACAATTGTATTAGTCGTAGCCATTTAACTGTGGATTGAACTGTAACTTGAAGTCAGATTAGCTAGACTCTGATACCTTCTGCTGTCCACCCTTCCCTCCTATTATTCATCTCAAAGTTTCAGTGAATAGGATGGAAGAATCAGACTTTAGCACAAGCCACTGTAGGTGTCTTTTGTTCTATGAATCACTTAGTTACTATTGATGCTGTAATGATTGGAATGATGCCACCTACTGGAGACTTGCTGTGGGAAAGCTCTGCCATGAGGAAAATGCCTCAGAGGCATTGTGGCTTTTCCTTGACGTCAGGAAATGACGTTTGCTCATGGGTGCTGTCTATCAAGGCTACCAGCCAATCAACTTGAGGAGCCTCCTATTTTCTGGGAGGAGACAGGAAGGAGGAAAGGGAGCCTGTGCGGAGAGCGCTTGGCGCTTTTTGGGTTCCTGACTTGGTGGTGGCGGCGGCAGAGGACTTCACAGGAAATTTGAGGAAAGATAGGAATGCCAGGCTGTTGGAATTCTGTTTCTCAATCTTTTTCTTTCTATGTTCCAATAAACCCTTAAAAACCTAAACTCGTTTTATCAGTGATTTTAGTCAGTTTCCCCCAAAAATTGGGGGAACAGATTAGAATCCACATTTAGAATCTTAAATTACACAATGCCAAAGATCACTATGAGAATACATATGTGGCTTAAGGTTTACACTAACATGTTTAGTAAAGTGCAACAGTGGCATCCTTTGTGCCTGATTTGGTAGGTCCCATGGTGGACCAGGTTTGTCATGCTCTCAGAAAGTTTTATGTCCTCCTCTTCTAACTACCTTTTACTTCTGGGAGTTACAGAAAAACTCCTGCTGCCTCCTCATCTGCCTTTTTATTATGGTAGAGGTTAGTTAGACATTTGTTAAAATTTGTCATTAGTGTCAGTAAACATTTATTGGTATCTGGACGACTTGTAGGAACAATAACACTTTTACTATTATGCATAAACTAACTTTCCTTCTTTCTTTCTTTCTTTCTTTCTTTCTTTCTTTCTTTCTTTCTTTCTTTCTTTCTTTCTTTCTTTCTTTCTTTCTTTCTTTCTGCAGAGCAATAAGGGTTAAGTGACTTGCCCAGGGTCACACAGCTAGTAAGTGTCAAGTGTCTGAGATTGGATTTGAACTCAGGTTCTCTTGAATCCAGGGCTGGTGCTTTATGCACTGCACCACCTAGCTGCCCCAGGGATTTTTTTTAAAAAATCACGTCAATTGAGTTTCCATTAAAATTATTTGCAGGTTTAGTAATGAAAATGATAGCTAGGGTTTATTAGGACCATAAGGGTTGCAAAGTGTATTATTATACAAACATGTCTTATCTCTTTTGATATTGTCTGCCGAATTCCATTATTATCCCCATTTCATAGATGAGGAAAACAAGTAATTTTTTCAGGGCTACATAGATAATAATTGTCAGAGGCAAGATTTGCATTCAGGTCTTCTTGACTTCGAGTGTTGTGCTCTGTCTTTCATGCCACCTCCCTTGTTAAGTCATTGAGTGAATTAATCACCTATAAACTGTAAGTTAAAAACCAAAAAAACCCATCTAAATGCTCTCTGCACTAAATGAGTGTTTTATTATATTCTAGGATCAAAATTTTCTCCATGGGAGTATTCTCAGAATTTACACACAACTTCCCAGTAATATGTCTACAGTATACAATGAGGTCAATGTGTGTTTGTGTGTGTGCGTGTGTGTGCGTGTGTGTATGTGTAAAGATTTTAAACCTATCTGATCTTGATTCAACAACAGATCAAATTAAGAGTCATTGGCTTGTCTGGACCTACCTCAATGTCTAAGAATATAGTAGATCCAGTTGCTTTGCAACATTTCCTATATCAGTAATCTGAGGTGTTGAGACCAGCTACTGTACCAGGGTGTCCTGGGAGTGTTGGCATGTCTCACAATCAGGAGCGGGTGGTGAGGGGTGGCTAGAGTAAGAAGGAAGACCAGGCTTTTCCAACCTCTCGAAATAGGTTGTGAAGCGCTTAGCTCTGTTGATTATACAGTGGGATTAATTAATTCAGGGTTGTGGGTTCGATCTCCATATGGCCCAATTAGACACACTCAGAGAAGAACTCAATTCCATGATCACAGACAGAATCCCCAACACCAGCCAGCTGTCTTACAATCCATGGTGTTGGCTGGGAGGGCTCCCTTGAGAGTGCAGAGGGCTCAGTGTAACCCACCATCATAGCTGCAAGTCTCAGCGTTTGATCCTTTGGATGGGCTACTGTTGTTCTTTGTCATTGGATAGCATGTTTAGTTTTGTCCTCACAAACCATGTAATGAATACACTTGATATATAATACAAGGAAACAAGTCTTGTATTTCACTACTGGCCTTACTCCTCTCTGAAAAAAAAAAATCTTTTCTCTGAGTGATTCGATTGATAGACTGAGAGATATTATCTGTTTCTTCCAGCAGTTCTCAAAATCTGATCCGGGGACCCTGCCATTTTCTGAGATCATTTAAGGGGTTCTGGGAGGTCAGCACTATTTTCAGAATAAAACTAAGGTGATTTAATTTCTAGTAGAGTAAATACTGATAGATATGACCCACCTAACAGAAACTCTTTGGAGGGTCTTCAGTACTTTTGAGTTATATAAGGGGTCCTGAGACCAAAAATTTGAGAACTTCTGCTGTTTTGTATAGCTTAGATCTAAGTGACTTATTCATGTGTGTTGACAATTATCTCAGTAGAGGCCTTCAGCATGCAAAGAATATAAAAGAAAGGGTTTATTTTCCTTTAAAAAGACACTCTAAAAATAATAACAAAGCAAGCATAAAATGAGGAGTTAGAAAGAACAGAATATTCTAGAGGTGTATTCGTTCACTCAGTGTTTATTTGAGGGCATATTAATGCCAGCATGTGTTTCCTTGTACTGTTCTAGGCTCTGTGGGAGATGGAAAGAAATGTGACACTGATTTTTTAAAAATAAGCTTACCACAGAAAGAAATGTCATCAGACAGGGGTTAAAAGTCATACAAATGATGAGAAAAACATTAAGAAATGGTTAAGGGATTCCACATCATACCTTATGAGGATGGGTTAAAAGCATCTTGATTGAACTTAAGAGAAGAAATTATTTAGGATGGGGTGACATAGCCACATTTGAAGGGTAAATCACCTGGAATATAGTAATTAATTTAGCTCTCTTTGCTCCCAGAGGCTAGAAGTAGGAATAAAGGGGAAATTGCAAAGGTGGGGAATTTAGGTTTGATTAAAGGGCAGGGGCAAAGGGGAAGAGGGTTGCAAAACTTCCCAACAATTAGAGCTATCTAAAAGTGAAAAGGACTACCTTGGAACATAGTGGATTTTGTCATCACTGGGCTTGAAATGAAGGCTGGATGATCAATTGTTGGGTGTGTTTTAGAGGGGTCAGGCATTGTTTGGACCAGATGAATTCTGAAGTTGCTTCTAATAGTAGATTCCTTGATTCTGAGCAGTACAGCTAATTCCTTCCTCTGGGAGTTCAGGAGAGGGTGACATCACTGTGGGCTAGAAGGTTTCATTGACCAACAAAAGTCACCAAGTTGGTTACCTGCAATCCTGAAACCAAAGTTCTGGGCTGATCAACACTCAAAATACTCATGTAGCTTTTATGCATCATTGAAAATCTCTTGTTCTGGTACTTCCTTTCATGGTATTTTTTGTTCCCAGTCTTGCATGTAAAGCAAATCCTAAAGCATTAGATAGCAGCATGAACACTGAAGCTTTTTTTTTTTTGAGTCTAGTTATGGTCCTTGCCCATGCACCTTCTGCTCAGGGCTCTTGTTCAATGGATCTGAGTCAAATAAACACTGTAATTCCCAGAAAGGATTAAATCTGTAATATGAAGTTAGCAACCTGCCATGCCATTCAAAACCTTTCCCATTTCCAAGTGTGATATTATCACTCTACTGTAAATATGTAATGAGAGCTTATGCTTAGTTATGCAAATGATGGTAGTATCCCATATCTACTGTATGCTATCAGATTAAAGTTTGGAAGAAAATATAACCACTGTGGTATAACACGTGTTTAACAAATCAGTGTTGACTGTTGATTTTTAGTAGGTGATGTCTTTTCTATAATAAAATAAGTTATGGTATTTCCAGGGTATTTCACTTAGAATTAGCCAAAGGATGGTAGCAGGGCAGAAAGAGCTGTTCCATCCGGAGCTCCTAGGGTATCACTTTTTCCCCATTGTGACATCCTAGTGGGGAAAGGGTGTCTTGGAGGGAGGGAAGAAGCTGAAATGCTCAGCTGCCACAGTTCTTTGTAATTGCTGCTCTCTGGTGATTTCCAAGCTGAATGAACTAGAATGTTTTCTTGCAAACAGATCTGAGAACAAACCACCCTTTCTCATCTCTGGTGGAAAATTCTATTTCGGATGCTATGGTTTATGAATGTCATCCGGCTTTCCCTCTTTCACAGGTTAACAGGATGTTTTTGAATACTTTCATTTTCTTTTAAAGACCCCAATTTGAGCCAAGGAATGAGAACTTCTTTTTCAATTGGTGATATTTTAAATTTTTCATGAAGGACACAGTTTAGTGCCTCTCCAGGCTCTGATGTTAGAAACAAGGAGAGGTTTTCCATCTGTGTGGGACACATATGTATTTTGCTTCTATTATATGCTACTGAGCCAAGGGTAATTGGTGCTGTTGACTTCTGTTTAGATCCATGATTTGAATTTAGCTCTTTTAATGTAAACCATAGCTGTTCTTGTTTTGTCTTTTGTTCTCAAAAAGGACCATGACATTGGGGTGTTGTCATGACTTGCAGTGAATTGGATTTAAGTGAGGCAGGGTTCTGCAAAGTCACCAGCCTCACTTTCTCCTCCAGAGGCATCTGGTTCCAATGGCAAGATATACACCAGGATGACTGGAGATGGCCCCAGATTTTTTAAAGCAATTGGGTTTGGGCCAGTGCTCTCTCCACTGTGCCACCTAGCTGCCTCCTAACCATAGCTGCCCCTCTACTGCATCATCTTGCCTCCCCTTCTTCCTTCTCTTATGGTTCCAGGAAATTCAGATGGCTGGAAAATCATAGCCTTGATTTCCAAACAGCTGGTAAGCACAAATCCACATCAGAATGTTGGTTCAAGTGAATGTGTGGTGTAAACAAAAGGAATAATGCTGTTACTTTTCCTGACTAATTTTTGTTTGTATTTAATGGAGTTAAGTGACTTGTGTGTGAGACAGGATTTGAACTCAGGTTCTCCTGACTCCAGGGCTGGTGCTCTACCTACTGTGCCACTCAGCTGCCACTGCCTTCTTTTTGACTCTTAAATAAAGGAAGACTTCAATGATTGTTGGGTTCCTGGTCCCTGTGCAACTAGTGTAATTTGGTTTCTGAAAACTTTAAGTAGCTTATACCTTCCGGTATAGAATTATCCATTTCACAATATCAGTTTTAAATGAGAAACAAAAAAGTTTTAATGTTCATATACTTTTGTCAGAAATTATATTCCTTGAAATAAATAGATAATTTGTTTATACTCCTTTTTTGATTAAAAGAGAGTTTTATCTGAGAATTGGGAAACTACCTCATTTTCATATTTAAATTTTATTGTGTTTTTCTTTTTCTTTTTGCTGAATCCTTTAGAGCAGCTGTTATACTTTTTTATTGTTTTGAGCCTGGTTGGAAATCTGGGGACACCTGGATCCCTTCTCTGAATAATGTTTTAAATGCATAAAATAAAATACATAAGATAACAAAGGAAGCCAATTATATCCAAATATTTTAACAAGACTAGTTCATGGACCCCTAAGTTAAAAATGCCTGCTTTAGAGTTTGGTTTTGCTCTCTTTTGTTTATTTGGCCCAAGGATTTTCCATTTTAAACTATTTTTGACATTATTTAAAAAAATTTTTTGAGTTCCAAATTCACTCCCTCTTTTACTCTCTGATTCCCCTCCCCCTTCCCTGAGACAGTACACAATTTGATATAGGTTATACATGTGCAGTCATGTAAAACATATTTCCATATTAGTCATATTGTGAAAGAAAACACAGACCAAAAAATGCTCTATAAAAATAAAGAAAATAAAAAGTGATTTGTTTTGATCTACATTCAGACTCCAGTTCTTTGTCTGGAGGTAGATAGCATTTTTAATCATGAGTTTTTTCTCTTTGAAAACAGAGGATGAACAACAACATGAGCCCTTTGGAATTGTCTTGGATGACTCTCTTACCAAGAATAGTTAAATCATCCATAGTTGTCCATTGCTGTTAATGTATGCAATGTTCTTTGGTTCTGCTCATTTCCCTTTGCATCAGTTTATGTAAGTCTTGCCAGATTTTTCTGAAACCATCATGCTATTAGCACAATAGTGTTCCATTATAATCATATACTACAACTAATTCAGCCATTCCACAAGTGATAGGCATCTCCTCAATTTCCAATTCTTTGCCACCATGAAAAGAGCTGCTATAAATATATTTGTACAAATAGATTCCTCCCCCATCCTCTTTTGAAAAAATCTCTTTGGGATTATTAAGTCTTGCATCAGTAAGATGTGCCTCTAGGAGAGATAGGGGTGGTAATAATTCAGAAGGGGAAAACAGCTTTTGTGTTGGGATTGGACAATAAATACCTATTGCATTTCCAGCCTAGGTGAGATAGTGATGGAGGAGGCTAAAAGGGTCAACAGATAACTTATCAATTGTAGCTAAAAGGAGTTAACAAATAATCTAAGATCAATAGTACATAAAAGGGTTAACAAACTAAGGTTTGTGTCCCTATCAACCAACACCATCAACAGAGACTGTAACTAGGGACCATTAACCATTAATAGCCATTAATATTCCTAGATGACAGGACACCTAGAAACCAGATCTTAAGTAAAGAGATATCATAAACACAGAGACCCTCTGGGTCTGACAAGTTTAAGCATGTCTTTAGGAACATGTGCAGAGAAGGCCAAATGTGTCCTTAGGTTCACCTTATAACATATAAACCCCAAAAACACACCTCCAAGGAAAAATGTACCCGCCTTGGGGGTTGGCTTAGAACCCCAGGGAGTCCAAATTAGGATAAGACTTCCCATGAACCTCCCACAAGGAGGAAATCAAGACACCTGTCTCCATTGTGCTCTCCCTGTGGTCAGCAGTCTTTCAATAAAACTTGGGAAACCGAGTCAATGAGTCTTGTAATTCTTTGGGATGCCTCATGAGCAATCTGATCAATTAAACCCACTGTCCTACAACAATAGGAAGTTTAAAAAACCCAGCAATAACAAAATCCTTTATGCTTATGATGGGAGATTAAAATTGTAAAAGAAAAATATTTAATCAGGTTATTTCCTTTAGAAAGCTGATGATGAAGCCATGGATTCATGAATATACCTTTCAGGTAAATTTGATGCATAGTATGACTTATGGAGGGATTTCATTCAGTAAAGAATGTTGAGGAATATTCTCAGTGTATTGACCTGGTGGAGCTTCTGTGGTTTTTCACATAAATATGTTAACTACCTAGGGGATATGATTTTTGTTCTATTTGGGTTGTTTCTGGCATGTGGATTCCGTACTCAGCTGGTTCCACTCAGTCTTAAAGACTTCTGAGTTTATCAAACAGCAGCATGGTTACCCTGCAGAGTAATTATAAATAATTTAATTGTTCTACACATCTGTCACCTCTGTGGAAAGAGTAATTCTGTGGCCTGGGCTCCTGGGTCAGCACTGGGCTTGAAGCATCCCTGTATTAGCACACTAAAGACACCTGGAAGAGAATCCAGTAATGAGAATGTCCCCACCCACAGGAATTCAAAGTACTTTTCATTTATGTAATTTATTCTTGGCTCCATGTGGCAGGGATTAAGGGATCACAGGGACTGATTTAGAAGGGGAAAAAGAGTTTGAATGGAACCCCCCCCCCAATTTTGGCCCAAGTATGGTATTTAAGTAATTCTTGGATATACAGTTTAGCCTAATGGCACATCACTCCAAAATTTAGTCTAACAGCATGCAATTTGTTACTTTAGTGTGTTATAGCTTGTGACCAATCATCCATCCATCCTTGCATGTTTTTAGGGCTTTTGTCGCTCTGGCTTAGTTTTTAGCTAGTGACATCAGAACATACAGTAATAAGTGGAAGCTCTAATGTTTTAGCCCAGGGGAATATTAACAGAGCCACTCTCGCTTGTTGATGGTAGAGCCCTAGAGATGGAGACAGGGAGCCTGAGACTTGGGGTAGAATCTAGATGTTGAATTCTGCTGGCAACCAAGGAAGTGAAGGGATTTGAATGTCACTTGAGAAAACATTGGAAGACATCAGGGAAACCTCTGAGCTTACTTCTGTTTGTGATTCTGTGTTTAATCTGGTGCAGAAAAGATTAAAGAGAATTTAGAAGTAGAGCAGCATTAGATTTATACCTAACTTCCTGTAAGGTAAATTGGGGTCCAGTCCAAGGAAGAAATAGAACTGTCTAAAAATCAGCAGCCTTAAGAGAAAGTGGGTTTCCTGTCACCAGATGTCTTCAAGGAGCTGCATGACTTGATGTGAACGTTGTAAATGCTTAAGTTAAGTTTGAATTATTCCCTCCAGTGGCCCTTCAAGTCTGTGATACTTTAATTCCTTGGTTCTAATGGTGGTATTTGAGGAGAAAAGCGATAAATCTTGAGTCATTTCTTTTCTTCTAAAGGTTTGAGCAAAGCTTTTAAAAATATTTTTCTCTCTCTCCATTTGAAGTTAGGGTAAAAGGATGACTTAGGGGGCTGAAATAAGTTATAGGAGCAATTTAATTTGATAAACATTTATTAATCATCTACCATGTGCTGGATGAGGTGTTTTGGGTGTTCATTGAGAACTAGCCTCTCTGGTGTGAGGGCTTGCCAAGCCCTTTTCAGAGCTGCTCATCCACCTTTGGTGTCTATCTGTCCCCCAACTCTCACCTGTGCCAAGAAGTTATAGCATGCCAATGGCTACACCCCAGTAAAACTTTCTCGCCAGATAGACTAAACCGATAGGTCTCAAGTCTGTCCGTGAGTTAGGGAGATGTCTACCACAAGCATGTAAAGATGTCCCCTGGTAGAATGGGTGGATGAGAACAGTTTGCTCTCATGCCCATGATGGTAGCTGTGGTGGACTTAGAGCTTGGTAAGGTCTCTATGCTACCAAGGTTATCCACTGCATCCTGGGCAATCACTGGTCATCTTGACTTTTGTCATGCCACTAGACTCAAGTGACTCTGGAAGAGTGAGTGAGGCTGACAACTTGGTCCATCTCTGCCTCACTTAAATCTGTTTCACTCACAAGACAATACATATGGTGGCATTGGTCCTCTTTGAAAAGATATAGAATGGACAGCAACCACGTGCCTGGTGCCAGAGATGCAAAGAGAAAAATAATAGTACTCGGCATCAAAGAACTTTTTTTTTTTTTAGTGAGGCAATTGGGGTTAAGTGACTTGCCCAGGGTCACACAGCTAGTAAATGTTAAGTGTCTGAGGCCAGATTTGAACTCAGGTACTCCTGACTCCAGGGCCCGTGCTCTATCCATTGCGCCATCTAGCTGCTCCAAGAACTTATTTTGTTACTGGAAAGATATACAGATGCAAAGTGAATTCTGGAAGTAGAAAGTGCCAACAATCGGGGCCATATCAGGATGCAGGCTTTTGTAAGAAGGGGTGGTTGAGGTGGACTTTGAAGGACCATGAATTCCAAGAGGCAGGTGTGAGGCAATAGAACATTCTAGGTGAGGCAGCTAGGAGGTCCATTGGATAACACACTGGATTTTTAGAATCAGGAAAACCTCAGTTAAAATTTGACCTCAGTTTATCAGCTAGGTGACCTTGGCAATGTCAGTTAATCTCTCTTTGCTTCAGTTTCCTCATCTGTAAAATGAGAATGATAATATAACTTACCTCCCAGCTAATAATAATGTCTGCCTCCCAGGACTGTTGTGAGGATAAAATAATATTTTTAAAATGCTCAGCAAAGGGGCAGCTAGGTGGTACAGTGGATAGAGCACTGGCCCTGGAGTCAGGAGTACCTGAGTTCAAATCCGGCCTCAGACACTTAACACTAACTAGATGTGTGACCCTAGGCAAGTTACTTAACCCCAATTGCCGCAAAAAAAAAAAAAATGCTCAGCAAACCTTAAAGTGCTATGTAAATGTTAGCTATTACTATTATTATATGGGGAAATTAGATGGCACTGTGGATAGAGTGCCAGGCATGAAGTTGAGGAAGACTTATCTTCCAGAGTTCAAATCTGCCCTCAGACATTACTATCTTTGTGATCCTGGGGAAGTCACTTAATTCTGTTTGCCTTAGTTTCCTCATCTGTAAAATGAGCTAGAGTAGGAAATGCAAAGTACTCCAGTACTTTTGCCAAGAAAACTGTAAATGGGGTCACAAAGAGTCGGACATTACTGAAAAACAACTGAACCACCACCATAATGATTATTATTATATGATGGTTATTGTATAATAATTGAATCATATAGCAACATAATTATGTCATTTGCTACATAACTATATAAATACAAATGGATAATATAATCTATAAATACATGATAAATTATCATGGATGATATATAGATAATATGATACATAAACATATCAGAAATTATTTATTATTGTTGTTATATAATTGTTGTCATTCCAGGGGTGAGAGACAGAAGGGAGAAACAGAATGTCACTGTTTGTTATGGCCTAAGGCCTTCCTCAAGGACTTTGACCTTATATCTGGCTAGGTTTGATTTCAGGCACCTAACAGCCCTCCCCACCCCACAAGGTTAGTTTTTCTTATTGGATATTTGTGTGTGTGTATACACATATGCATGTGTATGCATGTGTATATGTGTATATATGTGTGTGTATGTATGTATATATCTATCTATCTTTCCCTGGAGTTCTAATCTGAGACTGGATTGTTTTATATATCTATCTCTATATTTAAACAATCCAGTCTCAGATCAGAACTCCAGGAAAATCTCTAAAACAAAGGCTTATATATGCCTTATACAAGGTCTCCACTCCCATATAGTCATTCGATGTACCACTAAGCTGTTGGGTATGAGATAGGCCTTCTTTCACCCAGTATAGAAAATGTTCAATATGCAAAGGATTCACAGGGGCCCTTAAAACAGCAGAGAAACATGAAGCACTCAGTTTGTTTGTTACATTCATTAGACTTCTCTGGAAGGTAAAGATCTTTTGTAGAACTGCAGAATAGCTATTTCCCATTCGCCTTGGACCTGCAGTGTCTAAGCAACCCCCAGCAGTACCATGGAGAGCTGGCAAGGTCAAGAGTTCCTGACCCCTCATGGCATGGCTATAGTTTTTTAGCTACAGGGCTGTCCTCCAGGGAGGGTCCTCTTTTCTTCAGTAAACCTTGTTATTCAAGTAATCTTATCTTTCTGAGAGGCCAGTGCCTGACTCTTGAACTTGGTTATTCAGCAGGAGTATCAAGAGATGTAATTAGTATTTTAGGCCTTTTAAAATAATCTTACCTTCCCACATCCAAAAGAAATAAGGAAGTTGGACTCAGTAACATCTAAATTCCCTTCCAGCTATGACCCTATGATATTGTGATTTGGCACTAGTCTATGTATTGGAGCAGATGGAAATTGGAGGCAGGGAGACCAATTAGGTCATTCTTGTAATAATGCAGGTACTAGATTCCCACAGTGAGAACCCTTATAAGGTTGGTAATGGGGTAAGTGGTAAAGAAAGGCAAGTACAGTTGAGAGAGATTACAGAGAAAGCATATATTAATAAGAGTACATAGTATGGAATACCATAAAAATGAGTTGCATCTGTGTTAGTGAATCTCACCAGGTTTCAAGATTAGGCTACGTAGATCAAGATTTTGTTTTCATTTTACTGCCTTAGGGCACATCCATATATCTCTTTCTGTAAGGTCATAGTTTAGGCATTCTGGCTTAATATCTTTGTTTAATTTCCAGAGAGACTTGCCCTTAAGGACAGTAACATGGGGCAGCTAGGTGGCACAATGGATAGAGCACTGGTCCTGGATTCAGGAGGATCTGAGTTCAAATCTGGCCTCAGACACTTGACACTTAATAGCTGTGTGACCCTGGGCAATTTGCTTAACCCCAATTGCCTCACCAAAAAAATAAATAAATAAAAAGGACAGTAACAGATGCATTGATTTGTGTAGACTTAGCTTCTTGCAATGGAGAGGAATGTTGAATTATGGCCTGGATCACCCAATGTCCCAGAAAAATATTGATTCTTCCAATAATTTGGGTCAGAAAAGAAAATGAACTTCTATTTTCCAAGAAAAAAATTGGTTAGTTTGTTTTGGGGTTTTATCATTAAGTAAGAATACCCATTATTAATTAATCAACTGCTGAGTATTTATTAAGTGCTACTATGTGTTAGACACAAGTAATAATATGAAGACAGAAATGAAACAGTTCTCCCCCACTCCTTGAAGTTTTAATTTTATTTTATTTTATAAGGGTAAACAACATGTACATATATAAGTATATACAAAGCAATTGCAAAGTAAATGCAACGCAGTTGTGTTTTTCTCATGTGATGATTTTACTGTGATTTGCAGTACATTAGAGGTCATTGTGCATAATTTATTTTGTCTAATTAAAGCTGTTTTAAAAAATATGTAGGTTATGCTTAGACACTAGAAAGTATAGAATCCTTATAGCTTCATGATTTCTGTTAGTCTAAGAAAATGGTACTTATTTAAATGGATTGTTGAGAGCTGTGATTTGACTCACTTTGCAGAAAAATTCCATAGTGGCCAAATTCATTTCAGACTTTTTCATATCTTATGGATATACAAATACACAGAGATGCAATTATTCAGGTTCTGATGTTCTAAGGAAATGATAAATTGATGGTCTAAGGAAATGATAAGTTGAGGTTCATTTGTTTTTTATGCTAATCTCATATTCACCATGAGAATTCAAACAAAAGTGAAAATGTTACATAAAATGGATGGTTAGTTATAGCTTTAGTATCTTTTAAGATGCCAGAAGTTGAAAATTCATTTTGGCAGTGTCTGTCCATGTAATTTTCATTTCTATAAAGGAAAAAAAAAACTTGTTAACAATTAGACTAATCTAAAACTGGGACAGAGGGGTTTGGGTCATAGCCAACTCTTCCCCCCAGTGAATGAAGGGCTTCAAGCAGATGCTGGGTGATCACTTGTTAGGACGTGGTGGTTGGCTGTACTCTGATGGTGGTATATGGATGTCTTGTAGATAGGCTGGATTCTGAGGTCCCTTCCAACTCTGAGATTTGGTGACAAGCCAAAGAGACTTGCACAGTTCCACCAACAATGCATTCATTAGTGTTCCAATTTTTCCACAGCCTCTCCAACATTTATTATTTTCCTTTTTTGTCATATTAGCCAATCTGATAGGTGTCAGGTGGTACCTCAGAGTTGTTTTAATTTGCATTTCTCTAATCAATAGTGATTTAGAGCATTTTTTCATATGGCAATAGATAGCTTTGATTTCTTCATCAGAAAATTGTTCATATCCTTCAACCATTTTTCAATTGGGGAATGATTTGGATTCTTATAAATTTGGTGTAGTTCCTGATATATTTAAAAATGAAGCCTTTATTAGAAATATTGGCTATAAAAATTGTTTCCCAGCTTTCTGCTGTTACATTTCTAAAGTATGGGTAAATCTTTAAGAGAGATTTTCAAAGATGGTGGAGGAAAGACATTAAACCCACAGGGCTCCTGATACAATCACCCCCAAAATAGCAATAAAAAACCCTTGGGGCAGAAAAACAAACAAAAATATGGGCTAACAGTTTTCTCCAGCTATAGATAGATTTCAAGGGGCCGTGCTGGGCCACGAATAAAACCTAACCCCGCAACTGGGCTGACTCACCAGACACCCGACAGAGGAATTTTCCCCAGTGCCTCTGAATCAGCTGTAGCACAGGCGTCTTCTGGAACCAAGTGCATGGTTGGACTGAACGGCTGGCCCAGGGGGGTAAGTGTAGGGGTACCAGTGGACGGGGGGAAGGATTCAACTGTCCCACCCCAGCAGGCAACCAGGAAGAAATCCTGAGCGGCAGGAGACCCAGGAGCAGGGGAGCAGTCTCATCGGAAGCTGAGAACCACAACACAAAAAGCTTTGCTGGTTGGTTCCTTAGTAAGTAGGCCTGAGGTTATCTCCGGACCTGAGAACAGGCCAGGTGAGATTAAAACCTGCCCCCCCTCAACCCAAAACACCTGGGACCTTCTGAAGCTAAGAACAGGAGCAGAGCCAAGAAGCAGCCCCCTCCCCCTCCCCCCCCTGCCGCCCCAACACCCCCCAATGGAGAGTTTAAAATCAAATGAAAGCAAGGCCAGGCAGGCTGAAAAGAAGCCCAACCATTCCCTGGGCCACGCTGTAGCTTTAACAGTGTGTCCTGGAAGCAGCGCCACACTTTAAGAAGGAGTTAAAAGCCAAGAAATAGCAAGCCAGGATGAGTAGGCAGAGAAAGCAGAAGACCATCAAAAACTTCTTTGGGGGTAAGGTAGACCACAATACAACCTCAGAAGAAGAAAATAATAACAGGATTAAAGCTCCAACATCCAAAGCTTCCAAGAAAAATATGAACTGGTCTCGGGCCATGGAAGTTCTCAAAAGAGACTTTGAAGAGAAAGTAGGAGAAATAGAAAGAAGACGAAGAGAAAAGGAGGAAAGAATGGAAAGGGAAATGAGAGTGATGCAGGAGAGTCATGAGAAAAAAGTCAACAGTTTGAAAAGCCAAATGGAAAAGAAGATTAAAAAACTGTTGATGAAAATAACTGCCTAAGAATTAGGATTGAACAAATGGAAGCTAGTGACCTTATGAGAAACCAAGACACAGTAAAGCAAATCCAATTGAATGAAAAAATAGAGGGCAATGTGAAATATCTCCTTGGAAAAACAGCTGACCTAGAAAATAAATCTAGGAGAGATAATTTGAAAATCATTGGACTACCTGAAAACCATGACCAAAACAAAAGCTTAGACACCATCCTCCAAGAGATTGTGAGGGAAAATTGCCCTGATATTCTAGAAGCAGAAGCTAAAATAGAAATGGAAAGAATCCACCGATCACCTCCTGAAAGAGATCCCAAAAGGAAAACCTCCAGGAATATTATAGTCAAATTCCAGAACTCCCGGGTGAAGGAGAAAATACTGCAAGCAGCTAGAAAAAAGGAATTCAAATACTGTGGATCTCCAATAAGGATAAAGCAAGATCTAGCAGCTTCTACATTAAAGGACAGAAGGGCATGGAATATGATATTCCAGAGGGCAAAGGAACTGAGACTTCAGCCAAAAATCATGTACCCAGCAAAACTGAGTATAATCTTTCAGAGGCAAAAATGGGATTTCAATGAGAAAGAGGTCTTTCAAGCATTTGTGATGAAAAGACCTGAACTGAATAGAAAATTTGACTTTCAAATACAAGACCCTGGAGAAGCATAAAAAGGTAAACAGGAAAAAGACTTCATGAGGGATATTAAAAGATCAAACCATTTACATTCCTACATGGGAAGATAATACTTTGAAATCATAAGAACTCTCTCAGTAAGAAATTCAAAGAAGAGAGGACTGAACTGAATATGAAGGGATGATATCTGTAAAGCATTTATGTTTTGTTCTTTGTAGGGCAGACAGGGTGGGGTGTCTTATGTCTGGGGCTGGATTTGGGCTTAGGGCCTCCTGGGTCCAGGGCTGGTGCTTTGTCCACTGTGCCACCTAACTAATCCATGATGACATCATTAAAATAGGGTTGAGGTGTAGGAGGAATAAACTGGGGGAGGGAGAAGGGGAGAGATGGTCTGGGGAGAGGTAGTTCACATAAAGGAAACAAGAAAAAAACTTATGGAGGAGAGTACAAGAGGGGGAAGGAGTTGGGGAGTGAGTGAACCTTAATATCATCAGAATTGGCTCAAAGAAGGACTAACATACATAGTCAAGTAGGTATAGTAATATATTTTTGCCCTGGGGTGGCGAGGGAGAAAAGGGGAGGGGGGAAGAAGGGAAGGAGGAAAGGGCAGATTGGGGGAGATAGCAGTAAAAACAAAACACTTTCAAGGAAGATGAAGATGTTCTGCATTACTGCACCAGCATGACATTGAATTGCTTGATCTCATAGGGAGGGTTGAGGAGCGAGGGAGGAAGAAAAATTTAGAACACAGAATTAGCTCAGGGACCCTAATATCATTGGAGTGGGCTCACGGAGGGAATAGCTTTCATATCCAATTGGGAGGAGCAATCTATTTAACCCTGCAGGAAAATAGGAGGGGAAGAGGAGAAGGAAGGAAGGGTGAAAAAAGGGAGTGCAGAGTGAGGGAGAGGATAGTCAGAAGTAAAACACCTCTGAGGAGGAATAGGTAAAAAGAAGATAGAGTAAATGTCATGGGAAGGGAGTGGGATGGAGGGAAATAGTTATGATGATTGATTATAATGGCAAAACATATGGTACCTACTTTGCTGGTCTTTTATGAAGAAAAATCTCTGTCAAGCTTAAGGTACTGTATACAGGTTATGATGAACAGGATACTATCAGAAAAGCCTGGAAAGACCTACATGAATTGAAGCAGAGTGAAATGTACTGTATACAAAATAACAGCAATAGTGTAAAATGATCTGCTGGGAAGCATGTGGTTATTTTCAGCAAGGCAGTGGTCCAATATAACCCTGAAGGATTTATGAAAATGGCAACCCATCTACAGAGAAAGAAGCGATAGTATCTGAAAACAGATGGAAACACATTTAAAAAATTTTTTTCATTTCCTCTTTGACAATTCCTTAATCTGAAGCTTTGGTTTTTTTGACTGTTTTCTCTCACAACTAGCTAATATGGGAATTTTTCCATGACTACTCATGCTTGAGTTCTTGTGGGTGGGGGTGTGAATGGAGGGGAGAAGAGAAGTTGGAACACAAAGTCTTTTTAAAAATTGATGTTAAAATTTTGTTTTTTATGTATATTTAGGAAAATAAAATTCTATTTAAAAAAGTTACATCATAAACAAATTAGAGAAGGAAGAAATTTCCTTTGGGATTTACAGGTGAGGGAAAATTTATGATGAAACAAGGGACACAGATAAAATGTGGACTTTTGATTTATAAAATTTAAAAAGTTTTGCAAAAACAAAAATAATGCAGCCAAAATTATGAAGGAAACAGTTAATTGCAGGGATGAAACTCTTTGCTGTCTAGTGTTTTTTAATAGAAACGGGCATTATAATTTGTCAAAGATTTCTTCTGCATCTATTGAGATAATAATATGACTACTGTTGGTTTTGTTATTGATATGGTCAATTATGCTGATAGTTTTCCTAATATCAAACCAGCCTGGAATTCCTGATATTTATCCCACCTAGTCATAGTATATGATCCTTGTGATATCCTTGTGAAATCCTTTAATCTCCTTGCTAGTAATTTATTAAAAATTTTTGCATCAATATTCATTAGGGAGATTAGTCTATAGTTTTCTTTCTCTGTTTTCATTCTTCTTGGTTTAGGTAATAGCACAATATTTGTGTCATAAAGGGAATTTGGTAGGACTCCTCCTTTGCCTATTTTCCTAAAGAGTTTATATTAATTGTCCTTTAAATGTTTGTTAGAATTGTGAATCCATCTGGACTTGGGGATTTTTTCTTAATTGATGGCTTGTTCAATTTCTTTTTCTAAGATAGGGTTATTTAAGTATTCAATTTCTTCCGTTAATCCAGGCAATCTATACTTTTGTAAACATTCATACATTTTACTTAGATTATCAGATTTATTGGCACATAAGCTTGTCTGATAAAAGTCTCATTTCCAAGATGTATAAGAAACTGATTTAAGTTTATAAAAAAGATAAGAGCCATTCCCCACTGGATAGCTGTTCAAAGAATATAAATATGTAGTTTCTAAAGGAAAAAATTGGTTATGTATTATAATCACATAAAAAATGCTCCCTATCACTAATAATTAGAGAATTGTAAGTTTTCTTGCCTCTAGTCTCTCCTTTTTCCAATCCATTCACCACACAACTACAAAAATGATTTTCCTAAAATGCTAGTCTAACCATGTGCCCATCCTATTCGATAAATTCCTATGGCCCTTTATCAACTCTAAGATCAAATATTACTTCAACATTAATTAAACTTTTAAAAATGTAAAAAAAAAAAAAAGAGAGATTTTCCACACTTGGTTTCTGGATGAGGAAGTAGAAAAGGGGAAAAACCTTGGTCCTGATTCAGTAATTAGTTATTAAATACAAGAGAGAAATATTCATTTCTCACAACTGGAAATCGAGAAGCTGTCCATTAATTGGGAAATGGATAAATAAACTGTGGTATATGATTGTGATGGAATATTATTGTGCTATAAGAAATGATGAGCAGGAGGATTTCAGGAAAACCCAGAGAGACTTACATGAACTGATGCAAAATGAAGTGAACAGAATCAGGAGAATGTTGTACACTGTAACAACCAGTGAAGAATTGTGAGTAACTTAGCTGTTCTCAGCAATACAGTGATCCAAGAAAATCCCAAAGGACTAATGATGAAGTATACTATCTGCCTCCAGAGAACAAACTGATATTGATTGAATACAGACTGCAGTATGCTATTTTCACTTTCTTTGTTTCATTCTTTTTCTTTTATTTGAGTCTTCTTGTGCAAACAAAATGATGATAGGTTTAATATCCTCATTGTCATATATGGATCCATAATGCTAATACATATTTTGATTCTTTCTAGAGCTTTCAAGACTTTTTGGTATTTGATTTTCAAAAGAGGAAACTGGGTGGCATAGTGGAAAAAGGACTGGGCCTGGAGTCAGGAACATTTGAGTTTTACCTTTTGCTTCATACCCTTACTAGCTATGTGACCCAGTAAAAGTCACAGCCTCTGAAGGTTGCAGTTTCCTCATCTGCAAAATGGGGATAATTAAAGCCCCTACTTCAAGGTTATTCTGAGGGTCAATGAGATAATCCATGTAAAGAGGTTTGCAGACTGTGAAGCACTATGTAAATGCTAGCTTATAAATGCACACAATATAGCAGGAGTTCCAAATAGCTAATTAATGAGCAATTAATGATACTGTCAAATTTGACTTGGTTAACATGGATTCAGACAACTTTGCTAGCATATTCTAGGCACGAGGCTCATTCTGTTAACATTGAGAATGAGACTGTGACCCATTATTATAATTTATAGGCCAGTGGAAGTATACTATAGAAATAGAATTATATTGATGACATTTGGTAGGCAGTACTAAATCCTTTATTACTACATGATTGTGCTTCAATTATAAGATACCAATTTTGTGAGAGATGACCAGAAGTTCTGTAACTAATGCAATTATGTCTATCATGTGACACTTTTGTGAATGAATTTTTAACAAGATCTCTTATTTAGAAGGTGTCTTGCTAATAATTTGTTAATGAAGGTATATAGATATTTTTATATCTTAGAGAAATAACCACAGCTAGATTTTCCATATCAACAATAGCCCTTTCCTTTCCATTTAAAGTCTATTTAGCATCCAGGAAAAATATTACATGAATAACACTTTGTATAGGTTCTGCATTTAGAGATGGAATAGATATTGGAAGTCATCCACAACCTGGCCCCAATTTATCTTTCCAGGCTCATGGTACATTTCTCCCCTTCTGGTACTCTGGGATACAACCAACCTGGTTTTCTCTCTGGTCCTCACACATAATATTTTATCTCCCATTTCTGTTGCTTTGACACTAGCCATTCCTTATGCCTGGAAGGCACTCCCTCTCTTACTTAAGGTCTCAGCTCAAGTATAACTTTCTGCATGAAGCCTTCCCTCATACAGTTAGTGCCCTCCTTCTCTTCCTTGTATTTATTTTATATTTATTCCTTTTGTATAAACATATACATGTACACACATGTACATGTATATGCACATGTGGGCATACATGCACACACGTGTATACATACATTCACAGATATATATACATACACACAGATATGTGTGTACACATATAATACATATATACACAAGATAGACATATACATACACATATATACACACAAAGTATATATACATACATACACATAGATATACACATCTACATCCATACACACATAAACATCCATATATACATATACATCTATATATACACACATCTATATACACAGATACAACACACACACATATATAAATCTATTTCCCCTTGTCTCTCCTGCAAAAATGTAAGCTCTTTGATATTAGCAGTTTCATTCATTATATTTGTATCTGTTATGGGGGAAATAGGTGGTGGTGGGTCCTTAGATATTCCTCTTTAAAGAATTATACCCTCTCACACACAATTCAATTAGATTAAAAGTTTTTTATTTGGGCGTTAAAGAAAGTAACCATTATACTGGCTAAGAAATAGAGTGGAGGACCAATGGAATAGGCTAGGCACAGGAGACACAGTAGTAAATGACATTAGTAATGTACCTTTTGATAAACCCAAAGACCCCAGCTTCTGGGATAGGAATTCAGTATTTGACAAAAACTGCTGGGAACACTGGAAGATAGTATGGCAGAAATTAGGCATAGACCAATATCTGACACTTTATACTAAAATAAGGTCAAAATGGGTACATGATTTAGACATAAGAGGTGATAAATGAGGAGAAGAAGGAATAGTCTACCTTTCAGATCTTTGGAAAGGAGAGCAGTTTATGACCAAACAAGAGATAGAGAATATTATGAAATGCAAAATGGATGATTTTGATTATATTAAATTAAAAAGGTTTTGTACAAACAGAAGCAATGCATCCAAAATTAGAAGGGATGCAGAAAGCTGGGAAACAATTTTTATGGCCAGTACTTCTGATAAAGGCCTCATTTCTAAAATATATAGGGAACAAAATCAAATTTATAAGAATCCAAGTCATTCCTCAATTGAGAAATGGTCAACGGATATGAACAGGCAGTTTTCTGATGAAGAAATCAAAGCTATCTATTGCCATAGGAAAAAAAAATGCTCTAAACCACTATTGATTAGAGAAATGCAAATTAAAACAACTCTGAGGTACCACCTGACACCTATCATATTGGCTAATATGACAAAAAAGGAAAATAATAAATGTTGGAGAAGCTGTGGAAAAATTGGAACACTAATGCATTGTTGATGGAGCTGTGAACTGATCCAGCCATTCTGGAGAGCAATTTGGAATTATGTCCAAAGGGCTATAAAGCTGTGCATACCCTTTGGCCCAGCAATACCACTTTTAGGTCTTTTCCCCAAAGAGATCATAAAAAAGGGAAAAGGACCCACATGTACAAAAATATTTATACTTGCTCTTTTTGTGGTGGCAAGGAATTGGAAATTGAGGGGCTGCCCATCAATTGGGGAATGACTGAACAAGTTGTGGTATATGAATGTAATGGAATTCTATTGTGCTGTAAGAAATGATAAGCAGGAGAAGTTCAGAGAAACCTGGAAGGACTTGCATGAACTGATGATGAGTGAGATGAGCAGAACCAGAAGAACATTATACACAGTATCATCAACATTATTCTTCTCACCAATCCAATGGTACAAGAAAGTTCCAAAGGACTCATGATGGAAAAGGCTCTCCAAATCCAGAAAAAAAAAAAGGAACTGTGGAATATGGATGCTGATTGGACCATACTATTTCTTTTGTTTTTGGTGCTGTTTTCTGTTTTGAGTTTTTTCCTTTTTGCTCTGATTCTTCTCTTATAACATGACTAATGCAGAAATATGTTTAATGTTATTGTGTATATATAACCTATATCAGATTACCTGCTGTCTAAGGGGGGGAGGGAGGGGAAGGAGGGAGAAAAATTTGAAATTGGAAATATTATATAAACAAATGTTGAAGACTATTTCTACATGTAACTGGAAAATAATAAAATACTTTTATTTAAAAAAAAAAAGAAAGTAACCATGAGGGGAGAAAATGGTTTAGAGACATGATTCTCTGAAATGCATTTTTCCTCAACTGGAAGGGAGGCCAAAGCCTTTATAGAGGACAGATGGTGTCCGGATAGGATGGATGGGGTGACCACCTGACTATGGAAAGTTCCCTTTAGGGGTGGGGAAAGCTTGAGTGAGAGGTAGGTGGTGGTCCTGACTTCTGGAGTTATCTCTGTCCCCAGGCACTGATCAGGCAGCAGCCACACCTAATGGGTTTATCTCCTTTACTTCTCAAGGTGTGTCAGTCCTTTTGCTTAGCTGGCCAGTTTCAACTTTAATAGTCCCAAATTCCTTGATATGTCCCAACCCCATATCAGTATCCATAGCACCTAATGTGGTACATAGTTAAGGGCTTACTAAATACTGATTGGGATGATTGTTCTAGTCCAAACCTTTCATTTGGGACAGCTCTTTGGCATCATGGAATGATTGCTAGATTTAGAGTCAGAAAGAGTCTACTTTTGGGGAAGATTGAGTGTCATGGGGGGGGGGGGAGGTAGATGTACCCATTTACTTCCTGTAATGTCTCTTGAAGTTCTTTTGGTTATCTGCTCAAACATCATTGTAAATCTCAATGATATGTTGGTGTTAAAAGTCTTCATTCTTAGTGAAATGGAAATCTTAGTGCACTTTCACGTACTTTTTACTGTTTCCTTTTTGCACACAAATTGGATGGTAGTCAAGGAGTATTTGCACAAGAGTAACATAAATCATTGTAAACCCCTCCCTCCCCAAATGTATGAAACTCAGCAGGTATTAAGACAGATGAAGTAGGAGAAACATCCCTTCCTTAGATAAATGGAAATTGTGGAAAAAATTCTGATGTCCTTGTATCCCGCAAGCACGTTGTAATTATGCATGATGTGAATCCTTTCCTTGAGTTTTGCCTTAAAAACCAAAAAGAAAGGGACAGAGAGAAAAACAATTAAGCTGGAGAGATGTTTATGCTTTTCTTTAAAAAATAAACTATTATTCATCATATTCCAAGGGTTTATGTTGCTTTCCATTGTTCATGAGACAATGAAAGGAGAGAAACATGATGAATTCATGTGTAATTAACATTATATTCCAAAATTAAATAAAGATTATAGAAAACATGACTCAAAACTTACAATGTAGCAGCCTGATTCCTTTCTTTAAGAATGCTTATTTGCTGGGGACAGCTAGGTGGCACAATGGATAAAGCACCAGCCCTGCATTCAGGAGGACCTGAGTTCAAATTTGGCCTCAGACACTTGACACTTACTAGTTGTAAGTGACCCTGGGCAAGTCACTTAACCCTCATTGTCCCACAAAAAAAGAATGTTTATTTGTAGTCATATACACAGTATTTCAAGGATCTATGATTTAATTTGTGTGGGTACTCTACCAATACAGATTATCATCCCTTAACCTTCAGCAGATAATTCAACAGTCTAACTTGCTACACTCAAAAGTCATATTTGTTTGCCCATGGGTCTGTCTATACATATATATGCATACATATCTTCATACTTCAGTATGCCCATGCTTTCATTGATGTGGGTGTTGCCTCCATAGTAGCCTGCCAAGCCTTTTCAACTTGAGTGATTTTTGTCCAGTGTGCTCTTTTGGATCATGCATAGGATCTGTCCAGTGTTCTGCAGCCCGTCTTCTGGGGCTTATACATTTTGGAGGTTCTAATGCATCATTCAGTCTCTTCATCTGTTGTTACTCTTTGCTCTCTCTGACCTTTTCTGACAACAGAATTCTTGGTTCTCACTGATGGATGTATAAAATCGTAGAGGACTGTGCTCATACTTACTGACACTGGGGGAATTCTGGGTTCCATTCAATAAAAGTAAACTTAAAAATAATTATTGGTTTTTTTTTTACATCTCAGGAAATGCCATTTTAAGGAAAAGTTTCTTTGTTTATTAGATGAGTAGCTGTCCCAAAGAACCAGCCTGACATTTTATCTAGTAGAAACAGCAACAGCTTTGGAGCGACATCAGGTCATATAATTTCCCAAACCATTAGTACTTTTCTAATGTAAAATGCATCATCTTGACAGATTTTATTTTTATTTAATTTAGTACATTTTAGGAAAAGTAATATTTATCTGCTTTTTTGTCTTTTTTCATAATGATTGTATTCTTTTTTCATATTCCTTAAATATTAATGAGTTTTCTGAAGAATTCTATTTTTTGAAGTATGTTTCCATAATTTTCTAATTTCCCTTTGTTATTAGGACATTGTAGGGGAAACAGCTTAATAAAGTATATAATAGTTGGAGATTGTAGGTAGCATTGTCTTGATTAATAAAACATCTTTAAGGACTGAGTGATGTATAGCTGTGGTGTCAGACTCAAATGGAAATAGGGAGTGTACATAAGGATTCCTGCAGGACACCATATTGACTCAGAAAAATCACATGTTAACATTATCTCCGTTTTACTGTATTTTTATTTATTTATTAAATATTTCCCAGTTATATTATAAAATGCTTCAGGATGCCCTCAGTAGCATTGCAGGCACAATTTGGCCATGATACCTGTGGTGTAGAGGAATGTTGATTAATCAATAGCCTGGCTAGTGACTAAGCACATCAGGTTGGCTTCTTGTGTTGTTCTGCCTTGGGCCTAATTCTGAAGCCCAGGAATTCCCAGATTCCATTTGGACAACTCTTGTAGTGGGCACAAACTAGGCACAAAGTCTTTTCCTAGCTTGTGCTTACATATAACCTTTGAATTCCTACATACTTACCTTCCTATGGACTATTTGTGCCCAACCTGTGGTAGAATACTCTTGAGCTTGTATTGGTCAGATCAGCCACAGCTGGATACACTGTACCTTGAATCCAACATAGTAATGATATTTTAGTCCTTTTCAAGCCCAAAGGGTGACAACCAACTATTCTTCAACCTATTAATGTTTACTGAGTTTGCATTTACCTGATAGGGTATACAAAGAATCATGAAGCTTAATCTCTTCTTGTCCTCAAGGATCTTACAGCCTAGTCTGTGAGACAAGACATATGTGTAGAATGATGATTAGCAATGCAAAGTAGCTTGTGATAAGTGGTACAGACTATAAGGGCTATCTGGGAACTGATATGGGAGGGAGGTCCTTTTCATGAAGGAGAATGCATTAGAACGATTGGTAAGACATAGATAAATGGAAAGACTATTTAGTAGGTGACGTAAGCAGGGGCCAAGGATTTATGTTGGGGAGATCATTAATGGGAAATAAAGTTGGGGCCAAATTTTGGAAGGCCTTGAATGAAGGCATTCAGGCTTCATTCTGTATGTCACTTTGCTCACTGAGGGTTTTTTGATTGAGGAATCAACATGCTGAAAGCAGTGTTCTAGGAAGTTTGGTCCTTCCCATTAGTGTGTGTGTGTGTGTGTGTGTGCATGTGCACATATACACGCTGTTCCACATACCTAGAATCTAACCCAACAGTCTCTTAGAATGCTGACCTTCCTTCAGTCTCATCTTAGATGCCAAGACTTTCCTCACCCCTTGATCTCTCTAATTAGTCTTCTCCCCCTCCTCAATTACCATGTATTTACTCAACTGTGTACATGTAACCTATCACCAGAAGCTCTGAGAGGAGGGATTTCTCCCCTTCATATTTATTTTTTATCTCCGTGACCTAGTACCATGCCTTCCACATAGAAGGGTGTGAACATAATTGAATTTTTAAAAGAGAACAACCTGCTTGCTATTCCTGAAAGTAATTCTGGAACCTCTAGATTAAAATACATTAGTTTTCCAATTAAAAAAAATAGCTATTAGGTAAGATTATTATTTGACAGGTATAGGATAAGTTCTTTAAAACAGTCACCTTAGGTAGAGATTCAGGATAGTAATCTTCCAAGAGGATGATTTACACCAGATGATTGAAACACATTTGTGCAAATGTTTAATTATTGTTATTTTTGGTCTAGATCTGTGATTTCATCCATGTAAAATCCCCATGTAAAAACTTGAGTTTATTATCTTATATGAGTGAGATAAGTGACTTGCCCAGAGTCACGAAGCTAGTCTGTGTCAGAGACAGAGCTTGAACCTGGGTTTTCCTGACTCCAAAGCCAGCCATTGCTGTCTCTTATAATCATAATAGTGATAATCATCACAATAGAGACAACTTGGTATAGCAGAGGGATAGCCAGCCTGAGCATCAAGCACACCTAGCTTCAAGTCTCACTCCGGGGACACACTGGCTGTGTGACCCATGTTACCTTGCTTCTCAGTATCCCAGGCAAGCCATTGGTAAAGGAAGTTTCCTTACCCTGCTCTCCCTAGGTCAAGGAAATCACAGATCTGGTCCAAAAATATCATCATTATCCTTCTCCTCCCTCCTTCTCTTTCATTTCCTCCTCCTCCTTATTCACCTGGCATTCTCTAGGAGCCTTACTTTTTGATTATGCCAATGTTTTGTTTGTTTTTCTGTCTCAGTGCCTTGCATGGACTTTGAAGTAGCTTTGAAGTTTGGACTTTTCAGAGATGGAAAACTGGAGACTAGTATTTAGAGATTTTATAGTCAGTCTTATCCTTGGCAATCAAGTCATATCATCAGTGTCTAGGGCAGAGCTAAAGGCCTGGGAACATCATTTAGAATGATTGATTAAAGAAAGCCAGGCACGATTGTATGTCAAGCTGAACCCTTCCCTTCCAAAGTGAAAATGTTAATTGATAGTGAAATTTAATAACTGAAGAACCTACTTAGAAAGTAATTATCATTTGCTCAGTGTTCCAAGTATCCCATTTGTTTTAGTTTACTTTTAATTCTTTGTGGTGATGTCAATGACAGGCTCATTGTATCCTTCTACTCGGCTCTTCCCTAGAGGTGTAGTTCTCCATGCTTTTACTTCTCTCTCTCTTTGAAATAAAAATTAAAAAAAATCTTATGGTGCTATATAGCTCCATTAAAGGGACGGGGGAGCCTTCCCCTCCTAGGCATTCACATGACTTGTAAAAGCTGATTGCATTAAGACATGCATTCCTGGCCCTGGAGTAATTCCACTTATTTCCACACTAACATTTTTTTTCCTCTTCAACTAAAGTTGTAAGTAAAGTGTGGTTATATCCGACTTTCCAATTTTAGCTAATCCATTAAAGATTAATAAGTGAGTCACGTAGTTACTATTGATGATGCACAATATTCCAGTGTGGAACTGCAAAGAAAACTGAAATTTAGGTTGAGTTTTGGCAGGAGGTCCTTATCTTGCTCTAGAAGCTTCACCATTTTTCTCCCTCACTGGTTGAAACTTTATTAAAAGCCATCCTTCATTGAATACCTTCAAGGAGAATGCTGTAGAACAGGTGTTCTTCACCTCTTTTTCTGTCACGGACCCTTTTGACAGTCTGGTGGAACCTTTGGAACTCTTGTAGGGAGATACTGGCAAGCCTCTGGGGGAGCAGGAAATGTGGACATTTAACATTTTTGTAACACTTTAAAGCTTAATCTGCATTATTAACATTTTCTCTATCATGTTCATAAGCCTAGAAGGCAATAAAACAATAAATTAAGTCCTGATTGTAGCATTTGCTGATTTTCTGAGATGTAAACATTCACCCTAAAAATTTAACAGTTGGCTCATGTGTTTGAGCCGGCTCTAGAACCCTAATGAGTCCCCTTTTCAGAATCATGTTCTTTAGTGCACAAAATAAAAATATGTAAGATTTCAAAGGAGGCCGATTACATTGGAATGTAGTTATCAAAATATAAAAAACCCCAAAAAGTCATGAACTCTAGGTTAAGAATCCCTGCCAGATCTTGCTGGCATTAAATAACTTAATTTTTTTATTTTTATTTATTTTTGTTTTTTGGTTTTTTTTTGCAGGGCAATGGGGGTTAAGTGACTTGCCCAGGGTCACACAGCTAGTAAGTGTCAAGTATCTGAGGCCGGATTTGAACTCAGGTACTCCTGAATCCAGGGCCGGTGTTTTATCCACTGTGCCACCTAGCCGCCCCATTTTTATTTATTTTTAAATTTTTTTTGTTGGGGCAATGAGGGTTAAGTGACTTGCCCAGGGTCACACAGCTAGAAAGTGTCAAGGGTCTGAGGCCGGATTTGAACTCAGGTCCTCCTGAATCCAGGGCCGGTGCTTCATCCGCTGTGCCACCTAGCTGCCCTAAATAACTTTTTGTTTTGTTTTTGTTTTTGTTTTTTTTTTTGCAGGGCAATGAGGGGTTAAGTGACTTGCCCAGGGTCACACAGCTAGTAAGTGTCAAGTGTCTGAGGCCGGATTTGAACTCAGGTACTCCTGAATCCAGGGCCGGTGCTTTATCCACTGCGCCACCTAGCCGCCCCCTCCTGCCCTAAATAACTTAATTAAAGAGATGGTCCTATAAGAGAGGACAAAGTTTCGGCATCAGGAATGTCAAATTTTCACTGTTCTTTCTAAGGATAATACTATCGGTTCAAGTTTCTTGGACATATTGCTACTTGGAGAGTTGTCATACATTCTTCTTGTGTGCTTTCAGGGAGATAATAATTTTACTTTTTTTCTTTCCTGTTCAGAGCTCTTGTATCTCGATTTAATTTGTTCCATTAATCACTTGCCATCTTTTACCTTAAATGTGGCTTGTCTTCTTCCTTCCGTCCGTCCTTCCTCCCTTCCTCCCTCCCTCCTTCCCTCCCTCTCTTTCTTCCTTCCCTCCCCTCTCCCCAAATAATCCTCTGGGGAAAGATATCAATTTAGTTTCTGAGGGACATTTTATTTTGACATCATGTTCTTGTTGCTTTTAATTTGAATATTTCCCCGAGATTGTGACATTTTCATTTCTCAGGTGTGTTCATATAAAGTGGGAGGAGAGGGAAAAAGAGAACTGTTTTAAATTTAGAAGAATTGTAGTATATTAGATAATAATAGCTACTAGCATTTATATAGTTTTTATGGTTTACAGAGCACTTTACATATATCTCACTTGATCCTCACAACAACCGTAGGAAGTAGGTGCTCTTATTACCCCCCCCCCCCCACCTTTTTACAGATGATGACAGTGACTCTGGACTCAAAATGATTTAGGGGGATTGGCAAGAGATAGATCTAGTGACCAAAGAGACCCAGAGCCATGCCCTGCCAGCAGAAGAGTAATAAAAGTCTTTTGGATTTTCTTAATTTTTTAACATAGCTTCATGCTCTGTGTGTGTGTGTGCTTGTGTGTGTGCATGTACATGCATGCACATTCCATTCTATGGTATTACCTCTTAATATCAGTTTTTATTTCTGGGATTTCTCCGTGTCTGATCATAAGGAAAAATTTGACATGCAAGTGTGCCGATAGTAAATTATTGTTGTGAAATCTTCTTCAGTAAAATCCAGTTTACCTGGGCCCCAGGTGGCTCAAACCTCCAAATGCCACAACCATCTTTTCAATTTAAAGCCACAAATAGGAGCTGAGGAGAAGCTATAACTATGGAGGCTCCAAGAAATGTTCAGAATGGATAAATTATCTTAGAAGGGAGGTAATGTGGTGAATGGAAAGAAGGCTGCTCACCTGAGAGAACCAGGAAGCCTGGCTTCTGTTATTGGCTCTTCTTCTTAAAGTAGTCATGTGACCTTGAGCAAATCATTTAACCTTTTTGACTATCTTATAAGATCATAGGATGAATCAATCAAGTATTTATTGAGTGCCCATTATTTGTCAGGCTCTGTGCTAGGCACCACACATACAAGTAGAAAGAATGAACAATCCCTCTTCACAAGGAGCTTATGGGGGAGATAAGTACCTATACACACACACACACACACACACACACACACACACACACACACGCGCGCGCACACACATATATATATACACATATATATAATGTATATACAATTATATTTTATAGAAATCTGTATATTTTATATAATATTTATATATCATTTTGATTTATGCTTACAGCAAAATAGTTAATTACAAAGTGGTTTGAGAGGGAGGGCCTAGCAGTTGGGAAGATAAAGAAGTGCTTTATGTGGAAGATGATGTCTAAGCAACATCTTTTTTTTTTTTTTTTCAGTGAGGCAATGGGGGTTAAGTGACTTGCCCAGGGTCACACAGCTAGTAAGTGTTAAGTGTCTGAGGCTGGCTTTGAACTCAGGTCCTCCTGAATCCAGGGCCGGTGCTCTATCCACTGCGCCACCTAGCCGCCCCTAAGCAACATCTTAAAGAAAGAGAAGGCCTGTGTGAGGGTGGCTGATATGAAGGCATGGGGTCAGGAGAGATGACTGTCGTGAGTGAGGAACAGAGAGAAGGCCATTCAGCTTGGATCACAGAATGCTGGAGGAGTCACGTCCAGCGAGGTTGGAAAGGTAGGTAGGTTGTGGCCAGGTTGGTGGTGCTTTAAAAGCTAAACAGAGGAGTTTGTATCTTATTTTAGAGGCAATAGGAAGCCCCTGGGGTTGGTTATTAGTGGATCTAGTGGATTAGTGCAGTCAGATCTTTGCATAAAGAAAATTACTGTGTGTATGATGGACAGGGGTGAAGAGGGACTTGAAGCAGGAAAACCAACTGGGAGGTAGTTGTAATAATATAGGTGAGAGGTGATGAGAACTTGAACTAAAGTAAGTGAATAGGAATGTGAGAGATGTTATGAAAGTACAACCACCAAGACTTGGTAACTGAGTATGTGAGGTGATGGAGAGTGAGGAGATTATGAACTTGAGACACTGGAAGTATGGGGTGTTCTCAACAGAAAAAGGGAAATTTGGAAGAGGGGGGGAAGGATTAGGGGAAAGATGAATCAGTTTTAGACTTGTCAAGTTTAAGATGTTAGTGGGACACCCTTAGATCTAGAACCAACCTTACATCTAGAAGGAACCTCAGAGACCCTTGAGTTTGACCCACGAGGAAAGTGAGTGTTAAGTGACTTGGCCAAGGCCACACAGGTAGTGAATGTGAGAATAGTATTAGAATGCAGGTCTTTTGACTCAAGAGGCAGTGCTTTTATCCAGGTTATCATCCTGCCTCCCAATCTGTAAAATGAGGTAATCTCAATTATATGCAGGGGGGGTGGGGGGGAGAAGAAAAGAAAAAGGGGACAAAGAGAACTTTACATGATAACTCTTATATATTTAAAAGAAATAGCAAGTTGTACATAATAGATTTGCAGTTTCAAGTACAATCTTTTTTAAAAAATTCTGTTACGGAAATGCTTGTTTTATTTCATAAATTTTAAAAAAATTTAAAAAAAGAAATGAGGTTGTCTCTAAGGTCTTTCAGTACTAACCTTTTATGAGTCTGAGAACCGATAATGAAGTCAGTGCTCTGGTTGATTTGTTAACAGACCAATAAAAGTAGAGTCCCTCATGGGTCAGAGAACAGAAGAGAAGGGACGATTGGGTGAGAGAAGAGAGCTAATGTATCATCTTTCTCAGATGGGTGTCTGTATCTTATCCCACACTTTTCTTTGTGTGATATTTCTGCTCTCCTGTCTACACTGGAATCCCTGATTCATTGCTGGTCAGATCCGAATGGCATTCCCTATTGAGCCTGTGGTTACTATTCTTTAATGTGACATTAAGCAGTGAGAGGCTAAGGAGTGGTAATTAAATTCAGCTCTCCCATATGGCAACACAGATCCAAGAGGGACTGGACTGTCTTCAGTATGCTGTATTTACCAAGACGGAAGAAAGGAGTAGACAGGGGCATCTTAGAAAAATCTTCTTCATGGAATGAAAAAGAAAAGATGGCGCTGCTTAAAGAATTGGCCTTAAGTCTGTGAATCATTTCCAGCCATACTGGTTAATGGAGGTGTTACTGTAGAACAAGGTATTAATGTAGTACAAGCTACTTTTTAGAGACTGAGCAGAGTGGAGGGTAAGTGGGTTCTCTAATTGGCAGTTCTCTTAGGTTTTTTTCTAGCCTCCACACTTTCTGCTTTGGAGTATCTTGACAGCTGTTGCCCTGTTGTACACCTTTTCACGGCCACCATCTTTTTTTCTCTTTGCCTGGAGGCAGCGTCCTCTTCATCTCTGCCTTGTAGGAGTTTTAGCTTCCTTCAAAGCTCAGTTCAAGTGCTTCCCTTTTTCGGAAGCTTTCTGGATTCCCCTCCTTCTTAGTGCTTTCTCCCTAGTTAGGTCACCTTTCGTTTTCTTATCAATCAATCAATAAATCCACTTTCAGCTGTTAAGCATTTATTGAATGCCAGACACTGGCAATATAAACACAAAGAATGAAATCATCCTCTCTCCCTTCCCCTCCCCCTTCCCTTCCCTTTCTCTCTGTCTCTTTCTCCCTCTATCTCCTTTCTTCCCCCCCCCTCCCCCCAGCTGAATATAAGCTTCTTGAAGGCAAGGACTCTTTTCCATCATTGTATCCCTAAACCTGAAGCACAGTGCCGGGCACCTAATAGGTGGCTAATACATATTCATTGAATGGAATTTTTTATTTTTGTTTTGGAACTTATGGCAAAACATCAGAATTATGTAAGTTTACTTCCTTATAAAAACTAAACAGTTTAGGAAAAAGCCTTGTATTATTTTCCCTTTTTGTCAGAATCTCAGAAAGGATTTTCACAAATATTATCTCATTTAATCCCCTCAACAACCTTGGGTGTTAGGCTCTATCATTTGCAGATGAGGAAATTGAAGTAGATCAAAGTTAAGTGACTTGCCCAGGGTCATCAGGCTAGTAAGTGTCTGAGGCTAGATTTTAATTCAGTTCTTCCTGACTCTGGATCCATTGCTCTAGCCACTGTACTACCTAGGTTGTTGGTTTTTTTGGGGTAACATCTTTCAAATTAGCTTTTAAATGCCCCAGTGTAGTGGTTTAACTTCCATAGGATGAACTATGTCCCATTATATAGTATAAATAGTACATTATATAGTTTCTTATGGTTATTCATTTCAGTGGGAGCCTGTGTGGTCATCGTTTTAGTGATGGGTAGAATCTATATACTGGCTTGAGAAGCATTCTGAAATATCCAGAGATGAGAACACAGGAAAGGATTGTTTATCTGAGATTTCTTGAAGCATCATGAAAAAACAACAACAAAAAACTCTTTTACATTCTCTGCTTCTGTTGGGGATGACCTAGAAGTATGAAGTATACATACATCTTTTGTGAAAATGGCAAACAGGCTTAAAATGATTTATTTCAAAAGATGGCTGCTTTGGCTTATCTGTTTTGGACTAAGGTTTTAATGGGTCTGTTATCTGTAGTGGAAAGACTAGGTCTTGACTTCCTGGTTCCTACCTGGCTATATGACTCTGGGTAGGTCACTAAAATTTTCCAGTTTCAGTTTCTTCATCTGTAAAATCAAGGGGGTTGATTCTGGAGAGCCATTTGGAATTATGCCCAAAGGGCTATAAAGCTGTGCATACTCCAGCAATACCACTTTGGGGTCTTTCCCCAAAAAGATCATAAAAAGGGAAAAAGACCCACATGTACAAAAATATTTATAGCTGCTCTTTTTGTGGTGGCAAGGAATTGGAAGTTGAAGGGTTGCCCATCAACTGGGGAATGGCTGAACAAGTTGTAGTATATTAATGTAATGGAATTCTATTGTGCTGTGAGAAACGATGAGCAGGAGAAGTTCAGAGAAACCTGGAAGAACTTGCATGAACTGATGATGAGTGAGATGAGCAGAACCAGAAGAACATTATACACAGTATCATCAACATTATGTGTTGATCAACTATGATAGACTAGATTCTTCTCACCAATCCAATGGTACAAGAAAGTTCCAAAGGACTCATGATGGAAAAAGCTCTCCAAATCCAGAAAAAAAAAGAACTGTGGAATATGGATGCTGATTGAACCATACTATTTTTTTTTGGTTTTGGTGCTGTTGTTTTTCTATTTTGAGGTTTCTCCTTATTGCTCTGATTCTTCTCTTATAACATGACTAATGCAGAAATATATTATATATATATATATATATATATATATATATAAAACCTATATCAGATTACCTGCTGTCTAAGGGGGGGAGGGAGGGGAGGGAGGGAGAAAAATTTGAAATTTGAAATCTTATATAAACAAATGTTGAAAACTATCTCTAAATGCAACTGGAAAATAATAAAATACTGTTATAAAAAAATTGAGGGGTTTGAACTATACAGTTCCTCAAGTTCCTTTTACCTCTTTCATTTTATGATTCCAAATTCTCATGCATCAACTCTAGTTTTGTTGAATGTAATACCCATGTGTAAACTCCTTTGGCTTCTTGTTAATAATGATGCTGACCCTCCATGGCACAAAGACCCCATCAATTATTTCTCATTCTTACTGAACATGTAGTTTAAACACATGACCATCACCAGCTATATATAAACTTAGTAGGGTACCAGGTTATTAATCAGACTGGCTGCAGGGAAGGAAAAAGACTACTGGGGACATCAGAAGATTCTTGAGCATCAAGGAATCCCCTATATTTTTCTGGGTTTTAGAAAAACCCAATGTTTAATTTAGAGTTCATCAAAGTTTTTCTTTTTTGCTTTGTTTTTGCATATAGTATCCTGTGCAGAACTAGTAGCTTTGGAAGTGAATCAGGAAAATGATTAAGATAGGGAGAAAGGCCTTTCTATACTTTCTGCCTGTTTCCCTGTGTCATGAATAAGAGAGTACAGCACAAATATTGAAAAGTATGAAGATTTCAACAGCTTCATATGCAACAGTGCCTCGAGGCGACTTTAACCTGTGGTTTCAGAAGTTCATCAAATGTTCATTCATTCACTTATTCAGTGAATCAACAAACATATATTAAGTGTCTATCATGTGTCAAGCACTTTGCTAAATGTTAGGGAAGATGAGTAAATAAAATATGGGCTATGCTACCAAGAAATCTGGAGTCCAGTAGAGAATATAAAATAAGTACATGAATAAAGCATGTACCAAATGTTTAAGCCAGGGCTAAGAGTGCTTGGGTGAAGAGTACTTTTTAAAAGCGCAGATATTATAAGGCTATTACTAATTGAGTTCCACATTATTTATTAATTCATCATGCAATTACTGAGTGCATATGCAGTGGGAATACAAAATATCTAGTTAGTTGACCTACTTTCTCTTCTAAGGAAAACATGATATATAAAGAGATAATAATTGGGGGATTTGCTGGTGTATATTATGATTATTGATTGACAAGCAAACAATTTTTTGTATGTAGTAATAGATTTCATAGTAGATAATAAACTTTATGAGGGCAGGTTCCCATATCTTATTTATCTTTGTATCTTCTCCAGTGCATAGCACAGTGAATCATATGTAGCAAGTGCTTAATCAATGAGAGAATGGCGAGTTTAGCCAAGGAAGGCATATTGGAGATATTGAATCTTTATTTAAAAAAAAAAAAAAGAAGTGAAAGACCTGAACTGGTAAAGGGGAGGCAGTAGGGTCTCCTAGCACAGAATAGTAATAAGCAAGACCAAACATTTTTTATGCCAGGTTTCACAGGTGAAGAAATGTTAATTATTCCATCCCCTTCCCCATTCCACACCCCTGCCCACCATTTAAATTTTTTGTTTTTGGCAGGGCAGTGAGGGTTAAGTGACTTACTTAGGGTCACACAGCTAGTGTCAAGCGTCTGAGGCTGGATTTGAACTCAGGTCCTCTTGAATTCAGGGCCAGTGCTTTATCCACTGTGCCACCTACTTTCCACCCCCCCCCCATTTTAATTTTATGATGAGTTGACAGGCACCATTACATAGTAGACAGAGAATGGCTTCAGAGTTAGGCAATCTGTGGCTCTTCCATTGGCTGTGTGACTTTGGACTTGTCACTTAACCTCTCCAAATACTTCAGACAGCTCTCTAAGACAGATCAGGTGTCAAACTGTACTGGCAGAGGAAATTCCCTATTCAGTGCTCCCTAGACCACTGAAATCACAGGTCTGGTAAAAAAAAAAAAAGAACATTTAAGACCCTTTTCTTTTTCCTGCTGCTAGGGACATTAAAGGATGCTTGGCTCATCAAGGAGTCTTCTTTCTAAAGATTTAAAAGGAAATTTGGTGTTCACCAGTGTCTTCAATGTAAGTGAAGAGTGTCTCTAAGTATGGAGAATGCATTTAAGATAGTAGGGGTCTAGTCTGGCCATAGGACATGTTTGTTTGGTTTTTTTCCATTCTGAGAAAAGATCATTTGCCCTTCAGGTATGGACTCTATGATTTCAGGCCCATTAGCATCCTGCTTTAATTAAATACCCACAAGAGGATCTCTTACCTTGTTGTTAGTATTAAAACGTAAGTACCTTTGAGGTTGGAAGGTTCAATATTTTCCTTCAAAGGCCTAGTGTAATATCCTCCTTGTTCAGATATTCTCTTAATAATGGTTCCTTAGTTTGGTTTTGAGCACCAGTTGTTCTGAAATGTTATGATGTAAGAATTTGTGCTTTCATCAACGTGAGATCTTTTTACAGCTTTTGAGTCATTGTCTGAAGCTCAGAGAACTCAAATGACTTCTCATACGGTAATGTCAGAGGCAGGATTTGAATCCAGGCCTGCCTGATTTTAAGTCCAGCATGATTGATTATGCCAGTGCTTTCCAATTCTGAAACATTTTCTGAAAAAGAAAAAAAAATATGATGCATATAGTTGCTTTTAAAAAACCACCTTGTCTTTGTACCTTTGACCAGACAAATTCAAATTCCAGGAAAGTTGCTGCACATTGTGTCAGTGTGTCTTTAAGGTATCCTCCAAATTTTTTTTTTTAAATGTTACGACTGTTTAAATGGGAAAGCAGGTTAAACAATCACCAATGTGAATAGAACATGATTATAATTGTTTCCATTCCTCTTGATTCTGAAGATAATTTCCTGCCATGTGCAGATTTGTCAATAAATCTTATGAGTTACAGAGAATATATTATGAAGCCTAGATCCAAATAGAAATCCATTTTTGCCTCTCCCCCCCACCCCCATCCCGGTCCAAGGACTTGGAATTCCGCAGTTGCAAGCAGTCTCTTCCTAGGTTTATAGAATTAACATTAAGTTCAATAGATCTAGCCTTTGCCTTCCTACCAAGAGTGAAGCTTCTAATGTTTCATTGCCTCATTTTTACTGCTCAGAGAGGCTGCGTTGTTCCTTATTTAGGTGCAGTTTAGTTTGGCAAAAGATACAAACTGATGTATAGATTGGCTTTTAGGATCTGTGTCTGTGGTAGACTAGTAAAGGGGCAGACAGGGTTTATTTGTGAATCACTTAAGCTCTGGGAGTCTGGGATGCAGGTTATTCTAAGTGTGGAAACTTTGAGGCATTGGTGATTTAACTGGGTTGGTGTTTAAATTGAAAAATTCTTGTGCATGGGATCATGATTAATAGGCTGCACAGTTCATGATTAATGCCAGTTCATTGTGCAAAGTTCAGTTGCAATACTACAGAGAAAACAGCTAGAAGAGAGCTCCTAGTTTAAATCATGGTGGAGGAAGGATAGGCCAAAGGGGATGAAAATGGGGGTGGTGGTGGGAATTCTAAACTAGTTTGTCTGTTCTAATCCTAAAAACTATTTTTTCTTGGTAGCTGAATTCTAGCCCCTTCTAAGACAAAATGGGACTCGATAGAGGAAATACAAGAGAATCCTTCTATGATACTGGTGTCACAGTGTGCCTATATTATAATATGACTTTTGCCATATCTAGCTGAAGTAGCATTTCTGTTTCAGGGATATGACTTGTTCTGTGGTGAATCCAAACCTGTACCTTCAAAAACTATATATGTATATGTGTATGTATATATATATATATGTATGTATCGGGGTTTTATTGTTACTAGAATATAGAAAAATATATTTCTTTTATTATTAAGCTGGTTGGTAGGAGAGAAGTAGCTATTCAACTTAATACCATTTAATGCCTTCATTGCAAATAAAACCCCCTAGGTACATTAACTCGGGTCACAAGATTATTGATAATCTGAGGAATAGTCTTGGCATTGTATAGAATTAGGTTAAATAGACTGTTGAACAATAGCTCATTTATATAACATTTTTAGATTTAAAAAGTACTTTTCCCACAAACTCTCTGGGTTGCAAGTTTATCTTTTCTATAATAAGTTTCTAAACCCCCCCCCCCCCATCTCTTTATGGCTGTATCACTTGTCCTGGTAGGTGGTGAAGTGGATACAGCACAAGGTTTGGATTCAGGAAGATCTGAGTTCACATGTGACCTCAGACTCATACTAGCTGTGTGATCCTGGGCAAGTCACTTAACCATAGTTTGCCTCAGTTTCTTCATTTGCAAAATGGGAATAATAATAACACCTACCTGCCAGGGTGCTATTTCCCAAGCACAATGGAGGGGAATAACATACGACCCAATTGATTGGCCAGCTCCCTTCACAAAGTCCCTTTCCCATGATCTCCCTCCTTTACTTTTTATATAGCACTTGCTGAATGTCTCCTTTGTACTTAGTCACCGTCTCTGTCTCTGTCTCTGTCTCTGTCTCTGTCTCTGTCTCTGTCTCTCTAGGGGCAATGAGGGTTAAATGACTTGCCTAGGGTCACACAACTAGTAAATGTCAAGTGTCTGAAGCTGGATTTGAACTCAGGTCCTCCTGAATCTAGGGCCGATGCTTTATCCACTCTGCCACCTAGCTGCCCCTCTCTCTCTTTCTTGTATCAGTGACATGCACATTTGTCTTTTTCTTCATTGTATTGTAAGCTTCTTGAGAGAGAAGACTATGTTGTATCTATTTTTATACCTCACACAACTAGGTGGTACAGTGGATAGAGTGCTGGTAGACCTGACTTTGTATCCTGCCTCCGATGCTTACTAGCTATCATCTGGGCAAGTCGTGGGCTCTCTTCCAGTTTCAGTTTCTTCATCTGTAAAAAATGGAGATGATGGACTGTTGTGAGGATTAAATGAAATGACATGTAAATGTAAAGCACTTTGCAAACCTTAAAGTCCTCTATAAATGTTATAATAATAGTTATAACTGGCCAGCAGGTAGGTTCTTCATAGATATTTAATAAATATTTGTTGAATGATCACAATAATATAGCTCTTCCTTTTGTTCCGATCATTGCCAAGATGTTTAAAAGAAAACTGATATTACAATTTAGAGAAAAGAATCCCCTTGCCTACTCTACTTAGATCACAGAATCTGAGTTTGAAGGTGAGACCAACTTGTAACTAGCGGTGATGGTCACTGTTAATCTGTGGTTGGCATTTTCAATGAAGCCTTACTCACACCCCAATTGAACACTTCATTGGTACGACACAACATTCCTTATTGTGGCACTTTGTTAATCAAGTCCCCCCCCCAAATACTTGAAGTAGAAGACACCACAAAATAAAGTCAATCATATACATGCATCCTCCAATTAGTATGCTATCATTCTCCTTAAGTCCCAGGAAGCCTGAATTCTAATTTCATTTAGTATCCCAATTTTGTGTTGTGATAATTTGGCTGCTTATCTGACTTCTTTACACTTTAGTTTCATTCTCTGTGAAGTAGAGATTATAATATTTGCCTACCCCACAGGGTAGCTATACTACTAATAATAATGATTCATATTTATTAGTGCTTTATGATAGCAAAATACTTATATTTTCTCATCTCATTTGAGCTTCACAACATCCCTGGGAAATAGAGATAGTGTCTCCAGCAGTGTGGTAAGCATGGTACAGAGGACAGAACACTGGCTTTTGAGTAAGAGAGCCTGTGTTAAAATCCGGCCCTCTGATGCTTATTGCTGTGTGACTGTCACCAAGTCACTTATCCTCCCAGAAATAGAATTTCTTCATTTGTAAATTGAAGGGCTGGGACCAGATAGCATCTTAGGTCCTTTCCAACTTTAAATCTATAAACCCCAAAAGAAAGTGCAACCTTAGGTTGCATCTCAAGGCATAGTGTCCATAACAAGGGAGGTGATAGTCTCTGTGTACTTTGCCCTGGTCAGACTACATCAGGTCTGTTCAGTTCTAGATGCCACTTCTTAGGAGACATTTGCAAATTAAAATGATTCTAGAAGAGAGAAGAAACCAGGGTGGTAAAGAGATTCAGATCTATATGAAAGTGGGTTGAAAGAACTAGGAATACTTGGACTGGAGAAGAAAAATGATAATGATGACTGACATCACAACTGGTTTATACATGATTTTATTTACTCCTTGAGACAACTCTCTGAAATATGTACTGTGGCTGCTACTATCCCCATATGATAGATGAGAATGAAAAACTGGGAAAGGTCAAGTGATTCACCCATGGCTATGCAGGTGGTAGCAGAATTGCTAGTTAATTTATGAAATTATTAATTGTGACTAAGGGAATGGGAATACAAGGTTCCATTGGGTCCCTCTGGGCCAAGCAGGGGGCAGACACACTTGCTTCTTTGGATACTTGCTGGGAAACACCATGGTGGCAGCAAGCAGGGAGTAATGCTTTAATCCCATTTTAATAAGGCACAGAGAGTACAGAAGCAGACAAATGGTGTGGGGTCAGGGATGGGGTGGTGGAGGGAGACAGAGTGAAGAAAGAATGGGGAGGAAGAAGGGTACAGAGTCACTTACATAACAATGGATCAAGGTGCTCGCTTCCGCAGCACATATACTAAAATTGGAACGATACAGGGAAGATTAGCATGGCCCCTGTGCAAGGATGACACGCAAATTCATGAAATGGATCAGGGTTGGGAGAGCTAGGGCAGCATTGACCCATAGGAGATGGAAGAATGCTGGGTGGAGGTGAGTTTGAGGGTCTCATTTTTATAGGGTTTTGATAGGGGAAACTTATCCATGCCACTGTAGGTTTTACAACAGTCATTTATATGACTCTTTGTGACCCCATTTTCTTGGAGAAGAGCCTGGAGTGGTTTTGCTATTTCCTCCTCTAACTTATTTTACAGATGAGGAAACTGAGGCAAACAGGATTAAAGTGACTTCCCCAGTCACAGAGGTAGTAAGTGTCTGAGGCCACATTTGAACTCAGGAAGATGAGTCTTCCTGATTCTAGGTCTGGTATTCTATCACTGTACCACCTAACTACCCACCTTAGGGTTAGTCCACATCATCTCAAAGTTATCAGCAACACATGGTGTTCTGTCTTACTTCTCACATCTGGAGCTTATCTGAGGCTTGCAGACCATAGGCAGTTAGCAGGACTGAGAGCCCCTTACTGAAAAGCTGAAGGGCTGGGACCAGATAGCATCTTAGGTCAGGCTTCCCCTGATTTAGCACATAGTCTCAGGAAGTGGTTGTAGTTAATTTATGAGGCAATTCCCAGTGACTCCTATACACTCCTAATTTATGGGACAGTGTGTAAATGACTTCTAGGTTCCCCTTTGCAATCTTACTCCCTACTACTGTTACTTTATACTAGATACTTATAAAGTTACTTACCATACCAACTAGAAGGAGTAGTGGTGGTAGTCAGAGAGACTAGAACAAGAAACAATTTTAACACAGTAACTGACTGAGGTGGAATTCAAATTTCTTGCTGATTTGAGTCTAGCCTCTCTTCATTACTCTACCCAGCCATCCACCGGACAGTTGTCTTCAAATATGTTAAAGGATTAAACCGCTTGGCCTGGGAGGTCAGAAAATAATGACCACTGGGTAGAAGTTTAGGAAGGCAGATTTTGGGTTCAATAGAAGGAATTTCCTAACAGCGAAAGCTGCATAAAAGGAGAATAAGCTACCTTGAGAAATGGTGATTTCCCTGTCATAGAGATCTTCAAGCACAGGCTTGTCACACTTGCCAGAGATGTTGTAGAGGGGTTTCTTGTCTCTCTTTTTTCTGTTTCTATCACAAGTGTCTAGCACATTAGTTATCACATAACATGCGCGTCATAAATGCCTTTTCAATCAATCAACTAGTATTTAATAAGCACCTCCTATGTGCTGGTCTCTATGGTAATGGCTAGGGATACAAAGAAAGACAAAAACAGTTCTTGTTCTTGAGGAACGCATTCTAATCAGGGAAACAATATAAAAACCACTATCTACAAACAGAGAAGCTGGATGGCTAGTGGGTAGAGTGCTGGACCTAGAATCAGGAAGACCTGAGTTTAAATTTAGCTGTTCTCGGAGACTTTGCTCTTTCTCCTTATCTTACACCCTTCTGTTGTCACCCTTCACAATTTCTTCAAGCCTCTGATGAAGAGGTGGGTTTCTTCTGGTCAAGACCAAATCCTCCCTCTACATGCACCCTGGATATCCCCATCCCTTTTTGTCTTCTCCAAACCTATTGCTTCCATTACCCATGCTCTCTAATCTTTAATCTCTTCCTTACTGCTGACTCTTTCCTTGCTGCCTAAAAATATGCCTGTCCCCCCCCCCATATCGAGAGGAAAAAACTCACTGGATCCTATTATAGGGCAGCTGGGTGGCATGGTGGATAGAGCTCTGAGTCTGGAATGAGGAAGACCTGAGTTCAAATCCAGTCTCAGACACTTACTGGTTATGTGACTGTGGGCGAGACTAAAAAAAAAAAAATCTCTGCCTCAGTTTGCTCATCTGTAAAATGGGGATAATAATAGCACCTACCTTCCAGGGTTATTGTGAAGATAATGATTATAAAGTACCAGACACAAAATATTACTGTGTAAATGTTAGCATATATATGTACATATATGTATATGCATATGCACATGTATAAATGTATGAGTACATGGAAAGGAGCATGGGGTAAGAAAACTGGAAAGGGGAGGCAGCTGGGTGGCAAAGTGGATAAAGTATTGGCCCTGGACTCAGGAGGTCCTGAGTTCAAATCCAGCCTCAGACACTCGACACTTTCTAGCTGTGTGACTTTGGGTAAGTCACTTAACCCTCATTACCCTGGAAGAGGAAGAAAAAGAAGAAGAAAAGGAGGAGGAGGAGGAGGAGGAGGAGGAGGAGGAAGAGACGACAACAACGATGACAACTTGAAAGGTCATTTCATTGATTTATTTATTCATTCTTGCTTTAGATGAGTATTACTTCTAACTCCCTGATTCCATGATTCTAGGCACTGTGATTACCTCCATTTCACAGATAAAGGAACTGAGGTAACAGAGAGGTTGTGGCTTGCTTGTGTTCACATTCTAATAAATGACATTGTGATGAGATAAGTGGAAAAGTTCTATTCTCTGCCTCTAGTTTTAAAGAAAAAAGATAAAATAACTGCAATATAAAATATCTATTCATAGTTTAAATACTACCCATGTGCTGAATGGCATTCTTGGTAGATGAGGAATGTAGCAAATGACTAGAAGATACCCTTTGTGTTTCTTGTTGCTTCTCCCTGGGAAAAAATAGCACTTTGATATTGTGCTATGTACGAAAACCACATTTTATTGTATAGTCTCATCTTTTTGGCATGCTGAAAGGCAAAAAGTCCCTTATGTTCATAGTTCATTTTGTGACTAAAATTTATAATTTGATCATGAGAATAGATCATTTCCTATGAGTCTGCATCATCTCCTGTGATAAATCTCCCTCATGTATCAAACAAAGGCTCCCCGTGTTTGCCACTGGTATTCATGGGAATAGGGTGGGTATATTTTCCCTTTTAGATTTTGACCTGGAGACTAAACATAATTATGCTCCTGTAACACAAGATTTTTTTTTTTTTTTTTGCAGGGCAATGGGGGTTAAGTGACTTGCCCAGGGTCACACAGCTAGTAAGCGTCAAGTGTCTGAGGCCAGATTTGAACTCAGGTCCTCCTGAATCCAGGGCTGGTGCTTTATCCACTGTGCTACCTAGCTGCCCCACCTGGCTAGATTTTTAAATATACTTTGCCAACATGTCAGAAATTCAAGACATGAGCTATAAACAGATTAGCCAATTCTGGGTGCATGGCTCAAGCATAGAATCCAGCTTGATGTGGCTGAGTATCTATTGCTCCATCTTTCTCATCTCTACTAAATATGCTTCAGGTTCTGTACTCCTTCCTTTTGTTGTAGTGTAGTATTCTTTCTGTCATCGGGTTACCTCTTATCAACAAGAAGGGATCCCCCACCTCTTGCCCTGGGACTATACCTTCTTGATGGGTGAAAGTTTACCAAATCTAGCCAGCCCCAGATCTACCATGCTGTAATGAAATTAAGTCACCAGGGACATACCTCTATCACCTTCTTCTCTCCTTTTGTTCTGGGAATAATAGTAAATTATTATTTCTAGGAATTTCTAGAAAGGGAGAGTCAATTGCCCTTTGACTCTACTTAACTGCGTTTTGACTTCCCTGGTCAAAACACTCCTTCCTGGCTACCCCTCCCCTTAACGTGTTGCCTTCCCTCATTACAATGTAATGTCCTTGAGGGTTGGTACTGCCTTGGATTTTTTGGTTTTGTATTCAAAGCACTTATCATGGTGTTTGGAACACAGCAAACACTTAATTAATGCATTTTGTGTATTGAATCATTCATTTATTCATCAGGCCCCTCCTGTCTTTGATTGCTTCTCCTCCAGCTTTGAACCCTACCACAAGATAGCAATCTCGTCCCAAGTGCCTCGCATCACATATTTCCCTTCAGGGCTACACTTGGGTAATAATTTTTTTAACCCTGAGAAAACACTCTTACATGCTTTCTCCACAACTAAATGCAGTGATGCTGGTGAGTGACACTGTTGAAAGTCCCAGAATCCCAGAATTTGAATCTTCAGAGGCCATTTCCATCAATCTTTACCTGAACAGGAGTCCCCTCCATGGTTTATCTGACAAGTGGTCATCCATTCTTTGCTGGAAGACTACTGGTGCCTACTGTAGCAGCCCCATGTGCTAGAATTGGACTCCTTACATATTGTACCCATAGCTCCTTATTCTGAACTCTGAGGCATTTTCCACATGCTCTCAGGCTTCTCTTCTGAAGGCTAAAAAAACCACACTTCATTCAGCTGAACCTGATGTGGCACGATTAAGAGTTTGATGAACTCCAGGTCATCCTTCTCTGGGCACTTTATCTAAACCCTTCCTAAAGCCATTTGCTTAAAACTGAAAGCAATCCTGCAGATGTGCCTTGGCCAGGGCAGAGCAGAGCCAGACTATTCCCTCCTTAATCCGGGAAGTGAAATCCCCTTTAATGAAGCCTAAGAGTACATTAGGTTTTTTGACCACCGCATCCCCCTATTCATAGGATTATAGGTTTAGAGCTGGAAGGGATTCTAGAGATCCTCTAGTCCAACTGTCTCATTTTACAAACGAGGAAACTGATGACTCTTAATGAATTTTCAATCTGCTGCGCACTGCTGTCTGGGTAATCTTCCTGAAATTCCGTTTAAATCATGTCACTCCCTATTAATCAATCAATAAACATTTATTCATTGCCTACTGTGTGCCGGGAACTGTGCTTAAGTGTTGGGGATACAAAGAGAGGCAAAAGACAGTTCCTGCCTTCAAGGAACAAAGTAAAAATTAGCATTCTAAGGTTACATTTATTTGACCTCAGTTTACCTATTGCACTTTATTTCCAACTGCTCACTTTCATGCCTAACTTTCATGTTCTAACCATTAGCTATTAAAAAACCCAAACAAGGGGGCAGCTAGATGGCGCAGTGATTAAAGCACTGGCCCTGGATTCAGGAGTACCTGAGTTCAAATCCAGCCTCAGACACTTAACACTTACTAGCTGTGTGGCCCTGGGCAACTCACTTAACCCCCATTGCCCCGCAAAAAAAAAAAAAAAAAAAAAAAACAAACAAACCTGTAATAGTCTTTTCCCCCTCTATATTTTTGCTTTTGCTGTTCTTCCATTTAGGATATCTTCCTCATCTAACTAATCTCTATTTCTACATCAAAATCCTTTCCATCATTCAAGACCCAACCTAAATGCCACATCCTCTCTGAAGTGTAATTCCTCTGGTCATTCTTTACAGTCCCAAAGCACTTTGCTTCCATTGCTCTTACAGTATCACATGACTTTTAATCGTGTTATGGTTAGTTATGTACTTCATTATAAACTCCTTGCATGCAGGGACTCTGTTTTATTCATCTTTTTATCTGTCAGAAATTGGCACACCACATTGCTCAGAGTAACAACTATTACTCTAAGTATTTGAGGGGACTTCCGGGGTGGAGCCAAGATGGCGGAGGAAAGGCAGTGAGCTCCTGAACTCATGACACAATCACTCCAAAAAACATCCAAATAAGGTCATAGGAAAATGCCCAGAGCAGCACTCACAGAAGAATGTGCTGAAATCATCTTCTAAACAAGAACAGCTTGGAAGGTCAGAAGGAGGGAGCTGCTATGCTGATACAGGAGTTGGGCCCAACCCCACAGTCACCCTGACACAGATCCAGTCTCAGGAAGTCCTCACCAGAGAGGAAGACCCCCAGAGCCTCTGAATCAGCTGAAGCACCAGTGTCCTCTGGAACTAAGCCCATAGTCTGGTGAGTGGGCTGAGCCCTGGGCAGGGGAGAGACTACAGGGGTCTATGCTGGTGCTAAGGCAGAACTTGGATTTTACACCCCTGCTGAGAACCAGGAGGTAGGCTCGTGTAGCAGGGGCCCAGGTTGGGGAGAGGCACAGGCTCGTCAGAGCTAACAACCACAACACACAAAGCTAGTTGATTGGCAAGTTGGTCTGGGGTCATCTAGGACCAGGAAACAGGCCAGGCGAGGGAAGAACCGGATTCTCCTTAAATCATACCACCTGGGACTTCTTAAGATTGGGATACTGCAGCCTGGAAACAGTGCCCCACTTTAAGGAGCTAAAAGTCTAGTAAAAGAAAGGCAAGATGAGCCGACAGAGAAAGGTGAGGACCATAGAAAGTTTCTTCAGTAACAAGGAAGACCAAGGGGCACCCTCAGAGGAAGATGTCAATATCAGGGCCCCTGTATCTAAAGCTTCCAAGAAAATTGATAGTTTCACACCCAGACCACCTAACTCCGGCTTGAGACCACTGTTTCCAAAGACACTTCAATTACTTCAAGCTAACTTCTCTCAATTTTTCAACCAGAAACACTTTGACAGGTCCTAGGATAATAGAATCATAGACTTATACTTGGAAAAGGACCTTAGATGCTACTAAGATATGCCCAAGATTATACAGGTAAGAATTGTAAGTGAACCTAGCTCCTCTGACTTCAAGGACAATATATGCTCTTCCTTCCTTCCTTCCTTCCTTCCTTCCTTCCTTCCTTCCTTCCTTCCTTCCTTCCTTCCTTCCTTCCTTCCTTCCTTCCTTCCTTCCTTCCTTCCTTCCTTCCTTCCTTCCTTCCTTCCTTCCTTCCTTCTTTCTTTTGCAGGGCAATGAGGGTTAAGTGACTTGCCCAGGGTCACACAGCTAGTAAGTGTCAAGTGTCTGAGGCCAGATTTGAACTCAGGTACTCCCAAATTCAGGGCTGGTGCTTTATCCACTTTGCCACCTAGCTGCCGCCCCATGCTCTTTTAACCATATTGATTCAAATTAACTTGGTGAACATTTATTAAACACCTACTGTGTGCCAGGCATTGTGCTAAGCCCTAAGGATACAAAGAAAGGCAAAAACCAAACAGTCTCTGCTCTCAAAGAGCTCTAATCTAATGAGAGAGACTTGTAGATACCCATGTGCAAACAATATATACACAGGATAAATTGGAAGTAAAATCTCAGGGGGGAAGCCTTCCGATTAAGGAGGGCTGGGGAAGGCTTCTTGCAGAAGATGGGACTCTAGAGGAAGCTTGAAAGGAAGACAGGGAAGCCAGGAGGTAGAGGAGAGGACAGAGAAAATTCCGGGTATGGGAGACAGTGAAAATGACCTCTGCTAGGGGCGACTAGATGGCACAGTGGATAGAGCACTGGCCCTGGAGTCAGGAGTACCTGAGTTCAAATCCGGCCTCAGACACTTAACACTTACTAGCTGTGTGACCCTGGGCAAGTCACTTAACCCCAACTGCCTCGCTAAAAAAACCAAAACAAAAATGACCTGTGCTAACCACCCTAATAGATCTCTTTTTTAGACCTCCCAGTTTGGGATAAAAAAGGACAAGGTCCTTCAGTTGTCCTGTCCTGAACTCATCCTTCATCGGTGAATTTTCTTAGGGTCTAGAGAATGGGAATTGTCTTTTCTGCTCTGCTTCATATAGTCAGTCCATAATTACCATAATCTACCTTTACTGTTCTTCTATTCAGTACCCACTGCTGTTTCTCTAACTTGGGTCATTGCATCCCTTCCTTTTGTCATTAGGTTTTATCTGACTCTTCTGATGTTGCCTCTTAAAACAGGCTTTACCTCCTCATCCCATCTCCTACCAGGCACACACCAGTCAATGGGAACATTTCGGGATCCTGCTGGTACCTTCCCTCCCATGTACTCCTCTTATGAAACTATTAATGTTTCCCAATTTCCTTCCCTTTACCTTAAAAGCTCTTCCATTGGTCTTCTAATCAGACAATATCTTGTTCTCAAACAACAAAAGATTCTAGCTCTGCTTCATTTGTCTGAGAATGGAATTCTGGGGGCTCCACCTGTTTTATTGATGTTAAGCTACACCTTCACATTCATGTAGAAATAATGAACTGAATTGTATGTACATGGAGATAGCTGAGTAAAGGTTTAGAGCTGTTGTGGTCAGAGCAGCATAAATAGCTTCCACTCTCATTAGTTTCTTTCCCCATTCTTGGGGCTTGTGCAGGTCTGTGTAGACAGAAACCTGTGGGGAAAAGTAGTGGTAATTCTGTCTCCTGGTTTATATCAAACTAGGGCAAGCTGAGTAACCCTGAGTCAAAGAAATATCTTTGGCCTTATCTCTATGTGGTTCCTGCATGTTAGACCCTGGAAGGAAATGAAATTGTGGGAATCATTTTAAGTTTGGAGGGAGTCAGCAGAGAGCCATAAGTTCCCCATCTGTTGGTCATTTTTCTTTTAAATAAAAGTACATATATTGCCTTCTGGGCTGAACGATAAACTAGGATTTTTGTCTTTTCCAAAGAGAAATTGTAGTTAGGCATATTCCACCATATACTGAGTTGAAAAGAAAGGAGGTCATTTCAATTTTACACTTAACCCCAAATGCCCCCCCCACCCCAATGTTAAGAATCAGTAGTTTTTAGGCCATAACATGGATATCATGGACAATTGCCCAAGCACCATAGCATGGATTGTGTCAGATGAGGGCAAAGTTTGACTCTACTTTCATGTTTTATGTTAATAAATTTTTGTTGAAAAGTAGCCAGGTGATAATGGAATTGGAGTCAGGAAGACTTGAGTTCAAATCCTGCCCCAGACATTTACTATCTGTGTGGTCCTGGGTAAGTTTCTTAACCTCATGGTCTCAGTTTCCTCATCTGTAAAGAGGGATAGTAAGAGCATCTATTTTACAGGGTTGTTGTGATGTTTAAATAAACAGTATTTAGCAAGTGCTTTACAAACCTTGTAGCTTTATGTAACTGCTAGCTATTAATGTTATTGAATTAGTGTTTTGATCCAAAAGTACCTTGCCATGTTTTTGTGGGGTATCGGAGGGGCAAAAGGGGATGTTGATAGTGACTAGTTTTGCAGCTGGGAAGCTTGATGACACATTTGAAAGGAAATTTTATTGATGTCATTTATTTTTCTGTCACCTCTATTTCCCTATGTATCCCTTTGCTCTTTCCTTCCTAGAAAGCCATCCCTTGTAATGAGAGAGAGAGAGAGACAGACAGACAGACAGAGACAGAGACAGAAGGAAAGAGAAGAAAATCATTTTAGGAAAACTAACACATCAGAAAATGTGAAATTCTATGTAGTATTCCATAGCCATAGTTCTCCACCTTTAGCAAAGAAGAAGGGGAGATGGAAAAGGATTTCATTAATAAATTTGTCAGATGTTTATCATAGCTTAAGAAAAAACAACAACAATTGAGTGTCTGCACCTTAGCAATGCCATGAGTATTTGGTGTTGGCCTTCATTCCTGAAGAACATAAATATGAATTACATTTATATTATTAAAGACTAATTATTGTTTCTTTAGTTAAAATGTCCTACTTTAATTAAAATCAGTAATTTTTCACAAGTAAATGAGAATGTAGGTTTTTTGGGGGGATTTGTCTTATATTTCATCTATATGTGCTGATATTTGTTATTGTATTATGAAGCCTTTTAAAAATATGCCTATCTTTCAAATAGAAATGCAAATTAATCCCCATGCCACATATATTTTAAGTACTTACTATGTGTACTGAACTGTATAAATAGTAGCCTGATATGTGAATCCAATTAATGTTCACCCCCAGATCCTCCTGGTTTTTATAATGGATGCATCATGGGACCACAGAATATTACTTTGAGAAAACTAAAATATTGTGCTTATGGCCATAGGACATAAATACTTAAAAAATAATTGTTTCTGGTCACCAAAGCTTTCAGCACCCTGGACAGGGAATGCACATCTAATCCCCATGAATTTTTTTAGCTTTATGCCTTATTTCAATTCAATGCAGCAAACATTTATTAAGTATCTATGAAGTGCATGGAAATGAGGATATAAAAATGAAGGAAGACAATAGTTACTGGCTCTGGAATACACATTCTAATAGTAGCATGCACTCTCCTCAAATTATTTTATATTTACTTATCTGTATAAATGCAGATATAATAATTGAACTTATAGAAATCGATGAGATTAAGATTAAGAGGGGAAGATGTGGAGAGAGGGAAGGAAAGAGGGCCATGTGAAGTGTCTTAGGAGACTCCCACCCTAGAGGTTAGAAGGAAAATGAAACAGCAAGAGAGATAAAGACAGTTGTCAGAACTATAGCCAGAGGAACAGGCGAGAACAATGTCATAGAAACTAAGGATGAAGAAAGTATGGAGGAGAAAGTTGATGAAAAGTATCAGATGATGAGAAGAGGACAGGTTTGATGAGGCCAGAGAAAAGACCATTATATTTGGTAATCAGGATGTCATTGGTGACTTTGCATAGTGTGCTTTCCTAAAAATGATGGAGATAGATCAAAATTAGGTTTTGTGAGGTTGAGAGGATGAATAGATGCTGAGGTAGGTGGTGCAGTAGACAGAGTGCCAGGCCTGGAGTCAGGAAGACTCATCTTCCTGAGTTCAAATCTGGCTTCAAACACTAGCTATTCGAACTTGAGCAAATCACTTAATCCTCTTTGCCTCAGTTTCCTCATCTATAAAATGAGCTGGAGAAGGAAATGGCAAAACCATTCCAGTATCTCTGCCAAGAAAACCCTAAATAAGATCACAAAGAGTCAGACATAAAAACATGAAAAATGACTGGGTAGCAACAGTAGAGTAATAGAAGAGTAGTTTGAGAGAGTTGCTGTAGCAATGACAATGGAAGTCTTTTTTTAAAAACAAATAGTAGTAACAGGGGGCAGATAGGTGGCACAGTGGATAGAGCACTGGCCCTGTATTCAGGAGTACCTTAGTTCAAATCCGGCCTCAGATACTTAACACTTACTAGCTGTGTGACCTTGGGCAAGTCACTTAAACCCAATTGCCTCACTAAAAAAAAAAAAAATAGTAGTAACAGGGGCAGGTAGGTGGCACAGTGGATAAAGCACTGGCCCTGGAGTCAGGAATACCTGAGTTCAAATCAAACCTCAGACACTTGACACTTACTAGCTATGTGACCCTGGGCAAGTCACTTAACCCTCATTGCCCTGCAAAAAAAACAAAACCCAAACCCAAACCAAAACAAACAAAAAAACCCAAACCAAAAAAAAAAAATAGTAGTAACAGCTAACATGTATATAGCACTTAACGGTTTGCAAAATGCTTTAAAAATATTATCTCATTTAATCTTTATAATATCAGTGGGAGATAGGTACTATTATTTTTTTCCTTTTACAGATGAGGAAATTGAGGCAGGCAGAGATTAAATTACTTGACCAAGGTCATACAACTAGTAAGTGTTTGAAGCAGGATTTGAATTCAGGACTTTCCAGCTCCAGGTCCATTGCACTATCCACTGTATGACCTAGCTGCCTCTCCAGGGTAGACAGGCCAGAGCACATTTGTAGGTAGAAGGGAAAGAGCCAGGAGATAAATAGAGATTCAAGGTGAGAGACAGGTGAGGCAGGGAACTGGAAGATATGGGAGAGAATATAATCTAATTAATGAATAGAAAGTTATGATTAGGATCACAGATTTATAACTAGAAGGAACCTTAGAGATCATTGAGTTTAGGAGTGAAAATGGAAAAAGTTTTTTAAAAAAGGAAAATGGAAAGTATTAAAATAAATAAAGAAAATTTTAGTAACTTTCCCAGAACCACACATCTAGTAATGAACTCCCATATCTGAGGTAAGATTGGCACTTGCACTCGCTTGGTGGAAAGCCTTTCATCCTCTAAAGCCAGAGAGAATTAGAGAGAGGATGAATACATGCCTAACAAGGCTTCGGAGGTATGGAGGAGCATAGATAACTGTGCTTACAAAGGATACACTCAGTATTCTCAGGAAAATAGTGAGGTCATTTGTTAAGGGTGGCAGAAGCAGAGTTTGGGGGCTTAAAGAAAATGTTTGGAAGAGCCAAGGAATCGATGATATGGGGTCAGTTAGAGAAGAATAGCTGATGTAGTGGTGAGATTAATGGTGTCAAATTCAAATAGAAATGGGGTCCACTAATCTACACATAACCTACGGATTCCTGTGGGCCACAGACTGACTTAGTTTTAATATGTAATGTTATCTACATTTTATTGTATTTTAATTTATTTGGTTAAATATTTCCAAATGACTTTTTAATCTGGTTTGGCTGAATTAGGAGATGTTGCAGGTCAAATGCGGCCTCCTGGGACATCTCTGTTGTAGATGGTGGCATGATTTTGTAGCGGGCCCAATCAGTACAGTTATATAACTTCTTTTGGCAGTACTTCAGGGCTACTTGTGACTAAGGAGTAGGCATGCTGACTTTGAGCTCTCTCTGGTCTGGCAGTCTGGGGAGCTGCCCTTTTAGCCCAGTGCCTTTGCTCCCTTCCCTATCCAAGAATGGTGTTACTTATTATCTGTTTATTATTCTATTTTTTTAAGCTCTGAAATTGGAGACAAGACATTACACACTCAATAGGCCTGTCAACTGCTTTTTCAGAAAGGCATGGCCTTAAAAAGTAGTTTGCATTTATGAGGTTTAATTTTGTTATACTTTGTTATTAAGGGGAAATGATGTTAGTGGCGAATGCTTAATAAAAGTCAATTAAAATAATTTAGGGAAATTAAAGTGCTGACAAGCTCATAATGGCTTTTCTGGTTGTTAAATGGGATTGACATGGATTAACATTAGGAGTGGATGGTAAATTCTCTGAATTTACTGAAGGATATTTTTATTAAAATGACAGCTGCTTATATTGGACTGCACCCGGACATTTAGTTATGCTATCTGGGAGTGTGAAGGAGAGGGCTAATCGAATAAGACACATTTTTACTTTGGTTTAATTAGGTAAATTCTCCTTCACATTTTAATCATATGAACTCTGGTAGATGTTATGGAGCAAGGGCACAGGTTTTTTGTCTCTACTTTCTTTAATATTCATTTTTGAAGCAGTTAAGTCTAGATAAACTGTGTTGTTGAGAGAGTGCTTTGGTGTCCTGTGGTGACTGAAGAGTTGGAGGCATAATAGGGTGTCCCCATCTGATATCCTGGCTCTGTGACCCTGGGTAAGGCATTTATTCACTCATTGTCCCAGGCAAATTTCTAAGACTGTAACTTACAATGCAGGTACCATCTACATTGGTTGAAGTTTTTCCTCAATGGGATGTGGTGAGTCAAAAATAAATTTTGAGAAATAAAGTTTTTGGGTAAATTATCATCAGTTTTATCAACCATAGCTGGCAAATGGTTAACTAAAAGGGCTCATTGTTCTCTCCTGGGTAAAAGAAGACTCATGGCCACTTCTTCAGGTGTATATGCTCCAGTATTAGTGGGTGTTCCAGCAGACAGCAATCCACCTGATTGGTTAACAATTAATGAGAAGTGGACTTTACAAAGAAAAGTAGACTCACTCCAATGAAGGCCTAAGAGTGACAACTCTGGGACAAAGAGACTATCTCTACACTCAGACCACCCCTAGCCTTGGGCAATCTAGACAAAGGATCTATCTCTACCCAGACTTGCTTGAGAGGAACACAAGGGGAAGGAATTCAAGAAGATGAGAGATCCCTTGTAAAGTTGGGTGGGGTCTGACCACTATTGAGGAGACAGTTAGTTTAACTTTCAGAAACTGAGTTTTTGAAATAAGGACTTTAAAAAGGGTGTGTGGGGGGGGGAGGGGGGAGGGTATTCTGGATCTCTCCAAATCATTTGTTATTAGTAATCATTTCTCTCAGGGAATTTACTACATCTATGAAATCACAGATCTGGTGCACTCCCCTCACCTCTAACCTACCTGCTAGAACCAGCTGTTAAATTTCCAGTGTGAGCATTTTACAAATACTTTGCAAATCATCAATTGCTACAAATCAGGATTTATTGTTGTATTGATTGTGTGGACTTAAGAAAGTGATGGAAAAATGTTAATAATGCAGATTAAACTTAAAAAACCATATTTAAAAATACATATCTATTATATATATGTGGAAAGCTAGTAGTTAAATATATATATATATATATATATGGAATCTATCTATCTATCTTTCTTTCTATCTATCTATCTATCTATCTATCTATCTATCTATCTATCTATCTATCCATTCATTGCCAGCACATAGACATTTATCAGCATAACACTGGCTCCCTTCCTAGCCCAACAGTATTAATTATATTGTGTTCAGGTGCTTATACATTTTAAATTTAATTGTTGGTTGAATATAATTTTCTAATATTTATACATATATATGCATATACATATTTTTCATCATGCAATTCTATTTTTTTATAAATATAGCCATGCCTCACTTAACTAGCCCTGCACAGTATTTCAGGTACTGTTTATTCTGTCACAACACTGTTACAAATGAGAGATATAATTTAATATTGGTCATGGTATAGAAGTGACACTGTCTTAAGTCAAGGTTGGAAGGCTTGGATATACGTAACATCAAAGTATAAAGACAACACACCAGACCATCAGAGGGTTCCCTAATGGTGTTGCTGACAGCTTGCAGAATGACAGTGAGATGGGGAAAAGGGCAGTTAAAGGACAAGAAGCAAAGACTCAACAACCTCCTGGAATGCAGATGGGGAAAGGAAGCCTCAAGAATTCCTTAACCTTTACTTTATGTTCTGGAGTTAGAGAAAACTCAGATCAGTTTTAGGCCTTGGACATGGTGTCTCAAACTGCCTCCTCTTTTTGAAAAACAAAACAAAACAAGGTCTTCCACAGATTGGGAGGGTTTAATACTATTCTATTGTGTAGAATAAGAGCTGGGCACAACTAAACAACAACAATGACTGCTGCTTTGATTTCGTTTATTTTTCTGTGTGACTGCAACAAGACCCATCTTTTAAAGAAAGTACTTAATAATTCACTAACACTTAATAGCCTAAAGAAAGAACAAAGATTTAAAGTGACACCAAGAAGCAGAAGAGCATTAGAAATGCCCCTACTAAACAAGTTGTGGTAGATGATGGTGAAGGAATATTCTTGTGCTATAAGAAATGACAAGCAGGATGATTTCAGAAAGGCCTGGAAAGACTTGTATGAACTGATGCATAGTGAAGTGAGCAGAACCAAGAGAACGTCGTGCACAGAGACAGCAATCTTGTTTGATGAAGAGTTGTGAATGACTTAAAGACAATCGAAAAGTACTGATATATTATCTACCTCCAAAGAAAGAACTGATATTGACTGAACACAAACTGAAGCATGCTATTTTTCAATTTCTTTCTTTTTTTCTTTTAATTAAATTTTTTATACAAAATGACTAATATGGTAATGTTTTACATAATTGTACATGTATAAGCCATATCTGAATCCTTACCACCTCAAGGAGAGGTGAGAGGAGGGAGGGAAGGAGGGATAAAAAAATGGAATCCAAAACTATAAATAAAAATGTTTATTACTTTTAAAAAAGAAGTGCCCCTAACTCCAGGGTGAGGTTTAATACTGCAGGGGACCTGGGACCTCTTGGTTGAGGACATTCCCTGCAATGATAGAGATCACAACCTATGCATGCCTTCCCTTTCATACTCATACATATCCTCTCATAAATCCTTTATAGGTATCTACTTGTGGGGGTAAGGGGAGAAGGAGAGGGGATCCTTTAGCTATTTTGCTATTACATAGATGCAAATGGAGCATATATACTGTGCATAATTTATTCCTCACTCTTTTTTTTTTTTTTTTTTTTTTTTTTTGAGATATTTTATTTTTTCCGTTACATGTAAAGATAGTTCTCAACTTTTGTTTATACATGCTTTACAATTTCAGATTTTTCTCCCTCCCTCCCTCCCCTCCCTCCCCCCTCCCCTAGACAGCAGGTAATCTGATATAGGTTATATCTATATATATCTATACATATACATATAGATATATATATACACACACATATATATACACATAATAACATTAATCCTATTTCTGCATTAATCCTGTTACAAGAGAAAGAATCAGAGCAGTGATGCAAAACCTCAAAATAGAAAAAAAAAACAACAGCACCCAAAACAAAAGAAATAATATGGTTCAATCAGCATCTATACTCCACAGTTCTTTCTTTCTTTTTTTTTCTTGGATTTGGAGATCCTCTTCTATCATGAGTTCCCTGGAACTCTTCTGTACCATTGCATTGGTGAGAAGAATATAGTCCATCACAGTAGGTCAACACTCAATGTTGATGATACTGTGTACAATGTTCTTCTGGTTCTGCTCATCTCACTCATCATCAGCTCACGTAAGACCCTCCAGGTTTCTCTGAACTCTTCCTGCTCATCATTTCTTACAGCACAATAGTATTCCATTGTATTCATATACCACAACTTGTCCAGCCATTCCCCAATTGATGGGCACCCCCTCAACTTCCAATTCCTTGCTACCACGTAAAGAGCAGCTATAAATATTTTTGTACATGTGGGTCCCTTTCCCCCTTCCATGATTTCTTTGGGCAAAAGACCTAAAAGTGGGATTGCTGGGTCAAAGGGTATGCACAGCTTTATCGCCCTTTGGGCATAATTCCAAATTGCTCTCCAGAATGGTTGGATCAGCTCACAGCTCCACCAACAATGCATTAGTGTTCCAATTTTCCCACAGCCTCTCCAACATTTATTATCTTCCTTTTTTGTCATTTTAGCCAATCTGATAGGTGTCAGGTGGTACCTCAGAGTTGTTTTAATTTGCATCTCTCTAATCATTAGAGATTTAGAGCATTTTTTCATATGGGAATAGATAGCTTTGGTTTCTTCATCAGAAAACTGCCTGTTCATATCCTTTGACCATTTCTCAATTGGGGAATGACTTGGATTCTTATAAATTTGATTTAATTCCCTATATATTTTAGAGATGAGGCCTTTATCAGAAGCACTGGCCTCAAAAATTGTTTCCCAGCTTTCTGCCTCCCTTCTAATTTTGGATGCATTGCTTCTGTTTGTACAAAAATTTTTTAATTTAATATAATCAAAATCATCCACTTTGCATTTTATAATATACTCTATCTCTTGTTTGGTCAAAAACTGTTCTCCTTTCCAAAGATCTGATAGGTACACTATTCCTTTCTCTCCTAATTTACCTATGGTATCACCTCTTATGTCTAAATCATGTATCCATTTTGACCTTATTTTAGTATAAGGTGTAAGATGTTGGTCTATGCCTAATTTCTGCCATACTATCTTCCAGTTTTCCCAGCAGTTTTTGTCAAATACTGAGTTCCTATCCCAGAAGCTGGAGTCTTTGGGTTTATCAAACACTACATTACTAGTGTCATTTACTACTGCATTTCCTGAGCCTAGCCTATTCCATTGATCTTCCACTCTATTTTTTAGCCAGTACCAGATAGTTTTGATGACTGCCGCTTTATAGTAAAGCTCCAGGTTTGGTACCGCTAACCCACCTTCCTGTGAATTTTTTTTCATTATTTCCCTGGATATTCTTGATTTTTTGTTTTTCCAGATGAATTTTGTTATTATTTTTTCTAGCTGTATAAAATAATTTTTAGGTAGCCTGATTGGTATGGCACTGAATAAGTAAATTAATTTAGGCAGTATTGTCATTTTTACTATATTAGCTCTGCCTATCCATGAGCAATTGATATCTTTCCAATTATTTAGATCTGATTTGATTTGTGTGAAGAGTGTTTGGTAGTTGTGTTCATAGAGTTCCTGGGTTTGTCTTGGCAAGTAGACTCCCAAGTATTTTATATTACCTACCGTTACTTTAAATGGAATTTCTCTTTCTATCTCTTGCTGCTGGACTTTGTTGGTCATGTATAGAAATGTTGATGATTTATGTGGATTTATTTTATATCCTGCTACTTTGCTAAAGTTGTTAATTGTTTCAAGTAATTTTTGACTTGATTCTCGAGGATTCCTTAAGTATACCATCATATCATCTGCAAAGAGTGATAGTTTTGTTTCCTCCTTGCCTATTCTAATTCCTTTAATTCCTTTCTCTTCTCTGATTGCTAAAGCTAACATTTCTAGGACAATATTAAATAATAGGGGTGATAATGGACATCCCTGTTTCACCCCTGATCTTATTGGGAAGGCCTCTAATTTATCTCCATTGCATATAATACTTGCTGATGGCTTTAGGTAGATACTGTTTATTATTCTAAGGAAAGCTCCCCCTATTCCTAAACTCTCTAGTGTTTTTATTAGGAATGGGTGCTGTACTTTGTCAAAAGCTTTCTCTGCATCTATTGAGATAATCATATGATTTTGGTTGGTTTTCTTATTGATGTGGTTGATTATGTTAATAGTTTTCCTAATGTTGAACCAGCCCTGCATTCCTGGTATAAATCCCACCTGGTCATAGTGTATTATCCTGGTGATCACTTGCTGTAATCTCCTTGCTAATATCTTATTTAAGATTTTAGCATCAATATTCATTAGGGAGATTGGTCTATAATTTTCTTTCTCTGTTTTTGCTTTGCCTGGTTTTGGTATCACCACCATATTTGTGTCATAAAACGAATTTGGTAGAACTCCTTCTTCACCTATTTTTCCAAATAATTTGTATAATATTGGAATTAATTGTTCTTTAAATGTTTGGTAAAATTCACCCGTAAACCCATCTGGCCCTGGGGATTTTTTCTTAGGGAGTTCATTAATAGCTTGTTCAATTTCTTTTTCTAATATGGGTTTATTTAAGGATTTTATTTCCTCTTCAGTTAACCTGGGCAGTTTGTATTTTTGTAAATATTCATCCATTTCATTTAGATTGTCAAATTTATTGGCATACAGTTGGGCAAAATATTTCCTAATTATTGCTTTAATTTCCACTTCATTGGTGGTAACATCACCCTTTTCATTTTTGATACTGGTAATTTGGTTTTCTTCTTTCTTTTTTTTAATCAAATTAACCAGTATTTTATCTATTTTATTGGTTTTTTCATAAAACCAGCTCTTAGTTTTATTGATTAGTTCTATAGTTTTTTTGCTTTCAATCTTATTGATTTCTCCTTTAATTTTCAGGATCTCTAATTTAGTGTCTAATTGGGGATTTCTAATTTGTTCTTTTTCTAGCTTTTTAAGTTGCATGCCCAATTCATTAATCTCCTCTTTCTCTTTTTTATTCATGTAAGCATTTAGAGCTATAAATTTTCCCCTAAGCACTGCTTTGGCTGCATCCCATAGATTTTGGTATGTTGTCTCATTATTGTCATTCTCTTGGATAAAGTTATTGATTGTTTCTATGATTTCTTGTTTGGCCCATTCATTCTTTAGAATGAAATTATTTAGTTTCCAATTGATTTTCATTCTACTTTTCCCTGGCTCTTTCTTACATGTAATTTTTATTGCATCATGATCTGAGAAGGATGCATTTACTATTTCTGCCTTTCTACATTTGACTATGATGTTTTTGTGCCCTAATACATGGTCAATTTTTGAAAATGTGCCATGTACTGCTGAGAAAAAGGTATATTCCTTTCTATCCCCATTCAATTTTCTCCAGACATCTATCATGTCTAACTTTTCTAGTAATCTATTCACCTCTTTCACTTCTTTCTTATTTATTTTTTGGCTAGATTTATCTAATTCTGAGAGGGGGAGATTCAGATCCCCCACTAGTATAGTATTACTATCTAATTCCTCTTGTAACTCATTTAACTTCTCCTCTAAGAACTTGGATGCTATACCACTTGGCGCATACATATTCAATATTGATATTACTTCATTATCTATAGTACCTTTAAGTAAGATGTAATTTCCTTCCTTATCTCTTTTAATGAGATCTATTTTTGCCTGCACTTTGTCTGAGATAAGGATTGCTACCCCTGCCTTTTTTACTTTAGCTGAGGCATAATATATTCTGCTCCAGCCTTTTACCTTTACTCTGTGTGTATCTCTCTGCTTCAAATGTGTTTCTTGTAAACAGCATATTGTAGGGTTCTGGTTTTTAATCCACTCTGCAATTCGCTTCCGTTTTATAGCAGAGTTCATCCCATTCACATTCACAGTTATTATTACTGACTGTCTATTCCCCTCCATTCTATTTACCCCCTTTGTACTTTTCCCCCCTTCTTTCACCCTATTCCTCCTCACCGACGTTTTACTTCTTACCCCTGCCTCCCCCAATCTGCCCTCCCTTTTTATCACCCCCCTCTCTTTTCTTTACCCTTTTCTCCCTTGCTTTTGTCCTCCCTTCTCAGTCCCCCCCTTTCCCTTCCCCTTTTGTTTCCCTAAAGAGTGAGTTAAGTTTCTTTATCCCAATGAACGTATATGTTATTCCCTCTTTGAGTCAAATCTAATGAGAATAGGGTTGAAACCATGTTCCCCCCTCCTTTCTTTCCCTCTATTATAATAGGTTTTTTTCCACCTCTTCATATGATATAATTCATCCCATTCCACCTCCCCTTTCCTCTCCTCCCCATAGACTCCCTTTTTATCTCCTTAATTCTTTTGTATCATCACATCAAAGACAATTTATATTTATACCCTCTATATAAAGTCCTTCTCTCTGCCCAAATACATTTACAGTTCTTAAGAGTTATGAGTATTATCTTCCTGTGTAGGGATATAAACAGTTTAACCTAATAGGGTAACTTTTTTTTTCCCCCTCTGTTTACCTTTTTAAACTTCTCTTGAGTCTTGTATGTTGAGATCAAATTTTCTATTCAGTTCTGGTCTTTTCACCAGGAAAGATTGAAAGTCCCCAATGTCATTAAATGTCCATCTTTTCCCCTGAAAGAAAATGCACATTTTTGCTGGGTAATAGATTCTCGGCTGCAATCCAATCTCCTTTGCCTTCCGGAATATCATATTCCAAGCCTTGCGGTCCTTTAATGTTGAAGCTGCCAGGTCCTGAGCAATCCTGACTGTGGCTCCATGATACTTAAATTGCTTCTTTCTGGCTGCTTGGAGTATTTTCTCCTTCACCTGATAATTCTGGAATTTGGCTACAATATTCCTTGGAGTTTTCCTTTTGGGGTCTCTTTCAGGAGGTGATCGATGGATTCTTTCAATGATGATTTTATCCTCTGATTCTATGATATCAGGGCAGTTCTCCTTAATAATTTCCTGGAATATGGTATCTAGATTCTTTTTCTGGTCATGGCTTTCAGGCAGTCCAATGATTCTCAAATTGTCTCTCCTCGATCTGTTTTCCAGATCAGTTGTCTTTCCAATGAGGTATTTCACATTTTCTTCTATTTTTTCATTTTTTTTATTCTGCTTGACCGATTCTTGGTGTCTCATGGATTCCTTTTCTTCCAACTGTCCCACTTTAATTTTTAAGGCATTGTTTTCTTCAGTGAGATTATGCACCTTTTTTTTCCATTTGGCTAAGTGAATTTTTTAAGGTATTGTTTTCTTCAGTGAGATTATGTACCTTTTTTTCCGTTTGGCTAAGTGAATTTTTTAAGGTATTGTTTTCTTCAGTGAGATTATGCAGCTTTTTTTCCATTTGGCCAAGTGAATTTTTTAAGGCTTTGTTTTCTTCAGCTTCCTTTTCTAAGCTGCTGATTCTTTTTTCATAGTTTTTTTGTGTTGCTTTCATTTCTCTCCCCATTTTTTCTTCTACCTCTTGCAATTGATTTTTAAAATCCTTTTTGAGCTCTTCCAGGAAGGCTTTTTGTTCTTGCGACCAATTCACCTTCCCTTGTGAGGCTTCAGATGTAGACAATTTGAGGCTATTGTCCTCATCTGAGTTTGTGTTGGCTTCTTCCCTATTGATACAGAAGCTCTCAATGGAGAGGGCTCTTTTTTGCTTCTTACTCATTATTGCAGCTTATTTATTTATTCTTTAAGTTGAGGTCTGCTCTGGGGGCACCAGGGTCCCTGTTTTGGGCTTCTTGTGCAGGTGTATAGGTGCTGTGTGACCGGGCTTTTACTCTGAGGCCTTTATGGTGTGTGGAGATCCCCTGTCCTGCACTTCCTGTCTGATTGTGCTCGGCCAGCCAGGCGCCAGACCCCGGCGTCTGATCCCGCCGTTGGTGGCCCTCTCGGCCGGTGCAGGTAAGTTTTTCCACTGTCCTTCTTGGCCACCAGATTTTTGAACCAGGTTCCGGGAGCCTCCGTTGTTCGGCTGTGACCAGCAGCTCCTGCTGATTTGCCCCGACCCCCTCGGCGCTGGGTTGCTGCCCTGCGCTGGGCCTCCCTTTTGCCCGAGTCAGACCGACCTTTTCCTGAAGTCTTCTAAATTATCTCTGGTTGGAGGACTGTGTCTCTCTGTCTCTTTGCAGGTTCTGTAGTTTCAGAATCCGTCCAGAGGCTTGATTTAATGTTCGTTTTGAGGGAACAGAAGGAGAGCTCAGGCAGCTTGCTGCTTCCTCTCCGCCATCTTGGCTCCGCCCCCCTATTCCTCACTCTTGTAATGTGGTTGGTGCACGCTATGATGATGATGTTATTACATATACTTTTCTGATGATATCCTTTATACCTATAAGCTTCTGTATAAATTCTTCATTTGTAATGCATTACAACCTGCTCCTACCCACCCCCATTTTTGTTCAAGACATCTTCAACATAATTTCTTGGAAGAATGTAACAGTTTTTTTTTTGGAAGCAGTTGGAGTTAAGTGACTTGTCCAGAGCCACACAGATAGTAAGTGTCTGAGGCAGGATTTGAACTCAAGTCCTCCCAGCCCCAGGCCTAGCACTCTATCCACTGTACCACCTAGCTGCCCTGAATGTAGCACTTTTGACTTGAAGCCATCCAGTTCCACTAGAGCTATATTGATATTAAAAATATGGTTCTTTGTTTCAGACAGAAATTTGTAGTTATTAACGAAATTATGCTCTCTCCCTGAGGTAACTCGGCCTTCTCTCTTTTTCCCATTCACTGGTGGGTCCAGGCTATTGCATTTTCAGTGTCTAAGATATAATACTGATGATTGAGCTCTTTAGCATGCCATCCAACTGTACGCCATAGCAACAGCAGCAAAAAGCCGTATATTATTTAGTTTTTCCTCTGTGAATATGATGAAGTGGTTTGGGAGCAACTATATTCAAGTATTCCTAAGTAATACATTGTTCTCTCATGATCTCATTTGTAAGTTTTTATTTCCAAAATTAGATTGTAAACTCTTTGAGAGCAGGGAGTGGTTTGTTATACCTTTGCTATGCACTAGATGACTAGAGTGGCTAGAGTGCTGGTCTTTGAGTTAAGAAGATCTGAGTTCAAATCTGGCCTCAGACAGTTACTAAACAAGTCACAATCCTTTTTGCCTCAGTTTTCCTCATGTATAAAATGAGCTGGAGAAGTAAATGGCAAGCTACTCCAGTATCTTCACCAAGAAAACTTCAAGTGGGGTCAACAAAGAGTTGGACATGACTAGAATGACTAAGTAACACTAAAAAACCAATGTACTAACCATGTTATATTTCCAGTGTGTAAGTTTTGCTTGATTGTTATTGGTTGAAAAAAGAGCTTTAGGGCCGCTAGGTGTCACAGTGGATAAAGCACTGGCCCTGGATTCAGGAGTACCTGAGTTCAAATCCCACCTCAGACACTTGACACTTACTAGCTGTGTGACCCTGGGCAAGTCACTTAACCCCCATTGCCCCGCAAAAAAAAAAAAAAGAAAAAAGAAAAAGAGCTTTAGAAGCAATAGTGTAATTCCATGTTAAATAGTTGAAAGAAAACTATGGAATCACTTCGATTGAAAAGTTTTGGGATGTAAAAGTCCATAAGGTCAACATTAAAACTGATGGAGGAGGCCGAAAGGGTTAACAGATAACCTCTCAATAGTAGCTATCAATAGTACCTAAAAGGGGTTAACTGGAAAACCTAAGACCCGAGCTCTAATTTAGATCTGAGCTCCACAAGAGGCTATAATTTTTGTGTGTGTGTGAGGCAATTGGGGTTAAGTGACTTGCCCAGGGTCACACAGCCAATAAGTGTCAAGTGTCTGAGGCTGGATCTGAACTCAGGTCCTCCTGAATCCAGGGCCAGTGCTCTATCCACTGTGCCACCTAGCTGCCCCCAAGGGGCTATAACTTAACAGACCCCAGCTCCAAAAGGGATTAATGGATAACTTAAGACTTGGGCCTTCATTAATACAAGTCAGGGCCTAGGTTCTTCTTGTTACCCACATTAATCACCACTCATAATAAGAACATAAAGAGGCAGGTCACAGAGACCCTAACTACAACAAAAACAGAGACAGGCTATAGAAATCCTAATTGATAAATATTAATACCCTGAAACTAGGCCTGGGAATGAAAAACATAGGGACACTCTGACCTTGGCAAGTTGAGGTAACATATGCAGAAAAGGCCAGATTTGTCCCCAGCTCACATTATGACGAGTAAATCCCCAAAACACACGTCCAGGAAAAAGGTACCCACCTGGGGGTTGGCCTAGGATACCAGGAACTCTCAATTAGGATAAACCTTCCCTTGTACCCCCCTAAGGTGGAGATTATTATAATGAGACTGATAATCAATTTATCCACACTATAACTATAACTGTCTTTTCTTTCCCAATTTGAGAGATACCTTTCTCTTTTGGGTGCTCTCCCCATGGTCACTCACAGTTTTGCAATAAAACTTGGGAAACCGAGTCACTGAGTCTTGTAATTATTTTGAGGCGCCTCATGATCAATTTGATCATCCTAATTCCATCCCACATCAAAACAACCTGTGTATCACTTTCTGCCAACTAACTGCTCTGAGAATATCATTATTTCTTGGTGGAGGGGGGCAGAGAACAGTATCATTGATCACATTTGCTTAGTTCAACAGTGTGTAGAAAAAAATATATGGTCATTTTCTACTGAGTTCATCTTTGTCACAATAAAAGTACCTCATGTTTAGCTAACCCACCCCCTTTTTTTCCTAAAGCTGTACACTATGGATTCATTAATCTCTTTACCTATACATATTCAATAAAATCTCCCTAATTGGAAGTAAGATTAGTGGGATTTAGTGAAAATTTTGCTCTCTGAAGTAGGCTAAATATACCCCCAGGAGTCTCATTTACATGCTCAATTTGCTTACAAACCCTTTATTCATAGATAATATAAAAGTTTGCTTCAGTCCAGGTCAAATTAACACTAATTCCAAATGAATAATGTATTTACTAAATATATTCAAATTTTTAATCACCTTTGACCAGATTTATGAATAAGCTCTGCCTTGATAATTGGCTTAGCTTTTAATGAAACAATATACGAATCTTTCATAGTTTCAGGTTGCCTGGGTCAAATAGTTGGTGACAACAGTCATAACTCTTTTCTGCTGGATCAGAGAGAGGCCAGTTCATTTGTCCCTCAAATTCTGGTACTATAAAAATAGACTGGGATCAGTTACTTTACAACAATGTGATGAAATAAAGACCTGCAAATTATCTAGAAATAGGTATGTTGCAATATAACATACTAATTTATAATAACTCACATTTATTCTGACAGTATGCAATTAGGCACTGGGAAGTAGGGAGAAATTTCATTATTATAATTTGTACTCTAATATGCATCTGGATCCTTGAAATTCACATTTGTTGGTCCTTCCATCCATACCCATTCACCACTCTCATTGTCAGCAGGAAGTTGTGGAGTTTTTTGCCCTTAATTAAAATAATATAATATATACTAACTTAAGGAATACTTTCATTAGCCTTTATTAGAAGTCCGACATGACATGTTCCTGAGTGTTATACCTATGTCTGTTTCTCTCTTTATCTATCTCCCTTTTCCTGAGAGAGTTAAGATGCTTTTCCCTGACAAACTTAAAAAAAAGAGATCCATAGTTTATCTGTTTATAGTGATAAAGACCAAATGCTGGTTAATGTCCACAACAGATAAGTTAATTATTGTGCTTTTTTGGAAACTATTTTCAAAATTAAATGTTAAGTTAAGGCCTTCAGCCTTGACCAGGAAGATGTGTTCCCAGAGCTAACTATCTTGACCTGGTTTCCTGATCTGCAAGGAGAATTTTTGAAAATTCAAGCATCTGGTAAATACTTCAGTTATATGGCATATTGGGAGGATGAAATAGTGCTTAATAGATGCTTGTTGACTGACTCCAAGATTATTAACTCTTTAAAAATATAATAGAAGGTAAACTAAGATTCAAAAGTTTTTATTCCAAAATTTTAAATAGAAATGTACTGTTTCCCTAAAATATGTTATACGTCTTTCTACTTTAGTAAACACACTGTAATTTACATTATTTGGCCTTTTCCTGATGGCCTGTGGTCATCATTATAATTAGTGCTTTGTACTTTAAACATAGATTTCAGATATTGGACTGAATCTCTTTGGATCCCAGAAGTATAGCTTGGAATTTGCTTTTTTAAATAAGTCCTTCATGGTCACCTTGTTTTCCTGACTCTTTCTTGTTTAAGTAGAATGTATAATATGCATTTATGACCTTGTCAGTAAGTCATGATTTTCTTTCACAAGCATTGTTTATGAATAGCATCATCCTGCATTATTTTCTTGCTTAGAATTTACATCTACATTGATTTTTATTAGTGTCCTTTGAATTTTCAGCAGTATTCAAAATATTTAATTTCATCATCAGCAACCATTTAAATTTCTAATCTGCTTTAACTTATCTAGGTTGCTTGCATTTCACTTCATGGGAAAAGAATCATCCCACTAAAATACATTGAAGACTTTTTAAATTATTGCAACCATAGTCATTAATGGGACTTTGTACCTAACGTGATCTTTCAGTTTCTAGGTCTCCAGTGGTGTTCCATACTTGAGGATCCTGGATAATCAATATTTATTTTACTTATAAAATAGAAACTCCTTTAATCTCTTTTCTATGCATAGTATCTTGAATCTACAGGTTGATGGAGGTAGGTGGTGATTCAGTGGCTAGATCACTGGGCCTGGAGTCAGGAAGACCTGGGTTAAATCCAACCTCAGACATTTGCTAGCTTTGTGACCCAGGGCAAATCACTTAACCTGCTTTGCCTCAGTTTCCATATCTAGGACATGAGCTAGAGAAGGAAATGGCAAAACATTCAAGTATCTTTGCCAAGAAAACCCCAAATGGGGTCATGATTGAAAGGACTGAATATCAACACATGGTTGTTTTGATTATTCATATAAATAGAAGACTGATTCATGAATCTGTTAATAGTAATTCTTCCTTGATAATGGATGCTAACGGGTATTTAGTCTTTGCCCACATGTAACAGGGAAAAGCTGTTCTTATATGAATCTACCATGTTTGCCATGCTCAAAACTTAAGGAAGAGAACTTTTTTTTATATCTGCTTTGACACCATTTTGGGAGTGTTTTTCAGGTTATAAATTGATGATATGTAATGCCTTGTGAGAAGTGGGAACCATGTCTTTATTATTACATCATTGTAAAATTTAGAATTACTAGGGACCAGAGAGATTATGTGATCTTCCCCTCCCAACCTCCCATTTTATAGATAAGGAAACTGAAACCTAGAGAGGCAGTGATTTATCCAACATTACATGCCCTGCTTCTCCCTTCCAGAGTTTCCAGGGCTCGGTAAAGAGAATTTGCTCTGCATATTTTTTTGTTTGTTTGTTTTTGTGAGGCAATTGGGGTTAAGTGACTTGCCCAGGCTCACACAGCTAGTAAGTGTTAAGTGTCTGAGGCTGGATTGGAACTCATGTCCTCCTGAATCCAGGGCCAGTGCTCTATCCACTGAACCACCTAGCTGCCCTGCTCTGCATATTTACTGAGAAGACTCAGAATTCTAATAACTATATTTTTTCATAATCTAAAGTCTCAGGCAAGTAAACTTTTCTAACTCCAAACTACTGGGGATCTGTATTCTAGAAAATGTTAAAAGGTAAGAGTGATATTAGATGATGTATTTTTGTTAGTGAGGAGGAAAATGTCTCCCATCTCTGAAGTATATTTAGCATTTCAGAGAGTTATGTCTTTATGCTAATTGGAGTTGGTTAGGATATTGTCTGGAATATATTTTCTTGTTTTATAAAATTAATGGGAGATACAAATAAAGCATGAAAAAGAACCTTTTGTGTGGCTATTTACTTTAGTAATTTTTAGAAATTGAGGGCAAGATATGGTAGTTAAGGCTGTTTTCCCATCTACAGAAGAATTAACAAAGGAAGATGAAATAAGTCTCAGGTGAGAGAGGGCCCTCGGTTCTGAGATTTGCTATTCACATTGGTCTCTAACAAACATAATTAATTTCATGATTCTAAGACTTCAAATCCAGGCTGTCCTCTTATTTAATTTGGTTAGTAAACTGGGAAATTGGCTTATATAAATTGTAAAATGCAACAAATCTTGTAGGTTTCATGGGCTTATGGGTAGATTAAAGTGCCAAGAGATTCTTCCCAGGAGTGATATCAGAGGAGTCAGTATTCCCAACTCAACCAAATGCCATAATTAAATAACCCATAAAGACATCTTGCTAGGAAGTGAAATAAATCTAAGATATATCCCTGTAAACAATGGGCTCGTTGTTCATCACAACATAGAAAATATTCTAATCATTGTGCAAAATTTAGATTATTGATTTTTTGAAATTGTGCTCATTTATATGCTTGCTGTTGTATTATCATCTATGTACCATGTGCCATATATTCCTCCTTCCATGCTTGTTAATTTGTTGTATTTGTTATTATTTATGCTGATGGATTTTTTAGGCTCTTTGAAGGAAGGAACCTTGTTATTAATATGGTATTATGAAGGTAGGCACCCCTGATTAAAGGTCTAGCAGGCTAACAGTAATGCACCGTTCCATATTTGATGGATTACTAATCCTGAGGTACATTAATGGTTGAACCTGGAAGAACAGCAAACACATGGGAAATGAGACAGATTTATTTGCATTTCCATAGCTTTCTCTTATCACTGATGATAATAGTTGATCTATCATATTTGAACACTTTTTATTCAACCTCTTTATTTTAATATGCTTTCCTTTCATTGTTCTTCTTCCCCAACTCTGAACAATAACAACAAAAACAACCCAAGAAATCAAACCCCAATACTAAACATGCATAGTCCTGTAAAACAAATTCCAACACTGGCCATGGCTAAAAATGCATATCTTTTAAGTTCATAACCTCTCAGATAAGAGGTAACTGGCATATTTTATCTTCAATCCTCTGGACTCCTGGTTTATTGTGTATTTGTATTGTCCAGAGTTCTAAAGATGCTCAGTTATTTTTTTTCTTTGATGCTGCTGTCTTTGTATAAATCATTCTCCCAATTCTGCTCACTTTGTTTTGCATCAGTTCATAAATATCTTAGTTTTCTCTGAAATTGTCCATCTTGTCTGTCTGTCTTTCTTTCTCTGTTTCTTTCTTTCTTTCTTTTCTTTCTTTCTTTGCAGGGCAATGAGGGTTAAGTGACTTGCCCAGGGTCACACAGCTAGTAAGTGTCAAGTGTATAAGGCTGGATTTGAACTCAGGTCCTCCTGAATCTAGGGCCAGTGGTTTATCCACTGCGCCACCTAGCTGCCCCTATCTTGTCATTTCTTAATATTACATTGCATTCTCATGTCTTTATTTGTTTAACCATTACTCTGTAGAGGAATTACCACTTAGTTCTCAGTTTGGAATCACTAGGAAAAGAGATGCTATAAATACTTTTATACATATAGGTAATTCTTCTGTATCTTTGATCTATTTGGAGTTTAGGCCTAGTAACAGTATAGCTGGGTCAAAGGGTATGAACAGTTTACTAATCTTTGACGCATAGATCCAGTTTCCTTACATTGGAAACTTAACACATCTATAATAAATCATATATATTGGTGTTGACACTTGAGAAGGTAAGACTGACTCATTGCTTTTTGTAGATGACTTAATTTTTAAAAAGTTCTCAGGGGTCAGTTTCAAGATGACTTAAAAAAAGAGAAGATTCCAAGGGAATAGTGTGATAGGAACTGGGCCTATGATTTCACTGTCATAGGGAATGCCCTGCATCAAGAAACTGCCTTTACCATTATAGGTTGGCAGTTTTTCTTATAATCTTAGAGAATGCCAAGAACCCTGAAAAGTCAAGTGACTTGCCTAGGGTCACTTAGACAATATATGTCAGAGATGGGACTTTAGCCCAGGTTTTCCTTTTTACCCTTCAGAAGATGCCACAAGAATGGGAAAGATCACAGCAGCATTGCTGTTGTTGTTCAGTCATTTTCAGCCATGTCTGACTCTTCCTGACCCACTTTGTGGTTTCCTTGGCAAAGATAATGGAGTAGTTTACCACTTCCTTCTCCAAATCATTTTATAGATGAGGAACCTGAGGCAAACAGGGTTAAGTAACTTGCCCAGGGTCATACAGCTAGTAAGTACCTAAGGCTGGATTTGAATTCAGGGCCTCCTGACTCTGGGGCCTGTGCTCTATCCACTGTACCACCTAGCCTGCACAACAAGAAGCATTATGACCTCAATTTACAACCCAAAATTCAACAAAATTCAATAACCATTTAAGAAACACCTTTAATATTCATTATATATGTAAGAGCTAACTAATTATTGCATTAATAATTACTTCTTTTTGGCCTGGACTATTAATTTAATTACTATAGAGAACCCTCACTACCATTGCATATACATACACACATACTCACACATGCATGTATATAATGGATATATATGTACACATGCATAAATATGTAACACATATATACAACACACATGTGTGCGTGTGTATATACTTACACAATACATAGATTCATACCTACCTAAATACATACATACATACATACATGCATACACACTTACTTTTCCTGCAATTTTGAGAGGTTAGGGGATTTGCCCAGGGTCATAATAATCCACAATGTATGTTTTACATTAATTAACCAACAATAATTGTTATATTAACTACCATATTGAGAATATTTGGTATAATGTTATTGAAGCCAAGAACTATGGGACTGTGCTTGTTAGTCTTATGAAAACTAGAAGGGCTGGAGCCAGAGCATGGGAGTTCAAATGCCATCAATTGTGCTATTTACTCCTCATGTGGCTTTTTATTAGGGATCTGCCTTGTTTCCCTTGTGGCAATTTTGTAATCCATTTACCTTTATCTGCTTGCAATATAGAGTAGATAATGGCTCACCCCTTCCCCCATTTTCCTTTAGCCAGAACACTAATGGCCCCCAGTGAGTCATGTTCACTAGAATGAGGAGGAAATGACTCTAATTATGTATATGCTACTAATTCAGCCAATGAGCAGGTATTTATTAAGTACTTACTCTACTTCACACACAGTGATAGGAGCTGGTCATACAAAGAAGGGAGGACTTGAACCCAGGTTTTGCTGGCTTTGAAACCAGCGCTCCGTCTACTCTGCTCCCACATGCCACGTCCAACAGACAATTTGTATGCAATGCTTTACTCCTCCTCAAATGGTGTTTGCTGATACTTTGAGGGGAAAAACTGAAAAAAAAAATTAGTGCATCATTTCAAAATATTTTATTTTTAACTATCTTAGTGGATAACCAGCATAAGAAAAATAAATTATATTTTAAAACACATGATGGTTAATTATAACATACTAGATTAAAAAAAGAAATTTACATGATAAATTTATTACATATTAGAAAGTGATAGCAAGTTGTACATAATAGATTTTCAGTTTCATATGCAGTTATCTTTTAAAATTATACTTATGTTATAGAAATGCTTGTTTTATTCCATATATTAAAAATAAAATTTAAAATGTGAAAAAAGAGTAGATAAAAGAAGAGGTCAAACTAAATTATAAATACATTATAATACCCAGAGAATTACTGTATTCTTGACCAGAGACAGGATGGTAGAGTGGAAAGTATACTTAGAAGTCAGATGAGTCAAATTCAAATCCCAGCCATGCTGCTTACTATCTGTGTTACCTTGGCAAGTCACATAATCTCTGTGGGTCTTAGTTTCCTTATCTCTAAAATGAGTTGATCTCTAACGTCCCTTCTAATTAAAAATTTGTGATCCTATCATTCTTTTTCTTTTTTTTAAGTGAGACAATTGGGGTTAAGTGACTTGCCCAGGGTCACACAGCTAGTAAGCGTTAAGTGTCTGAGGCCGGATTTGAACTCAGGTACTCCTGACTCCAGGGCCGGTGCTCTATCCACTGCGCCACCTAGCTGCCCCGATCCTATCATTTTTGATCCTCTGACTACTTGTTTGTGACCTCTTCCCTAAAGGGAATTTTTGGTACAGTTTTTATTGTTGTCTTAGATGAAGAGGTGGCTATCGTCCTTGCAAAGGCCAACGCTTTACATATGCACTTGATCCCATTTTCTTCTGACTTCTCCAGCAGGTTGCCCTAATAATCACCTTTTCCTCTCTCTAATATCAGTTTCTATCTAATAGCTTGTTTTCTGCTGCCTACAAATAAACTCCTATCTCCTTCATCCTTTAAAAAAAACAAATAAACAAAGAAAAACTTTTCATGATCATTACCTATCTTCCTATATCACTCATCCTCTTCTCTGCTAAACCCATACACACTAAGTGCTTCCATTTCAACTCTTCTTACTCTATTATTCTAAACCCTCTGAAATCTACCCTTTGACCTCCTCATTTAACTGAAAATGTTCTCTCCAAAGTGACCAGTGATTTCACTCTTTAAAAAACATCCTTCCAGATGATTTATTTTTTAAAATAGATTTTTATTGATAGCTACTGTTTTTATGCCCCCTAGGATCCCTCCATGTCCCTCCCACTCTCCCTTTTCAGAGCACCATCTATAATAAGAATGATTGTTTTTATTTTCAAAGTCCTTTTTGAGCGCTTCTATGGCTTGAGACCAATTCATATTTTTCTTGGGAGCTTTGGGTGTAGGAGCTTTGCCTTTGTTATCTTCTTCTGAGGGTGTAGTTTGATCTTCCTTGTCACCAAAGAAACTTTCTAGGGTCCGAATTTTTTCTGTCTGCTCATTTTCCTAACCCCTTTCTTGACTTTTAATTCCTTCTTAAAATGGGACACTACTGGGGCAGCTAGGTGGCACAGTGGATAGAGCACTAGCCCTGGAGTCAGGAGTACCTGAGTTCAAATCCGGCCTCAGACACTTAACACTTACTAGCTGTGTGACCCTGGGCAAGTCACTTAACCCCAATTGCCTCACTAAAAAAAAAAAAAATGGGACACTGCTTCCAGGATGCACTATCCCAAGCTTTAGGGGGTCCAAGGTGGTACGATTTAAAGAGAGGCTTGTTCCCCACTCCCCCGGCCCAGATATTTAAATCTAGTCCGAATCTGCCTTTTAAGCTTGAGTTGTCATCACTAACTGCTTTTGGAACATCTTGAACTGGATTCTTGTAGGTATCCCAAAATCAACATGGTCAAAACAGAATTTGTCATCTTTTCTCTCAAACTGTCCCATTTTCTGAAGTACATTTTCCATAAGATGAAGTCAGTATATCCATTTTCAACACAGATGGATGTCAAAGCACAGGTCTTACCATCTTAATTTCCTGTGACTCAAACCCACCATTTTAGCCCCAGTGCACATTAGTACCCTTCAAACACTATGTGGTTCAGCCTGGTCTTCTTTCTATTCTTTGTACCCTGTTCAGCCTCCATTCCTTGTTACTGCTTGTCTTGTGTCTGGAATGTCCACTTGCTTTATTTTCACTTCTTGGCATCTCTATTTTCCTTCAAAGCTCATCTCACTTCAGGGTCTGCTTTCCATGGGAAGCCTTCCCTGATCCTCCCAGGGACAAAATTATCTGACATTTATTTTGTATGTATTAATATGCAAATTATATGCAAAGGCAGCATGATCTAGCAGATAGAGAGATGGCCTCAGATCCAGGAGAAAAAAGGAAGGAGAAAGGAAAGAAGGAAGAAGCATTTATTAATTCACTGTGCTAAGTAAATATCATCTCATTTGATCCTCACAACTCTTTGAAGTAGGTGCTATTATTATCCTCATTTTATAATTGGGGAAACTGAGTCATAGATTAAATGACATCCAGCTTCCTCTAGAAAGACCTTGATTCAGGTCCCACCTCTGACACATGATAGGGTAAGGGGCTCAACCTCTCAATGCTCTAGGCAATTTGCAGAGGTGCTGAACTGCAATGGTAGGGGAGTTTCTTCACCAGAGTCCCCTATATTAGTTTAATCACAGGTCCAAGTTTCTAACTCTATGTTTTATATATATTTACATATGTGCATGTATCCCCCAGAAGAATGTAAACTCCTTGAGGACAGGCATAGTTTCATTTTTATTTTTTTATCCCCTTAGCATCGTACCTGGCAGAAGATATTTAATAAAGGCTTGCTTAATTAATTTTTCTAATTTGATCTTGTGTTATTTTTAGTTTTGAATTCTTTCCCACCTATTGAGAAGTCAAAGAAAAACAAAACTTCTTTCTTTGTACCCTCTTTTATGCACTTATACTGTTCTACGCAACATAATTATTTGTCTATGTCTTCTGTTTACCTACTAGAGTATAAGCTCTGTGAGGACAATGATTGTGACCTCTTTATTTTTTTTTAATTTTGCCCCAAACCTAGTGCACTTGGGAAAAATAGTACGTTAGGGCAAAATGAGGGACATGCTGATTTTCAAAGATTAATGTGCTGGCTGTGAGGTAGTGACATTGACATACTGAAAGATTGTTGATTGGACCAGTGCAGGGCATTAGGTTTTGGGAAAAACAGAAAAAAAAAAACAAAGGACAGAATATCTCTCCTCATGGAGCTTACACTGAAGTAGCTAGATAGAAGATAGAGACAAACGATTATATTTTGTACAACAGTATAAGTGCACAAAAGGGGATACAAAGAAATTTCTACATGAGACTCAAGGAAAAAGATTATTTCTAGCTGAGTGATAAGGGAAGAACTTTCATGGAGGTGGTGGCATTAGAGCTGAGCTTTGGAGTATCGATAATATTTCTACAGGTGGAAATGTGTGGTTGAGGGCTTAGGGAGGCAAGGACGTTCCAAGAATTGAGAGCAGTATAAACAAAGGCAAAGCAGTGGGAACGTACAACGTATAGAGACAGAAGTTAGTCCAATTTGGCTAGTTTAGAATATATGGAGTGGAAAAAAAGATTGTGGCATACCTTTGGAAAGGAAGATGACTGTGTTCTGGAACTGTGTTCTTTGATTTAAAAAAAATACTACATAAAAACAAAGAAAATCAATAGTGTTTTATTTGTGACTTTATTGGTAGCAAAAAATATTATCTGCTCTGTCCCTAGGATTAACCTATGATGTTTTATACTGTGTCTGAGTTTTATACTATGCTCTTAAAGAATGATTGAGCCTTTTACAGCATTTTTATAGCATCAAAATATTTGGCCTCAGTGGCTTATTTTAAAGGATGTAGTTGGATTCTTTCCTGCTGGGAAGGGAGTGCTTCAGAACTGAGCACAATTTTGAAGCTAAATCTTGCACATTGGAAACAAAGGACCTGTTCTGACTAGAGATTGTTGGTACCAGACTTTAAAGCACAGGAAGGTAATACACAGTTCTTGATAGCATACTATTTACCTGTGCTGCTTCAAATGTAAACTACACAATATCCCAGTGGTCTGGTATCCTTACCAGGACCCAGTAACCTGCTCAAAAACCTCTGTGCAATTTGTTGTTATCCCTCTATTTTCTTTTTAATATGTTGAAAGTGGGGCAGCTAGATGGCGCAATGGATAGAGCACCGGCCCTGGAGTCAGGAGTACCCGAGTTCAAATCTGGCCTCAGACACTTAACGCTTACTAGCTGTGTGACCCTGGGCAAGTCACTTAACCCCAATTGCCTCACTAAAAAAAAAAATGTTGAAAGTAGTTTTCAAATTTTATATTTCATCAGCCATTAGTACACATGACAGTGCAGTGTCTGATCAAGGTGGTTTCCTCATAATATCCTTCATCAAATAATGACCAAATCCTACTGTGAAGTCACCCCTAAAATTGGGAGAACAACATCAGTAGGGGCTTGAACCAGTGGCAGGGACTATCCATCCTCTCAGCCTCCTTAAGGGTACCAGAGAACACACTGAGATTAGGGTGAAATGTAATTTACCTTATTAATCAGCAATGGAGACCACAGTAATCAGTGTCACACTTGCTGGAGCACTGATTCATTTTTCAAGTATAGAACATCTAAATATTGTTTCTACCAAACTAAATCTCACCAAAATATGGCAAGCCATTTTCTTCTCCAGCTCATTTTGCAAATAATGAAAATCAGGGTTAAGTGACTTCCCCAGGGTCACACAGGTAGCAAGTGTCTGAGAGCAAATATGAATACAGGTCTTCCTGACTCCAGGCCCAGTGTTCAATTCACTGCACCATTTAGCTGCTCCAGTTGGGTGTTTTCACCAAGCCCATTAAAGTGTTTAAAGGGGTGTGTTGACATTTCTCTCTTAATGAAGAGGAGGATGTATAGAATGTAAGTTTCATGAGAGCAGGGGCTGTGCTTGGAACAGAGTAGGTACTTAAATGGAGGTACTTTGAATTGAGGTGGAGAGAGTTAAATTCCCTGCTCCTTACTATCTGTGTAATTTGGGCTTTTCACATATTTAGGGGGAAAAAACAACCCATGTCTTATGTCATCTCCAATCTAAGTATTACAAGTTCATTCAGATGTTTTTAATCTTATACTAGCTTTGTGACTATGTCACATAACTTGTCCTCAGTCTCCCCATTCGTAAGAGGTGATGATACCTATGATAACTATTCAATAGGTTGTTAATAGTTTCAAACAAGATAAGGTGTGTAAAGTGCTCTGTAAACCTTAAAGATGTACAGTATTATTCTCACATCCTTTTATTCTCTTCTATCCACATTTTAGCTTGTTACTTTTTTTGGGGGTGGGGAGCAATGAGGGTTCAGTGATTTGCCCAGAGTCACACAGCTAGTAAGTATCAAGTGTCTGAGGCCAAATTTGAACTCAGGTCCTACTGAATCCATGGCTTGTGCTCTATCCACTGTGCCACCTTGCTGCCCAGCTTATTACTCTTAAGAACAGAAGCTGAAAGGGAGTTTCAGCTCTTGTTATTCAATAATTTGTTGAGCACTTATTGGTAGTTCAATGTAAACTTGACATTTTTATCCTAAACATTCATAGTTTGGCTCCCTCTTAAATGTGGTTCTTTAAGTTAATACTTTTGAACTATACAAGCGCATATTTTCTTGGGAACTTATTTAGGTGAAACTTTGTTATTAAACGAGGCATTTATCCATTTGCTAAAGGCAGGTAAAATTTCACAGGTAGATCATTAAAGGTAGAGATGTTATTCACCTAAATTGCTGAAGCGACATGTCTAAAAGGAAGTCAGCATCTTGAAACTGAGTAATTAAAGTGATGTATAGAGGAAAAAAAATATTTTTTTTAAAGAGAACAGTTTACCTAAGGGTCATAGGAGAGCTTTAAGGGTCTTAGAGATCATCTAAACATTTACAGGTGAGACAAACAAAGTCTAGGGATGATTTGAAGTGCCTCACAAGTCCCTACCATCCCAAGTTAGTTTGGGTGGAGAGTATACAGGTCCATAAGAATATTATATTTAGGCTTTGCTTTATCAAAACTCTTTTTCATACCAATATTTTGTTAAGAGCTACAGACATTTCCTCCCCTTCTTTGTCTTTGTAAAACAAGATGGAAAGACTGTGTACCTCAGTTTCTAAGTAGTTCTAAAATCTTGTAACTAATCTTTAAAGGAGCTGAGAATAGACACCTCCATTCCTAACTAATAGGAAAACTAAAGCAAGGAGCATTTTGAATATACCATCATGTGACCAATCTAGTTAGATGTGGAAGGTAGCTTCTGAAAGGTGGCATTTTAAAACAGGTTAAACAGAAGCTGTTGCCTCTGAAGGAAAGAGAAAAAGAGGAAGATGCCACTCTCTCGAGGCCGTGGAAAACCACTGTGATTCACACGTGTAAATCTTTATTACCCTTTCATCTACTCACGGATTTTAGTTATTGAAGGCAAAGGGTGATTTCCCCAGGTGGTGAAACATGAGTTCACCCTTGCCAAATCAAAATTTTCTATTAATTAGTGCTATAGTATTGAGTAATGGATCTTACAGGTCATATATAGTCCACCTCCCTCATTTTGCACAGGAGAAAATTGAGGCCCAGATAACATTTAAATGACCTGCCAAAGCTCACACAGATTGTGAGTGACAGAGCCTTGATTTGAATCCAAGTCCCTTAAGTCCAAATCCTATTTTTCTTTCATAAAACTGCATGCATTGCTTCCTTCCTTTTCCAGTCTTCTTCCCCTCCCCAACTTCTCCCCCTTCCCCCCAGCTGATAATGTGCTATGTTACTATAGTGATCATACAGGCAGAGGATGGTTAGAGTCACAAAATATGCCTTCTGTGTTTTGGTGCCAGCTTTTAAAAATAGCTGTTCAGAATTTCTGTACATCTGAGATTCAGAATTTGTCATTCATTTGAAAAAGTCTGCTAAAATCTGTCAGATGCTTGCGGCCATTACACCTGGTTCATGTGATTTGCACGTTTTTCAACGCACAGAGAAAGAGGGGCATGATGTAAATAAACACTGAGATAAAAGGAATTCGGGGCTCACTCTTGACATAAATTGGAGCTTGGCTGGCGATGAACTCGTTTTTCTTGGTCAGCTTTACAACCCAGAGTAGAAACCAGACTGTGGGATGATTATATTTTTGATTTATCTGCTAATCACTATCTCTTATTAAAAAAAAAAAGGGCAGCTAGGTGGCACAGTGGATGGAGCACCGGCCCTGGAGTCAGGAGGACCTGAGTTCAAATCCGGCTTCAGACACTTAACACTTACTAGCTGTGTGACCCTGGGCAGGTCACTTAACCCCAATTGCCTCACTTAAAAAAAAAAAAAAGACACACACACCAGTATGCGTTCTTAGTGTCTAAAATCTCTTTCTTTGAGAACAGTCTTTTTATTTCCACATCAGAAAAGCCCCATATTACCCCCAAAGCCTTGAACAATTGAAATTATTACACAGGACTAAGTATGGTGATACCTGGCTTGCTGCTTAGCCATAGAAACCGTGATCCAAATGGGGACAGTTTTCTCTTGAGAGTCTGTCCTAAGGCCTAGACATGCTTGTTTTACTTCGGTTGCAGTGGGGAAAAATGGAGCAAGATGTGGGTTCAGGCCCTGGCTCTGTGGCTTTGGCTGTATGACTCCAGCAGCCACTTGGCTTACTGGAGCCTCAGTTTCTCCTACTGCCTTGGGATTGTCACAATATGAAAATGAAATGAGATAGTGGTAAACCAGATCCAAGTTATCATTCCTCCCCACACCCAGTTGCTAGAAGTCATTAACAGTTAGCTGTTAATGATTCTAGTTCCTTGCTGAGCTGATTTTACTAATTGGAGATATACCTGAATAAGGAAACAAGTTATTTACATTTTCTTCAGCTGCTTAAAAATTTCCAGGATTTCTGTTGTTTATATGAGAAACACATTTTGCTTCTGTTTCTCAAAGGAGGTTAGATATCTAGCATGTTTTACATAGCTGGCTGGGGGGCCAGTAAGATTGGATATTTCTTTTGACAGTGTCCTGTTGTGCTTTTTAATTAAGTTGTGAAGTTTGCATTGTGGGACATGGGAATAAATGCTATCACCCACAAATATGGGCATGTTTCTCTTTCACCTCAGTCCTGATATTTACCAAAGCATTTTAGGAACTGCATTTACTTGAAACAAAATTAAGGACAATTAGAGAAAGTACAGCTAATGATTGTTGTTGTTTAGTTGTGTCTGACTCTTTGTGATCCCATTGGGGGCTTTCTTGGCAAAGATACCGGAATGGGTTGCCATTTCCTTCTCTATCCCATTACAGATGAGGAAACTGAGGCAAACAAGGTTAAATGACGTGTCCAGTTTCACAACTAAGTGTCTGAGGCTGCATTTGAACTCATGAAGATAAGATTTCCTGACTCCAGGCTCTATGCTCTATCCCTTGCACCATACAGCTGCTTAAATAATATTCTTTGGTGTGCAGTAACCTCTGGGTTATTTCATCCTGTCAGCCTTATGATAATAACTACAGTGTCAACAGCTGACATTTGTATAGCATTTTAAGACTGGCAAAACCTTTGCAAACATTGTTTCATTTAAAATTCAGGATTCTATGAGGTAGGTGTTATTATTCCCGTTTTACAGATGAGGAAATTTGGCAAAATAACCTTGACTTGCACCTGGAAACCAACAGGTTTCCAACCAACAGTGATCACTTCAACCAGATTTCTCCTTTGCTTCCTAGGTTTCTTTCCAGGGAATACTAGCATGATTGAGTATTTGCCTTTGAGTTTTTATAATTTTGAACAGCTGGGTATTAGTTTGTAGTTTCCAACTAAATCCCATGTAATTTTCTACTATTACAAAAGGATCTAAAAATATTCATAAAGGTCATGCCAGTTGTATTCACTAGCCTGGCAGGTTTTACCAAACTTGAAAGGTTTTGAAGATAGGTGTAGGTCCCTCAAAGAGAGAAGACCACCTATTTGTACAAAAATATTTATAGCAGCTCTTTTTTGTGTGGCTAAGAATTGGAAATCAGAGGAATGCCCATCCATTGGGGAATGGCTAAACAAGCTGTGGTATATGATGGTGATGGAATATTATTGTGCTATAAGAAATGATGAGAAGGATGACTTCAGAAAGGCCTGGAGAGACTCATATAAACTGATGTATAGTGCAGTGAGCAGAACCAAGAGAACATTGTGCACAGAGACAGCAATATTGTTTGATGAAAAACTGAATGAATGACCTAACTATTCTCAACACTATGTTGATCTAAGAAAATTTCAAAGGGCTATTGATGAAACATACTTATTCACCTCCAAAGAAAAAACTGATATTGATAGAACAGACCGAAGCATGCTATTTTTAACTTTCATTTTTTTTCTTTTAATCAAGTTTTCTTGTACAGAATGACAAATATGGTAATATTTTACATAATCATACATGTATAACCCATATCTGATTGTTTGACGCCTTAGGGATAGGGGAAGGGAGGGAAGGAAAGGGGGATAAAAATTGGAACCCCAAACTATAAATAAAAATGTTTACTAAAAAAAATGAAGATAGGTGTAGGATAGGTATAGGTATAGAGCTAGAAATTACTTCAGAGGCCATTAATTCCAGTGTTACCACTTAACCATTGTAAAGACTGTGTCTTACATTATGGGACTGGCTTAGTTAAGAACAAAGATGCCGGGGGCAGCTAGGTGGTACAGTGGATAAAGCACCGGCCCTGGATTCAGGAAGACCTGAGTTCAAATTCGGCCTCAGACACTTAATGCTTACTAACTGTGTGACCCTGGGCAAGTCACTTAACCCTCATTGCCCCACCAAAAAAAAAAAAAAAGAACAAAGATGCTCATGATCAAAAAGTTGGTCACAGGGTGATGTTTTGTTTTCCCAGTCATAGTAACTTACCAAGACCTATGAGTCTATACAAACAGAATAACGAAACATTTCCCATCTTCAGGCATCTTGTATTACATTTCAGCCAAGATTTATTGTTTTAAATGTGAAAGCTGCTGAATTCCTAGCCCGGCATGGTGTGGCTGCTATTGCTGACTTTATAGAGTCATTACTGACTCTGGTGCTTAGTAGTAGGCACTTAATGTTTATTTATTGATTAACATATGGACAATACTTTGGTTGGGTATGATTCCCATTCTGGTATTGTATGCACAGATTAGTGTAGTGTAGTGTGTATGGGGTTACAAATTGCTTGCTGGTGGTACCATCCTCACTGATTACAATGTGACTTCCTTGAAACATTGAATAAGATGAGGTACCCTAGAAGCCGTTGCAAGATCGTTTCTTCAAAGTCGCCAAAATACCTGCTGTTTTGTTTGAAGTGTCTGGGTCAATAGTGTTCTACCTCCTATGGATCTCACCTCCTGGCTGATGGCTGGCTGCCAGGTGAGGACAGGTGCTTGAACAAAGTGTGATCATTGCCAGCATTGCATTGGAGGAGAAAGCCTATCAAGAAATTAATGGTGTAAAATGCTTTCCTAATAAAATAGGACAAATCCAGTTGAGAACAGCTTTCTTTACAAAGAATACTTGGAGAATCAAAAGAACAGGGCTTCTCCTGAAGAAAGTCTGTGTGAGAAGTGGGTCACATGCAAGTATTTGGAGAAATAAAATTGAGCAAATGACTACAGAATAGTAGAGGAAGAGCTAGTCTTGTGTTGTTCCTCAAGATGAATTTCACCCCCTGGGAATATTCTGTTGTCTTTGGGCACTGCCAATATGCGTCTTTGGAGGGGAAAAAAACCCAACACTAATTAAAGTATGTTTCCTTAACTAAGTAACTGATGCTTTATTGTGATTGAATTCCACTTCATGACTATGGATTGCACGGATTTTTGTATTACTTTATGTCAGTGTTTTAATTGGATTCCAAGGGTTTCTTTAATTACAATTCCAGTTCGAAGGGAAAACTAGTTCATGATTTTACCATTAAGGAAGGCATCTTACAAGGTGGTAAACCTCTGGAAGTCAAAGAATGCATTGGCTTCATTTGTCCCTAACAACAGGTGTCTAGTATCTTGTGGGAATTTAGAAATACTTAAATAATATGGCTCTGCCAAAAAATAAGCAATATGCACAATTGCTACAATGTAGGGAAGAACAACTACACAAAAATTATATAGAGCTTGGTTAAAAAAAAAGAGATATAAGAAGATATTTTGATTCCACCCACCTTTGTAAAGGTAAGAGGAGGTCCACAAGTGTTGTACATTGTACTTATCCTGAGACTTTTTTGATATCTTAATCAGTTATGGTGATTTTTCTTTTTGTCTTTAAAGAAATGTTTTATGCAATTTATCTGGGAGGGGTGAGGAAGAAGGATACTATAGAAAACTATAGTGATGTAAAAACCAAAATATAACAATAAACTTATTAAGAGTAATATGGCCCCCCAAAAGTTTAGTGACATAGATCTGTTTGGGGGAGCCATTTTTGGTCAGAGAGCGTGGGCTTTCTGGAAAGGAAGTTCTTGATAGAAGCTAATGGTGAATAGTATTTCCTCTTTATCGGAAAGGATTACACTAATGATGTCCTAGGGAAATTTAAGTAGTTTCACCGTCCAATAATTTTCCCCACAGAGCTTTGTTAATTTAAAAGGGAATATTAAACCACTTAAACCATAAGCTATGTCCCTTTTTAGTTCAAAAACAAAAACAGAGAGAGGTTTTACAAAATAATGTCTATAACTAGTAATGGAAATGGAATAGAAGTTCATTCTTCTGGAATAAAAGAGACAAAGAGAAACAATGTTTAAATTTAAAATGTGTGGGGGCAGCTAGGTGGCACAGTGGATAAGGCACAGACCTTGGATTCAGGAGGACCTAAGTTCAAATTCAGCCTCAGACACTTGACACTTACTAGCTGCGTGACCCTGGGCAAGTCACTTAACCTCCATTGCCCTGCAAAAAAAATTAATAATAATTATTGATATATTTAAAAAATAAATTTAAAATGTGGTGTCTAATCCTATTCAATACCTCTCCTCTCATCCTCCTTCTCTCCCCCCCATTCAGAAAATTTTAAACAGTGCTTCAATCAATAGTGTGACAATTGTATCAACAGTATTTTAGAGATCATCATGATTAATTTAGCAAGTGCTTAGTCATAGACTTAGTAAGCAGGAATGCATGCTGCAAGTTATCTCAGTTTAATTCCCTTCTGTACAGTGGACTGAACTGAGGATCAAAGACAGAAAGTGACTCACCCAAGGTCACCTACATAATTAGGCACAGCATGGTTTAGAATTGATATCCTCTTATCCCAAATGCATTGTTCTTATCATTGCTTTACATTTCTTGCAGGTGAAAAACTTATAGAACAAAAATCATTGTAGTAATATAGAAAGCCCTGGGTTTAAATTTTTTTGTTATTTACTAATTGTAAACATGGCCAATCACTTTATCCTCTCCGACTGTCAGTCTCCTGGTCTGTAAAATGGATACAAAGTAGCTTTTGGATTATTGTTATTGAGTTGTTTCAGTCCTGACTGACTCTTCATGACCTCATTTTGGGTTTTCTTAGCAGAGATAGTGGAATGGTTTGCCATTTCCTTTTCCAGCTCATTTTACAGATGAGGAAATTGAGTCAAACAGTTAAGTAACTTGTTCAGGGACACACAGGTGAACCTGAGGTGGAATTTGAACTGAGGTCTTCCTGATACCAGGCCCTGCGTTCTATCTGCCCCTCATAATGTAGTGATGATGTGTAAAAAGCAATGTAAAGTTCAAATTACTGTTTAGTGATAAGCTATTATTTAAATTTGCTTTTTACATCTTGTAAAATAAAAAGAAAATACTATTTCTTAGAAATCGACTAGATTTCAGAAAAATAATTCTAGTTCGTGGATTGAGAACACAATTGATTCAAGTATATTGTTTTTACCCTGAGGGCAATTTAGTAGAAAAATTTCATACTTAATTCTTAGACTAAATTCCTGTTGAAAAATGGCTTGTTGTTTTCACAGTTGTGGTATTTGTATAAACAAAATCACTGAGTATCCAATTATCTAATTTCCAGGAACAGAACAATTTGTTTCTATTATTATTTAGACTCATAGAGCTGGAAGATCGTCTCAAAGTTAATGAGTGTGTATCTCCAACATAGGTCCGACTGTTTTCAAATAATGTGAGAAAGACAACTGCTATTCATTTTGCTGAGTCTCTAGAGTAGACCCTGAAGCTCCTTTGCATTGTGAGATGATTGCCATCATTCTAAATATGGCCATGGCTGTCAAGTACTTCATTCCATGTCTTACTGCAGCTATAACTGCTGCTGACTTGGGAACAGTCAGGTACAGGGGGTATGCATGACCTGGGTGACAACGTTAAAACAAAAATTCGGTTAGTTTTGCATGACCTGCTCTTTAATTTTTTTTTATATCCACTTTATCTCTCTCTTTTTTTTTATTGGGTAGTTTTCAACATTCATTTTCATAAGATGTAGAGTTCCAAATTTTTCTCCCTCCCTCCCTCCCTTTCCTCCCCCCTCCACAAGATTGCAATCAGGTTATATATGTACAATCCACAAGTGTTCTTTTTATCAGTTCTTTCTATAGCAGTGAATAGTATGCTTACTCATTAGTTCCTTGGGATTGTCCTGGATCATTGTACTGCTGAGAGTAGCTAAGTCATTCACAATTACTCATTGAACAATACTGCTGTCACTACACGCAGTGTCCTCTCAGCTCTGCTCACTTCACCATATATCGATGTTCATTAGTCTTTCAAGGTTTTTTGGGGATCATCCTGTTTGTCATTTCCTGTAGCTCAAGTCCATTCCACTACAATCATATAACACAGCTTTTTCCATCATTCCTCAATTGATGGACATTCCCTTGATTCTCAATTCTTAGCCTCCACCAAGAGTTGCTATAAATAATTTTTGTACAATTTTTCCCCTTTTCTCTTTTTCATGATTACTATTGTTAACTGTTTCCCTTCCATCCTATTCCCTTCCCCATGATATTTATTCTATTATCCATCTTCTTTCATCCTATCACTCTTCAAAAGTGATTTGCTTCTGTCTGTCCCCTCCCCCACTCTGCCCTAACTTCTTTTGCCCCTCTCTCTTTATCCCCCTTCCCCTCCTATTTTCCTGCAGGGTTAGAGAGATTACTCCATCCAATTGAATGTGTACATTATTCTCTCCTTGAGCTAATTCTAATGAAAATGAAGTCTTTGAGCCAATTCTGGTGAGTGTTAGGCTCATTTACTGCCCAGATTAAATAGATTACTCCACCCAGTTGGGTGTGTCTGTTAGCCCCTCCTTGAGGCAGCTCTGATGAGTTTAAGGTCTTTGAGCCTTTTCTGATGAGTGTAAAATTCATTTACTGACCTGCTCCTCTCCTATCTGTTCCTGTCCTCCATAAGCCTTTTTCTGTTTCTTTCATGTAGGATTTCACCTCTGCCCTTCCCCCTCCCCCAGTGAATTCCCTTCACCCCTCAATTTAATCCTATAGATGTCATCACCTAGCTAAGTGACACAGTGGACAAATCATGACCCCTGGACCCAGGGGGATCCCAGCCAAAACCCAGCCTCAGACACAAGACAGTCGCCCACTGTATGACCCCAGGTATGTCCCCCAGCTCCAGTTTTTTATGGTTCTCTAGGGTCTTGTATTTGAAAGTCAAATTTGCCATTCAGTTCAGGTCTTTTCATCACAAATATCTGAAAGTCTTCTTTTTCATTAAAGTCCCATTTTTTCTGCTGAAAAATAATGCTGAGATTTGCTGGGTAGATGATTCTTGGTTGTAATCCCATTTCCTTTGCCCTTTGGAATATCATATTCCATGCCCTCCACTCCTTTAATGTAGAAGCTGCTAGATCTTGTGCTATCCTGACTGGGGCTCCACAGTACTTGAATTCTTTCTTTTTGGCAGCTTACAATATTTTCTCCTTGACCTGAGAGCTCTGGAATTTGGCTATAATATTCCTAGGATTTTCTTTTTGGGATCTCTTTCTGGAGGTGAGCAGTGGATTCTTTCAATTTCTATTTTAGCTTCTTCTTCTAGAATTTCAGGGCAATTTTCCCTGAGAATATCTTGGAAGATGGTGTCTAAGCTCTTTCTTTGATCATGGTTTTCAGGTAGACCAATAATTTTCAAATTATGTCTCCTGGACCTATTTTCCAGGTCAGCAGTTTTTCCCAGAAGATATTTCATATTGCCCTCTATTTTTTATTCATTTGGATTTGCTTTAATGTGTCTTGGTTTCTCATAAAGTCACAGGCTTCCATTTGTTCAATCCTAATTCTTAGGCAATTATTTTCATCAGAGAGCTTTTGTACCTCCTTTTCCATTTGACTTTTCAAGCTGTTGACTTTTTTCTCATGTCTTTCCTGCATCACCCTCATTTCTCTTTCCATTTTTTCCTCTACCTCTCTAACTTTATCTTCCAAGTCCTTTTTGAGCACCTCTATGGCCTGAGACCAATTCATATTTTTCTTGGAAGCTTTAGATACAGGGGCCCTGATATTGACATCTTCCTCTGAGGGTGCCCCTTGGTCTTCCTTGTTACTGAAGAAACTTTCTATGGTCTTCACCTTTCTCTGTCAGCTCATCTTGCCTTTCTTTTACTAGACTTTTAGCTCCTTAAAGTGGGGCCCTGTTTCCAGGCTGCAGTATCCCAAGTTTAAGAAATCCCAGGTGGTATGATTTAAGGCGAATGAGGTTCTTCCCTCCCCCGGCCTGTTTCCTGGTCCTAGATGACCCCAGACCAACTTGCCAATCAACCAGCTTTGTGTGTTGTGGTTGTTAGCTCTGACGAGCCTGTGCCCCTCCCTGACCTGGGCCCCTGCTACTCGAGCCTACCACCTGGTTCTCAGCAGGGGTGTAAAATCCAAGTTCTGCCTTAACACCAGCATAGACCCCTGTAGTCTCTCCCCTGCCCAGGGCTCAGCCCACTCACCAGACTGTGGGCTTAGTTCCAGAGGACACTGGTGCTTCAGCTGATTCAGAGGCTCTGGGGGTCTCCTTCTCTGGTGAGGACTTCCTGAGACTGGATCTGTGTCAGGGTGACTGTGGGGTTGGGCCCATCTCCTGTATCAGCACAGCAGCTCCCTCCTTCTGACCTTCCAAGCCATTCTTGTTTAGAAGATGATTTCAGCACATTCTTCTGTGACTTTTGCTGTTCCGGGCATTTTCCTATGACCTTATTTGGATGTTTTTTGGATTGTGTCATGAGTTCGGGAGCTCACTGCCTTTCCTCCACCATCTTCTTGCATGACCTGTTCTTGATGAAATCAAGTTGGGTCTTTGTGCAACATCTTTTCCCCCATTTTTTGCCATATGAGCTTTTTTTGTTTGTTTGTTTGTTTGTTTGTTTTGCGGGGCAGTGGGGGTTAAGTGACTTGCCCAAGGTCACACAGCTAGTAAGTGTCAAGTGTCTGAGGCCGGATTTGAACTCAGGAACTCCTGAATCCAGGGCCGGTGCTTTATCCACTGCACCACCTAGCTTCCCCCACTTTTTAAAATAATAAACATTTTTATTTAAAGTTTTGAGTTCTAAATTCTATCCCTCCTTCCCTCCCTCTCCTGGCCCCTCTCTGAGGCGGTAAGCAATCAGATATACATGTGCCATTATGTAAAACCCTACCATATTTTGTATAAGAAAACTTGAATAAAAGAAAAAAATGAGAGAAAGTGAAAAATAGCATGCTTCAGTATGGGTTCAATCAATATCAGTTCTTTCTTTGGAAGTGGATAGTGTGCTTCATCATTATCCTTTGGGATTGTCTTGGATCGTTGTATTGCTGAGAGTGTCATTCACAGTTCATCAAACAATATTGCTATCTCTGTGCAGTGTTCTCCTGGTTCTGCTCACTTTACTGTACATCAGTTCATACAAGTCTTTCTAGGTCTTTCTGAACTCATCCCGCTTATCATTTCTTTTAGTACAATAACATTCCATGATAATCATATACCACAGCTTGCTCAGCCATTCTCTAATTGATGTGCAGCTTCTTTTTTTTTTTGGCGGGACAAAAAAAGTTAAGTGACTTGCCCAGGGTCACACAGCTAGTAAGTGTCAAGTATCTGAGGTGGGATTTGAACTCAGGTCTTCCTGAATCCAGGGCTGGTGCTTTATCCACTGCACCACCTAGCTGCCCCAACAGCATCTTTTTCAAGGATGACTCATTAACTCTTATACATGACATTCTAGAATTGCAAGGTGTTTGGGCCTATAGTTTTCAGGTTCCACTCATTTCCAGTTTTTGAAAATTGGGACCTTTATAGTTCTCTGATCCTATAGCAGCTCTACTAGTCTTCATGGTCTTTCATACTATTAGTTATACTGAGATAGAATTCACCTAATTCTGGTGTCTTGAACTTCTGAGGAACAAATAGGTGTTCCCTTACTAACTCATTTATCATGAGTATTAAGATTTTATCTATTTTTTCCTTTTTCTTTCCAATTCAAAGATTATTTTCCATGTAAGGTAGAGACAGTTTGGTGGCACAGGAGAGTGCTACTCCTGAGTGTCAGGAAGACCTAAGTTCAGGTTCTGCCTCAGACACTTATTAATTGTATGACTAGGTAAGTCACTTAACCACTTTGTATCTCAGTTTCTTCAACCATAAAATGGGGATAATAGTATCTACCTTGCAGGGTTGTTGTGAGGATCAAATAAAATGATACTTGTAAAGCATTTAGAACAGTGTTTAACATACAGTAGAAGCTTAATAAATGTTTATTCTCTTCCTCCTTTTCATGTCAGAGAAAACTGAATCAATGCAAGTATTAAGTTCTGCTTGCTCTCAATTGTCTCAGTCACACCAAGAAAGTCTTCTCCCTTCTTTTATAGTAGTTTTTTTGACTTAAAAAAATAATCCCTAAACAAAATCCTTCCAATTATCTTTAGATTTCCTTGTCAGAGTCAGCTTTTCCTGTCTTATCCCTATTCTTCAGGATTATATCACACCTTTAAAAATTCATTCTACATTATTTGAACCTGTTCTCATTTCATGGTTTTAAATCTAAATGAAATTTAGATTGAATAAAAATTAAATTTAAATAAAATTTAAATTTAGAAAAGAATCTAATTTGGTTGATTAATTTCCTGGAATTCACATCATTCTCTTTAGATAATTATTCCCTTTTCCCTCATCAGAATGGTTTCTTCATCTTTGAATTTCATTCTTGAGTGTTTTCCATTTACATTGGGATGATTCCCCTATAGAATTTTAGTTCATGAGATCCTCTCTTTTTTTTTTTTTTCTGAATTCTTTCAGATATGTCATCCTGAAATCTAGGGCTCATGGCTGACTATTTCCTGGTTTCTTTTTTTCCCTCTCTCACAGGAGTGGTTACCTTTTCATTAATTTTTTTTTTTGCAATCTCTACCTCAGTAATTAATATGTTCATTTTGGTGAGTAATAGATCTAGAATAGAATATCTTCCTATTGGTTCATATACTTCTCAAAGGATAAAAATATTAAAATAAATTATTGTTAGGTACTCCACCAACTGACCAGATAATTGAACTCCTCTATTGCTATAATACCATGCTTCCTTGATAGATTAGAGCTCTATCTTCTAAATCCCTATTCTATTCTTTCTGTCCATGGACTTTATAAACATATTTTGATGACAATATTGTTAGTGCTTCTACCTTCTTTGATATTCACCCAAATGATCTCCACTGTGCTTCTCCCATCAAGTTCCTGAATTTCCTCATATGAATATGCCTTTTAATACACAGTGATATTCTTCTGCCTTGTCTGGTCTTTTTTTTTTTTTTAAACAGGTTATTCTCTTTCAGTGGTATTTCACAGCTTTCAGAGCCGTGATCTCATTAATGATGACAATATTATATCATGGTTAGGAAATGACTCTCAGGATGCAGAGTGTATGCAAGCTTATACCTGCAAAAAAGCAAGATGGGGTCAGTTTTTATCACTTGGAAGAGAACAGAGTTTTCCTAAAAAAAAAAAAAAAAAAAAAGATATCGTATGTTTTGTTGTGCAGTCATGTGGTTAAATTTGCCCCCTTGAATCAGTATCTGTCTAGTTCATTGACTTATTAGCCATGTTTTATACCTTTGTATATATGTGAGACCATTGTTTTTGTTGCTTAGACCTTTTTCAAACTTCCTGTGTTAGGAATTTCTGATTGTTTTTACTATTCTTATTCCTGCCCTGTAGCTATGAACTATGGTATCTGATAGATTAATGAAATACCCTTAGCTGATCCTTTTCAGTTTAAAGCCCTTTTGATTATATTTGTGAGTCTCTGTTGTTCTTCACTTGTTTCAGTTGTGTCTGACTCTTTGTGACTCCATTTGGGGTTTTCTTGGCAAAGATACTGGAATGGTTTGCCATTTCCTTCTCCAGCTCATTTTATAGATGAGGAAACTGAGGCAAACAAGGTTAAGTGACTTGCCCAGCCTCACAGAGCTAGTAACTGTCTGAGGCCGTATTCAAACCTGGATCTAACTGAGTCCTAGTGCACTATCCTCTCTGTAACCTAGCTGTGACTCTGTAGGCAAATATATATATATATATGTACCAGCAGTGGTTAGCTACACTACATCTCTGGCTGAAAGCCTGTCATTTCTTTATATTAGGCCATAGTCCAGAAATCCCAATACTATTCTTATACACCATCTTTGTAAAAACCTGTTCATGTCTGAAATGGTTCTTTTCATTCTGAAGACTTTGCCTTTGATGGTTAGGAATGATGAATGTACCACCTGTGTCCCTAACGTCTCAAGTTTCCTGACAATGGCATCATCATCTTTAGCATTGCTTCCTAGCATTCTTTGGGTAGGCACCATATTTTAAAGTTGTTATTTAGAATTTGAAATTTTATTTTTAGTTTTTACATCACATTTTTTTCTGAATACATCCTTCATCCTTCCCTTACGTAGTGAACCATGCCTTATAACAAAAACATTTTTAAAGAAAAAGGGGGATGGGAAACATTTCAGTAAGGCTAGCCAACTGAGTCTCACAGAATAAAATTACCCACTTCTGTAAAGGAAGGAAGGAATTGGCAGTATTTGGGTCCACACGAGTCACCAGGAATCAGTCGTAGTCATCACATTTGCTGAGTCTTAGAATCTTCTTGGTTCTCTTTCACAAGTAGGGTACATGCCCCAGAAAGGTAGCAGATTTTTCTCTTGCAGTTATTAGAGCTCCAATACCCTTTTTTACTCTGACCCTTACTGAATGATCTCTCATCTCTAAATCCAAGTCATTACTTCTTGAAAGATAGTATAGTATTTAGAGGCTTCAGTGCCCTCCTCTTTGAGAATCCCTGCTGGTTAGCACCAAGCGGTCAGTAGTCCTTCTTCCTTCTTACTATGTGACCTAATGATGCCCATCAATCCCCTGAAACAGGTCAGGATCCGCTCTTTCTCTTAATTTCTTTTTCCTTTTTTGTTTTTATTACTGAAGCCTTTATTCCATTTTTTCAAAGGATATTTCTTTCTCCTTGATAACCTGGAGAAGGGAGAAGCATTCCTCTTGCCCCTGTCTTTACCTTACCACCTAGGAGGGAACCATTTTGTATTTCGAGCATAGATAGCAGTCATTGGCTGTGGCAGAAAGACAAAAATTACAGACTGAAACCTGATAATCACAAAATTCTTCCTATTGTCCATACTTGCTAGAAGACAAGTCTTTATCATTTGTATCTCTTGCTTATCACTCCCTTGGAGAAATGTGAAAGATTTGTTTTGGAAGTTTTGGAAGTTTAGTGTTGTAATTCTTACCTTATTAGCATCTTGACTGATGTAACTACTTGTAGAACCACCTTGTGGAATTTACTGCTTTTTAAAAATCTTTTTTTCCAATTATGTCTAAATCAATTTTTAACATTTGGTGGGTTTTTTCAGATTTTGAGTTTCAAATTCTCTCCCAACTAGACTTTACCTCTTTCCTTGTTTTACTTACCTTTACCTTCTTCCTTAAGTCATTCATCCCCCTCTTTCACTTGGTCTTTCTTTTTCTCTTCCTCAGATTCTTCTTCTCATGCCTTTCTCTATGAATTGCTTCCTCTATTTCTGTTCCTTCTCCTTAAGCATGTCTTTCTCTTCCTTCAATTTCTCCTCAAGTCTTCCCAAAGTTACACTCGCCAAATGACGTCTTTATCCTTCTTAATGATTCCATAGCCCTCCAGATCACCTTAGCAATGTCTTCTTCAGCTTTACCTTCACAGAGATAGGCATGAATGGACAAACATTGAAGGTTGCTGTCAGTGAATATGCATCACCTTATATAGTGAGACTGTTGTGTATTTTTCTAAACTTCGCTAGCTTGGTCTTTGGACTACAAATGTCTAGAAACAGGAACTTGGCAATAAGTGCCCAGAATATAACATCGACTACAGTGAAGAAGCATTGTAGAAGTGTAGAAGCATTAGAAAATATGGCAACTAAAAAAGACTAGTTCAGGGGATCCCTTAACAGCCCTTAATACTACCCATAATCTTAATCTCAGCTCCCCTACTTATTTGCTTTGTAATGAAATATTAATGTAATAGTTGTTGCAGTGCATAGAACTTGGAATCAGGAACATTTTTCTACATGAGTTCAAATTTGGCCTCAGATATACTTACTAGTTGTGTGACCCTAGACAAGTCACAACCCTGTTTGACTCAGTTTCCTCATCTGTAAAATGATCTGGAGAAGGAAACAGTAAACCTCGCCAGTATTATTTCCAAAAAGATCCCAAATGTGGTCGTGAAGAATCGTACACAACTAAAAATGACTGAACAACAGCAATTTCTTAATGTTATTTTTCTCAGTTTCCCAAAATTATAGATAAACTATCCCTTGTGTATTTGAAAATCGACTGTAAAAGAAAATATAAGCAAATAGGAGCTGTCTTGTTTTCTGGAAGCAGACACCTGAGGGAATAAAAGTTGTTCACTTTCTTCTATTTCACACATTCCATTATAATAAGTAGTGTAATACCAAGGTGTGTGTGGTAACTCATTCAGACAAGCTGCTCTCTTTAATTAATGTACTATAAGTAGTACATAATAGGTTCTGCCATAATTGATTATCTCAAGCCAACCCATCTATATTATATTTTTCTAAATGTTTGTACCCAGGGAGGGGAAAAAAATTGATCAGGCATGTGTGGAGTGGCTTACACTGATTTTTTTTTCTTCCAAAGACATATGCTAAACTAATCACCTTCTGCCATTATTCTTCCTCATTCTTGGATATAATGGATAGAGTGCTAGGCTTGGAGTCAGGGAGACCTGAGTTCAAATGTGGCCTCAGACACTTACTAGCTGAGCAAACCCTGTTTGCCTCAGTTTCCTCATCTATAAAATGGTCTGGAGAAGGAAATGACAAACCACTTCAGTATCTTAGCCAAGAGAACTCCAAATGGGGTCACAAAGAGTTGGGAATGACTGAAACAACTCAACAACCATCACCACACCACCAACAACATTCTTGGAAAAGGTCTCATTTATATCCTACTTCTTCCATTTGCTGCTCACACTCTGCATCAGCTCTATCACACCTGGAATGCCACAGCACATACCAGCCAGCCCTCAGGTCTCCTAATGCTCCTGTAACCAGGAGACCTACCTCATAGGATCAGTAATGGCTTGGCTTCTATTTAGTACCAGAAGGATTCCCCCTTGAGATCTCTTCCAAGGAATTCAGCTTCCTTGTATTTCTGATTTAGGGCCTCAATCCCCACTCTTAGCCAGAATCACAACACTCAGGATTACTGGTCTGACTCCCTTAACAATGTCTCTTTTCTTTAAAGAATACAAAAGGGGAAAAAGGTTCAGACTGGACCTTTTTGTAGGACACAAATCATTCAGGATAAAGACTCAACAGACCTGTGGCTTCATTGATATGGAGCACTCCCATGTGCATAAACTCCCTCTATCAGTGAAGAACTGCACCTTCTCTATAACTTGTGGTCTTAGAGAGTTGCTTAGAGTGCTGTAAGGTTAAACATGACTCATCTAGGATAAGTCAGAGGTGAGATTTGAACTCAGGTTCCTCTGAGTTCCAGACCAGTTCTCTATCTACTGTTCCACACACCTCAGAGCATATATAGAGTGGGCCAAAAGTCACAATGTTTTAATGACTTTTTGAAATTATTTTTTCTTTACTTTTCACCATTTATGAGATTTGATTTTTTTCCACACATAATATAAATTCATTTTCTATACACACTGTATATGATGCTATGGTATTGTAAATTAATAACAAAAAAGGAGTTATTAAATATCAAATTCCCTTCATGACTTTTGGCTCACAGTGTAGAGCTGGTGGAAAGCCCAGAAAGAATGGGAGGACATGGTTAGGTCCCAGAGAAGATCAATGAGAAAGGGCAGAGTGGACAAATGAGGAGGAAATAGAATACATGGAGACAGGATAAGTTGGTAGCTGAAAATAAGTGATTAAGGGTGGATGTATATAACTCAGCTATCCAGCCAACCAACATGCATCTATTAAGGGAATATCATATGATGGATGCTATGCTTGGCATTATATTTGCAAAGACAAAGATGGAAGAGTCTTTGCCCTCATAGCTCTAATTTTCTTTTAGGCAAAATAGCATAGAAACATGTGTATCTATCTATCTATCTATCTATCTATCTATCTATCTATCTATCTATCTATCTATCTATCTATCTGTCATCTATCTATCCATCCATCATTCATCTATCATCCATCCTTCATCCATCCATCTATCTATCTATCTATCTATCTACCATCTATCCATCCATCTATCATCCATCTATCCATCCATCCGTCCATCCATCTATCCATCCATCCATCCATCCATCCATCCATCCATCCATCCATCCATCCATCCATCCATCCATCCATCCATCCATCTATATATCTATCTATCTAATCTATCTTACCTTATATAAAGTAATTTGGCCAGTTGGTGGTGTGATGGAATGCATCATCAGCTGCGAGAATAAGGAAAGCCATCCTGTAGGAGATGATACTTGAGCTGAACTTCAGAGGAAACTAGAGACTCCAAGAGGCCAAGGAAGGAGAGCATCCTTGTCGTGGTAAACCATTGTGCAAAGACCCAGCTGGCAGGTGCTAAAATGTTGTTTGTATTTGAGGAATAGCGAGAAGGTCATTTTGATTGGCCATTAGAGTGTGTGAAGGCAAATGTATTATAAGGATAGCAAAGTCAGTTAAAGCTGGAAAAGTAGATTATGAAGGGTATTAAATGACAAACAAAGGAGTTTGTATTTGATTTTCAGAATCAGTAGGGAATTAATTACTAGAGCCAATGGAAAAGGTAAATGATATTTAAGGAAAAAACTCAGGAGAGAAAGTTGTGGTTGGGGAGAAAGGGAAGAATGAATGGCCACCAAAGACATTTCAAGTTTTCCAGGTTTGAGTGGAGTCCTCAATCTGGAATTTTGTATCTGTGTTTACATATGTGTTCAAGGATATACATGGAGGTTGATGTCCTTTTCATTATAATGAGCTCTAACTTTGTTCTTTGGTTGGGAGAAACTGGTCTTTTGGTTGGGTAATCCCAAGACCTTCTTCTTAGCTCAAGCAATATCCCCTTCCTTTCTTTTCTTGGAAGAGGAGGTAAGCAGCTTCTTCATGAATATCTTTCTTTAACACTTGCTTAACATGATGTCAGCTGTTTTCTGGTCCAGTGGATTCGGCATATGTCATTTAGCATGCACACACAGTTCTGCCTTTGTGTGATATGTATGTGTATAAGCAGTATTGGAACAAGCTCTAATTTTAGCCTTTAACCAATTATTTGCATAAGTCTCTTGGAAACTAATGTATCTGGGGCAAGTTTGCTGAGTGTAACACATCCCAAAAGCATAACAAGCATCCCAGTTAAGACCCATCTGTGCTGAATTATCAGCTGGGCCTATACTGTTATAAGTAGTATATTAAGAAAAAACTTAACTTCTGATAAAGCTTTTCCACTTGGAGTTGTGATCATCACTTACTACCATTTCTCTGGAAACCTTATTTGCAGCCACTACAAGATTGCCCAATGTGGGTATTGCCTAAGGTGGGGGATGGAATGAGACAATTTTTTCCCAATGAGCCATAGCACAGATTGCCTGTTTTTCCCCTGAGATCACTCAAGGTGGTTAAGTCTTAATAAGTAATATATGGTTTAGTCTACTGATTTTGGTTAAAATAGCCATGCCTCACTTACCCTGATGTCACTTGTCCAGTAACTTCAGCACTGCCAAAGATGGTGGACAGACCTCTGATTTGCTGTAACAGATGTTGATGAGTTCACATACAAAGGCACCTTGGAAACTATTTTCCCTTCTTTTAAACAGAGGTCTCAGAGAGCTAGGTTGTTTGTTTTGTAGCCTGTGGTAGATCAGAAATGGTGCTGGAAGAAATATCCATATTGATAAGATCATAGAAGGAATGAAATGTCAAAGTAACCCCAGGGCCCTGACTTAGTGCCTTGCACAGAGAACAAGCACATTGATGCTTGTTGAATGTTTGAATGAGATCAAAGGGTAGAAGAACCCATCCTCAAGGAACTCACATTCTGCTGAAAGTCATGAGGCATATGAGTAGTGTTGGATCCACTATACAAGTCTGCTTTTTCCAATTTTTAAATGTGACTGGGACTAGAAGCTCTCTTATCTGACTCCCTGTCCAGTGTTCCTTACATTACATAAGGTTATGGAGTGCAGTATTTTTATTCTTCAAAGTAATGAGTATTCTTACTCCTCCAAATGTGAATTTTTTAAATGATGAAATGCATCCAGAGGATTCAAGGGCTAGGAACATTTTCCTTTGCAGTTTTCCAATCTCCCCATTGACTACCTCTAATCTTGTATCATTCTATGTAATTAAGTCTCTATATATTTAATGTACTTAATATACTAGGATATGAGAGACAGCATGGTATAGTTATCAGAAAGATGGCTGTAAGGTAAGGAAGATTTTAATTCAAGTCCCATCTCTAATTTATACTAGAAGATTTGCAGTTTCATATGCCACCATCTTTTCTTAAAAAATTGTACTATGGCTAGGTGGCACAGTGGATAAAGCACCAGCCCTGGATTCAGGAGGACCTGAGTTCAAATGTGGCCTCAGATACTTGACACTTACTAGCTGTGTGACCCTGGGCAAGTCACTTAACCCTCATTGCCCTACAAAAAAAACAAAAAAACAAAAAAAAATTGTGCTATGTTATGGAAATGATTGTTTTATTCCATTAATTAAAAATAAATAGAAACTGAAAAAAATAATTTATACCAGATGTGTGACTCTGGGCAAGTCACTTAACTTTTCAGTGTCCTAGGCAGCTCCATGGAAGTATGAGTTACAGAGAAAGGTGCCAACATGCACTGGTAGCATACATTTCTCACTCTACCCCAAAGAAGTGACAGATCTAATGCCAAGAAAAATAACAGGGTATGTATACACATAAACTTAGGAAAACATAGAGTGATGTATAATGTAAGTAAAAATAGATATAAATCCAGGACTGATGCTTTAAAAATTTTATACCAGAAAATATAGTTTATCATGATGTAGGCTGCATTATCAGAAGGTTCAGTACCACACTGAAGCCTCAGAAACTATTTGGTGATGATTTGTTATCTCTCACTTGGGCTTAGATGTGAAAACATCCTTTGGAATTTCTTCCTTCCTGCTTTGCTCCTTTCTCTTCCTTTCTTCTCCCAACCTGCCACCTCACTTCAGGCCAGCAAGTAAGTCCAAATTTATTAAAAGTCTAGTCTCCCCTAAAGACTTCCTTTGATTTTATGGCATCTGAATGACCCCAAGTTCTTAAAATCTGTTCCAGGTTCCTGCCATGTCAGAAAGGCTTTGAGTGTTAACTTGGTTATAAACAACACTAGGGCCAAACTAACCAAATTAAGAGAGACTTTTCATCAGGGGATGATTTTATATTTTTATTTTTATCTTCTTTGTCATAGCTACTCATTGCCTACTAAGGCATAGAGGGGTTTTCCTCTGCTTGAAGTAGTGGGACCAGCATGGCACTAGGAGTAGGTGTATTGGGATCTCAAACGCCTACCCTTGGCACATACAGTTCAAGGTATATTGTTCAATCTTTTATGCCTTGTCCAGAAAATATACATGGAATCTGGTCCATCAATAAAGCAAGAGGTATCTATTAAGCACTTATATGTGTCAGGCACTATACTAAATGTTAGAGATACAGAGAAAAGAAATAATAATAATAATAATCTTTGTCCTCAAAGAGCTTGCATCCAATAGGGAAGGCAATATGTACATATATAGGTATATACATGGGCAGCAAGGTGGCACAGTGGTTAGAGTGCTGGACCTGACGTCAGGACGACTCATCTTCCTGAGTTCAAATCTAGTCTCAAATACTTACTAGCTGTGTGACTCTGGGCAAATCACAATCACTTTGCCTCAGTTTTGTGCAGCTAGGAAGTGTCTGAGGTCATTGTTGAACTCAGATATTCTTGACTCCAGGGCCATCTCTCTATCCACTTTTAGGTTATAGGTACACCAGGACTTTGGAGGAGGAAAGAAAGAATGTGTGTAGAGTAAGTGATCAGGTTTTATTTCATGTTTCATTGCTCTATATCGTTGAGCCCAGTTCAACTAAGCACTGAATGAGAGGTGTGGTATCTGCACTGAAGCAGTGGCAGGAGAAGATTCTAGGAGGAGGAACTGTGTGGACAAAGGCTCGGGGTGAGGAGGTTGAACATGACCCATACAGAAATGGAAAGAAAATTGCCTAAAGTCCATCTAAGTGAAAGATAATATAACGATGGTCAGATGATAAAGAGCTTTGTATGCCAGATTGAATATGTGGACTTTAGGCAGTAACTATTAGGGACCCATAGTAGTTTCTTGAGCCAGGCAGTGATGTGATTAACGCATTCACTGGTCTAGTCTTCTGATGACCTTCAAGTCAACATCATTGTTCTTTTTCTTACTTTCTAGTCCTTTGCTGAAATAGCTCCATTTCTTTTGCCAGTTTCCTGTCATTTTCATCTCTAATCACTAGCACCAGTTGCACAACAAAGACTGAATATTGGCATTTTTCTTTCTTTTTTTTGAATAACCTTTTATTCTAACCCAAATTTAATACCAACTTCTACTTCACAATGATAAAATTCAACTTTCCAAGCAAAACTCACTGACATCTTTCCAATATACTTACCGTATGTCTCAAATAAGCATTTCTAAGCCTATTCACTTTCTTCCACACACATCTCAACACCTATTTCTACCTCCCCTATTCTGCTAGATGTCTTCACTTCCCTTTCAATGACTTCTATTTGCTGAAGGAGAAAAGGGATAATATTACATTGAAATAAAACAAAACAAGAAGATGTTTTCCTGTTTCTAGTTGGTGTATACTATGCATCAATCATTATAGGGGTTTGAAACTATGAACTAGTGTCTCTCTGGGCTTCCTCTAATTATCCTTTAACATTGCATTAGGGGCAGTTAGGTGGCGCAGTGGATAGAGCACTAGCCCTGGAGTCAGGAGTACCTGAGTTCAAATCTGGCCTCAGACACTTAACACTTACTAGCTGTGTGACCTGGGCAAGTCATTTAACCCCAATTGCCTCACTAAAAACAACAAAAAAACCCCCAAAAAACCTCATTGTATTAAAATGTGTGTTTGTACAGTTTAAATTCACCAAGGTGGATACAACTCTTCCTGCCTTTGACTAGATCTGATCTTAATTATTTGTCTCAATTCTGAGTTGTTATCACAGCCTAAAATGTATGAGAATGGAGGTGCTAATCTTGGTTAGTCAAGACGAGCTACAAAAGTGTTTTGAGAAGCCTTTAATGCTCTTTAATCTGAAGGAGAGGAAAGCTGTTGGAAATCACCATCAACTTTTTTTTTTTGGTGTTTTTTGTTTTTTGTTTTTGCAGGGCAATGGGGGTTAAGTGACTCGCTCAGGGTCACACAGCTAGTAAGTGTTAAGTGTCTGAGGCCAGATTTGAACTCAGGTAGTCCTGAATCCAGGGCCAGTGCTTTATCCACTGTGCCACCTAGCTGCCCCCAATCACCACCAATATTAAGAAAATTAGGTGGGTGGCAATATGGTGAAGACAGAGCCAATTTCTCTCCTACCCTCCTCCCTCCTGCTCTCCATCCATTCCTCCATGCTTTGGAAGTCAGTATTGTGAAATGGGATCCAAATATCTGTCACCAGGTCAGGATTTGTTGCTCCTCTGGGTCATGCAGTTTGTACTTGTGTGCTCTCACCAGATCACAGATCTTGCTGTCTGTCCAGTTAGAATGATTTCATGTGATTGGAGCTGATGGATATTTGTCTGATGGAGCCTCAGTCACATCAAATGTAGCTTATTATTTGAACTGATTAACCTCACAGGGTTATTGTGAAGACCAAACAACCATCTTGTTTCCATGCCTGGAATGTTCTCCCTCATCATGGAATCCTTAGCTCCATTAAAAGGTCAGCTCATGGGCTACAAGAGGCCTTTCATAATCTGATTGTTAACTCCCCCCACCCCCATTTCTTTGTATTTTCTTTAGATATGTATTACATTTACATGTTTATTCTCTGCTGAATGTAAGCTCTTTAAAAGCAATAACTGTTTACTTTTCTATCTTTGGCACCTAGATGGAACAGTAGATAGAGCTGAAACCGGAGTCAGGGAGACCTGAGTTCAAATCTGACCTCAGGCACTTAACTATGTGGCCCTGGGCAAGTCACACTGAATCTCTTTTTGTACCAGTTTTGCTCAATTGTAAAATATTAACAGAATCTACCTTGCAAGGTTGTTGTAAGGATCAAATAAAATAGTATCTATGAAGTGCTTATCACTGTGTCTGGCATGTAGTAGGCGCTATATTAATGCTTGTGGAACACTTGGAGCTTGGAGTTGTCCTAACTTTTGTCTTGCCACTGGACCTCAGTGACTCTGGAAGACAGAGTGAGGCTGATGACTTTGTGTGACTCTGCCTTACTTAAATCCAGTTCATGCACAAGTTAAGACATCACCCCATGATGTCATTGATCCCCTTTGAAACAAAGGCTGAACAATATTAATGCTTATTCCCTTACCTTACCTTCTTTGCAAACCCAGTGCCTAGCATGGTACCTGTGTGACTTATGAAAAGTTCAGGAGATAGATTTTGGGTAAATAATAAGCAGATAATTAATAAAATAATGGTCCTTTGGCTTTCTCTCATAAACCAAAGATGAATCATAGAGGCTGCTCAGTACTTATGTCCTTGGAAGAGTGGGTGTTTATGACAGGCAGAAATCAATTCTGATTGGTTAATAATTAATGAGAGAATGAGTATTATAATGAAAGGTGAACTTGTTCTAATGAGGACCTGGGTCTGATTATGTCACTCTTGGACAAAGAATATACCTCTACGCCTAGGCCACACGCTGCCTCAGCAATCTAGGCAAAGGATCCACCTCTACCCAAGCCACTTACTAGTTGAGCAATGGGCTAGAATTTACCTAAATCAGCTTCCTTTTACTCTTGAATCAGAACTAAGGTTCCCCAGCTGGATGGGGTCTTGCCCAAGATTGAGGAGAATGTTAAATCAAATCTCATCATCAGCCCTGTCCTCCAGGGGCTGATTTGACTTAGTAGAGAATGAGGAAATAGGAAGGGCGAAAAAACCTGGCTTTTCCACCTCCCCTATATATATATATTGATGAGGCAATTGGGGTTAAGTGACTTGACCAGGGTCACATAGCTAGTAAGTGTCAAGTGTCTGAGGTCGGATTTGAACTCAGGTCCTCCTGACTCCAGGGCTGGTGCTCTATCCACTGCGCCACCTAGCTGCCTCTCCCCGATATTAATATAAGAGATAAATAATTATTTCCCTCACCTGGCTTTTACTAAGTGCTTAATATGAGCATTTTGAGTTGAATTGAACAATACATGTAAAGGAAATCTAGCATAATAGATGGAGAGCTAACCTGTGGACCAGGACCATGTGGGTTCATGTCCCCGCTTTGACACATATCACCATATGGCCTTAGGCAAGTCGTAATGTGTCAGTGCTCTAGGTAACTCCATAAGACTCAGGTGCAGAGCAAGTACAGGTCTCCATTGATAGCAGTTTCCTCATGGGGAACCCCATAGGCTAATTAAATTATAAATCTAGTCCCTTTCCTTATTGTATGTAAAACACATTACAAACTTAAAAGTGCTATATGAATGTCAGTTATTGTAAAACTCTGCCTTGGATATGGAAAACATGTGGAAGAGATTCTAAAATGCTCCACCTATTGATAAGAGATGAGACTCCTTTGTAGCAGTTGTGAACAGAATGCAATATGCTCCTAATCCTGAATCCCCCTCATCACAGCTGGGGTGCGTGTTGTGCAATATATATCTGATAATACCAAACTTTTGCATCACATGGGATGTGGTTCCCATTTGGGAAATGTGATTTATATGAGATTGTTCCACTTAGCTGATGAGCAGAAATATAATTGAAATGGCCTCATGGCATGTGCATCTTCAACTTTCTCTTTTGCTTAAGGTGGTTGGAAAACATCTTTGATTACACATCACGACTTTGTGATATGATCTGTGTGTGTCTATGAAAACTAATTTTCTCTCATGGGGTAACTTCAGTGCTAAGCCAACTCTTGCTACCTTAAGTATGCAATAGTATTCATTACTAAAGTTGGAAATCAGTTCTAATATTTGAATAGGAGAGAGAACTGGCTCTTGAAAAACCTCTTTAAAAAAAAAATTGGCAACCCCACTCAGGCATGTATCCCTTTGTGTTTTAATAGGTGGATGGAGCCTGAAGCACAATCACTTTTAAGGAAAGGTCTTTGGAACCTTTGAAAAAACAATTGCTGTTCTAGAAGATTCGACCCCTGCCCTCACAGTGTTAATGAACTAATATGGTATCCATTAAAAGCTGAACTGTAATAAAGTAGTTGACCAAAGTGAAAACTCTAATTACGATTACATTTCAAGAATGGTTCCCAGTATTGTCCCCAGCAAATGGTCTTTTTCCTCTCAGCAGAAAAGTAGGTAAAGGTAATTAATTCCTAGAAGAAAAGCTATTAGAAGTGGTTCTGGTTGTCACAACCTCTTATTTTGGGGAATTGCTTAAAGACAGGTTGTTTGCTCATTTCATGCTTTGGAGATCCACAAAAATAATGCACCATAAAAATCTGAGAATATAATGTATTTTATTTTTTTTCCCTTTGGGTTTTAAATTTTTGTTCAAATATTTTGGCTCAATTCAAGAGATATTTTATTTTATTTTTAGTGAGGCAATTGGGGTTAAGTGACTTGCCCAGGGTCACACAGCTAGTAAGTGTTAAGTGTCTGAGGCCAGATTTGAACCCAGGTACTCCTGGCTCCAGGGCCGGTGCTCTGTCCATTGTGCCACCTAGCTGCCCCTAAGAGATATTTTGAGATGAACCTTTTGCCTAACTTCCAGGAAGTCATTTTTGGTTAAATACCCAAAGCTTGGCCAATGAATTAGTAAAACTGGCACCTGTTCTGAAATTTAGATCTAAATCTCATTTATATTACATTTACATAGATATTCCTTTGCCTGGTTTTATTATAAGGCACCATGTGAAAGCTTGGGATGAGCCTACTTTAGATCATCATGATTTGAGGGCTGCTACTAAATGATGATAAAAAGTCTTCCGGTTGGCTGTATAGCTAGAAGAATTCACAACAAAGGGGTTCATGAACTGCATTTGAATGGACATACAAAAGGGTTGATCTGCCTCTTCATCTTTCTCTCACTCTCTGCTTCTCTATCTCTGTCTCCATCTGTGTGTCTCTGTCTCAGTCTCTATCTCTCTTTCCTTGTCCTAAGTCATTATGGCCAGAAGTAGACATATCTCAGACTTCCATGTATTCACTTGGACTGGACTCAGATAAGGAATATTTTTTTTCATACTCCAAGGAATGGTCTCCCAAAGGTTAGTCTGCCTCCATTACATAGCAATTTCTTCTCCAATTCAGGAAGAGGATGTGGTAGAAAGGTTTGGAGTCAGTGTCCCTGGGATTAAATCTTCAGTTTGCAACTTTATAGATTTACAGTTTGGGGCAAGTCACTTAACCTCTTGACATCAGTTTCCCAATTTATAAAAGGAGAGGGTTGAACTAAATGATTTTTAAAAATCCTTATAGTTCCAAATTCTATGAATCAATGTTTAGGTTTCCCCAGGAGGAATCATTACAAGTTATAGTTATTTGGATTCATAGCAAAATCTCAAGTGATTAGTTATAATGGAGTTTACTGAATCATGAGCAATACTAAAGTAACTTTTTTTTTGGCAGGGCAATGAGGGTTAAGTGACTTGCCCAGGGTCACATAGCTAGTAAATGTCAAGTGTCTGAGGCCAGATTTGAACTCAGGTCTTCCTGAATCCAGGGCCAGTGCTTTATCCACTGTGCCACCTAGCTGTCCCTAAAGTAACTTTTTAATGGCTATCCATCCAGAGTACTATCAAATGCTCTATGTTCTTAGCTGATAAGAGCTAGTATCAATGCACTAGCCTTTTCTTTTTTTTTTTTTTTTTTTTGTTTTGTTTTGTTTTCTTTTTTCAGGGCAATGGGGGTTAAGTGACTTGCCCAGGGTCACACAGCTAGTAAGTATCTCAGGCTGGGTTTGAACTCAGGTCCTCCTGAATCCAAGACTAGTGCCTTATCCACTGCACCACCTAGCTGCCCCTAGCCTTTTCTTAATTACCCCAGTTTAGGCATTCCTAACCTAGATTCCACAAACTTCCTTGTCTTTTGTTTTATAATGATATTCAATAGAGGTGATTTCTTTTGTAGTCCTGCGTATTTTGTGCATTTAAAAACTATTCTGAGAAAAGGTCCATAGACTTTACCACATTGTCAAAAGGGTCCATGAAACACACACAAAAGTTTGAGCACCCCTGTCATAGTTGAATAAAGTGTCAATATGGACAGAAATCCTGATGCATGCATTTGCCAAGGAGCCCAACCTATATCTCTCTGGCATCTGTGTTCTAGCAATATTGCCTACTATGCTGTGCTAACATCCTGCTGTATTTTTTAGGTTGAGATTTTGAGAAAAAGGTTTTTCTTGTTTGCCTCTCTGTCTGGTATTTTGTTCTGTAGTTAAATCCACTTTGCTTAAAACAGACCACAAAAATATCCCTTTTCTATTTATAATATTTGTATAGAGCTTTACATTTTACAAAGTACTTGCCTCAGGATAGACCTGTTAAGTTGGACAAGTAATAGGGTCTCCATTTTATGGGAGAGGTGCCTGATAGGGTCACTTGCTTAGGGCTACTCTGTTTTAGAGCTAGATATAATCCTGGCCTCCTATCTCTGACCACATAGTTCTTTACGTTACACCATGTTACATTTGTGGTTTTTTGCTATATGTATCAATTTACAATGAGCATTTTATTCTAGAGAAAGGGAAAGTTTCATCTGAAGAAACAGGCATTTGATTGATCTTTTTTTTGTACTTTATTTCAAAAGACCTTGTATCAACAGTAAAACACTCAACAGATAAAAACAAATTGCCTGTTTTAATCTTGAAATTATTCACAAAGTCATGCATTTTTTAAATACAAAAATCTAATAATTTGTGTTTAGTTTTCCATGGGGGATTCACTGAATAGGATGTGAAAGCACTATAATTTTGTGACTTGCTTTAAGGTTATATTTTAGTTTAAATGAGCCAAGTATTCACTGAATAATGATCTCCTTCCCAGATAAAGATGCTATTCCTACTGACCTCATATCTTCAGAGCTCTGTTAGTATCAGTGATAGATTTGTGTTGTCAACCACCACTTCTGACTTGATACCCCTTGTGACAAGTTCACACCCATATGTGAACTAAGTGATTGGAGTTGGGGTGAAGTCTGTAACCACAGAAGAGAGAACTGCTAGCTGGTCCACATGGGATTAACTTTCCATGACATTGGCCTCATTAGCACAGTACTTTAATCAATGAAGCTAACCAGCCATAGACACAGTAAGCATTCTAAGGGAAATCTGATATTTTAATCTTAAGAAATATTGGCCCCTGGTTTTTCCCAAACTACAAAAGAACTGACAGAGCAGTCAGATTAATCATGTCCAATGGAGATAATACTGCTTTTTAATAATGAAATTAATCCTAGGAGCTATGTGAACATAGAATAGAATTCACTGTATGACAACATGACTCTTTACATTATTTAGCATATAGATCACATATATTTTAAGAATACTGTCATTCTCCATAAGCAAAAAACAATCCATGAAAATAGAGAATTGAGATAAAAGTGGCAATAGCCAGTGCCAGAGATTTCATAGCATGGCATCAGTTTTCACTTCCAAATGGCCAAATAAATTAACTCTTCTCCAAATGATGATTTGGGTAATACTTAGGCTTTCCAAATTCACATGAAGAGAAGGCTTGTTTAGGGGGAAGGATGCAGGATCAATGTGTAAAAGACAGCTGTTCCTTTACATTTTACATCCAGGCATCTCACTCTGCTTAGATCAAACTGAATTTGAATCGCATCTTGCTTCTTACATCTGCAAAGACAAAGATGCCTTTCGTGGCCTGGCCCATCCTGCATTGTAAGACCATTAGACACAGATGGCAATATTTGGAGCAGGGGCCAGGGTACAGAATTATCACATTTATAGGCATCAATAATGAATGATCTCTCCCATGAAAGAGTGAACCCTCTTCACCCCATCCTCTAGCATTCTCCACTGTGAAGAACCAGTCAGCAATATTAATCCAGAAAATAATTGGTCTCTGCAAAGTTCTTTATGATTTTGCCAGATGGCCTGGCTTGTACAAGGAGTCAGCTAAAATCATGCCTCTTCAGCAGTGCACAATGTTTCGACTACTTATACTTTAGGATATAGTTTAGAATATTTGAGCATTAGAAAAACAGAAATGCTCAGGAACCCAAAGCAACCCCCAGAAGGTTTCAAAGAGAAATTATTCTAAAAATAACACTGTTTATTCAAGTTCTACCTTTAAGCTCACAACCCATTTGCTTTTGCCAAAACAAACAAAACCCAAAGTCTTCTATAGATGCCCAAGAAGTACTGTAATTGTCTGTTGAAGCATTACAGAAACAGCTCTCTTTTGAAATTTGGTAGCTGTCTAAAAAGAAATTATGGGATGGAGGATTGATTCTAATCATTATTAAAGGGCTAGGAAAAGAAGTCGGTATTGTCAAATGTAGCTCCAGACAGTTGTGAAACTGTCTCCATTTCACATTTATGAAAGCCCTTAAGTGTACAAAAAGCGGAAAACTTGGGATATTAAAACAGGGAAGAAGGAGGTTAGAAGCAGCCCAAAAGACAGCAGTGGACAGAGGGCTGGGCCTGAATTAAATTCTAGCCTTAGACATTTTTTTTTTAACAGCATGGTCCTAGATAAGTCCTTAACCTCTTTCTGCCTCGGTTTACTCATATGTAAAATGAAGATCATCATAACAACTCACCTCCCAGAGCACTTAGCTTAGTATCTGGCATGTAGTAGGTGCTTAATAAATTGCTTGTTTCCTTCCCCTGGGAAATAGAATCTCTAGCCTTGAAGAAAGCTACTTGGTGTTTAAATCATTGGTTCTCTGGAGGGCCAAGTGGATAATTTAATGGGTTCCATGAAACCATAGAAGCAATGATGTAACATGATACTTACCTCCTGACAGAGAGGTGATGTATTCATCAGTTCAGTCAAAGACTTATTTTTATCTTTTAGACATGGCCAACGTGGGCATTTGTCTTGCTTGACTATATGTGTCTGTAACAGGTTTTTTGTTTTTCTTTCTTTTTCAGTGGTTGGGGAAGGGGGGATGTGGTGTATTTTTATTGTTTAAAATATTTTTATTTCAAAAAGCTACGAGCACTAATCATTGTCATTTTAGTCTTTAACAAACTCTGTTGAGGTCACTCAGTATAATAAATAAGCAAACACACCTTTAAATAATATCTTGCTTTTATACATATCACTATTTTTCCAAATATCTAGCTTAATATCATTAACAATATAATAATGTTATAATTGATAGTATAATTAATGTAATATGATTGATATAATTGAGATTCAGTCAAAAAGGGTCACTAAATTCATAGTAACTTTTCGTTACCTTGTGCGTTCTCAATTAAAGATTACTAATAACTTAGCTACTATTATTGTGAGAGTAGAGCTTTAAACATTTCTTTTTGACATTTACAAGGGAGGATTCCTTACTCAAGAACAGAGATTATCTATTCTGGCAGTTTTCAAACTTTTTGGTTTTTGGACACCTTTACACTCTAAGAAGCTACTGAGGACCTTACCTCTTTCCCCCTCCCTCCAAGACTTTTTGTTTGTGTGAGTTATAGCTGGGAGTGTGCTGCTAAATGTTTTAACAACTGGCTCTGGGGGTGGGATAATGTATCATGGCACATTTTAAAATTTAATCTGCATTATTAACATTAAGCCTAAACAAATCAACAAAACAATAAAGCAAGTCCTGATTGTTGAGGATTTACCCATTTCCAGGGGGTAAAAGCTTACACTAAACATGTAACAGTGGTTCTCTTGAGCCAGTGCAAGCAGGCTCCAGCACACCCCTGGTAAATTTTTTTTTTTTTTTTTGGCGGGGCAGTGAGGGTTAAGTAACTTGTTCAACGTCACATAGCTAGTATGTGTCAAGTGTCTGAGGCCAGATTTGAACTCAGGTCCTCCTGAATCCAGGGCTGTGCCACCTAGCTGCCCACCCCTGGTTATTTCTTAAATTAAATTAAATTTAAATATTTAAACTGATCTAGCCAATCTCCTTGCTTAGCAAATGAGGACACTAAGGTGAAATGATTTGTCCAAGATTGCACAGTGGGCCAGGGGCCAGACCAAGAATGAAATGCAGGTGTTTGACTCCTGCCTCTCCAACCCCAATTCCAGGGTCTTATTTCTTTTACCTGGTGCTGCTGTCTTTTTGCTCTTCATCTCTTGAGAGAAGCTTAGAAACACAAACAAGTATTCCAAGTAGTACCTACCTCTCTGTCTTTTCCTTAGACTTACTCAAGGAAACAGAACTGTGAAATAACTAGACAATTTTCAAAATACGAGCATTGAATTTTACCTCTTTATTGTATTATCATTGTATTTAAGTCTACTTTATAGACTATTATGGCAGGAAGAGACCTTAGACAACATCTGACACGTGCATGAATGTTGGGGGAATCATAAAAGCCTTCCATTCTACATAAAGCTTTCAAGGACCTTATTGTTGATGGTCTTACAATGAAAGCTTTGGTTAATACTTGTTAGTTTTAGGATGTTATTTTGTGAAGAGGCTAATACCGAAAACAAGTCCCTTCTTATCCCCAGACAATTCATGATTCACCTACAAACTCTTCCTGAGCATCCACGATGCTATGCAGGGAGATTCTGATTTATAAAGAACTTTCAGCACATTGATAGCTTAGGCGTTGGGGGAGCTGAGCAGTAAAGAAAACAAGAGCTTTGCAAAGAAAATATGGAGCACTACTGGAATAGAATACCTTTATGACTGGCACATCTGGAGTCTATTCATTCCCAGAGGATTTAGTGGGAAGAAATATAACAATTCTTTAGCAACAGGGCAGAAGAAAATGAGGTTTCGGATGCAGCATATGATCAAATTGTAGGACATAGGGAATTCTGGAACAATCAACATCATTACAACCCAGTTAACTATGTTGATGTAATAATGATAATAGCTAGCATTTTTATAGCACTTTAAGGTTTAAAGATACTTTATAATTATTATCTCATCTTATCCTTACAATAGGAACAGGTAGATGGCACAGTGGATAGAGCACTGGTCCTGAAGTTGAGAGGACTTGAGTTCAAATGTGACCTCTGACACTAGTTGCATGACCCTGAACAAGTCACTTAACCCCAATTGGCTTAAACATTTGGGACCATCTCCAGTCATTCTGATGTATATCTTGCCATTGGACCCCAGATGGATCTGGAGGAGAGAGTGAGGCTGGTGACTTTGCGCAGCCCTCCTTCATTTCAATCCAATTCAGTGTCAGTCATGACATCACCCCAGTGTCATGGTCCTCTTCAAGAATGAAAGACAAACAACACCATCCTCACAATAACTCTGGGAGGTTTGTGTATTGTTACCACCTTCTTTTTACAGATGAAACAACTGAGGGGAAAGGAAGTGATCTGCCTAGGATCACATAACTAGTAAGTGTCTGAGGTAGGATTTGAATTTGGTTCTTCCTGGCTCTGGATCCAGCTCTCTATTCACTGTTCTACCTAGCTGCCTCTTCAGGTGACAGTACAAAAGATGTTACAAGGAGAATACAACAATAGGGCTGAACTTTAGCATGCTTTTCAGCCCCAATTTTCAGAAATGTCAAAGAATAAATTAAGCTATAAATTTCTTAACTGTAAAAAAGACACTTTGAGTATGTTTCCACCACCTTGGACTGTGATGCTAACAGATACTACACTTTGTCAATCTTCAACCCTGCATCACCGCCTCTGTCTACTTTCTCCATTCTTGCTCCAAGGACATAGAATACCACCAGTGTGGTATGAATACAATGGCTAACTATGTAGATCTTTCCCAGGGCAGGCATATGTTATACAATTTCAGCTGGGTCCTTCCCACAGCCCATAATTCCTTTAATGCATTTTGTTGATTCCAGAGCAAATGCATCACAACAGCTGTTCCAGACCTTTTCTTTTCTCAGGTTTCTATCCCTAGAGTCACACTTCTGGCCCCCCTTGCAGCAGATGCCCGCCTGCTTCACTAAGAAGACTGAAGGCTGTCCTCTGAGGGCTCTGGTTCTCCCAACACCCCTTCATTGCCTCTATTTCTATACCTCTCCTCTCATTCAGTCTCACAGCACCTTGTCTTTTCTTTTCCTCCTTAAAGCTAACTGCTGGACCTGTTCCTTTCAAGAGATTCCAAATCAAATATGGGCTGAACTAGATTCCCATAATGTCCTTTCCATTTGCAGTCTAGATTCAGTGCTTTCATTCATATTGTTCTCATCTGGAAATTGCCTTCTCTGCTTCCAACCTACGCAGCCAACAGGAGAGAGAGGAAGGCGGGAAAGGAAGGGACAAAGAGAACAAGAGATTATTAGTAGCCTGCCATGTGTCATGCTAAGCACTTTACAGATAGTATCTAATTTGATCCTCAAAACAACCTTGTGCTGTTATGATTCCGATTATACAATTGAGGAAACTGAGGCCGGCAGATGTTAAATGGCTTACCCATGGTCACATGGTTAAGAAGTATATGAGACCAGATTTGAGCTCAAGTTTTCCTGACTCCAAGCCTACCACTTTCTCTTGTTCCACCTAGTTAGGTGCATAGTGCTACTTTTTTTTGTGGGGCAATGAGGGTTAAGTGACTTGCCCAGGGTCACACAGCTAGTAAGTGTCAAGTGTCTGAGGCCAAATTTGAACTCAGGTTCTCCTGAATCCAGGACCGGTGCTTTATCCACTGTAACACCTAGCTGCCCTCTGGTGCATAGTGCTAGACATGGAATCTGGAAGACCCGAGTACAAATAATTAGCAGTGTGACTGTGGACTAGTTACACAACCTCTTTCCTCTTCGTTTCCTCATCTGTAAATTGGAGATGATAAGAGCCCCTACTTCGACATGTAAAGCACTTAGCAAACCTAAATTTCTATAGGTGTAAAACACTATATGAATGCTAGGTACTATTAGCTATTTTTAGTATTATTCCCTGTAACTGAATCTTAAGACTCTACTCAAGGACCATCTCATTTATACTGTTTCCCCTGGCTACCACAATCCTCATTGACCTCCCTTTCCCTCTCAGTGGGAGCCACTTGGCTAAGGTTGGGGTGGAGGACACAACTGGGATTTTGTTGAGAGTTGTTGGTCTCAAAATGTTAAAATCCATTAACACATTAAGGGAAGAGACTCAAACTCAGATTCCCAGGAAAAACCTGTCTAAATGGTGACCCTCCTAACCAGGTATTCCCCCATATTATTCAAGTACCCCCTCCCCTTCACCTTGTTACATTGAGAGAAATTGTTAATATTTAGGAATCATTCTTAACACTTCAACCATTTTCCCCTATATCCAATCAAGTACCAAATCTTGTACAATCTACTTCCACAATATTTCCTGTATTTTCCCCCTTTGCTCACCTTTCTTCTGTCTGTCCCCTAGCTGCCCATGCCTCTCCCAATTATATTCTACCTATTCTATTTTACATACTTTGCATTTGCATTTATATGCTTACATATAAGCATATAAATTAATCTGTTATGTGTTATAGATTAATTATGGAAATGTGTATATTAATTAACATATTCATCTAAAACACTTTGACATTCTCTACTCTCTCTTCCTCCTAATTCGCCGATAATGATTTGGATTATCTTCTGTAGGTTCCCCCCAAATCATCCTACCCTCTTCTCCCTCTCTCCCTTTCTTGTTTCCCTCCCTCCCTTTCTCACTATTTGCCTTCTTTTGTTTAAAATTTTTACTTTGTTTTTATTAACAATATTAATAGGGCAGCTAGGTGGCACAGTGGATAGAGCACTGGCCCTGGAGTCAGGAGTTCCTGAGTTCAAATACGGCTTCAGACACTTATCACTAGCTGTGTGACCCTGGTCAAGTCACTTAACCCCAATTGCCTCACTAAAAAACCAAAACAAAACAAAACCAAAAAACCCAACATTAATCATCCCCAAAGCACAGAAGAGACTGTTATGCTTCCACACATATGTAGGCAATATAAGAAACAGAGCAGGGGTGTACAGGATGTTCAGGGAAGTCCTCTGGTGTGAGGGCTGTGAGTCTGCTTTGCAATTTTGGTGTTCACCTGCCACCCAATTCTCATCTGTGGCTCCAAGAAGATGGAGCCTGCTCAGTAGCTATACCCCATTAAAACTCTTCTGGCAAACAGGCTAAACCAGGTTGAAGGTAACTGAGGGGACTCAGCCAGGGAGCTTACCCTGTGGTCAAAGAACACAAAAAATGCACAAAAACTTTTGTGAAGATGACTCCACTCACCACTAATACATGGAATTTGTGCATGCTTATGGACAGTACAAAATCCAGTAGGCCTGAAAGATGAACAGCTCTTGTCATGAGACAACTCAGCAGGTATCACATCCAAATAGCAGCCCTGAGCGAATCGAGGGTGGCAAATGAAGACCAGATTACCGAAATTGGACCTGGATACACATATTACTCGAGTGGGCAACATGATGGAAAGCACTGTGAAGCTGGTGGTTTCTCAGTCAAATCTAATCTAATTAACATGTTGTATGTCTTTCAAAAGGAATGAATGACAGACTTATGACAATGTGATTGCCACTTGTAGAAAAGTGATGCGCCATCATCATTAGTGCCTATGCTCCCACCTTGATGAATTCTGATGAGGTCAAAGAAAAATTTTATGAAGACCTTGAGACCCTCATCATCAACGTGCTGAAAGAAGAAAAGCTTATAATTCTGGGTGATTTTAATGCCAGAGTAGGCACAGACTATCAGACATGGCAGGGAGTCCTTAGGAGGAATGGAGTCAGAAAGAGCAATAGTAGTGATCACTTACTACAGAAGATTTGTGCATCTCATGACTTTCTCATCACCAACACAGTCTTCCCTTTACTTAAATGCAATAAAACTTCATGGATGTACCCTTTCAGGAAACACTGGCATTTAATAAACTATGTAATTATAAGGAGAAGAGACGGGATATGAGAGTGATGACGGTGTTGTGTGGTGCAGAGTGCTAGACCGATCTTAGACTTATCTTCTCTAAGCTAAGCAATAACATTAAGCAAAAGCAGTGGCTCCCAGTCGAGGTGACTACCAGAAGACAATGTCAGCAGATTAGAGTGCTTCTACATGCATGAACAGTTTGTTGCTTACTTGGAGGGAAGCTTGACATGGTTGTCAACAGTGGAGCACAAAAGGAGTGGGCAGCTTTCAGAAATTTGGTGTACAGCACCACATTTGCTCATATGGGCCAGAACACTTGTAAATATCAGGATTGTTTTGACAAAATATTATGGAGAAATTCAGAACTTACTAAATGAAAAATGAGAACTTTATAGGTTTAACAGCAGGATAACTTTTCCATTTCTAAGAAGACGGTATAAATAGTAAAGTGCAAGTAAAACTTAGAGAGATACAAGATTCTTGGTTTACTAAGAAGACAGATGAAATTCAGTTTTATGCTGATGGTAACACTCTAAAGTGGTTTTATAATGCCCTGAAGGCTATTTATGGGCTAAAGACCTATGATACATCTCAGCTACTCAGTGCTGATGGAGCCTTATGGATTAGTGATAACCATGTGATCCTGGAGAGATAGGCTGAACACTTCCACAATATTCTCAACATATAATTACCAACCAATGCTGAAGCTATTTACTATCTACCTCAGGCCATTTGTTGTCAATTAGCTGATCTTCCAACTGAAGAAGAGGTTCTGAATATCATTAGGCTGCTTTCGCATGGCAAAGCTCCTGGTCCTGATTCTATTCTGGCTGAGATTTACAAAGCAGGAAGTCCACTGCTCATACAAAAGCTGACTGAAATATTCCAGGTTATATAACAAGAGGCAGCTATCCCCTAGGAGTCTGAGGATGCTACATTGTCCATTTTTACAAATGACTAGGAAATAAATTATCCTGTGACAGTCACAGGACACTCTCTTAGTCATTGATGGCAAGATTTTTGCCAGAGTCCACCTTAATAGGTTGATCCTTCCCCTAGAAGATGATTATCTAAAGCCAATGTGGCTTCAGAAAGGGCCAAGGAAGAGTCAATATAGTGTTTCCTGCTTGACAACTCCAGGAGAAATGCCAGAAACAGATCAGAGGTCTATACACAATGTTCACTGATCTGGCCAAGGCCTTTGGTATGATCAGTTGTGAGGTCTTGTGGAAGATCACAGCAAAATTTGCTTGCCTGGGGCAGCTAGGTGATATAGTAGATAAAGCACCATCCCTGGATTCAGGAGGACCTGAGTTCAAATCTGAACTCAGACACTTGACACTTACTAGCTAGTCACTTAACTCTCATGCTAGCAATGGGCTCTGGATAATGGACAATGCTCTCATGCTTTCCCAGTCACCAGTGATGTGAAGCAGGGCTCTGTGCTTGCCACCATGCTTTTTTGCATGATGTTTTCAGTGATGTTGTCAGACACCTTCAACAAGAACAAAAATGGCATCGAGGTCAGCTACTGTACTGATGGTAATCTATCTAACTTGAAAAAGCTACAAGCCAAGACTAAAGTGAAGGAAGAGTTGGTACATGACCTTTTGCTCACAGATAACTGTGTACTCAATACAGTCTCTGAGGCTGAGATGCAACAGATTATGGATTGATTCTGTGCCACTTGTGCTAATTTTGGCCTTACAATTAACAACAATAAAACAGAGGTTCTCCACCAGCCAGCACCACACTATCCATATGTAGAACCATGTTACAGCAAATGGAGAAATTTTTAATGTTGTGTACAAGTTCTCTTACCTTGGCAATATACTTTCCAGGGATGTACACAAAGATAGTGAGGTCGATGCACATATTACCAGAACTAATTCAGTGTTTTGGAGGCTTTAAAGGAAGGTGAGGAAGAGGAGAGATATTTAGACTGAAGGTCTAAAAATGTTGACCTCATTGTTGTATGTCTATGAAACCTGGACAGTCTACCAATGCCATGCCAAGAAATGGAAATGCTTCCATTTGAATTGTTGTAGGAAGATTCTGAAGATCACCTGGCAAGACAAGGTACCAGACACTGAGGTCCTTTCTCAAGCACTCAAACTCTACTACAGAGAGCACAACTCTGGTGGGCTGGCCACGTTGTTAAAATGCAAAACATATGTTTGCCTAAAAAATTATTTTACAGAGAACTCATGTAAGGCAAGCACTCACATGGAGGGCAGAAGACACTCTCAACATTTCTCTGAAGAACTTTTAAATCAGTTGTGAGACATGAGAGACACTGGTACAGGACCACCCAGCCTGATGTGCCCACATCAAAGAAGGTGCTGGGCTCTATGAACACAGCAGAATTGCAGTAGCCCAAAGGAAATGTGAGATGCATAAATTTAGAGATATCTCCACTCCAAATGTTCATATGGGCTATTTGTGCCTGACCTGTGGTAGAGTGTTATGAACTTGTATCGGTCTGATCAACCACAGTAGGACACACTGTACTTTGACCCTGACATAGTGATGTCATTTTGTTGCTCTTGGAGCATGAAGGACAACGAACCAGTAGGGCAGAGAAAGAGGAAATAGGAGTATTTGAACATTCTTGCTCATTACCCAGTCACTGCTACCTATTTATTCTGTATATACATCTCCATCTCCATCTTCATGTCTATCTATATTTCTATCTATCAATAGATATTTATAGATAGAGGTTGTGATGGATATGTGTGTCTGTATACACAGATGTATAAATATAATTGTTCCCTCCCTTGTTAGAGTGTAAGCTTCTTGAGAGTAAGATTTTTTTTTCCATTTACTGTATTTCTATCTCCAGCACCTACACAGTGTAGGGACTTAATAAATGCTTGTGAATTGATTATCTAAACCTTTCACCCTTTCCATCTGACTAACCTCCACCCTGAGTAACTCCTACCATCTACCTCTTTATTCCCATGCTCAAGTGACCAAATACTACTGGAGGAAGTGTTTGTCATGGACCTCTTTGCAAAATGATGTTCTAAGGGAATGCCAAATTTCAGTTAGAGATTAGTAAAAGTTAAAAGGTGTATTTTTCCCATCTATGTTCATGGATATCTCTAAAATATTTCCATGGATCCCTTGGGTATTTGTGGACTCTAGGTTAAGATCCCCTAGTCTAGGATCTACCCTTTGCCTAAGAAATGGTAAGAAATCTCTTTTTCCAACAACTTGTGGTATATGAATGTAATGGAATACTATTGTCCTGTAAGAAACGATGAGCAGGCAGATTTCAGAGAAACCTGGAAGGACTTACATGAACTGATGCTGAGTGAGATGAGCAGAACCAGGAGAACATTGTACACAGTATCATCAACATTATGTGTTAATTAACTGTGATAGACTTAACTCTTCTCAGCAATACAGTGGTCCAAGATAGTTCCAAAGGATTCATGATGGAAAATGCTCTCCAAATCCAGAAAAAAAAGAACTATGGAATCTAGATACAGATTGAACCATACTGTTTCTGTTTTTTGTTCCTTTTTGAGTTTTTTTCCTTTTTGCTCTGATTCTTCTTTCACAGCATGACTAATGCAGAAATATGTTTAATGTGATTGTACATATATAACCTATATCAGATTGCTTGTTGTCTTGGGGAGGGGGGAAGAAGGGGAGGGAGGGAAGAATTTTTGAAACTAGAAATCTTATAAAAACAAATGTTGAAAACTATCTCTACATGTAACTGGAAAATAATAAAATACTTTTATGGAAAAAAGAAATCTCTTTTTCCTCCCTTGTTTGCTTAATGGCATCCCGTTTGGGTTAAAACTTCCTCCTTTTGTGGTATAACCTTGGAATCTAACTTTGATTTATGACACTATTCAAAAAATGTACTCTGTGTTACAAATAATTGGTTTGCCTATGTACTTTTGGAACACAACGTATTTGTTAGTTGGAGGTCACCACTTGTAAGACTTTCTTAGCAGGATGGATATTGTGATCAACAATCTTCATAGTTTGGGTGCAAATTAATTATTATACCATTGAAAATGACTTAGCAGAGATTTCAAATTGTTGGATCACCATTACAAAATCAAAGTAACAAATAAATATGTATTTCTTTTAGTCTACTAAGATGAAGAAAATAAGGAAAGGAGTAATTAAAAACAATACCTTTGCTAATCCTGGGAGCTCAATATTTACTTTGTTTTAGAGACTCTAGTCCTCACACCCAAAATGGTTGTCATCTTTGTTTGAGAACTTATACAATTTTAAAGTTTTCACATCTTCCAAGAGAGAAAGAAGTGAATAATAAGTAAAAAAAAATAGGCACAACAACAAAAAATCCAATTCAGACCTCTAAAAGGACTGCTGCAGTGTACCTTTCTGTGTCCCATTATAGATTTACATCCAAGAAGAAATGGTCATTGTCACATAAAAGTGACTTGTACTACATAATGTGATGATAAAAGTGTGACATTGTACTATGAAATAAAATGTAATTTTCCTACCATGTAATCAAAGTTACACTCAACTGCTACCTTTCTTAAGTCATATGTGCCCCTTCTTCCTTTCAGTAATCATTCTGACTATACTTACACAAACAATCATTAAAGTGTATTAAGATCATAGAAAGGAAAGCTGGTTCACCTCATCAGTTCAGTGCAGCCCATACGTACTGGTAGAAACTGTTGCTATGGTTTTAAGTTCTCTATACATCAGAAAGGATAACTGTTGTACAAAATGATTCAGACAGAGCTGAAATAGGGCTCAAATTCCCCTGACATAAGATAAACCCTGAGCACCCACCAACAGAGAGGGAAACACTAAATAGAGAGCATTCTCCTATCGATCTGCTTTCCTCCCACCCCCAGCCACATCTCACATACTGCAACCCCTGGGAGAAGTTGGGGACACTATGTGCCAGCTACCTATGTGCCAGGTACTGGGCTAAGTTTTGGGGACACAAGAAGGGGCAAAAGATAGTACCTGCCCTCAAGGAGCTCAAGTCCAATTAGGAAAACAACATGCCAAAATTATATATATATATATATATATATGAAGCAAGCTATATTCAAGATAAATAGGAAATAATTAACAGAGGGAAGGCACAAGAATTAAGAGGTGTGGGTTTGAATAGAAGATGGACGACCACTTTTCAGGGATGTTTTAGAGCAGAGGTTCTTCCCTCACACCTCTGAGGTTCTATGACCTCAGTCATAGAATCCCATAGTCTCAGAACTGGCAAGAACATCCAAAGCTATCTAGTCCCACCTCTGTCCAAGTCATGGGTCTTGGACTAGCTTTCCCCAAAGCTTTTTCTTGTGGGGCAGTGAGGGTTAAGTGACTTGCCCAGGGTCACACAGCTGGTAAGTGTTAAGTGTCTGAGGCTGGATTTGAACTCAGGTTCTCCTGAATCCAAGGCCAGGGCTTTATCCACTGTCCCACCTAGCTCCCCCCCCCCCCCCGCCATGCTTTCAATGCATCCCCTTCTCATCTCCACATCTTGCTTTCCCTGGTTACTTTCAAGTCCCAGCTAAAAGCCCACCTTCCAAGGGAGGCCTTTCCCAATCCCCCTGAATGCCAGGGTCGTCTGTCTGTTGACTGTTTCCAGTTTGTGCTCTATATGACTTATTTGCATACAGTTGCTTGCATTCTGTCACCCTAATTAGATTGTGAGCTTCTCAAGGGTAAGGACAATCCTTTACCTTGTGAGATTTAAAATTGGATATTAGATCATAAATCTCCCCTACTTAACCTTTCCCTTAATTTATCTCCCAAACTAGTAAATGGAAGAAGCTTTTGGTTTTCTAGATAGACCTTTTTATTTATAGTTATGATAGTCACAAGGTGATGTTGATTAGAAGGATAGGAAAGTAGAAACACAATACAAATCGTCTTAAGTCTAAGCTTAGTCTATATTCCTTATAAAAACTCACCAAACCGAAAAGGCCACCTTTGGAGAGAGAGAGTCTGTGCCGCACCGTCAGGAGTCCCACCAAGCAGGCAAAAAGGGCCTACTCTCGTTCTCTCCACCCCGGAAGTCAAAAACCCGGCAGGCAGTCTGACATGTGCAGCAGGCGGACTGTTCATCTCCTCCCCAAAAGGGTGGTCCTTGAAAAACTGGCGTCTTTCAGTTATCCTAACCGACTGTTAAAAACTTTCATATTTTACCACAACCTTTCTTTGTAGCCTCAGCTTATAGCATAGTACCTGCCAAATAATAGATGCTTGACAAATGTTATCAACTGACCAACTGATTCATGTATGACCTTTCAAAGAGTGAAATGTTTATTGAGGTGCAGTGACAGGGACCTTGGTAAACCAGTCTATTCCGTTCTTGGACAGCTCAATCAAAGTCAGTCTCCTTATGACTTTCATCCACTTATTCTATTTCTTTCTTCCAGTACCAAACAGAACAAGTCTCATCAATAATTACCATAATTAGTGGTGCATAGAAGAAGAAATGGGCTTGGAAATGAAGACAATTCTAAATGATCATATTAAGTGGTTGAATTATGGGTAGAATGACATTTATAAGGAGGTGGGCAGAGTGAACATGACCTGGAGTGAAGGAAGCTGACGTATTTAGACAAAACCTAGAAGTATGAAATTAGGTGTTCTCTGGGATTATAGTTGTCACTTGTATGGCCAAGATGCTGTTGATGTTGAATGTTGAACATGCAGCAGCTGAACCTGGGAATTTTATGGTAGTAAAATTAAACTAAAACTTGAAGAATTTCATCCATCTCTTTTAATTATAGATGACACTATCTTTATTGTTATGATAACAATAAAACACATCTTTTTAGAAGAAAGAATTAATGACTCAATTAACAGTCATTTTTCATCCTGAAAATGAGTATGTCATTTTTGGTTTTGAATAAAGTGATGAAAATTTGAGAGCCTACATGATTCCTTTAAGGAACAGTGATTTACTTAAATGAGAAGCCATCATTCTTCTTCTTTTTAATGTAGAAGCTCTATTTCCTGAGGATGAAAGGAACTGCAGTTTGAGTGTGGAATGCTTAGATTAATAGAAAATCAGACTTTGATTTGATATAGAAAGAAACTGAGGTCAACAGAAATAAATTAACACTCAAATTCAGTGTCCAGCAAATTGCTTTGTAAACTTGAAGGTGCTTTAGAAATGTGAGCTGCTTATTATTATTTGCCAAGATCACACAGAGTGAGGTGATATAGTAGATAGCACGCTAGGCGTAGAATTCAGGCTCACATACTTTCTAGTTGTGTGATCCTTAGTCAATTGACCTCTGTCTGCCTCTTTAACTCATGTGTAAAACTAGCATCATAATAACACCTATCTCCTAGGGTTATTGTTGTGAGGATCAAATGAGATCATTGTAAAGTGCTTATCACAGTGCCCAGCACATAGTATGTACAGTATAAATATTGGCTATAATAAGAATAAAACAATTATGATATAATAATTGTCATTATTATCTCCCAGAACTGGATTTGGAAATTAGATCTTCTACCACCTAATCTAATTTTTTGCCATACCATACTACTTTCCTAATTCCCTGCCTATTAATAATAATTATTATCACAATTATAGTGATTATTATTTTAATCTAAAACTGGGTTCAGAAACTAGATTTCCTATCTCCTAATTATATGTGTGTGTGTGTGTGTGTGTGTGTATGGAAATCGGATATATATATGGATTTTTTATTTTTATTTTTGCCACTCCAAACTGCTTTCCTATTTCCCTGCATATTGAGTTCTCCTTTTGCATTGAATTGATCATCACTCTTTTGCTCAGAAATCTTCAGTGGTTCCCTGCAGCTTACTGAATAAATTTTAAACTCTCTTGCTTGGCATTCAAGGCCTTCCATAACCTTGTGCCATCCTATCTTTCCAACCTTATTTTAGATTTCTTCTCTATGTTCTCTTTTCACTCCTGCTGGTGGCACTGGACCACTCTCTGTCCCTTAAGCAGGCTCCATTCTTTCTTGTCTCTGGACCATGGTTCACTTCAGTTCCTTTGTTGGCATAGCCTTTCTGTCCCACTTCTGCTAAATTTCTATCTGATCTTTTTTTTCCCCTTTCTTTCTTTCTTTTTTTTTTTTGTGGGGCAATGGGGGTTTAGTGACTTGCCCAAGGTCACACAGCTAGTAAGTGTCAAGTGTCTGAGGCCGGATTTGAACTTAGGTACTCCTGAATCCAGGGCCGATGCTTTATCCACTGTACCACCTAGCCACCCCAATTTCTATCTAATCTTAAAAGACTCCTGTATGAAGTCTTCCCTGATTTCCCTCCTTCATTTCATCAATTTTCTTACCTCTTGAGCCCTTCTAATACATCTGTCATGTAATACTGTATGCTAATGCATAGCATATGTTTGTCTTATTCTCCTTTGGTATAGATGGCATTTTCAGTTTTGACAGTGAGGTGAAGACAGAGGAGATTGTGGCAGAATAGTATAGACAAGTGAAGGGGGACACTCTTTTTCCCTTCTTAAATTCAAAGGCACTGGTACATATTTATAAATAGATGTAAAGGAGTGGCTATGAAGGGAGGCATTCATAGCACATTAGACTGAGAATGGACCCATCAGGAAAGACCCTTGAGAATTACAGAACTCACCCTTGAGAAATAAAAGTCCATGAAGATAAATTAGAGGATGATGAGTAGAGAACACTGAACCAACTCCGAGGGATACTGTTACACTAAAGTGTCATTTATAGTCAGAAACTATTGCCTAGAGCCTGCATTCTTTCATTTTTGCAACTGTAGCACATGTTAGGAGCGACATGCCTCCTATTGACTCAGCATGTATTTATTAGGCACCTACTGTGTGCTGGCATCATAAGAATACAAATCTAAAAGTTAAACCCTTCCCCTAACAAGCTTTCACTCTACTTGGAGGATATAACATGATCGCAAATTAATTAAGTATAGTATATATACGAATAACCACATGGCTAATTGGAGGCCAGGAATGACTCATAAAGGAGTTGACACTTGAAATGTCTTTGAAGGGAGTAAAGGATTATAAAGATGGCACTAAAGAGGGAAGCCATTACAGACAAAAGGTGGAAAGGTGCAAAGGTACTGAGGTGGATGGTAGAATTTCATGTATGGAAACCAGTCAGCCAGTTTCTTTTTCTTTTTCTTTTTGCAGGGCAATGAGGGTTAAGTGACTTGCCCAGGGTCACACAGCTAGTAAGTGTCAAGTGTCTGAGGCCGGATTTGAACTCAGGTCCTCCTGAATCCAGGGCCCGTGTTTTATCCACAGCGCCGCCTGGCTGCTGCCTCTATCGTTTATTTTCAACCTCTACCTTTCTGTTGGCTCTACTGCCTAGAAACATGTCCATATCTCCTCCATACTCCTCTCTGTAGAGGGGTCAAAGAGAACGAGGATTGAAAAAAGGCCAATGGATTTGGTAGCTAAGAGATTATTGGTAACTTTAGTGAGAACAGTTTTGGTGGAATGATTAAATAGGAAGCCAGATTGTAAGGAGTCAAGAAGAGAGTGAGAGCAGAGAAAGTGGAGGCACCTATTGTAGATGGCTATCTCAAGGAGTTTATCTACAAAAGGCAGAAGAGAGATAGTACAATAGTTAGCAGTGATGGAAAGATCAAGTGGAGGAGCCACTCTAATGAGTGGAATAGTGAGTCAATAAGGTTGGTATATCAGGATTGCCTAGCAGCAGGTAGGACCCAGTTGAGGTTATGTAACATAAATTAGTAGTAGAATCAGTTCAGAACAGGTGCATGATTTTCTCCACCAGCACATGAGAAATGAGAATTATTATTTCCCTTGATCCCCACAACAACCTTGGTAGGTAATTGCTCTTGTTATCTCCATTTTACTACCAAAGCAGAGAGAAGTTAAATGACTGGCCCATGATCACACAGCTAGTAAGTGCCTAAGGCTGAATTAGAGTTTAGATCTTCTGACTCCAAGTCTATTGTTCTTTTTACTGAATCATACGGCTGTCTCTAAGGCAATAACCATAGAATCTTGAGAAATGTTGCTTAATTAATAGATGATACAACCAATCATAGATTTAGAGCTGGAAGAATCCATATTTCAAAGATGAGCAAATTGAGGCACAGAAGAAAAGAGCCTTTGTCAGAGTCACTTGGCAAGTAAGTGTCTGAGACAGGAACTTAGATCCCTCTGGCTCCGAGTCCAGTGTCATATCCACATGTGTCAAATAGAAATGGATTCCCTGCCTCTACATATTAACTTAGAAAAACACAATGTAATATTACCAGTGTCATATTTTGATTTAATTTGTTAAACATTTCTCAATGACATATTAACCTGGTTTGGTCATCCCTGGGAAGTTTTTTCACTTTACCGTGCTGCTTCTCAAAAGAACTCCAGCATAGGAATCAGTAATACCTGGGTTCAAGTTCTGCCTTTGAAACTAGTGGCTGTGTGAACTGAGACAAATTACTTAACCTTTCAGTGTACCGGACAATTCTCTGAGGCTATGATTTCATCTATCTTAAAGCAGGTACCAACCAGTTTTGGCAGAGGGGGTTTCCTTACTGGGAATTCCTATGCCAGTGATCATCAGTCTATTTAAGAAATGGTTCATAGAGTCTTAGATATAGAAGGACCTTTTTTTGGGGGGGGGGGAGGCAGTCAGGATTAAGTGACTTGCCCAGGGTCACACAGGTAGTAAGTGTGCAAAGTCTCATTTGACCTCAGGTTCTCTCAAGTCCAGGACTGGTACTCTATACACTAATATAGAAGGAAATTTAAGAAATCACTTAGTCCAACCCTCTGTTTCCTAAACATAACAAAGGATTGATTTTCTTTTCTGGTTGTAAAATTCTTTAGCAATAAATCTACCAAAAACCTCCCTCAATCATTAGTAGTTTGTTTTTATGTTTAATCAACATTTTCATCAGAGATATTATCTTTATTAAAACTTCAACTTATTTAGCCCTTAAAATAGAAGTAGACAGGGGCAGCTAGGTTGTGCAGGGTATAGAGTACTGGCCCTGGAGTCAGGAGGACCAGAGTTCAAATCCGACCTCAGACACTTAACACTTACTAGCTGTGTGACCCTAGGCAAATCACATAACCCCAGTTGCCTCACCAAAAAAAAAAAAAAAGAAGAAGTCGACAATGCAGTCCTTATTGTGAGGAAACTGAGTTCCAGAGAAGTTAAGTGACTTGCTCTTGGTCAGTCAGAACCCAAACCCTTGAGTCTCCTTAAATCAAACATTCTCTCCTCTATGGAGAGTTACTTCCTTGGGGGAGGGGGGAGGCCTTCCTGGCAGCGGAATGAGATGTCACAAAATCTATAGACTAGGCGATCCCATAGAGTCAATTCACTCTAATTTTATACAAGTAGTTCTGATGAGCTCGATGATTTGGTTTCTACATCCACAAGGGATTAGAGGCTGAAAATTAAAAATGAAAAGTGGGACTGCTACAAGCAGACTTAATGATCATAGCAAGAAGTGACAACTTTGTTTCTAATAGAAAAATTCTAAAAAGCAAATGAAAGAACTTAGAGACATGAGTTAACTGCTTGCTGAGCTGTCTGAGCCCAGGGAAGGGAGGAGTGAGCAACCTGCCCAATGCGGCAGGATCCTGAGGTTACCACTGCGTACCTGTGCAGGGAGATCTTTCATTGGGAGACTTGACTGTCATGCAGAAATGCCCCATCTCCAGGACTTTTTCTTCCCTGGCCACAAAATCTCTTGTTCTTCCCCCCATTGCTCCTGCTGGACCTGTCTACTTTTCACCCTGGCTGTGGAAGAAGAGAGGCGGTCTTTTCCTGTTGTCCTTCTTGTGGAGGAAGCAGCTCAAGGCAGAGATAATAGCCCAGTAAGAACGCTAAGGTAGACAGGACTGCGCTGAGCCAGGGGGCAAATCGAGGATGGGGCAGCATTTACCCTTTGATTTAAAATGTCCTGTTCTTCTTCTCCTCCAAAAAGTCAGGGACCAGTAAGAGCACTATTTTCCCACAAAACACACTCACCTCTTGGGTTCTATCCTTATAATGAAACCCTTGAGAATTACAAAATTCACCCACTAGAATTATAGGTTTAGGGTTCCCATCATTCTCTGAGCTGTGATCACATTATGCCCCAGGTCTCTCCCAATACCTGTTGCTTCATAGCAGACAGCAAGCATTACTATGTACCAGGCATTGTGTTAAGTGCCTGGGATACAAATGCAAGCAAAAAGAGAGTCCCTACCTTCAAGGAGCTTACATTCTAATGGGGGAAGAAAAGATGTAAAAGGGAGCTAAAAAGGTGGGGCAAGGGGGAGAGGAGGTTCCTTTGTGGTAGCAAAGTCTGGAATCAGAAGCACAGCCAAGATGGGAATGAACCACAGCCAGACAGAGCCATGCCCCAAATGGAGGACTTGGAAGGATCTCACCAATGGGATAAGGGAGTTGGCATGATGGAGGGTGTTTCTGAGTGGGTGCCTTCTGCACTGTTTCCATAGAACTTCAGTGACCAGTTTCAGTTACCATCAGTGTTATTGTTATTGCTATGATTAAATACCCTGGGTATTATTACCACTTTATTTCATGTTACTCCCCTTCCCAAACTCTGCATTCTAGGTAGCCTGCACTATGTGTTATCCCTTGTTCTAGTCCTGCCTGCCTTGGCATAGGCAGGACATAATTTGAGTGTGGGTGCTTGATGGCCTGAAGATAATTAAGTACTCTCTTAGCATTGCTGTACTTTGCTTAATGTTAGTTATCTGTTAACCCACAAAATTGGAAGCCTTCTAGAAAATTGGATAGATGCTCTATTCAGGGTGCGCAGAAAGACGTGAGTAAAATTCACCCAGGAGAAGTTGCTCAGAGACTGTTTCTGTGATGGGGAGACATGAATGAAATCATGAATCTGTCCAGTTTTGGAAGTATAAGAACCTTCTTATCTTTGTCTTTCCACTCCCCTTCTCCCAAAGAAGTTAATTCACTTTTTTTGTTTGTTTGTTTTTTATTTTTGCAGGGCAATGAGGGTTAAGTGACTTGCCCAGGGTCACACAGCTAGTTAAGTGTCATGTGTCTGAGGCTGGATTTGAACTCCGGTACTCCTGAATCCAAGGCCAGTGCTTTATCCACTACGCCACCTAGCTGCCCCCAAGTTAATTCACTTTTGAAAAGCCTAAATATCATTAATAAATAGGAAAGAAGACAGAGATCAGTGAAAAATATGCTTTTTATTTTGAGGCTCGAAGTGTATAAGTTTCATGCCCTGCCCATGCACTGCTGATTGGCTTGGAATCTGTTCTGTTTCTGACCTGGGGGCTTCCTGCTCTTGGAAGCCACCATATTGATGCCAGACTCAGTGTGGATGGGCTTTAGACCTACTGCTCTTCAGAACTCCTGAGCTCAAGTGGTTCATCAGCTTCAGGGTCCCTTTAACTCCCTCCTCCGTAGGAGGCTTGGAACCATACAAGGCTCCATAGAAGTGTTTAAATCCTTCTAACAATAGTTGTTAATTGGACACACCAATACTCTTGAGTGAACACATCCATAACTGCTTTCTGAGCATAACATAAAAGTTTGGAAATCCCCGCAATCATAAAAGATTTAAAGTATTTATAGTAAGCCAAAACTATTCATAAGGGCCATTTTATTAATGTGGAACATTTTTTCCACATTAGAAGTGAGAGAAAGTTCTGCATAATTTAGTGATAAATAAAGTTGCACAGGGGGATAACATAGGTTAAAAATGAGATAAAAGCTATTATCTAAAATACTAATTTAGTAGGGGCAGCTAGGTAGTCCAGTGGATAGAGTACTGGGCCTAGAGTCAGGAAGACTCATCTTCCTAAATTCAAATTGGCCTCAGACACTTATTAGCTGTGTGACCCTGGGCAAGTCACATCACCCTGTTTGCCTCAGTTTCTCATCTATAAAATGAGCTGGAAAAGGAGATGGTAAACCACTCTAATACCTTCATAAAGAAAACCCCAAATGGGGTCCTGAAGAGTTGGACATGACTGAACAGCAACAACAGCGACAACAACAACTGACTTGATCCAAGAATGCTCTTGTTCACAGCCTTAACATGTTGCCTCTTTGGCTCACCTGGTGTTCAGAAGCAATTGTTTGTAAAACATTTGCATAGTGTTTCCATTCATTTGGTCTTGGACCAAATTTGGATCAGGAGATGCAAATATTTTCATGTCATTGGTTTCAAAGGGGGATTTACTCTGTTTAATTTAAGATATCTTCCCATGCATGATTATATAATTCCTGAAACTGTGAAAAGAATGGGGAGCTGTGATTCTACAACCTGGGGCAGCTCTCAGAACGACAAGGAGCCATCTGCAGCAGCTACGGGAAAGCCATTGTACCATAAATTCAGGCTTTTAGGTGCCAAGGTTTAGACTATGCTTGGGGGAAAAAAAGGTTGACTCAGATGCCAAAATTCAGCTACTGTTAGGAAATATGTGGAACACCTGGGAAGGGAAACTGGAGAATATTTGACCCAAGCTGAGGAAATGAAGAGAATTAGGAGCATTTCCTCCTTCATATTCACCTGTGCTCCAGCTACTATTCTCATTTTCCCTGCCAAGTATAGAGGGGGTATAAGTCAGAGAAACATCAGATTTCAGCACTGAGAGGGATCCTAGACTTCTGGTTTCTTGAAGGGATAGAGCAGTTAAGTATACTCTGAGCATGAGTATACAAACATAAGTTTATTCAAGAAACATTTATTGAGAATCTTACTAAGATCAAGATGCTAAAAGTGCTGAGAAACATACAAAGGAGGCTAAGGTACAGTCCCTGCCTTCAAGAGGCTTACAGTCTACTAGGGGACAAGACGCATTTACATAAATAGCTTCAATATAAGACAGTGCATGATAAGTGCCATTGGAGTGGTAGAAACAAGAAGCTAAAGGAACAGTTTTCAGACAAAAGGGTTATTTGTTTCAGCTAGAGTGCATAGAGAAGACTTAATGGAGGAGCATCCAAAGTAGACTTCCAATGGTGAGCTGGATTCTGACAAGCAAATATGGGGAAGTGAAGACAATCCTGAGTAATGGGGGAAAGTGTGGAGTTGGGAAAAGTGAAAGCTAAGGTGTCATGTAATAGCCCAGTTTGGCAGGGTCAGTGGAACCTGTAGGGGAGCAGTAGGAGATAAAATTGGAAAGCTACAATGGGACAAGTTTGCAAAAATATTTTGAATACCAGACTACAGAGTTTAAAGTTTTTTTGTACTAAAGTAATGACAATATCAAAGCTGGCTATAAAGTATTAATTCATAGGATAATAGAAATATAAAATTGAAAGGGACTTCTGAGGCCAACTAGTTCAACCTCATTGAAATGAGAATGTCCTAGATAGCATTTCCAACAAGCCTGATGACCTTCATTGACAAGGACCTTACTACTTACTGAGGCAATCCTTTCTGTGTTTATACAGCTCTGCTATTCAGGAAGTTCTTCATTATAGCCATGACCTCTGCTAGACTCAATAAAACTTCCACCTATTGATCCTGGACCAGCCCTCTGGGCCAAAGCAGAATGAGCCTAATCTATCTTCCACATGACAGCTCTTTAGATCTGAAGACAATCTTTCTATCATTAAGCATTTATTAACCACTTACTGTGTGCTGGGCACTATGCTAGGAGTTGCTGATACAAAGAAAGGCAAGTCTTTTCTTCTCCAGACACATCTTTATTTCCCTTAGATGAGCATCATGTGAGGAGTGATTTGAGCTTCTTCATCATTCTTTTTTCCCCCTCATATTTAATTAATTTTATTTTCAAATCTCCATTCTCTTCCTCTCATCTCTCTTTGCTTTCCCATTGAGAAAGCAAGAAAAACAAAATCTGTTGTAAATATGTGTAGCCAAAGGCAAAACAAATTCCTGCATTTTCTGTAAAGGAAAAGAGACAAGATTTGGCAATTGATTACTTGTAGAAGAAGGTAATGGTGAAGTAAGAGAAGTATCAGATTTCAAGCTTGGGTGACTGAGAAAATGTTGGTACTATTAATTGGGATGGATGGAAGTCAGGAAGATGATGTGTTGTATGTATATGGAACTGTTGCAATTAATTATTTAAAATAGGTGTCATTGAAGAAATACAGTTTTGCTGCATATTTTTAAAGAAATACATGTTTCATATCACAGTCATTTCAACCCTCCTGTTATCCAGATTGAACCCTCTCTTGTAATAAAGCAAAATAATATAATGAAAGCATCCGATATAATGAACATATCTGACAACATCTGTGGTATTCTTTGTAGTCCCTTGCCTCACTGTCATGAGGAAAGAGCTATATTTTATTTTCCATTCTCAAGGAGCTTCCTTGCCTTTTCATTTGCTAACAGTTCAACTTCCTTCTAGTGAGCTTTTTTCACTTAGATATTATAGTTGTTGAGTGTATTTTTCTTGGTTTTATTTATTTTGCTTTAAATAATGCAAATTTTCCTTTGTTTCTCTGAATTTCTCATATTTGTCATTTTTTTTTGCAGGGCAATGGGGGTTAGGTGACTTGCCCAGGGTCACACAACTAGTAAGTGTCAAGTGTCTGAGGCTGGATTTGAATTCAGGTACTTTTGAATCCAGGGCCAGTGCTTTATCTACTGTACCACCTAGCTGCCCCTGTCATTTCTTGCTACATAATAATATGCCATAATTTTCATGTGTCATGGATCTGTTTACCATTTGGGTTTTTTTACCATTCTTTTCTACCTAAATATCTTGGTCAAAGAGTATGGACACGTTGGTCACTTTTCTTGTATAAGTTCAATTTGAAATCCAGAATACTTGGACCATTTTTCCATTCTACCAAAAGTAGAAAAATACATGAACATAACTTCAGATCTTCTGATATCATTAGAATGAGTCCTTTAACTAAACCTCTCTTGTTAATGGCAGTTTATTGTTTATATTTATATAATACTAGCATTTTATGAGACATGCTATAAGCTCAAAGTTGGGTTGTATGGGCAGAATAAATACAGGGTGACAACAGCAAAGGGGGAGGAAAGGAAATTCGTTGGGATCAAATCAAGGTGATGCTGTAGATGTGTGTACTGTCAAAAAGTCAACTTCCATGGAACCGGGGTGGAAGACAGAGACCTAACTAGTTATTTTTTTAAAAAAAATTAAAGGAACTAGATATAGAATAGTGGAAAGAACATTCTACTTAGAATCAACAGGTTCCATTGAGTTGAGTTTGTCTCATTTCTGTAATTTATTAGGTGTATTTATTCATGCATTCAACAAACATTTATAAAATGTTTTCTATGTTCCAGGCACTGTGGTAGATGCTGAAGATACAGAAATAAAAATAAAATAGTCTGCCTCAGGGAGCTTAAATTCTGTTGTGGGTGCGGGGGTAGGGCAGGACAGAAGAACATGTACACAGAAAAGGAGACATATAATATACAAAAAGTAAATAGAAAATAATTTTCAGAGGAGGGGGCATACTAGTACCATGGGGGATTGGTTGATGATTCAGAATTTTATATATATATATAATACATTTCTATATTTTATATGTATACATTATATACATATACATAATATACTGCTAGATATACACACTAGATATATGATGGCATATGTGTGTATATGTGTGTATATACATATACACATATACATATACATATGAGAGAATGATGGCAGATAAGCTGAGCCTTGACAGATTCTTGGCATTTTATGAGGCCAAGGGGAGGAGAGAGTGTATTACAGGAATAAGCTACAACCTGTGTGAAGGGACAGACATAGGTGATGGGATATACTATAAGAGGAAGAGTAAGAAGAATGTTGTGTTTGTAAAGGAGAATTATATTCAGTAAACCTGGAAAGATAGGTTGGGGGCAAATTGTGAAAAGCCTTAAAAGCCAAATAGAAAAGTTTCTATTTTATCCTGAAAGCAAAAGGGAACAAGTGAAACTTCTTGGGCAAGAGAGGGGCATGGTCAGACTTGCATTTTATAAATATCACTTTGGCAGCTGTTTGGAGGATGGACCACATGATAAGGAAGAGACTGGAGACAGGGAAACCAATTCAGAGGCTATTGTCAAGAAAAAAGTGGTGAGGTCTTGAACTACTGTGACAACTATATGACTAGAGAGTAGGGCAAAGAGAGACTGTATTTTGGTAAGAGATAAGTTTTCTCATCTCTAAAACAGAAGTATTATACTTGACCCCTAAAATAAATTCCAGCTTTATGATTCTATGGTACAAGCAGGGAGATGAGGAAGAGGATGATTTTTGTACATACTTAGGGAAATGAGAGACAGAGAGATTTAATTTTCAGGCATCACTCATTAGATTAGGGGGAATTTCCCGCTGTCTGGAGTTTCTTTAGGTTTGGTGCTGGTTTTTAAAAAAATACCCACACAGGTAGCAAGGTGGCGTAGTGGATAGAGCACAGGCCCTGGAGTCAGGAATACCTGAGTTCAAATCCGGCCTCAGACACTTAACACTTACTAGCTGTGTGACCCTGGGCAAGTCACTTAACCTCAATTGCCTCACTAAAAAAAAAAATAATACCCACAGTAATGAAGCGTGGGGTGGGTATCCTCAGTTCCCAAGCATCCAATATTCAGAACTTGCAGTTAAGTAAGAAAAGAGAGACATGGAGTGATTGTGTTGCTTCCCCTTGGTGGTGCTTTTCTTCTATTCCCCAGGGTAAGATAAAAGAATTCTACTTGACTCAATAGACTATCAGACAGCAAGAATACAAAAACAAAAAAAAAAAAGAAGGAAAAAGGATGAAAGCAGAGGCAAGATTAGGCATACATATATCATGAAGGAGACAATGAAAGCCCTAGGTAGATGTTAGAAGTATTTCACACTTGGAGGAACGTCTCTTGCTACTTGAAATGCTCTGATTATACATCTGATTATACCTAAGTATGTGCTCTTCAACAAATGCAATAGGTTCCAGTTGAATTTTTTTGTCAGCTCACAATAGAGTCACAAAAGAATTTCTTTGGATGACAGACTATCATGAAGTGTCCAATCCATTTCCTTTTTCTGAAACCAAGAGGGAGAACATTTCAGATACTTTTCAATTTATAAAAGACTTAGGCTAGTGTTAATCAAAAGGCATTTTAATAGGATAGGCAATGCCTGGCTTTTAAGCACAACTTGTGAAGCGAGGGAGTGTAGTAGAGAAGAAAAAAAAATCACAGGATTTCAGGATGACTGGGTCTTGTGAGCAAAGTGGTCAGAATGTTTGCATAGGTAAGTTCATGATGCTTATTCATAGACAAGTTCCTGGGACCCTCACTCAGAGCATGTTTATCTTCATTTAGAAAGAGCCCTAATGAATATGGTTCTTTGATTTGCCAAACCAGGTAGATAATAAGCAGCAAATTAGAAAGTAGGCAGTGGATTAACAGAAACAGATGAGATAGTGCTAAATAGTGATGGTTAGTGTTTGCCTTGAGGGAAGAGAACAAAAAAATCGATAAAAAGTAGACATGAGAACTCAAAAAAGCCCAGCATTGTGGTACCAGAATAGTAGCTAGATGCAGCTAGGAGAGCTGGGCCTGGAGTCAGGAAGACCTGAGTTCAAATGTGACCTCAGACACTTACTAGATATGTAACCCTGAGCAAGTCACTTATCCTGTTTGCCTCAGTTTCCTCATTTGTAAAATGGGAATCATGATAGCATCTACCTGTCAGGGTTGCTGTGAAGATCAAATGAGATAATAGTTTTAAAGTTGTAACATAGTAGGTGCTATATAAATGTTAGCTGTTATTAATATTATTATTACTATTACCATTTAATATAGAGACTAATAGCCCCATAGACCTCAGTAGTAACTATGACATCTGTATTTTATAGCACAGTCCATTGATTCAGTTCTATACCCTGACTCATCAATAGAAGGTTAAAATTTATTTCATATACACCAAGGATGTAGCAAAATACTTAATATTTGATAATGAATTATTTTTTAAAGAAAAATGACTATTTCAAGGAGTGAGTACTTCCAATTATCAGGAATATTTTGATGTTCCACTCTCAAATGGTGATGGAAAAATAAGCTGTAGCTTATTAATAGTGATGCATAAGGAAATTGAGGCTGAGGGTAGCTGTGTGGTTTGACCATGGTCATGTAGCTAGTAAGGGTATATGAGCAGGATTTGAACTGAGATTTTCCTACCTGAGGGGCAGCTAGGTGGCTCAGTGGATAGAGTGCCAGGCCTGGCACTTACTAGCTGTGTGACCCTGGGCAAGTCACTTAACCCTGTTTGCCTCACCTTCTCATATATAAAATGAACTGGAGAAGGAAATGTCAAACCACTGCAGTATCTTTGCCAACAAAACCCCGATGGGGTCAGACGTGACTGAAATGACTCAACAACAAGAACAACTTCCTGACTGAACTTCCCACACTATCCACTGTCTTTTTTGGTGGTGTTTTTCTTCTATTCCCCAGGGTAAGATAAAAGAATTCTACTTGACTCAATAGACTATCAGACAGCAAGAATACAAAAAAATAAAAAAGAAGGAGAAGAAGAAGAAGGAAAAAGGATGAAAGCAGAGGCAAGATTGGGCATACATATATCACGAAGGAGACAACGAAAGCCCTAGGTAGATGTTAGAAGTATTTCACACTTGGAGGAAAATCTCCTGCTACTTGAAATGCTCTGATTATACATCTGATTATACCTAAGTATGCACTCTTCAACAAATGCAATAGGTTCCAGTTGAAGTTTTTCATCAGCTCCATCTTGAATGTCAGGCTAAGGTAGGTCCTTAAATACATCATGTAAAAACACACTAAGGTGTTTCTCCAGGTAGGGAAAATGCAGAATGGCTGCCGCTTGCCTCACTTCCCTTTTTCCCTCCATCCTGAAGCCCTTAGGTGAATACTTTGTTATACAAACATAGCCCATTAGCTATAGATCTGGTTCTACCTGGTCTTACCCAGATGCCAGAATCAAAACCCTGGGAAATGTTACCCAGTAATTTCTGGCAACATTGAAGTTTACTTCAAGCCGTCATCAAGTTCCATCCAGCTAGGCTGGCAAGTAACCTGAATATAGACAAAGTGTATTGTAGCAGACGCCTTCAAACAGTGCCATGACATCACACACAGCTAATCCACTTGGAAAGAGCAGAGTGAAACACTCCTGTCTAAGACCTGCATTGCTTCTCCCCTCCTCACCCACTCTGTTGCCAAAGCAGCAAGTGCCAGACTCATTTGGCAGCACTTTTCTGCTGGCACCTGATTTTAAAGATGTTCTGTGAAGGTAGGGCCTCCTTCTTCTTCAGGCCCAGATTTAGAGAACTGAAATTATGAGACTCCTTGTGTTCTATGCAAACATGTTATCTCATGAATAAACCTGCTGCTTTGCAGTGATTTTAGCCCATTGAATCACAGCATTTGGGGCTAGGGTGGTATAGGAGAGGTAGGGGCCTGGATCTCCACTTCCATCAGTACTCACTCCATCAGTACAGGCCTGCATCTCATCTGTAAATGATACGGTCTTATTTGGGAGGGTGGGACATGGGTCCCAGACGGGAAGACTTCCTTATCAGTTACAGTGATAGCACCACCAACATCCAGGGACTCACTTATGGAACCCAGATTTTCAACATGTAAATATCACCTATGATTATGTTTCAAAGCTTCTGTTGACAGTAGATGTTTAACAAGCGGCTCCTCAGACACCCTGAACAACACAGAAGAGAACGTTCTGCTTCAGGGAAGATGGGAAGGTTCAGGCACCCTGAGGGTTCCTTGGGTTGCATTAGGAGGCCAGATGAGGGTGCTGGGGGGGTCTGGCTGGTGTGGAGGCAGGACAGACAGCAGTAAATCCTAGAGGACTTTAGGATATAGCAGCAGAATGAGGTGTGGTGGTCTTTCTCATATGGAAGAATTGAGTTGTTGTCTCTCATCTTATCTAAGTGATGTGGGCAGTGCAGCAATCGGGAAGTGTTCTCAGTACCCAGATAGAGGGTAAAGAGAAGGGAATTGTTTGGGTTTTGTTTTGGGCTGATTAGGAGAGTGGTCAGGGAAGGAGCAAAGGAAAGGTAGGAGATAGGAGTGCACATCCCATCCTTCTTTGCAGTGGTATGAATCATAGTGGATAGCATACTTTTCTTAGTATGTTGGTTAATTGCTTCATTTCTTAAAACATTTTTTCCTTTTATTCTTCGTTATAAGGAATGGTTTTCCTAGGTGGGAGAGGGAGGGATATATTGGAAAATGTAGATGGCAAACATATTAATAATAAAAAGTACATATTAATAGCAAACATTAATAATAAAACAAATATATTACTAATAAAATAATACATTTTTGAGAGGCCTTTGAGTCTTTCTGTAGTTTTACACAATGAGATCCTATTTGTATTTTTTTGTTGAGATCTGTTTTTCCTAAATTTAAGATATGCTCAGTTTTCCTCTCCCCTCTTGCAAATTCTAAGATAGAATGGTCACTTCCTACTAAAATGACCATTATTACCAACTCCACAAGTACCCAGACCATTATTTCCAACACCCACGATGCCCAGAGAATTTCACCAGCTGTTAGAACATCAATCATAAACACACTAATCCAGGCAATTGTAGTACAGGTTTTGCTGTGAAGTGCTTGTGAAATCTGTGGTGAATTGACCTATCAGAAGAGAGGTTTCTTGGAATATATCAATATCATCCTCAGGAGAGAATATCTTGGGTTCCTAAGGGACTAATGGCATTACTGCTTTTACAACCTGATTCTGACCCCCTGTCCCCCACCCCACCCCCATTTGAGTGACAGTATTTGGACTTTAGTCCAGAAGATCTATCTTCACATCCATTTAGGCAGATCATTTAACCTCTTTGGGACTCATTCTGCTCATCTGTAAAAACAGTGAACCAACCAACAAGCATTTCTTAGATACTTTTGTGCTTAATTAGCATTTATACTCTAGGGATACAAATATCACAAATATGCTCTGGGTTCACCATCTTAGGGCTAGCATATTACATCTGTCTTCAGGGTTCTAGGTGTACCCTTGAGGAGCTGGGTGTCTCTTCCCCACTGCTGTTGTCTCATAGCAGGCACTATGCCAAAAAAAAAATCCCCTATACCCCAACACCTTGGGAGACATATTCTTTCATATTCTACCTCAGTCTTTGGTGAGAATGAGCTCAGACTTACTACAGTTTCTACATAGCAATGATGTCACCAACTTCATGTTCATGTACAGCAATGGAGTCATGGTTAGACGAGTCAACTATTGTTGGGGGAGGCAGTTCATGAAGGTCATTCTTTGTTCCTTGAGGCATTGATGTTGGGCGGGCTGCAAATTCCTGCAGACACCTTTCAAATGTTCTCTGGACCTTTCTAAACTCAAAAGGTCCTAGCTCCCAGTTTTCTTCACCAAAGTTAAAAAAGAACAGTCATTGAGGTGAGCAAAGAACTGAGGATTGTATTCAAGAGGTCACGTGTTGGCCTCAGAGGGAGAGCACACAAGGCTTCTCCCCTTACTGTATTATAACTCAGTGGGTTACTTATTGAAGTAATTCATTGAACTCATTTGAAGGGGGTCAAATCAAGAACAGCATTCCAACAAAGTGAGGGCCTGAGACCAATTAAGGCCTTCTGAAGGAGTCTACACTGCCAGTTCCACAACTGCATCCAATCAAATAGGTAGATCTGAACCAGTTATAGAATATCTAGGTGTATTCTAACTTCCCTCCAAGACTTGCTCATTACATGGCATCGTGAATCTCCAAGAAGTAGACTTTCCAGCTTCTTCTCCATGAGGAACTGCATCAGCAGAGTACAAGGATAAACTCTGTGCAGGTGTCAAAAAACTAAAGAAAGTCCCTGACCACAAAGAGCTTGTGAATAAATCAACACTGAAAAAATACTTATTTAGTAGATAGAAAATAGCCCTATAGGGACAGGCACTAGAAGCTGGGTGGGTCCTGGAAAGATCACCACTAAAAGGTGATGCTTAAGCCGAAGCTCTAAGAAAGCCAGAAACGCTAATGTGCAAAGCCTGGGAGACACACGGAGCTTTGATGAGCTGGCCATCTTGCAACGTTCCAAGCCTCCATCTTATACTCTCTAGACATCTCCAGTCATATGGCAACATTCAAGTCTACTATGACCATCATCTCCATTCTTTCCCCACTTAGGAATGGGACTCTGCCCCTTCCACCTCTTAAGTGTGTGTGTGTGTGTGTGTGTGTGTGGTCTCTGAGGGCAGGGACTATATTTTTGACTTTTTGGAATCCTCACCTGTATGCTTAGCACAGTGCCCTGAACATAGTAAGCACTTGATATTTGCTGTATCTCTTCTCTTCCCACTCCTTTCTCTCCTCCACCTACTCCCTCTCTCAGGAAGCCAGAAATTCAAGAACTAAAGAAGGAGAGCATTTGATAATACTTGGACCATCTGCTTTATAGTATTTTTGTTAGGAAAGTACATTGTAAAATTTGAACTGCTGTATTAATGTGAGTTATTATTGTGAAAGGAGTAGACTGATTTCAGGAGTAAAAAAAAAACCATATGCATACATAGGAGGCTATCTGATAGTGACTAGTGGAGGAAATAAAATCGACACTCATTAGCTTTATAGTTGCCTTTGTATAGAAGATCAGAGACTTGTGATTTTTGAGTCTTTGATTAAAAGGATTGCCTTTTCAGAGTCTCTCAAGTTAGTCATGATTTCTAAAATGTGAATTAAAATATTGAAAACATTAGAATTAGTCATGTGTAATTATTCAGCTTTGTGCTTTCTGGAACAGTGTTTGATTTTTATTATTCAAAGAAACTTTCTGTTTTGATGATAAGGATCTATAATCTCAAAGCCTTACACTTGACAAAATGGAGAGCTGGATTTCCACCCTTGAATCCACAGGGAAGGGATTGTGCACTGAGAAGTAGTTAGTAATTAGGGCAGCTCTTCAAACTCATTTAAACTTATTGGTCTTTGAAGATCGTTATTAAATTATCAGCAAAAAGGGGACATGTTACATCTGTTCCTGAGGATTTGGCTAAGGGTTCCAGCACCACCAAGCAGTAACCAGAGTAATGTGTTATTAATGACTCCTGGAGCAAATATAGAAAGAATTGCCACCCTCTCCTCTTCCAAACTACAGAGACACCTCTATTCTTCCAGCCTCACAGGTTCCTTGTCATCCTTAACTCCTTATTTTTATTCAGTCATTTCAGTTATGTTCAACTCTTTGTAACCCCATTTGGGGTTTTCTTGGGCAAAGATACTAAAGCAGTTTTCCATTTCCTTTTTATATTACGGATGAAGAAGCTAAGGCAAGCAGGATTAAGTGACTTGCCCAGGGTCACATAGCTAGTGTCTGAGGTAAAATTTGAATTAATGTCTTCCTGACTCCAGGCTAGGCACTCTGTCCACGGTGCCACTTAGCTGCCCCTCATTGACCCTCACCTCACATATACAATCAGTTGCCAAATCTTGCCATTTCTAACTCCACAATATGTCTCACAGTGGACCCCTTTTCCTTACTCACACAATTCTGTCTATTAACAGAGCCATTGCTTTAGACCAGCCCCTCGAAACTTCTGTCCTGGATTATTCCAACAGCCTTGATCTCTCTCTCAAGTCTCTCTCTGTTCCAATCCATCCTATGTAGGGCTGGCAAACTAATTTTCTTTCAGCACAAATCTGACCATGTCATTTTTCTAGTCAATCAACTCCAGTACCTTTACGATAAAATACCAACTCCTCTCTTTAGGTTTTAAATCCCTACACAGCCTGGCTCTGACCTATCTTTCCAGCCTCATTGAACATTTTTTCCCTGCTGTACTCTGTGATTCAGACAAACCACCTTTATTCCTCATGCATAGCTCACAGCACCTCCAGCCTCCATGACTTTGTATCAGCCATTGCCCATAGGCCTGGAAGGAACTCCCTCCTCACCTCTGCCTCAGAGAATCCATCTATTCCTTCAAGAACCAGTTATTGCACTACCTTTTATGTGAAGCTTCCCCTCCCCGCCAACTTCTAGTATTCTCTCTCTTGAATCCCTCCTAAATACAAGGTAGTATTGAACTACTTGGTATTTATTTTCTTTATATCTATTCTGTATATCTATCTACACACATACATGTGTGTGGTGTATATATATATGTGTGTGTGTGTGTGTGTGTGTGTGTGTGTGTGTGTCCTGTGGTTCTTCAAGGTGCTGATCCATGGTCATCCGCGACTAGTGGAAGCCTTCTCTCTCTCTCCCCACACACACATATACGTATATACACACACACATATATATACATACATATATATGTGTATATGTATGTATGTATGCATACACACATATATGTCTTCTCCAATTGAGTCTAAGTTTGTGAGTCAGGATTATTTCATTCATTGTATTTTTATTCTTAGAGGCCTGACACATAGTGGATGGGTACTTAATTAACACAGCTTGAATGATTGATTTAAATCAGGGCCATCTTTCAATTTATTCTGGAGACCTTTTAGGCCTAACTTGATTCCTGGTTAAATATTATTTTCCCCTTTTTCTTCTTATCTCCCTCCTGTGAATTCTTATCTCTCCTTTAGTGTAAAGACATTTCAGGTATGATGATGATGCATACCTTGGCCATTAGATAACACTGCCTTTGAGGGCTAGGAAATTCATGATATAATCACAAGGCACAGAGATATTGAATAAAATGCACCTTTCCATTTTATCTCAGGCTCCTATATAGTCCTAAAATCACTTAAGATAGATATTTGGGCAGGTTTGTCCCAGGGTTCCCTCATGATTATATACATCCCTTCTACCAAGTTTTATCTAATTCATTCAGCAAAAAAACAACAACAACAAAAAAAAATTAAATAATAGCCCCCAAGCTGAGTGCTGGGAGAGATATAGATAAAGTCCCTAGCCTCTAGTGGGGTATAAGACACCAACCAAGGATGCCTATTATATTGAAATGCTCTGTGAAGCTGAGTAATATCATTACTAAAGAAATACATCTGGTTAGGCTTCCTGGAAAAGATGGCTTTGGAATTGGGCTTTTAAATTTCATAGGAATTCAGTCGGCAAAGAAGGGCATCGAGGTGTAAGGGGCTAAAATTCTAGCTAGTTTGTCTAAAATATTAATTATAACCTTTAACAAGAGTTTAGACTTTTAAGCATTTATTAAGGAGAATAAGAATTTGGTGAAGAGAGAGAAAGATTCCTAGATGCCTGCATCTATCTATCTCAGGGAGCGTGAATTTTAGCTCTGCTCTCCATGAGAGTCCGAGGAAAGAGAGAGAATCACACCCCCTTCATCCCACAAGCTTCCTGTGAAACTGGGAACATCCCCTCCACTCGCACACACAGCTCCAAGCTAATTGACTGGTAGCTTTGATAGACAGTACCCACGAGCAAACCTCACTTCCTGGCACCAAGGACCTGACCACATGGCTTGCCCTCAGACGCCTTCTCCTCATGGCGGAGCTTTCCTACAGTAACTCTCCAGCAGGTGGCATCACTCCAATCGTTACAGAGGGCAGTTCATACAGAGAAAATATCACCAAAGGCATAGAGATAGAAGGCTGTATGCTACATGTATGGTACAGGGATGAAAGTATTTTGGCTGGAACATAGAATGTATGGGGAACAGCACCATTAGATAAGGCTTGAATAGGCATTGGGGCATCAGAGAGTGGCACTCCACTCCTTCCTTGGCAGGCAAAATGAACCTGAAATTTACATTTGAAGCAAGAGAACTCCCCAGAAGATTTCTGAGCAGAGCATGACCAAATCTATGAATAAGGAAGATGATTTATTTGGGCAGTGTTGTGAAGGATAAGTCATAGGGAAGAGAGAAAGGAGGATGGGAGAACTGTTAGGAGAATATAGAAGTAGTCTAGATAGATGATAAGGAGGTTCTGCACTGGGGTGGTAGCAGTGGAAATAGAGAGAAAGGATCAGAAGAGGTGGTGGGGATGTTTTGTGAGTGAGATCGACAAGACTTCACCATTTATGAGAAGTGTCAAAGTTAACTCCAAGGTTGTGAACACAGGTGATTAAGTGATACCACAGATGGAAATAATCAAGACAGACTTAGGGGGAAAGAAGATAAGCTTGATTTGGGGGGATATATTATATTTAAGATTGTAGTGGGACATCCAGCTGGAGATGTTCTGGCCTGGAATTCAGCAGTGAGATCAGCACTAGAGAGAGAATTTTAGGAGTTGTTTGCATAGAGGTAGTAGTTGAAGAGGCAGTTAATTGGCTCAGGGAACAGTGTTGCCTACAGTCAGGAAGGCCTCAATTCTAATCCCACCTCAGACACTTACTAACTATGTGGCCCTGACCAAGTCAATTAAATCTGTCTGTCTCCAGTTCCTCATCTATAAAATGAGATTTAAAATAGCACCTACTGTTCAGGGTTTTTGTGGGGTTAAAAAGAGATAGTATTTATTAAGTGCTTGGCGAACCTTAAAGTATTCTGTGTAAATGCTATTATCATTTTTGTTATTATTGTTGAAGATATGGAAATGAATAATATTGCTAAAGGAGACACAAGAAATGAAGGCCCCAAACTGACCCTTAGGAAGAGGCTAGGGATAGGGACTGGATCTGTAATTTCATTACGTAGGTGAGGAAACTCCATCTACTAATGCATGTTGAAACCTCTGCAGTTTGTATGTAGTCTTGGAGAATTGACTAGAGCAGTTAGATGTGAAGAAGAGAATGAGGAGTTAGTAAAGGATACAGATCAGGGGCAATTAGAAGGGTAGAAAGAGAGCCAAAAACAATGTCTCTGAAGCCAATGGAGAGCATTATCTAGTAGGAGTGACTGGTTAATTAAATTCAGCAAATGGTAGTGAAATTTCAAAGAATTTTTGTTGTTCAGTTGTTTCAGTTTTGTCTGACTCATCATGACCCCATTTGGGTTTTTGTTGGCAAAGATATTGGAGTGGTTTGCCATTTCCTTCTCCAGCTCATTTTGACATATGAGGAAACTGAAGCAAACAGGATCAAGTGACTTGCCCACATTCACACAGCTAGTAAGTATATGAGGTTAGGTTTGAATCCATGAAGATGAGTTTTCCTGACTCCAAGACCAGCACTCTATCCACTGCACCATCTTAATTTAATTCAATTCACTAAACATTTATTAAGTGCCTACTTTTGCCAGGTATTGTGCTATGTGCAGATGATATAGAGACAAAAATGATCCAACCTTCAAGGAGTTTACATTCTACAAAAGTAAGTGCAGTACAAAGAAAATGGTACTCTGCCTAGTTGATAGTCAACAAGTATTTATAAGCATCTACCATGTGCCAGGCATTGTGCCAACCTATAGATACACACACACACAAAAAACATGTTAAAAGACAGTCCCTGGGGGGACAACTAGGTGGTGCAGTGGAAAAAGCACTGGCCCTGGATTCAGGAGGACCTGAGTTCAAATCAGGCCTCAGACACTTGACACTTACTAGCTGTGTGACCTTGGGCAAGTCACTTAAGCCTCATTGCCTCCCCCCCCAAAAAAAGACAGTTCCTGCTCTCAAGGAGCTCTCTCTCAGTCCAATGTGGGGGAAAATGTGCAAACAACTTACATGTGTAAACAAGCTATATACAAAGTAAATTGGAGATAAACAATAGAGGGAAAGCAGTAGTATTAAGAGGGAAGTGGAAGCTGAGTTGTTGTTTGTTCTTTTAACTGGAAGAGGATCATGACATCGGGCTGTTGTCATGACTTGCACTTGATGTAGGAGGCAAAAAAGGGTTAATAGAAGAACCTAAGACCCAAGCTCTAATACAGATCTTAGCTCTAAAAGGGAGTCAGATCCCAGTTAATGGATAACTTACGTTAGGTTCTCATACCCATAGTGATCAACATCCATAACGGATCAGAACGGGTCAGGTCAAAATAACAATAAAGGAAAAAGACAACCTATAGAAATTCTAATGAAAAATGATTATATTTTGAAACTAGCCATGGGAATTAGAAAGAGACATGCGCAGAAAAGGCCAAATTTGTCCCCAGGATCACCTTATGACGTGTAAACCCCCAAAACACACCTCCACTAAGAAAGGTACCTGCCTCGGGGGTTGGCTTAGGACCCCCAGGAACTCCAAATTAGGATAAGCCCTCCCCTCTACCTCCCCAGAGGTAGAGAATATTATAATGAGAAGGATAGGCCCTCCCTTGTACCTCCCCAAGGTGGAGATTATTATAATGAGACTCATCATCAATTTATCCATACTATAAATATAACTGTCTTTACTTTCCTTATTCGAGAGATACCTTTCCACTTTTCTGGTACTCTCCCAGCGATCACTCACAGCATTGCAATAAAACTTGGTAAACTGAGTCACTGAGTCTTGTAATTCTTTTGGGACGACTCACAATCAATTTGACCCCAAATTACAGCCCACATCACACTGAATTATATTTAAGTGAGGAAGGGTTGTGCAAAGTCACCAGCCCCACTGTCTCCTCCAGAGCCACCTGGGTCCAGTGGCAAGATATATATCAGGATGACTGGCAGTGGTGTTTTTTAAGACAACTGAAGTTGTGACTTGCCCAAGATCATACAGCTAGTAAGTGTCTGAGATGAGATTTTAACTCAGGTCTTCTTGACTCCAGGACTTGCACTCTACTGCATCACTTAACTTCCCAGAAGCTGATTTAAACCTTAAAGGAAGCCCAGAATTCTGAGAGATGAAATTGAGGAGAGAAGTACACTCTAGAGATGTGGACTAGCTAATGAAATAATTCCCTGAAGCAAGAGAGAGTAAGTGTCAAGTTAAGGGAAGAGCAAATATAGTTAGTTGGGAGCTAGGTAGCATAGTGGATAGAGTGCTAGGCCTGGAGTCAGGAAGACCTGAGTTCAAATCCAGCCTCAGACACTTACTAGCTGTGTGACTCTGGGAAAGTCATTTAACCCTGTTTGCCTCAGTTTCCTCATCTGTAAAATGAGCTGGAGAAGGAATCAGCAAACCAATTCAGTATTTTTGCCAAGAAAACTCCAAACGGAGTCACAAAGAGTAGGACCTGACTGAAAAATGACTGAACAACAACAACATATACATATATATTTTAGAGTCATATGGGTAGAGTTGATGCTTGAAGTCATGGGAATTCTCCAAAGAAGAAAGTATAGTGATAGAAGAGAAGAGAGCCCAGATAGAGCCCTGAGGAACACCTCCACTAACAGGGCATGAGATGGATAATGGTACCTCAAAGGAGACTGAGAGTGAGCAGTCCAACTGGTAGGACGAACACTGCAAGAGGGCGGTGTCATGGAAACCAAGAGAAAGGAAAGTATTCTGGCAGATGGAGTAGTCAGTATGTGAAAAGCTAAAGAGAAGTAAAGAAAGATTTAAAACTGAGAAAAGATCATCAGACTTGGTAGTTTAAAAGATTGTTGATAATCTCAGAGCAATTTCAGTCCAATGGTGGGATTGTGATCCATATTCCTAGGGACAGAAATGGATGGCTAATGGGGAAAGTAGAGACAACAAATGGGCACAATTCTTTCTAGGAGTTTGGATATGAGAGGAAAGATATAGGGTGATTAAATCAAGGTAAATGAAGGGCCAAGTAAATTATTTTTAATCATAAAAGTTACATATAAAGACAGTTTTCAGTATTTGTTTTCGTAAGATTTATAGTTCCAATTTTTTTCTCCCTCTTTCCCTTCCCTCCCTGCTCTCAAGGCAGAAATCTGATATAGGTTATATATCAAGTAATTTTTTTTTTTTTTGGTGAGGCAATTGGGGTTAAGTGACTTGCCCAGGGTCACACAGCTAGTAAGTGTCAAGTGTCTGAGGCAAGATTTGAACTCAGGTCCTCCTGAATCCAAGGCCATTGCTCTATCCACTGTACCACCTAGCTGCCCCAAGTAAATTATTTTTAAAGAACAGGATAGATTTGAATATGTTCACAGGCAATGGGGAAAGAGTCTGTAACTAGGAGGAGATTAACAGGGAAAGAGAGAGAATGATCAATGAGAAAACTCCAGGCAGAAAGAATAGGTGATGGTTTCTAGGGAATATATAGAGGGGGTTACCCTCGGAAAGAAGAAAAGGAGAAGAGTATGTTTGAAGATGTAGAGAGGTTTTGAGGGCAGAGGAGAAGAAAGAGAACCCTTAGCAAATGACTTCTTTTTACCTACTAATTGCTCTGGAATCCTTTTTCCAACTCAAAGTTATGAGCCAAATTATAAGGGGCAAGTGGGAGAATGAGTAGTGGTAAAGTGAAGGGATTGGGGAGAGAGAACTTTTTAAAAGAGGTTTAGTGGTGAAGGAAATAGATGAGAGCATTTGCTTAGTGGGTAGAAAGATGAAGGGGATATTTGTCAGGAGTGGGGAGACTCGAATATGCAAATTGCAAGGATTCAGTGGAAGGTGTTATGGGCCCATAGCATGCCAGAAGTTCTCTGGGGCATATCAAAGAAACTTCTCCTTGAGAAACTAAACCAGAGGACAGACACGCCTAAGTGGAACCAGATCTACTGAACTAGCTCCAGGACCCCCACCCTTCATTGTAGTCTCCCTCAACCCTGGGGAGATAAGATTAGGTGTGGCTGCTTCCTTTGTATCCTGAGGAGAGAGATGACTTGAGAGATCTGCAGCCACTGGTCACCCAACTCCTCTAGCCAGCACCAGTGGGGGATGGTCCTCCCTCACTAAGGGAACTTTCCACAGTCAAATGGTCACCCCCATCAGTCCTCTATAAAAGTACTTGCTGGTTTCCTGCTCAAGGAGATTGGTATCTCAGAGCCACGCTCTGTGCCATGCCTTTCTCCCTATGAGAAGTCCAAGGATTTCTTTCATGGTTTCCCTTCCCTTCCCCTTCCTCTAAATAAACTACTATCTTATTCTAATTACTTTTGTGTGCAAGATGGTATAATTCTTTAAAAAAGGAATTCCTAAGGACCCCAAACCCCCTACCCCTATGCAAACCCCTATCCCGACCCCCAAACCCCTACCCTATTTTCCCCACATCAAAGGGAAGAAGTTAAAGATGCATGAGAGCGTGCCTGGACATGTCGAAGAATTAGGTCCTCAGAGAACCTTGTTGCCACAAAAGAGATTCCTTTCCCCCTCCTAACAACATAAAGAAATTCACTCCCAGAGGAAAAACAAATCCCAGAGGAAAAACAATTTGAATTTATGAGTAAGAACAGCTTATATTGAGCCCTGTATAGACTTTTGAGATTTGGGTTATCTTGACTTTATCCCTGGGGATGTTAGTGAGATTTATTGCTTTGTCCCAGATAGCAATCTCTGGGATTTAAAACCTATAGTCACAGAGGCAAGGAGGAATCCATATATTGTACTTGGATTCCCTTGGTTAGTTGATTTCAAAAGTCCAAGACACAAAGTACAATCTAGCCTCTACACACTCTCATTTGAAATGTGAGCATCTTTCTAAAAGGTTACTAAAATATTTTAAGAAAGTCTTTGTGCGTGTGTGTGTGTGTATGTGTGTGTGTGTGTGTGTGTGCGCTTTCCCCTATTCCCCCTTCCCCCAAGGAAACAGATGCTTTATTTCATCATTGGTTCCCTTTTTGGATAGTGATTTGGCAATATATTAGAGTAAGAAAACTGATTGTACCCACTGACCCAGAAATTCCATTGCTAGGTATTTATCTTAAAGAGGTTGTGAAAAGGAAATAAATATCAACTTATCTTTCATGAAAACTTGATGTAGCCCAGTAGGTCAACGAGGAGTTGATAGATTGATTGGCAAGCCAGTGGGTGATACATGAGCCCAGGAGCCTTAACTAGTGGGGTGGAACCCATGGCACCTAGGTTTGGCTTATGGCTTTTTAACACTAGGCTGCAGCTTACTTCCAGATGAGAAAACTGAGACCCAGAGATGGTGACTTGGCAAAGGCCACATGGAGAGTTAGCAGCAGGAATTAAAAGGAAAATAGCCCTATAAATAAGGAGAAAGGGGCTCACAGCTGCCCCAGATCACTGAAACATAATATCTTGCTGGTGACTGTGTTTGGAATGGAGGCAAGACCCAACCCCAAGATGAATTTTTTTTTTAAGTCCTGAAGTGTGACAGACATCATGACTGAGTGAACTTGAAGTTAGACACTTGTTAGGAGAAGAACGAACCTTCAAGGCTGCTCTTGAGAGAGGTATTTTGTTTAATGGCTAACAAACAGTAAACCCTGTTGTATTCTTTGTACCTTTCAGCCAACTGTGTGACTTTAGAGATGTGGTCTCCTGTAGAATTTTCATTTAAAAAGCCTGCCTATTCCTTTCTCAATACCATTATCGAAGATGTCCTCGGTACATATATCAATTATCCTTATAAAGATTTTATAGAGGTAAGAAAGTAAACACATGAGGGCAGTTATTTATTATCATATGATTATTTTTTAGTACTTTCTTGTTTGCCTTTTTGGGAGTAACAATAGTAGTCATGTTTATATTGGGTCTCCCAAAAGTCTTAGTGCTGTTGTAAGCTATGAAGGTTTTAAATACTTACAACAACACTAAGACTTTAAGGTTGGCAAAGAATTTTACATATCTTACTTCATTTGATTCGCTAATATGGGTAGAGATATGGGTTGGTAATGATTTATTATTGCTGTTATCATTTTTAGTATTTTGGGTAAATTTTCTCTACCTATTCATCTTTTACAACATATAAATAGCACATAAGCTATAATTATCTTCAATCCTTTTTCTTTTGATTTTTTTCTTCTTTTGGTTTAAAAATATGGATTTTGGGGGGTAGCTAGGTGGCACAGTGGATAAAGCATTGGTCCTTGATTCAGGAGGACCTGAGTTCAATTGGGACCTCAGACACTTAACATTTACTAGCTGTGTGACTCTGGGCAAGTCACTTAACTCTCATTGCCCCATCCATCTCTCTATCTCTCTCTCTATCTATCTGTCTATCTCTCTATCTATGTGGATTTAAAAAAATTTTTGAATTTAATAATCATTAGTATACATAAGCTTTTCAATATACAAAGACAAGAAGCTTTGAACCTCTGTAATATAGCTTTTAAGGAAATATTACATTTAACAAGATATTAATAAAATTGATCAATTTGGTTATATCCCCTTATATACTTCATTTGGTTTCACTGTGTGCATTTTATAAATTTTTAATATTCTTTTTTGCATTTCTATCACTACTGACTAACTCATCTTCTCCACAAACTAAAGCCCTGCCTTCTAAGAAATAAATTTGTATAAATTAAATGTTATATATAATATAATATAAAATTACATATATAATTCATATGTAGGATAATACATATATTACAGAACACATATGTGTTATAATACATGCATATATGTAGCATGTATTATACCTATATATAGGTAAGCAAAATAAATCAGTACATTAGCCATTTCTGAAAATGCATATCTTATTTTGCATCTCTAGTCTTTCATATTTCTGCCCAGAAAGGGGTTGCATACTTCATTATTAGTCATTTGACCTCTGGATAGCTTACTGCTTTGTTCAGAGCTCTGGAGTTTTTTAAAAGTTATTCCTCCTGGATCTGCTCATTTCACTTTGTATCAGTTCCTACAAGTCTTTCTATATTTCTCTTAAGTTATTAGTAATGAGTTCTTATGATGCGATAACATTCTGTCTCGTTGACATGCCAGACTTTGTCCAGGCATTCTCAAGTTGATGGGTTCCCACTTTTCTCCCCCAGTTCTTTGTTACAACAGCAAAAATATTGCTTATTCTGTTCACGAGCACTGCAATGTAAGATGAGCAGGTATTCCATGAAATAGCTTTGGTCACACAATAAAAACAACTGCCAATTTTTAACCTTTTCTTTTCCCAAGAGAACCTATTAATTATCTTTACATATAGTGGCAACTTTCTTACACCATTCATTTATGAAAAGAATATCAGTGTTGGTAAGATTCATTTCCACCATTAGTATATTAACTTGTTATTCAGTTGTTTCTGACTCTTCATGACCTCTTTTGAGGTTTTCTTGGCAAAAATACTGTAGTGATTTGCTATTTCCTTCGCTAGGTCATTTTACAGATGAGGAAATTGAGACAAACAGGGTTAAGTGACTTGCCCAGGGTCACATAGTTAGTAAGTCTCGGAGGTCATATTTGAACTCAGGGAGATGGGTCTTCCTGACTCTAGGCCTGGTACTCTATCCATTGTGCCCAGTAGATTGAATAGGATTGAGATAGATGGAGAACGGCATAGCAGCAAGGTGACAAAATGAATAGAGTGTTGCACTTGGAGTCAGAAAGACCTGTGTTCAGATATTTAGCAATGTATGCAACTCTGGGCAAGTCACTTTAATCTCTCAGGCTGTTTCCTCATTTGTAAAATGTCTATGATAATAAAACCTACCTCACTGGGTTAATTAAATGACATAACTTAAGTACATTGCAAACCTTAAAGTATTAAAAATGCTGCTGTTGTTGTTGTTATAGGAAGGAATAATAGGATCATAGATTTAGGGCTGGAACAGAACTGAAAGATCATCTAATCCAATCTCTTCATTTTGCAGGATTGAGGAGCAGAGATGTTGAATGAAATTCCACTTGTAGTAAGTCACAGAGCCAGGATAGAAGCCCTGGCCCTCGAATTCCAAAGTCAGTGGTTGTGGTAGGAGGATTGTGCATTTAGAGTAGAAACTTCTAGGTTAATGTTTGTGTATGATCCAAAACCAATGTTTCTTAGCACTCTCCACCTCATTTTCTGTTGATCTGAGGACACTGGTGCAGCCATAAATGTGGAGTAGAAGTTGTATACAGGACTGTAAGTGCCACTAGTTATTTCCCTTTGTCTCATATATTGTCATGTTAAAAGAATACATTATGGGGGCAGCTAGGTGGCGCAGTGGATAGAGCACCGGCCCCCGAAGTCAGGAGTATCTGAGTTCAAATCTGGCCTCAGACACTTAACACTTAACTAGCTGTGTGACCCTGGGCAAGTCACTTAACCCCAATTGCCTCACTAAAAAAAAAAAAAAAAGAATACATTATGAAATGGCCCCAGAGTATTTGTGATGAGCCTCTCTGCATTTTACAAGGCCAGTTCATGGAAATTCAGTATAGTCTGTTGCCTGGACAATATGACCATGCATGTAAAGCAGAAAGGTACGAACTTTTGAAACTCAGAGAAGTCAACCAATAAACATTTATTAAGCAGCCACTATATGTCAGGCACTATGCTAACCTCTGAGGATACAAAAAGAGGCAAAAGACAGTCCCTCACCTCAAAGAGTGTACAATTTAGTTAAAGAAGCTTCATCAAACTTCTGTGTTTTTTCTTGAAAAATTGGGAAGATGTAGACAAAATGAAAAGGAAAGAAGGCTTTCCATGTATAGAAAACAAGATGAGGATAGGCTCAGAGATAGGGTTTGGTTTTTTTTCCTGGAACCTGCTGGACTTCTAGGATATAGAGAGAGGAGGATTGGAAGAAATGACTAAAAACGTGGATTGGAGTCAGAGTATGTGAGGGCAAAGAGTTTGTATGGAGCTTGAAATTAAACCAGATGCTACCTGGAGGTTCCTTTCAGTTCTCTGATTCTAGGAAGCAAATGCAATATATTTGGTTGATGTTATCTAGGGAAAGATACTACTGTTGTGAATATCCTCCCAGCTCAATTAAATTGCAAGATCTTTGTTCTTCAAAATAAAACAGCTTTTCTCTTTAGTGGGAAATAAAATTGCCAGAGTTGTTACATTAGCATCTTTTATTTAATTACATGTAATCATAAATTATAGGTCAAAACTTTTTTATGATCACATTTTTATACTCAAAAACAAAAATTGAGTTTGTCTTTGGCAGACTAGGGAATAATACATTTCTTTATATCAACTTTGACATTAAATCTTCTGATGGTGTCATGGGGCTGTGAGAAATCATGCATTCAAGCCCTTTGCATAATTTTGTCATATAATTGAATAATGCTTTTCAACTACTTTTATTTCTTATTCAAAGTGTGCCTCCTTTTCTCTGTTATTTACTTCTTTTTTTTTTTTTTTTTGGTGAGGCAATTGGGGTTAAGTGACTTGCCCAGGGTCACACAGCTAATAAGTGTTAAGTGTCTGAGGTCGGATTTGAACTTAGGTCCTCCTGACTCCAGGGCCGGTGCTCTATCCACTGCACCACCTAGCTGCCTCTCTCTTATTTACTTCTTACCTTTTAGCTTACCTTTGTTCCTACTCAGCCATGCCATTTCTTTACATATAGATACATATACATATATAGCATACATGTATCTTTATTTACACATATGTATATATATATATGTACATAGCTACATAGATATATGCAAAGAAATAGATATGCATATATATGTATTTTTTTCTGGATTATATGTCCTAGTTTTTCTGTGGCTTTTCCATTTACTTATGTAGTCTCTGTATAATTTTAGACTTAGTCTTCTTGGCTTCCCCATTCCCTGTCAGTAAAAAGGCTTATTGATTGATTTGTGTAAGGGGATGTTCTCATTCCCCGGTTATTCTCTCATAAGTAGAAAGAGGAAGAGTGCCAGCATGCTGCAAACCAGGAATATATATAAATGGGGAGAGAGAGAGCGAGCCTGTTTCATCACTATTACCTAACCTAAAGGGATTGTGCCCAACTCCAGCCAGTCTCTGGGTTTTCCCCACATGCCCATAGATGAATATAACATAACAGATCTTTGACCAGAGAAGCTTAGCCCTCATTAGGACCCACATATGCATGGGACAGTCTGCCTCGAGAGGAAGGCCATTTGCAAATAACTCCTCTGGGAGACACAAAGAACCCCCACACAAGCACCTGTGGAAAAAACATCTTCAAGGGATAACAATTTCTCAGGGCCATGACTCTGAATTGCTGGAAGTTTGCTGAATTAGCAGCCATCACACAACCAAATAACTCCGCTGACTTTACAATGAAAAAAATGCTCATTTTATCACCATTCTTCCCAGGAAAAAATGTCACTAGCTTGTGTGTATTTGCTTTACCTATAAACAGTGAGCAGAAATTGAGTATGGGCAAATGACTGCAGAAAGCTGTCTATGGTAGGGTCTTTTCCTTGACTTCCGTGTTGGATCTCAGTGATGGAGAGATCAGTGGTTATAGAGGCACAGGGCCTGTGTTCAAGTGCTACCTTTGATCATGAGACCTTGGACAAGAATTTTAATTTCTCTGGGTCTCAGTCTGTTTCATCATCTGTAAAATGAAGGAGCTGGACAATGTGACTTCTGTGTTCTCTTCTGGCTCCATCTCTGTGATCCTGTGATCTCGCCTTGGCCCTGACTACAACGAGGGTCTTGAAGAGTGGGTGGACTGTTGTTCTCTTATGCCTGTCTTCCATGTGTGCTTCTATGTCTATATTCCTTCCATGCTTAAGGAGCAAATGGGCTGACGTATGGCTTTTAGAGAATGACTAATAGCTTCCGTCCTGTTTCTATCTTACTAGAGTGTTCATTGTGGCATCAACATCTGAGACCTAAATTAGCAGTTCTTTAAAAAAAATAAAACAAAATAGGTATAGTATATTATGGCACTATCACATGTTGTACTATGTAACCATATGTTTCTGTGGTCAGTTCATATCGTACCCTGCCTTTTATATATCCCTAAATGGTTTGGAGTTTAACTATTCTGTGTCTTTTCTTTTATACCATCCTGGAAATCAAGACCAGCCAAGGTGGTTTACTTCACCTAGATAGAATTAGAGGAGGATGGGAAGGCGGGTGGGTAGAGGGAGTTGGAATTCCTCTCACACGCATTTATCCAAGGTTTACTCTGCTGGCCTCTGGGCCACAGAATCCTTTAAAACTGGTGTCTTCTTGGTCTTATCGTGGCTTCCTGATGCTGTCTTTCAATGTGCTTGTTATATGTGTGCCTCAAGGACAAATCTGAAGGGAAACAATTTTATAATCTAATAAAGCTAAAAATAGGTGACTCAAGGAGAAGGAGTGTTTTGTGGCAGGACAACCGTCAGGTGTGAGGGGAAGTCAGCCACCTGATTGGACTTCAGTCCTCTAGGAAGCCCAAATCTCATAAGATGTTGGCACTGAGAAGTGGGAAATGTGGGCAAGAAAGAGGGGGAACGGAAAGGAGGAATGAGGAGAAGGGAAATGGAGAGGAATGGAATGAGTATTGATAAAAAGCACCTACAAGGTGTCAGACCCTGTGCACACCTTATCTCATTTGATCCTTATAACTACTCTGGGAGGGAGGTGCTACTATTATTCCCATTTTACAGTTGAGGAAAGTGAGACCGAGAGAGGTGAAGCACCTTTAGTTGGTAAGTGTCTGAGGCTATATTTGATCTCGGGTCTTCTTGACTCCCCTCCCAGATGGATTCTTTTGAGTAGGAAAACTAAGCCATTTTTTGCCTCAGTGCTTACCTAGCTTTTAATCACTGAATGAGTGTTGCTTCAGACAAACTGAGACCTGGGAAAGACCTTAGCTTAAAAAGGCCAAGGTCTTCCACTACATCCAGGGCCATCTCTAGTCATCCTAACCTATGTCTTTCCACTGGACTCAGATGACTCTGGGGGAGAGAGTGAGGCTAATGACTTTGAATGGCCCTGCCTCACTTAAATCCAATTCATTTGCAAGTCAAGACATCACCTTCCTAATGTCATTGGTCCGTTGAGAACATAGGACAAACAACAACAACAACAACAAAAAACAATCCTGACTCTGGACCCAGGATCCTATCCACTATGCCACCCAGATGCCTCTAAGACAGGCAAGAAAGAAGCAAAAAAGATAGTGTAAAGAAAGAATAGGTAAGACAAGTGGTATGGAGGTAGTAGAGGAGAGATTGCAAGGGGAGAATAAGAGATAGGGGATAAAAAATCATACAAAGAAAAATAAACCCACACCTCTGATAGGGAATGGTATAGTGCTGCCTCTCATCCACCCACGACCACCATCATTATTACCACCATAGACTGCCCTAGATGTGAACTTGGTTGAGGACTCTAGGGCTTTTCCATTGTCTAGTACCCATCCTTGAATAACCCCTTAAGTCCATAAACTGAGAAGATTATCTGTCTACAAGTGTATAGGAAGGGATGACAGGTTCCAAGGATATTTTATATGACATGTATGTGTATTCTAACAGTGCATCACATTATTTTTTAACCATTGTTTCCCGTGGTCAATTCTGCATCCCCCCCGCCCCACCCCGATACTTTTTTCTTTCATTATAAAAAAGTCTTATATCCAAAAGGAAGAAGATGAGCAGGGAAAACCCATTAGCAAGCATCTAAAGAGACAAAAGCAACATACCTAACCTCCTAGATGTTCCTTGAAACCTGTGCTTCATGTCATCCCATTCTAGTCTCATTGCATTGAAAATCATTTCTTTCCCATGAGTTCCCTTCTCTTTGTTTTCCATCCAGTAGGAAATCTTGGACCTTTCTGGGCATTTATCAGCCAATCATTGAGGAGTTATTGAGTTCCTACTAAGCACTGTGCACTGTCCTAGGGGCTGGGATGGTAAGATAGAAATGAAACTGTTCCTGCCCTAAAGTAGTGTAAATTCTATGGGGGAAACAATATGTATGTGAATATACACGTATGTGTATATACAAATATGTATATGTATACACAGGTACGTATACACATATATATTGCACAAACATACACACTTGTGTGTATGCATGTATATGTTTTGTTATTTGGTAGTACCTGACTCTTTGTGACCCTGTGGACAATGCATGTTTTTTTGGGCAAAGATACTGTAGTGCTTTGCCTTTTATTTCTCTGGTATATTAAGGTAAACAAATGTTGAATGATTTGCCCAGGGTCATTTAACTAATAAAGAGTCTGAATCTGGATTTGAATTCAGGTCTTCCTGACTCCAGGCCCAGCGATCTATCCACCAAGTTACCTAGATACCTTTGTATAGGTGTGTGTATACACACATATAAGTATGTGCGTATATATATAACTATGTATGTATGTGTTATATATGTGTGGATTGATGTAAGTATATATAGATATAAATAAATGTGTGTATATATAAGTATGTATGTATATTATATGTGTATATATATGTAAGTATGTATGTTATATATAAATGTGTGTGTGTGTATATGGGGATTGAGGGGTTGGGGAATAGAAGTTAAAGTGGATTTGAGTATACCCCATGGAACACCTTAGTTCATGCTTTATTCCAATACAATAAAAGCCCCCAACTGCCATCATATTTACAAAACACATGGAATGATTGGGGGAGGGTAGGGCATCAGATGAGAGTCCTCTCCGTTTTCTTCTGAAGTACTTGATAACTTGGGTTTCCTGGGAGTGATTTATTAAGATAATTGTTATGCCTGCAATAGAATTGGAGCTACCTGTTTTGCATATTTTTCACTGATTCATTAGAAGCTGGAGTATACTGGCTGGTTAACTACATTGTTTTTCACAGGAGTTAAATATATCTGCTGGTAAAATTGAGACCTGAAATTTGTTGTTGTTTTTACTATTTGGAGTTCTTACTCCACGTTTAAGTGTTAACATAAATCTTCCTATAGTAAAGAAGTGAATAATTCACACACACACACACACACACACACATTCAAACACTAATAATTAAATAACTGCTGTTTATAGAGAGCTTTAAGTCTTGCAAAATTGTTTACATATATGATTTTGTAAGAGCCTCACAACCACCTTGTGAGAGGTATCTCCACTTTCCAGAAAAGGAAACTGAGGCTCAGATCAATTAAGTGACTTGCTCATCCTGATCTAACCAGTATATGTTGGAAACAGGTTAGAATCTAGCTCTCTTCTGAGCATAAGTCTAGTATCTTTCCCTCTCTATCTTGTTACTTCTAGATGTAGTGAGTGAATAAATCTGTTCATTTGGTTGCTTGATCTAGTCACTTGCCCTGGGTACACATCCTGATTCTTCTACTTTATTAATTTTGTGACCTTGGGCAAATCACTTAGCCTTTCTCTGCCTTCCCTTCCTTATTTAGGACTAGAAGGACAAAATGTTATTCTAGATCATCAAGAGGCAGTTACATGGTACGGTGAGTGAATGGAGTTGTGGATGTACCTAAAATCAGGAATACCTTCATTCTAATCCAGCTTAAAACGTTTACTAGCTCTGGGACTCTGAGCTCTGTCTGCCTCAGTTTCTCCAGCTATCAATTGGGGATCACAATGATACCTACCTTTTAGGGTTGTGAGGATCAAATGAGGTAATAATTATAAAGCACTTAGTGCAATGACTGTTACATAGTAGGGCCTTAATACTTGTTTCCTTTCTTTCTTCCTGATTTACCTTTTTTATCATAATAAACATTTTTATTTAAATTTTTGAGTTCCAAATTTTATCTCTCCCTCCCTCCCTGCCCTCTTCCCTCCCTGAGGCAGTAAGCAATCGGATATAGACTATACATGTGCAGTTATGTAAACCATTACCATATTAGTCATTTTGTATAAGAAGACTTGAATAAAAGAAAAAAATGAAAGAAAGTAAGTGAAAAATGGCGTGCTTCAGTCTCTGTTTAATCAATATCAGTTCTGTCTTTGGAGGTGGATAGTTTGTTTCATCCTTAGTCCTTTGGGATTGTCTTAGATGCATTGTTTTGCTGAAAATAGTTGTTGTTCACAGTTCTTTGTCAAACAATATTGCTGTCTCTGTGCACAATGTTCTCCTGGTTCTACTCACTTCACTATACATAAGTTTATACAAGTCTTTCTAGGCCTTTCTGAAATCATCCTGCTTGTCATTCCTTATAGCACAATTATATTCCATCATAATCATATACCATAGCTTGTTTAGACATTCCCCAATTGATGGGCATTCCTTTGATTTCCAATTCTTACCTGCCACAAAAAGAGCTGCTATAAATATTTTTGTACAAATAGGTGTTTTCTATTTGGGGGAATGTCTTTGGGATATAAACCTAGCAGTGGTATTGCTGGATCGAAGGGTATGCACAGTTTGATAGCCCTTTAGTCATAATTCCAAATTGCTGTCCAAAATGGTTGGATCTGTTCACAACTCTACCAACATTACCACCCCACTTTTCCCATATCCCTTCCAACATCCAACATTTTCCTTTTTTGTTATATTTGCCACTTTGATAGGTGTGAGGTGATACCTCAGAATTGTTTTAATTTGCATTTCTCTAATCAATAGTTATTTAGAGCATTTTTTCATATGAATATAACTAGCTTTGATTTCTTTGTCTGAAAACTGCCTTTTCATATCCTTTGACCATTTATCAATTGGGGAATGACTTATATTTTTATAAGTTTGACTCAGTTCTCTATATATTTGGGAAAAGAGCCCTTTATCAGAGATACATTTAAAAAATTCTTTCCCAATTTTCTGCTTTCCTTATTTATAATCTTGGTTACATTAGTTTTGTTTGTGCAAAAGCTTTTAAATTTTATGTAATAAAAATGATCTATTTTACATTTTGTATTGCTTTCTATATGTTCTTTGGTCCTAAATCCTTCCTCTGTCCATAAATCTTACAATGATTCAACTTTAAATGTATAAACTATGAAACTGTATAATATTCCTAGGAATCTTCCTCTTCCAACATAACAGTATGTTGTTTTTGTTCTTTATAGGTCAGATGGACTAATTGGCTCTCATTCAGAAGGAACCTAAGTTACCCTGCTATATGTCCTGAACATTGTTTGGGTCTGGGAACTGTTCTAAAATGATTAAAGCAGGACAAAAATGTGACTCTGACATGGGACTCCAAGCAGCCTGAGAAGCAATTTCTAATTAATTGCTTTGCAATTGGAAAAAAGCACTTTTAGATTTAGTTGGGCTACCAGGAAAGGCACCTCCCCACTGACGGGTTAAAATGAGTGCCCCATTGGTTCCCAACAAGTCATGTTATACTCAGGTGCAAGACAACAGAAATGGAATGAAAAATAATAATGAAAGCATCCCAAGCCTGGGAGATACAAATGCCAACCAAATCACATCAGAGGTCAGTCCCTCTGTTGGTGAGACCAAGAGATGTGGTCTTGTAGAAGAAATTGGAAATGGAAACATAAGTGGGTCAGAGACTATCACCCAACTACACAAGGAGTTTCACCAACTTCAGGGATATGGTAAAGAAGCCCAGAGCGGCCCCATGAGTCTGAAGGAGTTTAAGCTTGCTTCTACGAGTCTACATAGGGATCTAAGTGAAGAGTACATGACAGAGGAAGCTGTGGATATCCTGTCGATTCCTCAGCTGATCCAGGGGCCAGAGCTGTCCAGTCTGAAAAGTGTTGTGCATGGGGCCCACCCAGAAGTTCTTGCTCTAAATGATGCTGACATTATCCAGCACATGTCTAGGGAGAAACTGGCCAAAACCCAGGGTAGTGAAGAACTGAAAAGGCATTCTTTGGAAAGGGCAAGCAGCTTCCCTGCAAAAATGGAAGCATTCACAAAAGAGCAAGCCAGTAGCCTGGCTCGTAAACACTTCCAGCCTGCTTTGCTTGAATCCATTGAAACATCATCACATCACGTTGCTGGCAGTACAGAGAAATCACAGACGATATCGGCGGATCACCTTGTAAGGGCAGTGTTTCATCCAAATGACAATACCTCAGAGGAAAAGATTGTGTTTTATCCTAAACCATCTACCTCAGAAACCAAGGAAACTGTTCTCCCAGAGACCCACATGGATGGGAGAAATTCTCCGAATATTGGCATTGATAGCACACCCCATCCTGCACACAGAGATTCTCCTCTCATTTTCACTACAGCACCCGAGGGGATCTTGAATAAGTCAAAAGCACAATTAGGTCAGGGAGAAGAGGGGCCCAAACTGGAAGTGAAAAATATACTGTCCTTGAAGCCTGAGATAGTTTGGGAGCAAAAGATGCTGCCAGTTGAATGCCTGGACTTGCCTAAGGTTGAAAGCATGGTGACACCGGAGAAGAAAGGATGGATTGAGGAAAAAGAGGGAGGAAGAGGCCCTCCCCTTCGAGGGCCATGTGAGGAAGCAGTGGAACCTGTCATAAGTCAAGTAACCACTTATGTAGATGGAAGCCAAGTACTTAAGGAGTTGGAAAGAGGAAGCTGTGACGATGAGAAGAAAATAAGTACTCTGTGTGGTGAAGGTTCAGTAGCTACTGCCCAGAAACTGGGGGCCCTTATCCCTGTTGCCTTAGGGACAGAATGTGATCAGCTGAGTGGTGAAGGTATCCTGTCCCCAGCTAAGAGCTTGAGTGAAGCTGTGCTGGATAGCATTCCCATAGCTGATGGTCACACAGTATTTACTCCTGACAGTCTAACTGAGAGTAAAGCCTTGAAAGTTAATGAGCATAAAGGCACAGTAGTTGGCAGAACCATGGAGAACATCACAGTTTCAGTTCTGGACCCTTTGGGTCAAGCAAACAGTGAAACTGTGCCTGTTGAACATCCCATTCCTCAGGACAGCAGATTAGAGGCAATGAAGGATCATCAGGCAGCTGCCACTCCTGAAAACAAACCCCTTCCCAATGAAGCACCAAATGAGATGGAGACAGTCGCAGGAAGAGCGGTTGGCTCTCTTAGTGTCCCTCGACCATTCCAGGCAGTGACAGCTGTGGATGTAAACCACCAGCCCACATCATCCAGTAGCAATCTGAAGGACCTTAACCCATTTCAAAATGACACAGGGTCATCTTCTACCATCCTACCTCCCGTTGACAATGCGCAGTTACTGAATATGTCTTCTAAAGTGCCTAATAAGACTGCTTGCAACAGCGGGATTCCCAAGCCAATCTTGGTACATTCCAAGGACTCTCTTCCCAACCAGGGAGAGACTGAGAGTGACTTTGTTGAGAGACCCGAAGAAAAGATGGAAACAGAGCCCATTATCATACCTAAACCCAAACACGTGAGACCCAAAATCATCACTTATATCAGGAGGAATCCTCAGGCCATTGGCCAAGTGGATACTTCATTGGTTCCAATGGGCCTTCCTTATACCGCTCCATCATGTGGTATGCCCCTGTCAAAAGATCAGAAGACAGCAAGTGGTGACCTCAAACCAGCCACCAACCTCTATGAAAAATTCAAACCAGACTTGCAGAAACCACGAATCTTCAGTTCTGGATTGATGGTATCTGGGATCAGGCCTCCAGCTCATCATTTTGGTCAAATGAGTGAGAAGTTTTTGCAGGAGGTAAGAGAATAAAGTCTCAGTTTGGTGTGTATGATTTGGGTTTTACCTCCTACAGGAAGTTTACAATGATATCTGGCAATTAGATGTTTTCCTCTACCAAGTACCTGATGCTAATGGATGTGGTTGATACTTTTAAGTGGAGAAGAGAGGTGACTTGAAATTCTGGTCTTTATCATCATAATCTAATGTGTTCAAAAAGTAGTTCATGGGGGCAGCTAGGTGGCACAGTGGATAAAGCACTGGCCCTGGATTCAGAAGGACCTGAGTTCAAATCTAACCTCAAATACTTGACACTTACTAGCTGTATGACCCTGGGCAAGTCACTTAACCCTCATTGCCCCACAAAAAAATCCCCCAAAACAAACAAAAAAGTAGTTCATAATCCAGTTATATATCGCTTTATTATATTAGTACAAAACAAGCAAGTGAAGAGGAGAAGACAGCATAAATATCCTTAAATTGTTCAAATCTCCATTTGAATAGATTTCTTTTGAGGGATCTTCTTCATTTTCTTCTGCTTCTGCTTCTTTCTTTTTCTCTCCCTCCCCCCTACTCTCTCTGACATATAAGCACACACACACACACACAGAGTTGACATAGAGTGTATGTAGATTGAATTTTTGAAGAGGAAGATTCTCCCCTAATAAGAAATTTTTTGAGAATAAACACTCATGTTACAATAATCCAATGAAAGAAACCTTGTCTAGGGACAAGACCAAATTATCACCAATTTCTCTGATTCCCTTCCAGTTTCTTTTTCTTTCTTTGTTTTGTTTCTATGTATATCCCAAACTATCATCTTGCATTGTACATGCCAGTTGCTTAATAAATGTCTGATGAATTGAATTGAATTCTCCTTTCCTATCTCTGCATCCCCCTTGCCCCATTTAAGAGTAATTTGTGTCAGGGGCAGCTAGGTGGCACAGTGGATAAAGCACTGGCCCTGGATTCAGGAGGACCTGAGTTCAAATCAGGCCTCAGACACCTGACACTTACTAGCTGTGTGACCCTGGGCAAGTCACTTAACCCTTATTGCCCTGGCGGGGGGGGGGTAATTTTTGTTATGATTGCATATATTCCCCAGAAGTTTGTTCTGCCTTTTGAAATCACGTCCCAGATTTGGAAAAGCAGAGTCATTTGCACATATGTATGGCTTCAATCATTCAGCTGGGCATTATTATCTGCTCCATGGCTGATTGGAATGATGGATTTTTCACTTCCTTCTGCCTGACCTGCCCTTTTGCTTACCATGACTCCTGTTTCCATACTGTTTGGAACACCAGAGAGTCTTCAACAGAGTGTATGCTTACAATAAATGTGTGTTCAATTGAATCAGACCCCTTCGGTTTTTCCTCTTAGGCTAGAGGATGGAGACAAGGAGCCACTGGGTAGGAGTGATTTCCTTTCTTAGTTCTTTTAAAGAAGACAGATATGGTCTAGCTGGTAAATAACCAATGGAATACAGAATTGTGGTAACTTAGGTTTGGGTCAAGAAAAGAGGGATGGGTGATGTGATATTTCAGAAAGGCTAGAACAATTACCCCTGCTCCTTTTCATAAAGGGCATCTCAGGGCAGAGACCTTAGATAATTCTCCAAGTGTGATTCTGAAGTGGGGGGGGGGGGCTTCAGTTTGCCTCTGGTAAGATAACAAAATCCTGAATAACAGGAACAGAAGTAAGTTTCAAATACAGAAGCCATGCATTTTTAATAAAATGAGAATGGAACAAAAAAGCTCCAGACTGCTAGCTTTCCTATCCTTATTGATAAGTGCCCCCTTCCCCTGTAGGTATCACAGCAGGGCCATGAACATAGAGAGATTAGCACAGTAGGTACTCCCCTGGGCCATTCCTCTGGTCTATTTCTGAGTGGGTGGTTCTGTACATGAAGGGAGATAAACCTGGATCGAGGAGCCCTGCTGATAGGAATGGCCAGGGCATAAGGTAGGGAGACAATAGCCTAAACCTTATGTGGGGTGGCTACCTTGTGTTAATCCAATCAGATTTTAATTTTAATTTTTGCTAATTTCAGGATTAAAAAGATTATTAAAGTAGCTTTTATTCCTTTTTGAAATTTTATCTAATAACTTTCCCATAAGAACACATTTCCATCATTGGAGAAGCATTTCATATTGATCTGTGTATTTATGGCCAGACTCTACTACTTCAAGTGCTCTGTCAACAGAGATGAAAGTGAGTGGTTTGAAGCTTTTTGCAGGTTGCTCTGTTCTATTAAAAATGCATGGTTTCTACATTTGAAGCTCATTTCTGTTCCTGACACTAAGAGATTTGTTATTTAACTGGAGGCAAATTCTCTAACAAAATAATAGGCATGATAGATAATGGTATCCTTGGGGTCATCGTGGAAAGAGTGAGTTTGACCTGAGAACTACATCTGTTTCCAAAGAACTGCGGAAGTACAGGGAAGATCAAAACACAACAGAAATTGTTACATGGATCTGGGGAAGTGGAGGCTAGCAAAGATGATTAATTTGGCAGTAATAATTGCCTAAATGGGAACACCTATTTAGAAAGTGGCACATTGTCAATGACCAAGGGATCATTATGTCAGCAACCAAAATTTTAAAAATGGGTTTTTGGAATATATTTGAAAAAGATAAAAAAAAAAGGAGAAAACAAAAGTAGATTCAGAGACCTGCCCTGCCCCCTCCACAAAAGATCAGAAAGCAAAGAGATAATATTTTTTTGTAAGAACATAACTTGACACTTTCTGTATTTGGTATATCTACTGTAGCAATCATGTCTATTTTACAATGTAATTCTGATAATAAAAGCTTTGAAGATCTAATCTCTCACTTCAATAAAGGCAGTTATATGGAGAATTTTGTATCTTTTTCAGTATTAAAAGGGTGTCAAATTGGGATGCTATCTTGAACAGTTAGGATCAAAGCTGTTATAGACTCTATTAAAATGTATTGTTTAAATGCTTATAATTGCTAAATAGAGAGTAGTTTGACATATTAAATGCATTGTAAGTTATAGCAGAGTTAATTAACCGATATATTTTTGCATGTGTAGCCCCAGGCACTATTTTTGATTAAATTTTAAAGGAAATTGAATCATGATTTTCACCTCTTTTTTTCCATTTTTAATAAAAATTAGATATAGGAAATATTAATAGGCTTTACCAGTGCAGTAAGATTTTCCATTTAAAAAGACTTTTCATAAGTAGGACTCTAATCTAGACCATTAAGTACAGGGAAAAAATACTTATCTTAAATTTTGGGGAGAAAGAGAAGCTTTGATCAGACTTTCCTGGGAATAATTACCATAATCATAGGAGAAAGCAATAAGAGGAAGTATCTGCTATCCAGAACATGATGGGCTAATTCAGGTTCCTTCAACTTTTAGTCATTTAAATGTAGCAAGGCTCTCCAACAATATGCTTTTCATTTGCAGCTTTGAAAATTAGCCCACTCTTCCTGGGTAACAGCATTTCCCAATGCTGGCTTAGTTCCTTGCCTACTGATGGGCTGGTGTTCTTCACATAAACTGGTAGAATCTGTCTGCTTATTTGCAAGGCTTCATTGCCATTGAGATCTCTTCAGTAACAGTGAGCTTTCATAATTATTTAGATTTTCTGACAATTTTCCTCTTTGTTTTAACCATTTGGATAAGCACTCCCATGCCATCTCATAAACTCATGCAAAAGACCCTGAAGGCAGAAACTCGCACAATTACCATTATGACTTCTTAATATTATGTATATTGCTCAGCTCCAGAGCTGGAAAAGACCATATCAAACATTTTAGAAATGAAGGAACTGTATAACTTACCACACAGCTAATTGGTAGTAGAACTAGAACTAGAAACCAGGCCTCCTGAGTCCTTTGTCCATCATGCCCCACCATCTTAATTGTTTCTTTCTCTGTAGGTTGCAGACAGACCTGGGAAAGAAGAATTTTGTTCACCCCCATATACCCACTATGAAGTACCTCCAACCTTCTACCGATCTGCCATGCTTCTTAAACCCCAGCTGGGATTGGGAGCCATGTCCCGGCTGCCATCTGCTAAGAGCAGGATCCTCATTGCAAGTCAGAGGTCTTCAAGTAATTCTCTTCATCCTCCAGGACCAATTGCAAATGCTACGAATCTCTATCATTCTGATCCTTCAGGTACATATTTAAATAATTGCTCTCTGATATTTTTAATGAGAACATATAAAATAGAAGTAACTGAGATTATTAATAGCAACTGATATTTTAAGGGAAACTTTTTTTAATCATTCAAGGTTGTATCTTCTATGGGATATGTAGCTACCTCAGATTAATACATTCCTTCCCATTTGCTATTGATTTACTGTTCAATCTTTAGTCTTATTATTCTCTCCTCAAATAAATAGTTTTTAAAATACTGATTTTTCATGGACAAGAGATAAGTGATAATTGCTTTTTCTTTGGTCTGGACCTATGAGATAATCAGTATGGGCATCTCCCAGTGTGGAAGCTCCAACCATAGATGCAGTTTGCTGACTCATCTGTAACTTAGGGTCCCAGAGAGTTCCCCTGGGATGTTAATTGTTCTCAGGTTAATCGACTCATACTTTGTCATTCTTTTACGTTTTTACCTTTTACATTTTTTACCTTTACTGCATTATGTTCAAGTACTATATAATGCTAGCTATTATTTATTATCTACTAGGCCATAGGGTCATAGATAGAATTAGAAGAGAATGTAATCCATGCTCCTCATGTTACAGATAAAGAAACTGACGTCCAGAGTGGTTAAGTGACTGACCTGAGATGCCGTAGGTAGTAAGGGACAGAGCTGAGATTCCAATTCAGGTCTTTTGATTCCAAAGCCAGTATTCTTTCCGTCTTGCCTCAATGTATGCATTATCTGACGTTAAAAGCCCAAGCAGAAAGAAGTAAGGATTATTTAGACTTGGATTTTAGAAAAGTGACATCTTTGCCCCTCCCGTGCCTCCTGCGTATGACCCTCCTGAATGCTATCGCCATGTTTATGGCTCTTTGGGGGACTTTTCATTTATTCAAACCCACAGCTCTTGAGGCCCCATTGCATAAATCTCCTAGACAAAACCAACAGACATATAAATGCAAAACAGAAAGCATTTAATAAAACATAATAAAGTAGTAGCAAAGACCTTAAATCATGTGATAACACTTTTTCTTCTAGCCCATTTGCTCATGAATATCTATCACCTCCGTTGACTCCAAGGGAGACTGTGAATCCTTTATCCATTCATTCCCTTGATGTTTTCAACCCTGTAGGTAAAGAGACACAGGCAGTTTAAGCCTACACACTAATGATACAGGGCATCTAGGTGGTGCAGTGGATAGAGTGCCATGCCTGAAGTCAGGAAGACCCAAGTTTAAATCTGGCCTCAGTCACTTGGTAGCTGTGTGACCCTAGGCAAGTCACTTAATCCTGTGCTTCTGTTTTTCATCTGTACAATGAGCTGGAGAAGGAAATGGCAAACCACTCCAGTATCTTTGCCAAGAAAACCCCAAATGGGGTCAAGAAGAGTTGGGCATACACTTGAAATTTTGGGGCAACTAGGTGGCACAGTGGATAAAGCGCTCTAGCCCTGGATTCAGGAGAACCTGAGTTCAAATCTAGCCTCAAACACTTAACACTAGCTGTGTGACCCTGGGCAAGTCACTTAACCCTCATTGCCCCAATTAAAACAAACAAACAAACAAACAAAGAAGAGTTGGGCACGACTAAAAAACAACTAAACAACTAATACTACAGCTTGAAGTCTGAGTGGTGTTGCCTAGTAAACTCCCCTTCCAGTCTTGGCTTGAGAGGGCAGAGAGCAGCATTCACCATCATCATGTGTAAAGCCCCTGGCTTTTCCACTGCCCTGTATCTCTGATCTTGCCCTCTCTCCCAGGCTCCCTTGGTTCCACCTCTCTTCAGCTTCCTGGAGTTCTGTTCCTCTCCTGGTGACTAATTATTCTACTCTTTGTGCAAGACTCATCCATGTTTACTTTTTTTTTTTTAAAACTTCTCCATCTGGAAGTACTTATTATCCAGGATCTCACTTGTAGACACTGCACAGAGATTTCTGGAAGATGAATTTCAGGGACTTTCTCCCAGTGAGTGAAACTTTGGACCTCAAAACATTGTGGAAACATTTAATATACTTCATAAATGCCTTTGACTGAAGAAGGTACTCTACCAAAAGTGTCAACACAATTCATTTCCCAAAGTTCATTAAACCAGCCAGGCTTCATTTTGAAAACATTTTAGACAGATGAACCTATCCTGCTTTTAAAGATCCTCAAGGAAAGGGAGTTCCTGGCTCTCTCTTTGATAACTAATCTAAGGCTTTACCCTTAGCACATTCTCCCTTAAGTGCAACTTAAACCAATCATCTTGTTGTTTCAATCTATTTTAAAATAATTATTTATTTGAAATGGATAAAACCTAGCTGTTGTATTTGACAGTTAGCTACCTAGTTGATGTCTTTGTAAAAGCTCCCTCAAAAAAAAATAAAATTTCCAGCTCCTTTTTTACCTAGAGTCCTCTTTTCCAATCCTTCATTTTTATCACTCCCCTTTGTAACTTCTCTGAGTTTTTTACTTCTCTTTTAAGCTGTAGAAATCTCCAATAATAATCAAGATTTTAAAGTCAATTTTTCTCCCAATTTATCTCATATAAAAGAAAAAAGGAATTTTCAAAACATAATAACAATAATAATTTTATTGATGATAATAATTAGCATTTATGGAACAGCTTAAGCTTTGCAAAGTGCTTTGCAAATATCTCATAACAAATATCCTCATAACAACCCTGCGATATAGTTCCTATTATTAGCCCCGTTTTATATATGAGGAAACAGACAAACAATTCCTCACTCCAAGTCCAGTGCTTTATCAACCTAGCTGCCTCAAAGATGAAGGGGGATGTTTATATTGGACCTTGTCCCTTAAATCTCAAAATTTGTATGTTGATATTTCTGTAGTTCATTGATGGGGAGAGAAGAGTGCTGCTTCACAGTGCAGGATGGTCTAAGAAATACTGAACTGCTAGATTTGAAGGATGAACTTTGGTTGAATTTGTATGAGGTTAGGTAGTAAAAAATTGGTTATTTTTTGCAATATGATTTGTTTACCAAATATCTTGGAATTTGATTTATAAACTCATACACATCACAATTAATTAAGCAGGCAGGCAGCTGGGAAATTGTGAAATGTCAATAGAATCAGAGCCTTTAGAACTACTGCATTTCTTTACAGTACCGTATTTTAGGGATCTGTGCATCTACCACTTTTGTATGTCTTCCATTACTTACTGGAGAGGAAAATGGCAAACAACTCCAGGATCTTTGCCAGGAAAGCCCCCAGATGGGGTCATGAAGAGTCAGACATGACTGAAAACAACCGCACTACAACAATGCCTCCTATTGATGCTGATCACACACTCTGATTTGTTAGATAGTCTTTGGAAGAGATTATAACCAAAAGTTCATCATTCCATGGCCACTTTGCTGATGAGCCTATCTGATGAACGTGGGTGGGTTTTTTAATAACAAACATGCAGCCATTGGGTAAAATCAGTGATAGACTCAGAAGTAGAAGGGACCTTAGAAGTCATTTAAATATAACCCATTTCTTTTGTGTAGAAACTGGAGCCAGTAGTCAAGTGACTTGCCCAAGGTTAGACAGGTAATAATTGTCAGAGACAAGATTTGGGTCTGGGTCTTCTAACAAGAAAGCTAGCACTTAGAGCTTAGAATGTCAGCATTTCACTGGCAAAGCCTTCAAGAACCCAGTGTCATCACCATGCTATGATGGTTGCAACAACAAATTTAAAATTTTTATTTCATTTATTATGCCATTGATTGTTTATTTCCATCATTTATTCATTATGACTACCAGAAACCAAGTTGGTCCATTGAATAGAATATTCAACCTGGAGTCATACATACTTAGTAGCTGTGTGACCCTGAGCAAGTCACTTAACTTCTTACTGCCTCAATCTCCTCATCTATAAAATGGGAGGATGATAATAGCACCTACCTCTTAGAGTAGTCATGAGGATCAAATGAGATGATACTTGTAAAGCATTTTATAAATCTAAAATGTTATACAATAGCCTAGCTATTATTATTAACTTTTATTATTCATTTGTTAATTTAACAAACATTTCCTGAGCAAATATACAGTGCTAGTTGCTATGTGGAATATGAAGATACATCATCCATACCTACAAAGAATATTATCTACAATATTACATAAGAGATAAGACAACTATATAAACATCTATGATGCAAGTCAATATGTGAGAAATGTCATATGAGAGTATAAAATAAAATTGCAAAGTGAGGGAGGGTTGTTCCCAGCTGTGATAGTCAGGGAAATGATCATGGACAGGTGGCTTTTTAGCTGGTCCTTGAACAAAGGTTGATTCTTCCATAAGTTAAGACATATGTTTTACATGATTGCACATGTATAAACTATTTTGGATTTCTTACCATTTCAGGGAGAGGAGAGGGGAGGGATAGAATTTGGAATTCAAAACTTGAACAAAAATGTTTTTAAATTGTTTTTTCATATCTAATATTTATTCCCCCCAGTTGCATGTTAAAACAATGTAATTGGGGGAAAAATAAAATATTATATATGAAATATGAGAGTGGATTTAAGATAGAATGGCCAAGTCAGTCTTAGAAATCCTTAACCTACAGTATTTTATTTTTAATCAACATAAAGTTGATTTATATTTGAAAAGTTAAATGTTCTTACTATTATTATTTTAGATTTTATAAAAAACTAACACCAGGGGCAGCTAGGTGGCGCAGTGGATAGAGCACCGGCCCTGGATTCAGGACGACCTGAGTTCAAATCCGGCCTCAGACACTTAACACTTACTAGCTGTGTGACCCTGGGCAAGTCACTTAACCCCAATTGCCTAACCCCCCCCCCCAAAAAAAAAAAGCTAACACCAAAAAAAGCTAACATCATCAGTTGCTTTAAAAGGGGTCTGTAAGAGATATTTAGAAATAAAACTTGGTAACTCCTACATTATACATAAAACAATAGAAAAATTATTTCACAGCTTGGGACAGGAGTAACTTTGAAATACATTTTCAAAATTAATGAAAATATTGAAAATAAGCATTATTCTCTCTCTATCTTTTTGTTTATAAGAGCTCTTAGGAAATTTGGGAACCATTAAATCAAGCTTTTAAACAAACCAAAAAAAAAAAAGCCAAAGGTAGTGGACACTCCAGATAGAATCATATGAACAAACCAAGGATTGGGCTTTCAGAGAATTGTTAAGTTTTCCTGAAATTGAGGATTTTTGTTGTAGAGAAGAAGATGAAAAGGTAGGTTGGGGCCTGATTGTGGAGGACCTTGAATGCTAGACTAAGGGATTTGGGCTTTACCCACTAGTCAATGGGAAGTTACTGAAGGCTTTTGAGGAAGGGAGTAAAGCTCATGGACCCCTTTGGTGGTTTGTGAGCCCTGTGGACCTGTTCCCAGAATCATGCTTTTTAAAAATTGCAGGAAACGCTAAAATTTCCTAAAATGCTCAAATGAACAAAGGAAGGAAGGAAGGAAGAGAGAGAGCATGAGAGAGAGTAGGAATGAGAGCGAGAAAGAGAGATTCTCATCCAAGTTTCTGGACTCCTGAAAGCTATGTTGCAGGGACCCCAAGTAAAGAACCTCTGTTTTCAAGGGGAATGGTAACAGTCTCACAGGCAGTAGCTTAGAGCAGCTTCTGTTTGCATTGAGGCTTTGGCAGTACTTGTTTAATTATGGATCAAAGACGACCATACAAGTGAGGAGAAGAAAGGCTGGAAAGACTTTAAAAAGCAGTCTGACACAGTACCTAGCATAGCACACTGCCTTGTACTCACACAGATGCTCAGTACCAGAGTACAGATGCACCACAGATGCTTAGTAAAGATTTGTCCAGCGCACAAGTGAATGAACGATACAAAAAAAAAATAATAATTGGAGGGAGGAGTTTGGACGTCCAATAGAGCATCAATTGGGTCCAGAAGGTATTGAAATACAAAATCAACCATACTGGAGTAAGTGCCTGAAGTCTAATTAGCAAAGTGAGGAGAGGAGGAAAGGAAGAGATGAGAAGGGGCTGGGAATTTTATTTCTACTCAGGATTATCTCATGGGCAGCAGACGATGACAGCTTCTGTTTGCATTATGGGTTGGCCAGAGTGTTATATTATGGATCAAAGGCTCCCGAGGAAGCTAACATCAATTCAGATAAATTCAAGGAACTTTTACCAAGTGGCCACCATGGACGAGGCACTATGATTGGCTCTGGGGTCTTAAAAGACAAAATGGTCCCTGTTCTCAAGGAGTTTATGCTTGCTGGGGAAGCAACATAGACAAATTAAAACACAAAATATATACAAAGTAGTCAAGAGCAAGGATGGAGGAGGGGACATCACTAACAACTAGAGGGATGCTTTTTGAGTTTAATTTCAGTATTTCAAGAGACAAAAATGAAGGAGGACATCCCAGTCTGTGCAAAAGCATGTCCTATCAGGAGGGAAGATCACAAAACTCATTACACATAAAGCATCACTAGGGAACCTGAGACAACTGAGTTCCTGGTAGGTGAGTCACCAGGGAACAGCAATGAAATTCTGCTTTATTAGTTAGTCATAGAAGTTAGCCACAAACTAGACACCATCAAGAACCATCAAGGGTCAGAATTGAGAATCTCACTTCTAGAAAATATGGAAGGGAAGGAGAATTAAAGTGAACAATAAAAAGTATGCAGTACATAGTCTTTGGTTTTCTGCCAGTAATCATTGCTATGAATGCACCGATGGAAGAATGTTTTTTGACTTTCTGATTATTAGAAAGAATGAATTTCTCCTGGAAAGCACTTCAAGGAGAAAATAAAAGGGGGAGATGAAAAAGCTGAAGAGGATGGGGGATTCTATGCTGTCAGTCTGGAAGGAAGAAGAATGTGTTAGAGTTGGAAGGAAAGAATCACTAATGAACATTTAAAGTTACAGAATGGATAATGAATGAATAAATGAATGAATGAAAAAGCATTTATTGGGGCAGCTAGGTGGCACAGTGGATAGAGCACCAGCCCTGAAGTCAGGAGTACCTGAGTTCAAATCCGGCCTCAGACACTTAACACTTACTAGCTGTGTGACCCTGGGCAAGTCACTTAACCCCAATTGCCTTACTTAAAAAAAAAAAACTTAAAAAAAAAAGCATTTATTAAACACCTATTACATGTCAAGCATTGTGCTAAGTACTGGGGTTGTAAATATAAAAGCAAAGATGTTCCCTACTTTCAAGGAAAATATCTTCTAGTGAGGGAAACAATAAGATATAGGGGACTGATGATCAAGTAGGGATGTTTTCTTTCGGAAAGTTGCAGAAGGGCAGCTAGGTGGCGCAGTGGATAAAGCACCGGTCCTGGATTCAGGAGGACCTGAGTTCAAATGTGGCCTCAGACACTTGACACTTACTAGCTTGTGACCCTAGGCAAGTCACTTAACCCTCATTGCCCTGCTCAAAAACAAAAACAAAATCAAAACATTTGGGGCAGCTAGATGGCTCAGTGGATAGAGCACGGGCTCTTAACCCCAAATGCCTCACCAAAAAAACCTTTAATTTAATTTAATTTAAAAAAAAAGGAAAGTTGCAGAAATGGCAAATAGAGGCACAGGGGAAATAATTATTATAATCTTTCCAGTAGCAATGGGAATGTTGATTTGGTTATGGTCCCAGAACTGGAAAGCAGAGATGGGTGAAGGGTACATGAGTAGCATCATCATGGCTGTCAAGAAGATGAGTGGGGAATAAAGTGAAGGGTTGGAGCCTGCTGAGGTATAGTGTACCCCACAAAGCACTCACGAACCAGAACAGTAGGTTCTGAAGGCTGAAAGGGTTAAGTCTTGTAAGGCATGGTCTCTAGTCTGGGCATCAAGGTGTCTGACAGGAAGATGGCTTGAGAATTCATGAGGTATGAGATTGTTCCCATAATGTAGAGAACTGAATCCCCTGAGAAGAATGCAACTTGTGCTCTGAGGAAATGATGTCAATATAACTGCTGGAGAAAGGTCTTTACATAGAAACTCACCATACATGCTGTGAACAACGACAGCAACACACACACACACACACATACACACACAGAGAGAAACCATGAATTATCTCTAACTTAAACCCTCAGAAAGTTTTAGGGAAAAGATTGAATTCATTTTGGAATATGTTGGCTTAAGGTTCCATTTTGATATCTGTAAGAAATGTGGGGCCCAACCCCAGGAGAGAGGTTAGGTCTGGAGATACATATTTGAGTATCATCCACATAGAAATGATAATTTGGAGTCATGCAAAGATCACTAAGGGAGAAAGACAAGAGAAGAGTGAGGACAGAGTTTTGGGGAACCCATGAAGGAACCCACAAGGGAGAGAAAGGAACAGAGAGGCAGAAAGAGAACCCAAAGAGTATAGTGTTTCAGAAGCCAAAAAAAGCCAAGTATTCAAAAGTTGCAAGTTGTCGACAATGCAGAGGTAAGGTAGAGGAAGATAGGTATTCTCTCCATTTCTCAGATAGGAAAACTGCGTCTGCAAAGTTTTATAAATTTCCAAAAATCATACCAAAAGTTCTTGTCAGAAATAGATAAGAAACAAGATCTCATAATGCCCTACACCATTCTCTAAGATACATTGCTAGATAATTAATAAGAATGTTATTTAATTAACTTAATTAATAATCTTGTGATTTAATTAGGAAGTATGATTTTTTTTTAGTGTACTGGACCTGGAGACAGGAATACCTAAGTTTGAATCCCGCTTCAGATACTTACTAGCTCTTCGTCCCTGAACAAGTCCCTTAACCTCTCTCAGTCTCCACTTCTTCATCTGTAAGATTGAGATAATAATTGTATCTGTGTTCCAGGTTTGTTTTGAGGATAAAATGAGATAGTTGTAAAACACTTCTACAAACATTAAAGCTTTGTATAAATGCTAGCTATAATCTCTTTTCTTATTTTTAAAACTACTTATATTGTAAGCTACTAGAGAAAGGAATTTTGTTCTCTTTGTGTCTTGCAAATGCATAATTAGCTTCCATATTAAGTTTTTAGGATTTATGATTAGTATAAAAAAGAAAGGAGAAGAAATTTTGAGTGCATTTTATAGACTCTTAGAAGCTACAATTTCAAGTGCTGTTTCTTTGTTAACTTATAATTGTAGAAGGGGTGCTAAGCTTTAGCTAAGAAATATATGTGAATGAGAAATATTCATGGGTGAATACAGTTCTGGGGGGGGGGGTTGGTAGGAAGGAGATTGATCAGTTAACTTTCCCGCTCTCTGAACAATGAGTATGTTAATGTGAAGGAAACAGACTCAACAGTAGGACTTCCTTGAGATCTGCCTTATTGAGTGTGACAACTCACTGATAGGGATCTATACGGAGATGGACATTTCAGCCCTACCCTACTGTTTTATGGGTCACCACAAATCTATTAGCTTTTCAAGGAGTTGAAGCTTTTCCTCTGTTTGCTGTCAACATGCCTTCCTTAATTTGACAGGCTGAGTATATTATCTGGGAGATTTCCCTATGTCTGTTTGTTCAGCTTTTAGGTGATGAGAACAAAGTATAGCCTTCATAAATAGGGAAAGCCCTGATGGGCTCATGTGAAAGGACTAAAATTCTGAATGTTCTTACTCCTCCAAGGTCAGAAGGGCCTCAGAAGTTAAGGAAACTACACCTTGGACAATGGAGGTCCCGTAGTGTCAGGCAATGGAAACAGTGGTCCTAGAGTCCAAGCTTTGACTGAACCTCAGGCTGCATGTTCCAGATTTATTTAAAATTTCTCTAGCAAATTTAAGTATCCTGGTGGCCTGATGCAGCTATTCCCTAATCACCAGGGCTGGAGACCTGGAAATTATTTTTGACTCCTCCTTATCTCCAACCCTTTAATGTGCAGTCATGCTTTGTAATATCTCAAAGTTCCTTCTCCCCATTCTTCTTGCCACTAACCCTAATTCAGGTCCTTATTACATCTCACCTAGACAACAGTAGAAACCCCCTGAGGAGTTCTCCCTACCTGTAGTCTCTTTCCTCTGCCATCCAGGTTATGCCCTACTAACATCTTCCTTAAGTGTAGCCCTGATCAGGTCACTTCCTTCCTCAAAAACTTTCACAATGCCTGTTAAGTAAATCCATAGCATCCAAAAGCTCTTCACATCTAGCCTCCTACCTAGAAATAGTCTTCTTTTTGCCAGGTACACTTCAACACAGTGACACTGGCTTCTTGGCTATTCCACGAACAAGACACTCCATCTCTATCTCTTGACTCTGGGGATTTTCTCTGACTGTGTCCCGTGCCTAGAATGCTCTACCTCCTCATCTCTATCTACTGACTTCCTTGGATTCCTACTACTACTTCCTAACCAAAGTCCCTTCTTCCACAGAAAGCCTTTCCCGCCCCCTCTTCAATCTAGTACCTCTTTTAATAATTTCCTATATATAAAGTATTTGTATATATTTATTTTCTTGTTGTCTCCCCCATGAGATTATAAGCTCCTTGAGGTCAGGTACTATCTTTTTTTTTTTTTTTTTTTTAGTGAGGAAATTGGGGTTAAGTGACTTGCCCAGGGTCACACAGCTAGTAAGTGTTAAGTGTCTGAGGCTGGATTTGAACTCAGGTACTCCTGACTCCAGGGCTGGTGCTCCATCCACTGCGCCATCTAGTTGCCCCCAGGTACTATCTTTTGTCTCTTTTTTGAGTTCCCAGTGCTTCCCACAGTGCCAGGCACATAGCAAACAGACAAATGTTTATTGACTAAATTTAGCCTGAAGTTGTAGATCCTCCAAAATTTGGTACCAAATTTAAAAAAAAAAACAAAAACCCTCTTCTTCCTTTATTCCCTTTTACAACCAACACTTGATCCAGATGGATCTATTTCCTAATTCCACAAACATCCCATTCTATTCACTTCCAATTTGCCTTTGGTTATGCTATTCCATCCATTTAGAATGCTGTTTTCTCACCAGCTTCATCTACCCTCCTTCATGATCCTGTGGTAAAATGGAATTTGGCAGACTGATTGGGATGGGCCACACCTGGCCTGTCCTGAGTGATGTATGCTGCTGATGTCAGCAGGAGAAACCACTCTCTGATTGAGTTTGAAGGACCTCCCCTTTGGAGGAAGGAGAGTAAACGCTTGCTGAGGGGAGCAAATTTATTTCCCAGTGGTGTGAGCTGCAGGAGCGGGCAGAAAGAGTTTCTTTCTTGGCAGTTTTGTCCTGAGAGCCTTGACTACAAAGCTGTTTCCCATTGAAGCTATGGACCCCAGGTGGTGAGTTAACATACAAGCCCTGCTCTTTTGAATTAGCTGAACTGGAAGTTAGTTTGGGGATTGTATAGACTTAGGTTAGAGTTAGAGGGATATTTCTTTTTCCTTATTCCCTTATCTTTGATTTTATTAATTTCACCTTTGCTGTTTATTTTATTCCTATTAATAAAACTTGATTCATTTCTGGAAAAGAGGCTGTTAGGCTCCTTTCTTATTGGCCTGGGAGAAATATCTAAAAAGGCAGTTTGGAGGGGAGGGAGCTTTGGACCTAGAGGTCCCTCATTATTCCTGGGACCCCAATATTATGGCGAGCCACTCAATTAACTCTCCCTATATCAAATTTGGCCCCCACAATCCCTTCAGCCAGAGAAATCCTTCCTCCCTCTTCTGGATAAACATTGTACTTTATAATTATCTTTTAGTATTTGTATATTTTACCTTGTCTGATAGTTATTCTTATACATATCTTATTTCTCCTCTTACTCTAAACTTTATGGTAGGGGAGAGATTGTGAATTAGTATTTTACATGGAACAATGCCTTATACATATAACTCACTTGGCAGGAATAGGTGGTGCTAGATAAATGCTTGGACTTGGGTTCAGATCTTTGCCTAATATACTGACTAGCCATGTGGTCATGACAAAGTTATTTAGCTTTTGAAGTTTCACATTTCTTGTTATGAAAATGGGTATTAATTTGTGCATTTTCTCCCACCATTGTTGTGAGCAAAGCACTTTGGAAACTTTGAAGCACTACATAAATGTGAGTTGTTATTGCATGTGAGAGTGGCTTGATTTTTTTTACCCCTGTGGGCCAATAGTTAATACCTGGTTTTTGTATGTGGCTAAAAAGCAGCTAGGTGGTGCAGTGGATAGAATGCTGGGCTTGAAATCAGCAAGATTTATCTTCACAAGTCCAAATCTAACCTTAGACACTAACTTTGTGACTCTGTGTAGGTCACTTTACTTTGTTTGCCTCAGTTTTCTTATCTGTAAAATGAATAGGAAAAATGGCAAGCCATTCCAGTATCGTTGGCAAGAAATAGGGTCGTGAAGAGTCAGACACCACTTAAAAATGACAGAACAACAATGAGAAAAGAAGCATCTATTAAAATCAAGTCCTATAATTTGTGTATTTAAATAGATATTTATGTTTTAGGGGCATCCTACATTACCTTCTCTACTTACATCGTCACCACCCCAATTCAGGTCCACATATTGTTTGGACTACCAGAATAGTTTCTTAATTGGTTTCCCCAATATCATCTACCTGCCATTGAGCTGATGAAATGATTTTCCTTAATCATGGATGTAACCATGTCATCCCCCTGCTCAGTAATCTCCAGTGCCTCCCCAATGCATTTAGCATCAAATACATATACCTTTGCTTGTCATTTAAAATCTGTTAGAAACTCACTCCAATCTGATTTCCCAATCTTATTATTATTCTCCATGCATACTGTGGTCTAGCCAAACTAGGATATTCTTGTTCTTCACAAATAGTTCTCTACATTCTGTCTTCCATGATTTTTCACAGACTATCCTATAGACCTGGAATGCATTTCCTCATCACCTCAACCTCTTACAATCTCTACTTTGCTTCAAATTTCTGCTCAAGTACCAACCTGTGACATGAAGCCTTTCGTGGTCTTTCAGCTGTTCATGTCCCACTTCATTTTACCTTGTATTGATTTTGTATGCATCTTATACATCTTTATATAGCTACATAGTTCCTGCCCCATAAGGTATAAACCCCTTAATGGCTGGAGTAGTTTAATTTCTGTCTCTGTATCCTCATTACCCAATACAGTTTCTAGCACTGTGGATTAAGAAATGCTTGCTAACTGGTTGATTGATTAGCAGCCCAAAGCACATCAAATAGCTTTTGTTATAGCTGACAAAGTTGTGTCATTTTGCATTTGCTTCTGAGGCGAATTATTGTCATTTAAAGATGGTTCTTCTGAAAATAAAATTTAACCAAAAAAATTAAAAGAAAAAACTTAATGGAGGGTCCACATGGCAAGACAATATCTCCTTTTGTGAGAAGAAATAACTGAGGATTTTTGTCTAATTAAAATTTGTATACTGGTGGAAAGAAATAAAGAAGGTTCTTGATGTGCAAAGAGCCCCCATATGACTCTGTGCTTGTATAGACAATATCACAACAAGGACACATATAAATAATCTTCAAAACCTCCTTGCCATTTGTTTTCGCCCTTTGCTTTAATGTTACTCAGGGCTGAGCACAGCGGCAAATATGAATGAAAGATTGCAATCTCACTCTGACGTGATGCCCTATAATTTCATTGCTTCTGCTCTGTTAGCTGAGAGCGAGTTCACGCATTCTTCAATCTGACAAACCCTGAACTTCTCCGTTTGTGAAGGAAAGAGAAGACTTTTTCCAAAAGGAAAACGTTCGGTGCCCTGAGAAGAGAATGGCAGATCTTTGAGTCAATAAATGATTCAGTGATATATTCCATACCTTTTGTAGTTGAGAGTGGAAAAAAGCTGATTACAAGTGTATGTAGAAATAAAGTCATGACCCCCATATCTGATATAGGCTGAGTTTGTCATCTAGGCAGGATGTCAAAGAATACAATTCAATATATTCATTCCCTTCTTCTGATCTGAAGGGTTTCCTTTCCAAGTAATAACTGTCCTCCAGTTTTTTTCCTGTGTAAAGAAATTACATTAACATAATGTTTCCTATGGGATTCTAATAATATAACTCCTCATTCCCCATATATGTACATAATTGTTTTTTATTCAATTCAACATCATTCCTCTTCTCTCCTGATCTCTTCTTAATGTGGGGCAGTTGATTTTCTACCTTTTGGAAGGAGGAGGGAGAGGAAAAGGGGAGTGTGTAAGAGTGAATTTGAAATTGTGGCAGATTATATGGCAGTGCAGGCCTGATAAGGGCATCATGGAATGGGGCTGGGGGAAAGGGCTAAGAAGGGAAGGAAAATCTCTGCAGTCAAAGAACTACAGGAGGGTAGGTACAAGGTATCTTGTGTGAGAGGAAGAGATTGAATATTTGCAGTGAGGGAGTGCTTACTATGTAGCAATTTTTGCCTAGAGATGGATCAGATGAACAAATATGTCATATGTGAAAGATAGAAAAAACATTTCTTTTTGCCTTTTGTCTTTTTGTAGGTTGCAGGTTCTACATTCAGAAGGTGCATTGCTCTATTCCTCAAATTAAAGAAGGGGTATTTAGTGGAAATCAGACTGGATTAGGAATCAGAAGGGTTTTCTTCATGGACTCTTCCATTTACTAGCTTTGTGACCTTGAAAATCGTAGAATCTTTTTTTTAAAATAATAAGCATTTTTATTTATAGTTTGGAGTTACAATTTTTATCCCTTCTTCCCTTCCCCCCTCCCTGAGGAGGTCAGCAATCAGATATGGGTCATACATGTACGATTATGTAAAACGTTACCATTTTGGTCAGAAAATCATAGAATCTTAAAGTTAGAAGGGACCATTCATAGAAGGTGTTGTCAACACCAGTGATTCCCAAATCATGGGCCATGGACTTATAAAAGTCTTATAAGGAATCTTTAATGTATAAATATATATAAATAGGCAAACATGACTACTGTGGACTCAATAAGTTATATATCTTATATGTATTAGTATTTATCAAATACTACTAATAATAACTTACACTTATATAATGCTTTAAAGTTTGCAAAGTAGTATGTTATTTCATAGGGTAGCTAGGTGGTGCAGTGGATAGAGTACTGGGCCTGGAGTCAGAAAGAGCTGAATTCAAATTTGACCTCAGACACTTAGCAACTGTGTGACCCTGGGCAAACCACTTAACTCTGTTTGCCTCAGTTTCCTCAGCTGTAAAATGAGCTGGGGAAGGAAATGGCACATGACTCTGCCAAAAAAAATTCCCCAAAGGGGTAATCAAGAGTCAGGCATGACTGAAATGATTAAACAGCAATGTTATTTCATCTGATCTTCACAGGAATCTCTGAGGCAGACCCTATGAGTATCCTCACTTTACAGATGAGGAAACTAAAGCTTAGAAAGGTTAATTGCCTTGCCCATATTCACAGAGCTAGTAATGTAGGAAGAAGGATTTGAACTTATGTCTTCCTAATGCCAAGCCCAGCACTTTATCTACTGTACCCACTTGCTGCCTCTAGGACTAGATGGATGGATGGGCAGATGGATGGATGTTCTCTATATCTCCAAATGTGTGTATGTGTATGCCATTGTGATTAGGAAAAAGAAATCTTTTTGAAAAATTTTTAATTCATTACAACTTTTTATAATTATGCATTTTAAAATAGGTGGATGTAAATCAGAGGCGATAAGGTGGCACAGTGGATAGAACACTGGTCCCAGAATCAGGAAGACCTTGGATTCAATCCAGCCTCATACACTTATTAGCTGTGTGATCCTGGATAAGTCATCTAACCTCTGTCTGCCTCAGTTAACTTAACTGTAAAATTGGGATTAAAGTAGCACCTGCCTCCCAGAGTTATGAGTATCAAATAAGATAATATTTGTAAAGTGCTTAGTACGGTGCCTAGCACACAGTAGACACTTAATAAATGCTTATTCCTTTCTCCCCTTCTAATAGTACCACAGCAGTAACGATAGGGGTCAGTACCATATTCTAATATTAAAAAGGATCCTCGGGGCAGCTAGATGGTATAGTGGATAGAGCACCAGCCCTGGATTCAGGAGGACCTGAGTTCAAATCCAGTCTCAGACACTTGACATGTACTAGCTGTGTGACCCTAGGCAAGTCACAACCCTCATTGTCCTGCAAAAAAGAAAAAGGGTCCTCATATTGGAGACAGCCAAGAGCTATTGGTATGGATCAAACTGTACATGAGAAGCTCTCCTTGCCACAGCATCTCCAGTAGGTTGCATCTAGGTTTCACTTCATTACTTCCTAGAGTAGCTCATCTCATTTTGGGACAACTATGATGATAATGGTGGTACATATTTGTAATGCCTGAACATGTAAAAAGTATCTTCCTCACAACCCCCTGTTAGGTTGTTACTATGGAAGTATTTTTTTCCTGCTTTAAAGATGAGAAAAGAAGTGCTCAAAAAAGTGAAATGGCTCATCCAGGCTTCCACACCTGTGAAGTGGCAGAGCCAAGAAGCAGACGTGGGCCTCCTGCTTCCAAGAACAGAACTTTTCCCATTATGACATTTTCTTCCTAGTTCTTCCAGATTGGCACAGGTAGCCCTGAAAACTCCCATGTATAACAAGGAAGACACAAGGACATAAAATCCTGATACAAACAGTCTGCCAACACTCAGTTTAGCTGTTCTCTGTACTCCTTCTGTGATGGAATCATTCTAGGGGAATCTATGCTAAGCTGAGATGATGCCTTTGCCTCCTTTCACCTCCACACTCCACATATGATATTTAGGATATTGCTATTAGCTTTGTTATTGATCTTCTGGACTTAATTATCCATTTTTTTCTTCTGGCTGGATGATTAGTAATATACTGCAACAAAAATATATCTTCGTTTAATGTTACCTCATTGTTCTTCTCTATATTTTACTCTTTTAGGGCATGGATTTCCATTTTATTGTTTAGATATACATTTATCCGTAGGTTTTTCAGGTATACATACACACATATGCATTGTTACTTAACAGCCTTTAAAGAATTCTAATCTGTATATTTTGTATGAAATTTATCTATCTATTGCCACAGTACGGTAATAATTAACATCCTACAAAGATTCATTTATATCTTTGAAGTCATTTTTGCCTCCTTAGGACAAGATACCTAGTCACTTTAAAAAAAATCCAAATCCGGTACATTTTTGTATAAATAGCTCAATCCATGAATATTATTGATGTCTTCTTTCTTATTCATACTGTTAAATTTGTAGAATGTTGTAGAATCTCCTTGGTTATTTTACTTTACTTTAACTGAATAAATGTGATTATTCTAATGTAATATTTTTATTCTACTTAACTCTTGTCTCTCCATTTCCTTTTGAGTGACCTTCAACATTACTTTTTTAGAGACTTGGCAGCACATGAACCAAAACCCTATTGAATCAGAAGAATATTAATATTTAAAAAGATGAGCCCTTGTTTCAGAAATAAGTTTGAGGTCACTAAAAATAGGGGACAGTTTCTGGAAAGCAGTCCAGACCCTTCTATTCTTTCTCCTTAATTTTGAGAACGGTTCATTGTCCATTTGCACTTTCTGTCCAAAGTACATGTATTGATGGATCAACTTTATGGGTTGTTCATCCAGGGGCATAACATAATATAGATGACAGGCATTCTTTATCTATCTGGTTTTTCCTATGTGAATAATTAGGCTAAGTCTTTTGAGTGACTCTATATACCCTTTAATCTATCATTAAGAAGCAATTATTAAGCTCTTCCCGTGTGCTAGGCACTGCGCTGGGGATATAATGACAAAAAATAACCATCTATGCTCTCAAGAAGCATTCTCCCCTTTTTTTGAGGAAGAGAACACATATAAATAAATATATACAGAATAAATACAAAATAAACACAAGGTAGTTGAATACATAAGGGGGAGAATATTATCAGTTGTGGGAATCAGGAAAAGAATTAGGCTGAGGGTGATGCTTGAGCTGCCTATTGAAGGAAGGCTATGGGGGAAGGTAAGGAGGGAAAGATGGGGGACAGATGGTTCAAAGGCAGCCAGTAGTAGAGATTCAAAGTTCTATTTTCTGTCCTACTATCTATGTGGAAATGCTAATTTTATTTGGTGTTAAATTCCAAATAAAAATAAATTTTACCAAGGTTCTACCTTGGACAACATTCATTGACATTTACCATAATTACACCATAAGAGCCATTAAGCAAGCCCTTGACTTACACACACACACACACACACACACACACACACACACACACACACCATTAGCCATAGCTGTGGTACAAACTGCCTTGTTGGATGCATTTATTTCATGAGAAGGCATAACCATCTGATTCCCCAACGCTTTAGCTCTCCAAATAGCCTCAGAGGAAACAGATACTGAAGGTGGGAGTGACAGATAAGGGAGGGTGGAAGACTGGAGGGCTCAGTAGTTGGGAATGGAGCTAAAGGTGATCTCCCTTGATTTCATTATGCCAGCACTTGGCCCACTGGATATTGGGGAAAGGGCATAACAGTAAAAAAAAAAAAAAATCAAGAGTTGTTTGCCCGGATAAAGGAGTGAGGGCAGTTCTAACATGGATGTTGAGCCTGCCATAGAATAATGAGGTAGGGGGACAACAAAATAGAGGTCCACTGTATGAAAGAAGTGTGCCTCACACATGTTGGCTATCCACACTAAACCTTTAGTTGCTTGTACTTTCTGGAGAAGCATAAGTGATCTTAGTGCCTTTTAGATTTCAGCACCCTAGGAAAAAGCCCTAGTCATCCTTCTTTAGTTATTTCTCTACTTTGAACTATCTAGAAATGGAGCTGAAACCCTTAAAAGAGAGGGAGCTTTTTTCCAGTAGATTGGACAACTTCTTGCCACAGGACCCTTTCACCTGTAATTCTTGGATCATGTGATCTCCATACACTTGGGCAATGCTGACTTTTCAGTAGCCCTGTATATGTTTAATGCTATACTTCTTTAATGAAACATTTGTTTTAATTGAAAATGATTCCCCATTCCCCTAGAATATTCTTGTAAAAATGTTCATCTCTCTGTAATTCAAGAGTGTATTGATACAATTTGTCTGCTGGGTGAATGTATGTAAAATGATGTAGGCAGGTTTCCTTAAGGTTCCCCAAGCATAACTTTCTAGTGCCATCCCACTGCTATGGAAAAGATTCTAATGCTTTCTGATGGAAGCAGTTGAAGTGTCAGTGAATAACTGTTTTGTAAAGTACTGATGGAACTACCCAATTCTATAAATAGAATAGAGAGTTCAGATAGCTCCAAGGAGTCAGGGCAGTTTTTGTTAGTTTATTTTTTTTTGCAGGTTTGTTGCAATGAATTCTGCTTATTAAAATAATTTTATTTTGAAGTCTGACATACTAGAGACTCCTCTGTCTATGTTAAAATATACAAGGAGATAGTTAACAGGACTCTCAAATGTAGACAACTGAGCCAGTGTGACATATTTTAGGGAGCTTTTAAATTGGTCTGAAAGAATTTATAAGCCTTCCTGAGTCAGGTTGGAGGTTTGCCTAAAAATTAAATACCCACTATTCTATAAGAAATTATTGATTGCTAAGAATATGCTCAGTAGATATTTCAGAACTTATAAATTCTGTAGTTTTATTAGTATTGTAACTCCCTTCAGGAAAACTCACCATTCTTCAACTAACCTGGTGATGACCTTCCCTTAAACAAACTAAGCATGACCTTGGACATTTGACATATAATCTATCAGAGGCTCTGAACTTTAAGCCTTTCTAGGTTAGGTAGGATGTTCCAGATGTTGTGTTTTGCTGGTGTGGCCTTCAAAAGCCCATGGTCACTTCTAAGCCAAGGTTGGGCATTTTCATGGAGGACTTAATGAATATGAAACAAAATTAATTATAGTACCAAGAGGTAGAGTCACCTAATTGTATTTTTTCTCCCACCCCCCCCTTTTTTTTGCAGGACAGTGAGGGTTAAGTGACTTGCCCAGGGTCACACAGCTAGTAAGTGTCAAGTGTCTGAGGCCAGATTTGAACTCAGGTCCTCTTGAATACAGGGCCAGTTCTTTATCCTCTGCACCACCTAGCTGTGCCCCAAAAGTGATTATAAAAGTTCATTTTTCTTGCTTTTGTTTTTGCTATGCCAAATCAGTTTCATTGTGTGCCTTATAAATAACATTTTTAAAAAGTTTTCCTTAAATTTTGAATGAGAATTGTGACTATGAAAGAACCTGAATTAAAACCCTTTTGGAGTGAGACTCTTCCTATGGTATATAGCTTAAAGACAAGCAGAACAGTTTTCCAACCTTTCTTGTTCCAGGGAATCTTAATTTCAGTGATTCTTAAAGCCCTGATGGATCAGAAAGAATAAGGATTAAGTTCAATCCTAGTCACGTTCTAGGAAAAAAAAAAAAGTGATGAACTCATTGATATCACCTGGTTTCCAATTTCTTTATTTTTAGGCCACCATTTTTGTCAGTATTGACTTTGTCTCTTAGGAATTTAATTTTGACCAATGGAAACATTAAATTGTGATCACAGTAAATTAACTTAATTACCTTTTCTGAAAGACTTAATAAAACTTAATTGACTGTGGTCATGCTGTAACTTTGATTTACCTAGATTTTATCAAAGCTTGTGACAATGTCTCTCATTTTCTTCTTGTGAACAGTATCAAAAGATGAGGGTACGATTAGTCAAATTAAAAACTGGTGGAAGGGGGCCGGTAGGTGGTGCAGGGGATGGAGGACCAGCCCTGGATTCAGGAGGACCCGAGTTCAAATCCAGCCTCAGGCATTTGATACTTGCTAGCTGTGTGACCCTGGGCAAGTCACTTAACCCTCATTGCTCTGTCCCCCCCAAAAAAACTTGGTTGAATGTCTGAACCCAAAGAGTGAACCATTAATGGTTCACATAAGCTTGTAAACAAGTCTCTCCTGCAGTGTCCCAGGGATCTGTTCTTGACCCTGTGCATTGTAACATTATTATTAATGACGTGAATAAAAGTTTGGATGGCATGCTTAGCCAACTTGCAGGTGGAACATGGCTGGGGTGGATAGCTAACACACTGCATGCCAGAATTCAGAAAAACCTTGGCCAGCTAGGACATTGGGATGACCTGAATAAATGAAATTTAATAAAAATAAATGCAAAGTCTCACATTTGGATATAAAAAATCAACTTTAGAAGTATAACTAAGCATAGAGAGGGAGGAGGCATGGCTACACTGATATAGATCTGGGTGTTTTAGGTAGACTGAAAGCTCAGTATAAATCCACAGTGCACCATGGCAGTTAAAACTAATGTTTTCTTAGGCTATGAGAGACACTTTTTATAGGACTAGGAAGGTCATAGACCCAGAGTATTCTATCTATATCAGAACCCATCTGGAGTATTGACATTAATAAGCAGTTGAACATCAAGAAGGCAGTGACCAGTATGGCAAAGGGTGTTGAGATCATGAATGAGGATAATAGATTAGAGGGAAGTTTAAGGCGGAGGGGTTATAACTGTCTTCAAAAATGTGAAGGACTTATATGGAAGAGGGATTTGACTGGTTCTTCTTAGCCCTGGAGGATAGAACTAAGAGCAGTCCATCAAAATTGTAGCTAGGAGTTGTGGGGTAGCTAGGTGGCACCATATTGCATAAAGTACCAGGTCTGGATGGAGGAAGACTCATTTTTCTGTGTTCAAATCCAGCCTCAGACACTTAAAAGCTCTGTGACCCTGGGCAACTAACTTTACCCTGTTTGCCTCAGTTCCTCATTGGTAAAATGAGCTAGAGAAGGAAGTGGCAAACCACTCCAGTATTTTTGCCAAGCAGTTCCAAATAGGTTCATAAAGAATTGGACACAACTGAACAGCAAGAAAAAACTTCCTAATAGAGCTATCAAAAGTAGAAAAATAATAGCATTCATTATAATATTTTAAGATTTTTAAGGGTAGTTAGGTGGTACAGTGGATAAAGCACTGGACTTAGGATCTGGAGGATTCATCTTCCTGAGTTCACATCTGGCCACAGACACTTACTAGCTGTGTGACTCTGGGCAAGTCACTTTACCCTGTTTACTTCAGTTCCTCATTGATAAAATGAGCTGGAAAAGGAAATAGCAAAACACTCCAGTATCTTTGCCAAGAAAGTTCCAAATGGGTTCATAAAGAGTTGGATGCAACCAAACAACAACAAAGAAAATCTTCCTAATAGCAGAATAATAATAATAATAGCTAGCATTTGTAAAAAAAATATTAATAACTATATCTAACCTGGAAAATTTATATAATTTTGGACTTATGAAAAATTATAATTGGGCCATAAGTCCTGCCGCGGTCGCCATTCAAATGTGGTGTATTTTTGATGACTAGGCCTAATTTGAGGGACTAATCTGACTGGGGGACTAATCTGGGGACTTTGACTGTTTGGCTATCTGACTGCTATTAATTTAATGTGGGCTGTTTATAAAGTTCCACCACACTGCTCCCGAATTGATAAACTAAAGATTAAGAAGGTTCTTAACTAAATAATCAAAGCAGAGTTTATTTGTGAGATACTATTTAAAATTAAGAATACAGGGAAATAAAATGTACAACCTGACTGCTTTCTTGCTGAGTCTCTTTCTCACCTGCTGCTCTTTGAACTTTTTTAATACAATAAGGGCCTTAGCCACCTCTCCTTAGGGTATTTTCACTTGCTCAGCTACTTTCACTAACTCCTCCTGTACCCTTTCACTTTGTAAATCTCCCTGCTTCTAACTTTCCTCTCCTTACTGCCACCACTGAACCCCTGTGTTTCTCTCTCACCGACCGTCTGTCTGTCTGCTCCGTCAATCTGCCCTTCGGCCTCTCTTTTCCCGGCTCCTAGTCCTTCTCATCTTCTCCTGTGTCCTTGTAGCCCCGTCTCTAGTCTGCCCTGCTCCAACCTTTCTAATCTCGTCAGCCGCCACTTGACCTCTTCTCTGCCTCATCTCATCTGTCCGAACCCCTTGCTGTCTAACTCCCAGGTCTATATATACCTTTTCTTCTCTCCACTCAAATCTCGGGGCTTCCTGCGCCCCCACAGACCAAGCTAATCCTCCAGCCAGGGCTGTGGCTGGTGGGGGGGGAGGGGTGCGCTCCATCCTCATGTGCCTCAGCACAGGCTATCCGGGATCTTTTGGATAGTTCCACTCAGGTCGGAGGGAGCTGGGGGCTTTTTTTTACCCAGCTGTCTGACCTGGCCTCTTGTACAGCCCACTGGGCTTTTTGGCTCAGCTGAAGCAGAGGGGGAGGGGCACCAGCCCCTCCCACACAGAAGAGACTCTGAGGGCCTAAGGCTTTCTGATCTCAGCCTAAAGGTAGGGTCCCCAAATCAAAATAAATTTCCACACATTTATTATAGCACTTTAAGGTTTTTAAGGCAATACACACACACACACACACACACACACACATATATGTATGTATGTGTGTATATATACATAATAATGTAGGGACCAATTTTTAATTAGGGAGTGTTAGCTAGGCGGCTCGCCGCAATATTGGGGCAAGGAAAGAGACCAACAGCCTCCCTCAAAACAGAGCAGGATTTATTTAACAAGAATAAACTTAAAAAAAACACAAACAGGGGGCAGCTAGATGGCGCAGTGGATAGAGCACCGGCCCTGGAGTCAGAAGTACCTGAGTTCAAATCCAGCCTCAGACACTTAACACTTACTAGCTGTGTGACCCTGGGCAAGTCACTTAACCCCAATTGCCTTACTAATAAAAAAAAAAGAAAGAAAAAAAAAGAAAAAAAAAACACAAACAGGATCAGTAGGATTAAGGGAAAGGAAATAAAATGGGGAAAGGGAAATAATACAACCTGAATAACACCACCACCCAGAAATCAGTTGAGAACACACAGCAGTGTCCTGACGCCTTCCAGCTTCAAGCTAGAATGCCAAAAAACCTCCCTTCTTCCCAGCAGACCCCAGGCTGACCACACCTAGCCCTAAGCCAATTGACTGGCAGCTCTGACTGACAGTCACACGACTGCCCTCACTGGGCATTATAATTTTGCCAGGCCCATGTAGGCGTCGGCAAGTGGTGATGATGTGGGGTGCCAGCGGCATGGCGACAGCTACAACCACTGGGTGGAGCACCTTGCTGTTTGTGGAGGTGGTGGCCTGAGCCCCAGGCCAGTGCATGCGCTGGGGTTTTTTAAATTCTAGCCAAAAGATGGGGTCATAAAAACCTCAAATAACAATTAATTCTATACAATAAATACCTACATATATACATACACACATACATGTATGTGTGTATGTATATACATATATGCTTGTATATATGCATGTGCAAGTATATATGTGTGCACATATATACACATTCTTACACACACACACACACACATATTTGATCCTCACAACAATCTTGTGAAGTAGGAGTATGATTACCACCATTTTGTGCATGCGGAAACTTGTGGCTGAGAGTGGTTATACATCTTGTATGTGATTGAGGCAAAATTTGAACTGGTATCTTCCTGCTTTGAAAGCCAACAATGCACTACCCACCTGTCTAAATAGGTCTACCTTGGGAGATGATAGGTTTTCCTTTCTTTGATGTCTTCAGAAAGAGATTGAATGATCCCTTATTTGGTATATTGTAGAACAGAGTTGTGAGACATATCCCTCAACACTCCCAATTGCATCTTTTACCAGATTAAAATGTATTTGGGAAATATTTAACAAAATAAATAAAAAGAGAATAAAACAAAGTTTTTATTATATTATATAAATAAACATGAATATTAAACATGTAGAGAATGAAACATAGATAACATTTCATTTTCAAACTAAGTCAATATGAAGCCTAAGGGATCCTTATGTATGGATTAGTGGTTCTTGTTTCTATTTTAATTTAACACCTCTGTTGTTGAATGGATTTTGTAGTAAAAGGCCACTGATGTCCTTTCCATCTCTCAAATTCTGGAATTCTATTAGTCTGCATTGTATGGATATCCTCACTAACATTTGGTTTGAATGATTGATTATCCTGGGAGCTTGGGAAGGGAGGGGAAGGAGATGTTACAAAGAAAGGACGTGAGGGGCAGCTAGGTGGTACAGTGGATAGAGCACTGGCCCTGGATTCAGGAGGACCTGAGTTCAAATCCGGCCTCAGACACTTAATAATTACTAGCTGTGTGACCCTAGGCAAGTCACTTAACCCCAATTGCCTCACACACACACAAAAAAAAATACAAAGAAAGGACATGAGGCCTAAGGAACATATATGGAAGGTGGGAGGAAGACTGCTTTTTTCACAGTAAAATCTTGGTAACCTGCTGATCGTATCAGTATGGAGTAACACATCTCTTTTAGCAGTAGGTAGATAACCTACCTTTCCCTGAGGCAGAGAGAGAGAAACCCAGTTCCTATAGCAACACAGTTTCTCAGGGGGCAGGACCATGGATAGTTACTTCAATTTCTGATACCCCAAATATGGAGATGGGTTTTTTAGCCTAACTTCTGCCTTTCAAAGGGCTATTTTAAAACATGCTTTTCATCTGATTTTTGACATTTAAGATCTTTCCTAAAAATTCCCTTGTCATTGTTCAGATGTTTTTCAGTTACATCCAATTCTTCATAATCCCTTTTGGGGTTTTCTTGGCAAAGATACTGGCATGGTTTGCCTTTTCTTCCTCCAGCTCATTTGACAGATGAGGAAACTGAGGCAAATAGTGTTAAGTGATTTGCACAGGGTCCCACAGCTAGTAAGTGTCTGAGGCCAGATTTGAACTCAGGAAGATGTGTCTTCCTGACTCCTGACTCTATTCACTACATCACCTAGATGCTCCTGAAAATTCCCTAGCATAGTTTAAATTCATAATTTTTCTTGAATATATGAATAACAACAATAACAATTTCTTGGTTTACCAGAAGGATTCCTACCCTTTTCTGTGTCATGGAACCCTTTGACAGTCTTGTGAAGCCTATTGGGTTTCTTCTATAAATAATTTCCTTAATTGCATAAAATAAAATATATAGAATTACAAAGGAAATAAATTTTTTGTTTTTAAATTTTTAATTTTTCTCAATTACATGTAAATATATTTTTTGAGTTCCAAATCTTTCTCCCACTCTCCCTTCCCTCCACCTTTCCGAGGCCAGCAAGCAATTTGATATAAGTTAAACATATTTCCACATTAATCAGAACAAAAGGAAAAAAATGCAAGAAAGAATAAACAAGAACAATAACAAAAAAGCAACAACAAAAGTGAAAATAGTGTTCTTCAGTCTGCATTTAGACTCCATAGTTCTTTTTCTCAGTGTGAAGAGTATTTTCTACCTTAAGTCTTTTGGTATTGTCTTGGATCATTGTATTGCTGAGAAGAATTAAGTCTATCACTGTTGATCATCATACTATGTTGTTGATACTGTGTACAATGTTCTCTTGGTTCTGCTCACTTCACTCAGCATCAATTCATGTCTTTCCAGATTTTTCTGAAATCCATCTGCTTGTCATTTCTTACAGCACAATAGTATTTCATTCCACTCATACACCACAACTTGTTCAGTCATTCCCCAATGGGCATCCCCTCAGTTTCCTGTTCTTTGCTACCACAAAAAGAGCAGCTATGGATATTTTTGTACATGTGGGTCCTTTTCCCTTTTTTATGATTTCTTTGGGAAATAGACCTAATAGTGGTATTGCTGGGTCAAAGGGTATGCACAGTTTTAAACCATTTTGGGCATGGTTCCAAATTGCTCTCCAGAATGGTTGGATCAGTTCACAGTTCAACCAACAGTGCATTAGTGTTCTAGTTTTCCCACATCTTCTCCAACATTTATAATTTTCCTTTTTTGTCATATTAGCCAATTGGATAGGTGTGAGGTGGTACCTCAGAGTAGTTTTCATGTGCAGGAAACAAAAAATATTTTTAAATGCAGTCATAAAACTTTTCAAATTTGCAATATCTAGCCGCAGGTCTGATATCTACATTAATTTTAAAGTAGTGATGAGAGTAAATGATATTTAGAGATATTTGCAACAGTTGTAATTGCATATGAAAATATCTGTTATTTCTATTAATGACCAAGTCACAAATGGTGCTAATACTCCTGTAGTTTTGTTGCCAATATGTGTAATGTTAGGAAATGCCAAATTTCTTTTAGAGTTTAATGAAAATAAAGTACTTTTTCACATCCAAGTTTGTGAACCTCCTGAAACCTATTTATAGACCCCTTAGTTAAGAACCCCTGGTCTAGAGGGACCTCAAGGAATGAAAGACAATTGTTGTTATATCTATTTCATTATTGATCTTATTGCTGAAATGACAAATAGGGTGGTCATTGGTAAGACATGTCTCCACTTCAAGTCATACAATAACTGAACTGGAAGAGGCCTTAAATATCATTTAGTTTAATTTCATTATTTTAAAAAATAGGGAACAGATCAGAATAAAGTTAGTTAATAGAAGGACCATGACTAGAACCTAGGTCTCATCTCCAATTGCACTGATTCTTCTTGAATGTAATTCAACCAAATACATCTATCACTTTACCTCCCTGGGTCCCTATTTTCTTATATGTAAAAGGAAAGGTTAAGTTAAATGATCTCTAAGGCCTCTTTCTGCAATAAATTATAGAATCACAGTTAAAAATTGGAGGGAACTTTAAAAACCATCTAGTCCAACTCCTATCTGAGAAATGACTCTCTCTACAATATTCTTGACAATTTGTCTTTTAACTTTTGCTTCAATCACTCCATAGAGGGGAAATCCCACCCCGAAGTAGGCCATTCAGAAAAAAAAGTAGGCCATTCCACTTTTTTGGAAAATAGAGAGGAGCAAAATATTGCCTGAACGTTAAACCTAGCCAACCCCCTATTTTTATATGTCTTGTGACCTAAGAATTATTCTTATATGACCAACAAAATTGGAAAATTTTCCTTAATTTAGCCAAAATCATATTCTCTACAATATCTACCCATTGTTCCTGCTTCTGCCCTTTGGCACCAAGCAGAATAAATATATTCCTTCTTCCATATGATAGTCATTCAGATACTTGAAGATGGCTATCCAGCCACCGCTATAATACTTTTTACATCTGTTTAAACAGCCCAGATTCTGATTCTTGTGGGGTAAGATCTCAAGGTCCTTCATTATCCTCATTGACCTCTTCTGGATGATCTCAAGTTTATCAGTGTTAATCCTAAAGTAAGACAATCAGAACTTAGTACAATATTGTAGATGTGGTTTGCCCAGGGCAAAGTATTGTGGGACTAGCAGCATCCTAATCCAGGAAATTCTACCTCTCAATGAAACCTAAGAGCACCAAAACCTTCACATTGATGTTGGCGTCCTCTCAAATCCCCAGACTATTTTTAGTCTGGCGATTATAAAGTTAACTTTTGAACCCAAGTATTTATTGCTGTTGTTCAGTCATTTCAGTCATGTCTGACTCTTTGTGACCCTATTTGGGGTTTTCTTAGCAAAGATGCTGAAGTGCTTTGCCATTTCCTTCTCCAGCTCATTTTACAGATGGAGACGCTCAAGTAAACAGGGTTAAATGGTTTACCCAGGGTCTCTGAGCTAGTATGTGTCTGAGGCTAGATTTGAACCAATGAAGATGTCTTTCTGATTCCAAGCCCACTACACCACTTACGTGCCCACCCAAGTATACAACTTTAAATTTATCCTTATTCAATTTCATCTTTTTAACTTTGTCCCAATATTTCAGTCTACAAAGACTTTTTTACTTCCTGATTTTTATCCTTCCTAGCTTTTTTTAATCTGCAAATCTGCAAAATATGTGATTTGTGCCTTTAATGTGAAAGGGCATAAGGTCAAGCACAGATCCTGGTGATATTTCACTTGGGACTGCCTTTCAAAGTGACTTCAGACCATCAGTGACTACACTCTGGTTCCTGCTGTTCAAGCATTTATGAATCCACTTAACCATATTATTGTCCAGCTTACAATTTAACATCTTATTCACAAGAATAGAATGAAAGTTTATCAAATTCTTTGCTAAAATTTGGTTAACTTCTATCTGAGCCATTTGCCTGTCCTACTGGTCTAGTAACTACCAAGAAAGGAATTGAGGTTAGTCTCACATATGACCTTTCCACGATGAACCTCTCTGTGAGCCTTATTTTTCTAAACATTCCCAAGGAAGTTTTCCTAGAGCAAAACTCATTTCCCTATAGTTCTTAGACTCTTCTCTTTTCCCATTTTTGAAATGTCATGACACAATTTGCTGTTCTCCAGCCCACTTCTCTTCATCACAAAGCTGGAAAAGTTTTAAATATGCATCCTATGATGGTAGTATGTCTATGGGGAAAAAAAAACACTAGCTAAATTCATAGAGGCGTTTATCACCAAGTTGGCTGCAGAGTAATTAAAATTTTCCCAGCATATCTTGACCATTTATTAAGTCATAAAGGGAGAGAGATTTGTGTAATTGAAGGGATTATGTATACTGAGGGAAATCACAATCCTTGAACTAAGTTAAGGTGTGATTATATTTTTAGAAATAGGAGAAGGAGTTGTAGAAACACAGAGATTTAAAAGAAGAGACAAAGATGACACTTCCATGGAGTAAGTACTCAAAGGAGCTGGGTCAATGGATGGGATATCGAGGAAGAGTGCCACTTCATTCTCTGAGCCAAGGGGAAAGAAGGAGGGGATTGGTGGGGCCATGACAGTCATCTCAGACTGTTCATTCTCCTTCATCCCCTCCATCTGATCAGTTGCCTAGCAAATCTACATCTTCAGTGTGTCATCCAGCTATTGTGATCATAGGATTCTGGGGTTGGAAGGGTCCTTAGAAATCATCTCTCCCAACCACTTCATGTTACAGATTGTGAAACTGAGGGCTATAGAAGTTAAATAGTTCTTCCAAGGTTATGCAGGTAGTAAGTTACATGGTTTGGGATTTGAATCTTAGGACTACAAAATCAAGAAATATTCATTTTTTTCTTTGTATGAATGGTGTTAGAAATACAGTTAGGGAAACAGATGATAGAGAAGAGGGACAAAGGACAAGGGATGACAAGTAGACAGCCTGGGTCTGCCACTAGTGGACTACCAGGAAAAAAAGTCATGTCCAACTCTGTGACCCCATTTGAGGTTTTCTTGGCAAAGATACTGCAGTGATTTGCCATTTCCTTCTCCAGTTCATTTTACAGATGGGGAAACTGAGGCCAAAAGGGTTAATTGACTTGCCCAGGGTTACAGAGCTAGTAAGTATCTGAGGCCCAATTTGAACTCATGAAGATGAGTCTTCCTGACTCCAGGCCTGGCACTCTATCCACTGTGTCATCTATCTACCTCAAAATAAAAATAGGCACTAACAATGGGAGGTATAAAGTAAGGGGTGGCACTAGAGCTGAGTCTTGAAATAAGCTAGGAATTTTCCAAGGTGGACTTCAAGAAAGGGTATATTTTAGATATGAGGGAGAGGCTATGTAATGGTATGCTGGTAGGAAATTGAATGACATGGAGTAAATAGCAAATGTAGAGGTATGAAGGGAATAATATGAGATCAGGGTGGAAAGGTAAGATGGAGTCAGAGTATAATTATCTTTGAATCCTAAACAAGAGCTTTCATTTTTTCTTAGAAGTAATAGATGGGGCAGCTAGGTAGCACAGTGGATGAAGCACCAGCCCTGGATTCAGGAGGACCTGAGTTCAAATCCAGATTCAGACATTGATACTTCCTAGCTGTGTGACCCTAGGCAAGTCACTTAACTCTCATTGCCCTGCAAAAAAAAAAAAAAAGGAGTAATAGATGAATTTTTGCCACCATTACCACCACCATATTTCAACTAGAGGATGTGTCTCCCCTATTTTAGACACTCAAAATGTCACTTTTTGTTTTGTTTTAATTTTTTTTAGTGAGGCAATGGGGGTTAAGTGACTTGCCCAGGGTCACACAGCTAGTAATTGTTAAGTGTCTGAGGCTGGATTTGAACTCAGGTACTCCTGACTCCAGGGCCGGTGCTCTATCCACTGCGCCACCTAGCTGCCCCCAAAATGTCACTTTTTACCCCTCCTTTTTTGCTTTCTCTGATGTACTGGGTTTTGACTAAGCCATAACAAGCCATCACAAGAGAACTCTTTTTCTTTGGCATGCAAGCCAAGTAATCATATCTGGTCCCATGCTAGCCTTACATTTTAGGATCCTTACAACATTTTTGGAGGGGGGGGACAAAGGGTGTGATTATTGGGTGGTAGGTCTTGCTTTTAGAATCATAGTTATCCAGGAAGACTGAGGCTGCTAGAGAACTGATCAATGGATAACTGGGACCTCCCTATACTGTGTTAAAGAAAATACCTCATTTTATGGAGCCTTGTACTGATCCCAACTCATATTGTCCATGCAAGGCTGTGTACTAAAAAGATCTATAATAAATACTTTTGTTTTTATTTAATTATTTTTGTATGGTATCTACTGGATATCTCCACCACCACCCACAATAGAAATATCCTAGTTGATCCAGTTCTCTGTATTCTTTTATATGCCTTTTTCAAATTTGAGGGCAGCTAGGTAGTACCTTGGATAGAGTGTCAGGCCTTGTAATTGGGAAGACTTAAGTTCAAATCCAACCTCAGCCACTTATTACCTGTGTGACCCTGGGCAAATCACTTTATCCTATTTGCCTCAGTTTCCTCATCTTTAAAATGAGCTGGAGAAACAAATGGCAAACATTTTCAGTGTCTTTGCCAAGAAAATCCCAAATGGAGTCATGAAAAGTCAGAGACTATTTATATGACTGAACAACAAATTTGTAACAGGAAAAAAATCTTGCTCTGGGTTCTGTTGCTTTTTTACTGTTCCCAGAGCACAGATTTCTCCCTGGTTAATGAAGTCCTAATATATACAGTGTGTGTATGTGTGTGTGTACATACATACATACTCACATTATATATATATATATATATACACATACATATATATATACATATATATTATTTTTGTGTATGTATTTGTGTATATAAATATTTTTTAATGTTTCAGAACAAGACAAGAAAGACTAGCCACTCATCTACACAAACCACCCAACTACTAACTGTCAGAAGATACTTTGGAGGAAAAACATTATATTGTATTGTATTAAAATAACAAATAATTATAATTGCTAGCATTTATTATGATGCTTTAAGATTTACAAAGCACTTTATAAATATTCTCTTATTTTATCCTCAATAACCTTGGGAAATGGTATTACTATTATTCCCATATTACAGATGGGGAAACCAGGCAAGCAGATGTTAAGTGATTTGCCTGGGGTTACATAGCCAGTAAGCCTTTGAGGCTGGATTTGAACTCAGCTTTTCCTGGACCTGGCTTCCTGGATTCCAAGTACAATAGTCTATCTAGTGTACCACCTAGCTCCATAAAAGAACTAAGTTTATCCAAAGTGTGTATAGTCATTGTATGGAAAACTATGAAAGAAGTAAAAAAAATAATCTGACAAAATTATAGAAAAAAAAAAATGAGGCTTAAAGACAGATCCCCTATCCCATCTCCTCTTCTTCCCGCATTCTCCTATTCATGGAGGATATGACTTACTAGATTGCTCTGAACATCATAGCCTTTCAAGTTCTTGATTCTTTTATTGTGTTGCTGCCTATGGCTTGAAAAAAATGGTGCATGATGACAGCTACTCACCTCATCAGTATCAGTTAATTCAGAGTTTAAAACCCTGCCTCGCTTTGATTGGCATTCTGAGGCACCATCTTCTAGCATTTACAGTGTCACATTTAAAGGAAGATCAACAAAAGAAAAAAGGCACAACAAAAACTGCTCTTGAAGTTTGGGACGAATTTGCCAATTTCCTTTCTTCAAAAGATTTATTTTTCAAAAGGACAAAATGGTTTGTTTCCCTTTGAAACAGCAAAGCATCTTTCAAATTTTCAATGACACTAAAATCAGTTTTTCAATTCAAACAGGGCTGTTCATCTTTTATTCCCATAAAATCTTGTCAAAAGGTAATGCCTTATTCAAGAAAATAAAGAATACTTATCTTATGCTGCTTTGCATAGGATTTGAACAGTTAATCCTAAAAAGTTAATTTTTTATAAACTATTTTTTATTGTCTTTCATTTCTTTTAAAATGGACAATGATAGATTTATTCATTGGGAAGCATCTTTGGTCTGCTGCATAAATAATGTATTTCACCTAGCAGGTTAGGAGCAGGTTTGGAAAAAAACACAATGACAGGCCAAGTTCTGTATCTGACACTTATTGGTCTTCTCAAAATCTTTCCAAACTGAATCTGAATGAAATAGTTGAGGTGGAGGTGTCAGGGGAGATGGGAGGAAGTATTGTAAGAGATTTCTCATCTCTCCTTAAACCATGTGCTATGTTATAGACTGAAAGAGACCATATACAACACTTCTCACACTTTCCAAGGACAGAGCTATGTTATGTGTTTCCGGACTTCTACAGAACTGCCTTCCTGAGTAACCAGAATTTTGACTGTTCTAAGTGAAGGGCTTCTCCTCTTTTGGGTCCCCTTGGGAAAAAGTAACAACCAAAACTCATTTCAAAGAGCCCCCTTTTGTGAGGATTTCTGTAAGATACTTTTAGATATTAGAGACTTGAATAATTTCAAGTCATTTAGGTAACTGGGAATGAGTAAACCTAAACATTTCACAAAATCATAGAACATAGTGGGATGTCCAAAGTCATCAGGTTTGTTCTGTGTCCAGAAAGGAGTGAATTTCAATCACCACGTTCAGCCACCCATTCCATGAGTTTATCCTAGAGCTCAGTGAAACATATCTAGACTTGTGTAGAAGTATATAGGAGAGGGACAGCTAGGTGGCACAGTGGATAGAGCACTGGCCCTGGATTCAGGAGGACCTGAGTTCAAACTCAGCCTCAGATACTTGACATTTACTAGCTGTGTGACCCTGGGCAAGTAACTTAACCCTCATTGCCCCGCCCCCCCCCCCAAATTGTACAGGAGAAGGGGCAGCTAGAGAGCCCAATGGATAGAGTGCTGGGCCTAGAGTTAGGAAGACCTGAGTTCAAATTTGACCTCAGATACTTACTAACTGTGTGACCCTGAGAAAGTCACTTAGCCCTGTTTGCCTCAGTTTTGTCATCTGTAAAATGAGCTTGAGAGGAAAATGGCAATCAAATCTGGTATCTTTGACAAGAACCCACCCCTGCAGCAAGGTCACAAAGAGTGAATACCATTGAAATGACTTGAGTAGCAACAACATACAGGGTAAGCCTATTTTAGCCAAAAAGAAATACTGTAAAAATTATACACATTATAGTTTATTATTTGGGGCTGGATTGGTAATTTCATTAGTATAGGAGATTTTCAATGAGGAAACCCCATATACCAATGCAGATTAGTAACTGTTCTGCAACTTAATGTCCTGGAGGGTTACCGACGACTATGCCACTGTGAATAAGTCTGAGTCTTGGTTTCTTCAGCAGCAGAATGAATAGCTTGGAATAGATGTTGTTTAATATTTTTAAATATTCAAGCTCCAAGGTTTGGATTCCACTTATTCTACTAGATTGGCTAAATAACAACTAATCTTTTGTATGGAGAAGAAGAGGAACAAGAAAAGGCTAAGTGAAATGAAAAAAGAAGTTAATTGATTAATCATTAAACATTTATCACTAAGATCCCACTGTGTTCTCGGAATCAGGGGTACAAAAATACAACAGCTCCTGCCTTCAAGGAGCTTATGTAAATGCATACATTTTATATAAACATGTATGTGTGTGTATTATGTGTGTTTATGTACAAACATGGAGCAGCTAGGTGGTGCAGTAGATAGAGAGCTGGGCCTGGAGTCAGGAAGACTCATCTTCCTGAGTTCAAATCTGGCCTCAGATATTAAATAGTTGTGTGACCCTGAAAAAGTCACTTAACCCTTTTTGCCTCAGTATCCTCGTCTGTAAAATAAGCTGTAGAAGGAAATGACAAACCACTCCAGAATCTTTTCTAAGGAAACCCCAAATGGGATCACAAAGAGTAAGACACTACTGATAAATGACTGAACAACTGTGTATAAACATATATGATATACATGTTTATATATATATAATGCATGTTTATTTATATGTATGTTTACACTTAAACATAATGTGTATGACTATATATTCATAAACATATCTAATGTATATAATATATGTTACGCGTACACACATATACATACACACATACATATATACATATACACATAAATAAAAGGTCATTTTGAGAAGATACTTAGCAGCTAGTGAAGATTAAGAAAGACTTTCTGTAGAAAGTATAGCTTGAGGGGGCAGCTAGGTGGCACAGTGGATAAAGCACAGGCCCTGGATTCAAGATGACCTGAGTTCAAATCCAACCTCAGACACTTGACACTTACTAGCTATGTGATCCTGGGCAAGTCACTTAACCCTTATTGCCCCGACCCCCCCCCCCCCAAATATATATAGCTTGAGTTGAAGGTAAGGGATTTTGAGACAAAGAAGTAAGAAGGGAGTTGATTCTAGACACGGCATGGGAGATGGTCAGGGAAAAGACCTGGAGGCAGGAGATGGAGTTTTGTGTGTGAATAGTATTAAGAAAACCAGTTTGGTTGGACCACAGAATATAGGAAGGGGACGTAATGTATAGTGAGTCTGCAAAGGTAGGGAAGAGCCAGGTTATGAAGGAATGTAAATGGCATAAAAAAAGAAGAAATGTAGATTCTATTCTAGAATTAATAGAGCCAGTGGAAATTAATGAGTAAGGGCATGACATGGTGAAACCTGTGCACAAGCACAGTCACTCAGTATCCTGAGACATATACGGCCTAATATTTGAACACATTTGTTTCTCAAATGACTAGTTATTTCTTCCTTGTCAATATTTGGACCATAGTTCTATGAGAAATACTTCTGCTTGATTTTTTCACTGCACTAGATGATCATATATAGACTCAGAAGAATACCAAATGATATCTGTATACTCAAAGACCAAGTACTGAATATTCTGAGAATAATATTGTTAAATTTCCTAACTGGGTGCTTTCAGGTTCACCAGTGTTAGGTCAGATTAAAGAGCATGACACAAGATTGGGCTTTTTTACTTTCATAAAATAGAATATTACTTGATTAAAAACTTTTCAGATTCTTTTCTTGCAATGAGTCCTGACCCAATTCCCAGTGGTCATTCATTCACATGGCCTGAAGTAGAAACTGGAAATGCTGAGGTATAACTTTGTATAACAGAATGTTACTATTTTGGAATAAATAGGCTTTCATGTGATTCCAAAGTGGTTTCAAAGATTAGAGCAGAGACAAATAATGGGAAAGGAGCCAAAGACATATCCCCAAAAACCATCCTGCCAGCCTGTCTTCTGTGAGTCTGATAACAATTTTGTTCCAAGCATTTGTGAATTTGTGATGCATATGCCATTCGGTTCCTGCTTCCTCTAACCTGAACTGCTAGCAACCTTTGTTCTGTAAAGTTAAAACAGTTAAATCCATTTTCCACTCAGTGTTTATTGAGAAGCAGCTCAGGGGAGTGGAAAATGAATTTAAGGTCCTAAGAATTGAATTCCATTCTTTGTTACCTGTGTGACCTTGGGCAAGTCACCATCCCCACTGTGGGCCCCAGTTTCCTCGTGGGTAAAATGAGAGAGTATTTGGACTAGATGACTCCTAAGGCACCTTCCAGCTTTAAATCTTCAAATATAGTTTCAAACTATGGTTTCTGCTATTTACAAGTTATGGGATTCCCTGCCTCATCCTGTTTTGTTTGTTTGTTTGGTTTTTTTGCCTCATCCTGTTAAGCAAGACAGTTATACTGTTTGCTCTTCTTTGCAGCCGATTTGAAGAAAGCCTCCAGTTCAAATGCTGCAAGAGCCAACCTCCCCAAATCTGGACTTCGTCCGCCTGGATATTCCCGTCTCCCAGCAGCTAAACTGGCAGCATTTGGTTTCGTCAGGAGCTCCAGCATCTCTTCTGCCTCCAGCAACCAGTCTGCGGACAGTGTCCAAAGCGATCAGAACAAAACAGCCCACCGTAAGTCAGGGGAAGGGAGGCCGGGAAGGAAGGTGAGGCAGGGTCAGTGGTGTTGTGTTTGGGTACCAGAAAAATGCTGGATAGAGACTTTTGGTGGATGGATTAATTTAATATATGTGACAATTTTATACTGTTACGTTGCTGGGATTGGTGGAGGTAAATAAACTAATAATTCAAAGAGACAGGATTTTAAAAAAATTCCTAATGGTGATACATTATTAGCTGTAGAAGAAAAAGAACATTTTTTAAAAATCAGGTTTATTATTTTAATTTTATGGGGTAAATATTCTAGAGAAAGGTGAAAGCGAATGCCTTACAAAATTGACTTTTAGATACTGGTTCCTGTAGTCAGTGTGCATCAGACAGGTTCTAGGTAAATAGGTCTGGAAGGATTAGAGAATTTGCCTTCTCACTGCATTGTGCTGGTCGTAACTAAAGGGACTGGGTTCCAAAGATGAGGAGCCAAAAGAATATTTTTAGTTACTGGTGATTACCTGTAATGCCTTTGAATCATGTGACATGTGACTTATTTTTAAAAGTTAAATAATTGATGTTAAAAATAGAAAAGAGAAGCCCAGCAGTTTTCTCTTCCATTGCTGCTATCTGTTCTCCACTCTCAGAAAAGCCCTATTAGCTGAGATGATGTCATCATCATCCCCTGGCTGTTTCCTGTGACTGGTGTTAATTCTCTAAAGGATGAAATGACTCTCAGCAGGGTCTGCCACCCTTCTGGCCTCAAGGAAGAACTGAAGGCATTAGATTCAGCCCGAGCTTTGAAGACGAAGCTTTCCCTGATCCATGTCAGTTTGAAAGCAATTGTTATCAGATCTGTGGAGGTTTCAATCCAAGATTCTGGTTAGCTGGACAATGCCAGAAGCTTGATAGTCTGAAGCTGGATGGCAGTTTTGAAGGGATTACAGCAAATTGAACCACATTGAGTTAAGGAAGAAAAAAAAAAAACAAACAAATACACACCAGAAACCTGAACCTTAATTGGCCCAATTCTCTCTGTGGTATTCTTTTTTTGACTTTAAAAAGGTGCACAGGTTAGTTCATCTATGATATTAATTTCTGCCTTTAGAAAATAGACATTCTATCTTCCATTGCTCATACCAGTTATAACTTTTATAACTTAGAGTTTGCTGTGACACTCATTTAAAATCTAAAGGTTTTTTCCTTCCTTCTGAGAAGGCTATAGCTAAAAGTACTTTTGATGCATTCTCACAAAAGATTCATCTTCTGAATATCATCTTCATAATTAAAGAGTAAATCTGTGGCATGGATGATTCCTTAAAGTCTGAGCTACAAATACAGCAGAAACTGCTTCTGCAGGCCTCATTCAACTTCTCGAGGTGTTTATACAGATAGTGTCAGAGGTGTAAGATTTTTTAAAATTAGGCAGGTTTTAACAAAGTGAAAATTCAGCATTTCTTCCAGGCTGCAAGAAGGGTACCTGCATTTTCAATCTTGGAAGTATGATTTCCAACAGTATCTCTTATTTAGAGCTGGAATGAAAGGAAGCCACATGTGCTTATTTGTGTTCCCAGTAAAGGATCTGTGGTTATTTTAAATCAGGGAAAGATTTGGGTTATAAGAAAAGGAAGGCAATTATTAAGCTTGAGTTGAGCAATATCTATTGCTAAGGGAATATGGGCTGTTTCTGCCTTCCAGGTCATAGAGGATAATTCTAGATAGGCATAAGGCATTCCTTTTTCCCCTGTAGCAGAGGAAGCTTAGTTTTTCCCTTTCTGAGGCGCAGGGATTGTTGTTGTTGTTTGTCCTTCATTCTCAAAGAGGACCGATGACGTCACAAGGGTGATGTCTTGACATGGGTGTGAATTGGATTTAAGTGAGGCAGAGCTGCACAGTGGCGTGGCGGATAGAGCACTGGCCCTGGAGTCAGGAGTACCTGAGTTCAAATCCGGCCTCAGACACTTAACACTTACTAGCTATGTGACTCTGGGCAAGTCACTTAACCCCAACTGCAAAAGAGTAAGAAGAGAGCCCAATATATGCCTGAGAAAGTATTTTCCACATTAAGAGCATTTCACTTTACAGAATTACTCTCTTTAGCCTTTTATTTTACATTTTAATCATTTAATACATTTAACCACTGTTTCAGAATATTCTTATACTGGAATATCATTATTGTGACTAAACTTCAGGCTTTTTGACTGTCTTAAGGGTTGAGCCTACCGGATGTTTGATAAACTGCATGGTGTAACGGATAAAGTATTGACGCTTGGAGTCAGGAAGACCAGAATTCACATTGTACCTCAGATACTTATTGTGTGACCCTTGACAATTCACTTAACCTCAACTTTCTTCAGCTGTAAAATGATGAAACAGAATTTGTCTCACATGCTTGTTGTAAAGCTTTAATGAAATATTATATTCAAAGGTTATTTTGATCAGCAGCAGCTTGAGAAGGCCCAAGTTCAATGCCAGGTTGGAAACAATGCCTGGGTAGCTGATTGCTTTTTTTAAAAATAACACTCTATGTATAACCATTGTTCTGACGTTTACAAGGAGATCTAATTTTGTGTTGGGCTTTTGCTTTGAAAGAGGATTTTGGGTGCGACCAGTTGCTTATTATTGCTTATATCTTCTAAGCACTGGCTAGTGCAGGGCAGGAATTACTGGCTGTAGAGACTAGTTAGACAAAGAAAGGAATGCAGTTTTGAATGAGAGAACTTTGTATATAAAATACCCAGCCTCTGAGTCCAACTATAATGCAAATAAGAGAGTGAGAAGTATATAAGGGTAAGTACAGAGTAATGGGTAAATAGATGGCATTGGAGAAACCTAAGTTCCCTTTGACAAATATTGGCAGCAAGACCCTGGGCAAGTCACTCAACTTCTCAGGACAAGAGGTTATTTTCCCATAGATTGTTGTGTAGTGAAGTAGCTAGCTACAGTGTCAACTTCTCAGTGCCTTCAAGCAACTCTCTTACCTCACAAAAAATTTCCTCCACAAATGAAACCACAGGACTAGTAAAAATAAAAACACATGGGAGAGAATATGGACAAAATGCTATGCAAGACCCAGTTGATGGAAGGTCCTTGGAGCACATGAGTTGGGAGAGCAAAGACTGAAGTATGAGAAAACTCTAGTAGGCAGAGATAGGAGGGGATTCCATTTCTGTTATATAGAGCAACAGGACAATGGACAAGGGGGTGTGAAAAGGTGAATCTTTAGGGGACTTGTGAGAAGTTCTGGTTGTGAAAGGGAGTGTGAACTAAGGCTAGAGAGGCAGTGTGATGGATTGTGATAAACACTGGCTTTAGTATTAAAGATCTTTGTTTTGAATCCCAACACTGCCTTTGACTACTTATATAACCTTAGTTACTTCTTCTTGGTCTCTATTTCCTCATTCATAAAAAATAGAGTTAGATTAGATGATCTCTCAGGCCCTTTCCAGGGTGGCACAGTGGATAGAGCACCAGGCCTGGAGTCAGGAACACCTGAGTTCAAATGTGGCCTCAGATACTTACCAGTTGTAGGACCCTGGACAAGTCACTTAACCCTGTTTCCCTCAGTTTCCTTGTCTGTAAAATGAGCTGGAGAAGGAAATGGCAAATTAACATCTTTGGCAAGAAAACCCCAAATGTAGTTATAAAGAATTGGAAACAACTCACCACCACCACCAAAGCTCATTTCAGTTTTAAACTTATGATCTTTTTTTAATATGTATATGTGTAAAGCCTTATAGAATTTCCATAGTTCTTTCCCCACAACAAATCCTTAGGGCTGTTAGTACCATCCTCCCCATTTTGAAGATAAGGAAACACCTTCATAGAACTTGTTTACACTGTAGCTAGCTCCTTTACTATACAATAATCTGTGGGAAAATCACTTCTTGTCCTGAGTCCTGAATTTCTGAGTAAACTTATGATCTTATGAAATCATACTGAAATTATATTGTGAAGGGCCTTGTGTGCCATATTAAGTAAATTGGAGGTTACTTTGGTGAGCAAAGGGAAGTGATCTGAGCAGAATTGTGATTGTGGAACATTACTTTGGCCTCAAGGCCGTGGTTGATTATGTTGGGTATGTTTGGAGCAGGTTAAACAAGGAGGTTATACTATAGGTGACCTTTTAGGTCCCTTTCAAAGTGAAATATATGATACTAGAATCTATTTACGTCATTCTCATCTCCCAAAGTGTATTTCCAGACATACATAGAAGTCCAGGAGGCCAATTTCATTCATAGAGTCTTATTATTTTAAAGGGCCCTTAATAATAATCTAGTGTAAATCTTTTATTTTATGGATGAAGAAACTGAGGCACTGAAAATTAAGTGGCTCAGGTAGTGAGTCTCAGGGCTGGGACTAAGAGGCATTGTAACATCTGATCTCTGCTCCTTCTCTAGACAAGTCGGTTGGCCTCAGAGTATTTATCTGTAAAATAAAAGGAGGATGAACTCAACCACCACAGTGAGTCAAGACTCAAACCCAGGGCTGCTTGTTCTGAGAATAGATCTCTCTCCCATGTCTGCATTTTATTTATAGTGTGCCACAACACAAATGGGTGTGCTCCTTCTCCTAGATCGCAGCCTTTCAAGTATATGAAGACGACTTTAAACCCCTCTCAGTCTGCCCTTCTCCAGGCTAAACTCCACAAGTTGCTTCAGCTGTTTCTTATGTGATATTTAAAGGTTTGGTTTATTGAGCCTTGCACGGAACTTGAAATCGTTTTAGTTGGTGACTTGTAGCTCTTTCTAATTTGGTTTGAAGAGAAGAAACAAGAAATATCTAATTTGAAAGCATACTGCCTGATTGTGGTCTTCATGACTGACCCATAACCAATACCTATATTTTGCTGGCCTTCATGGGGGAGAAAATAAAATGAACCTAATTATGGTGTAAATGGCCCATTACTAGTATCAGTTGTCATGTCAGCCTTCTTTCAGTAATCAGGGACTTGAAAAAAACAATTACAACATCAAATCCCTATCATCTGTGGTAGCATGAAGGTGCCTAATTGTTATATTAATCACACATTGAGGCACCAGTGTTATTTTCCCAGTGGGTAGGTAGGCATAATATTTTATTAAAAAATCAGGACCTCATGAGGTGAGTATAGGAAAGGAAGGTAGATGGATCCAGGCCTTCTTGAATTAATCATTAATGGAAATCACTTGACAAAAGAAAAACTTAGGTGCAGGGACCATGTCTAATTGTGTGTTCTGAACATTACCTAGCATATGACAAACCTTCACTACAGATAATATATGTTAATGTTCACTATACACTAATATGCATTAGTGAGAATAGAGTATGAAGGTAGGAGTCATTTCCCCCTGTTCTATCTCCATTTTTATTGTTGAGTTCATTCAGTTGTGTGATTCTTTGTGACCCCATTTGGGGTTTTATTAGCAAAGAAACTGGAATGATTTGCCATTTCTTTTTCCACCTCATTTTACAGATGAGGAACTCAGAGAAAAAAAGGCTTACCTAGGATCACATAACTAGTAATTGTCTGAGGTAGGATTTGAACTCAGGTCTTCCCAACTCCAGGCCCAGCAGTCTATATCCATTATGTGACCTAGCTGCTTCTGTATCATGATGTTTCATCAAATCCTGCCTTAGGTTACAGCTGTTTGTATACCTACACTCCCTCCTTTTACTGACAGCAGAGATGAGGCCTATTATCTCTTTATCCCTTACTCCTCCTAGCATAGTGCCTTGTATAAAGTTTTTTTGGAAAGACTTGCATGTGAGTTACTTTGGTTCTAAGGTTTGCCTCTCCCTTGCTTTTGCTGACTAATAGTGCATGGAACTGGGACACAGCTCTTTGAACCAGCTTTTTATATGATGTTAAGGAGAATCTGAGAGAGAGAGAGAGAGAGGGAGAGGGAGAGGGAGAGGGAGAGGGAGAGGGAGAGGGAGAGGGAGAGAAGAGGGAGGACGAGAGTGGGAGCGTTTCTATTTGGCAATCTCTCTCCCCCCTTATACGTTTAAAGAGAAAATAACCCTGGTAACTATGCAAAACATTTTCTTAGAACAAATTTCTCTGTCTTAGTAGGTCTTTAGAGTTGATTAACAACAACAACAGTATTTGTGAATTTCTTTATTTGAAGGATGTCTAGAATCTGCATTAGTCAACATGTTATTCAGTACAGCCAACCTAGTCAACTTAAGTAGCAGAGAAGACCATTTAAAAATATGTACCTATCCTAAGACAATTACTGTAAACTGAAATAATTATACAGGTATTTAATAAATTGTATTTTTATGCTGTATGCTGTTTATCAATAACAATGCTAAAGCCTCACAGTTAAGGATATTATTTCCTTGTGAAGGTTGTGTAACGATTGGAATAACGCCACCTGCTGGATACTTACTGTAGAAGAGTTCTGCCCATGAAGCGAAGGTCTTTGAGGGCAAGACCAGGAGTCTTTTCTTTGGTATCAGGAAGTGACGCGGACTAGTGGGAGGAGGAAGGAAGAAACTAGCGCTCAGTCTCACGCTCTTTCCTTTGGACTCTGGTGGAGAGGGGAGCTAGAAATGTGCTCTCCCTTTAATAGATAGGAATCTAGGCCTTTCTCTCTCTCTTTACCAAATTCTTATTCTCCTTAATAAATGCTTAAAAATCTAACTCTTGCTAAAGCTTATAATTTATTGGCGACCACTCATTAGATATTTTAGACAGACTAGCTAGAATTTTAGCCCTTAACAGATGGCTGACCACGAAGAGGAAAGCTAAACCTCAGTCTTCTTCTGATCTTCTGGTTGGGTAAGAAATTTCCCCTCCCTCTCCCTTTAACTGCTAAGTACTGGTGTACTGGCTGTGTTTTCCTTTAAATTTTTTCGAATGGACCTTTTAAACTCCCTAATTATCCTATTTTTGATTTTAGTCTGTTTAACCAGACAAATGGGAGATAAGATCATGTTAATGCTTTGTTTTTGTGGATTTTCTATTTTTCTTTTTATTTTTGTTAAAAGAGCCAGCAACTTACTCACACAAGGAAATATCTCTCCCTCTCCCAACCATGCTTTTTCAGAGAAACCTGTAGAGATTCCCGCAGCTTTTCCCAGTTCTAACACTAATTGTTGCTCTAATTTTGCATGCCTGGAGGCAATGACCCACCCTCTAGAAGCTTTTAATCCCCTAGCACCTGGAGGCAAAGTGGGGGAAGAGGAATCCAGGCCTGAGTTCAAAATCAAGTCTGATTCAAATTGCTCTGGTCCCTCCCCTCCTCTCCAGACCCCACCCTCTACTCCTCCTATGGCCAAGCCCATAGCTTCCCCTGCCTGGGAAGTCCAGAGATCTGATGCGCATGCGCAACTTTTTCTACCTGCATTTGCAGCTTTAGGCTCAGCCCTTCCCCAGCCTGGCTGTGCTTCTGAGACAATCTTAGAAAACCCTTTAAATTCCAGATATGCTCGATTTGTTCATAATTTTGCTAACCTGCTTTTGTCTTTAATTAGTAATCTTATAAAGCATTTGTATGGTGAAAACACTGACAGACAATATAGAGGGGTTAAAGAAGAAAACCTTAAGCTGAATAAGGATGACAATCATCACCATAGTTCAAGACTCTGCTTCTTTTGCCATGGAAGGGTATATATTGTACAGAAATGTAGAAGTAAGCAGCAAGGTATTGATATGAGTATTGGGGATTTTAGATACCGAAATCAGAAGTGTTCTGAATTCACTCAGAGTATTAATGTCAGTTCAGAGGTTACATAGAATTTCTATGCTATTACACCTACATTTTGAAATTAATGGTATGGGTTTATTTTCATAGAGATTTTCATGCTTTTGAGATTGTGTTTTATACTTAGTTTTTAAAACAAGGAGAATATTTGTAAAAGCTTTTTATAGTCATGTGATCAAGTTTATATTTTATAAGACTCTTATTAATATTAAATTCATATTCATTTAGATTTCCCTAGTTTGAATTTCATTGTCTTTTATTATTCCACGTGTATTTTCTTCTATTCATTCATCTATCTATTTTTAAACATGGTTTTGATTTCATAATACAATGTTAATTCTAGGAGTATTGTGCTCCCATATTCTGAGTTGTTTGTTTTTGTTATTTTTTTTCCTCAACTGATTATTTGATCAAACTCTTTAAAGCATTTCCTTGGCAAATTGGTTGCCATGGCAAGTGTAAATTGATTCTAGAAGTATTATTTTTGATAAGCATATTTAAAAAAAAAAGAGGGGAATGTTTGTAAAAGTTTTCTTTTTTCAAAAAAGTTTTCTTTAGGATTGTGTTGTGCTTTAACTTGTATTTAAATATGTTAAGATTTTTCACAAAAGTAATTGTATACTAAGTAAAAAAAAGGTATTATTTGAAATTGTTGCATAATTATATATTATATTCTGAGTCAAGATGTATTCACATTTTTTGCAATCATTTATTATCCTCAATTTTTAAATCCATATGAGACTTGGATTATGGGAACTTATCATTTAAGACATTAATTGCCTTTATTCTGAGTTATCAGATGCCAGTTGGCCAAGATGCCATCCAATCACAAGAGGAATACATGCAAGAGCAGACACTGAACTGTCACATGAGGGGAGACATGCATTAAGTCAAGGTATGGCCGAGGGAACGGCTTTTGACTAATGTTGAGGTTGGATTCTCTTGGTTTAATATTTTATTTTATTTTTCCCCACAATATTGTACAGATGGCTGGAAGTATTCATCCCACCCATCTCACTTCTACACCTGGCTTCTATGCTCCCTCCTATATGCCTGATGCCATGGACATCTCAATCCCATGCATCTGATTAAGTCTGACTCAGTTTCCTCCAATATGTTCGGTGGCATGGACATATATTCCATCCACCTATTTTAAGCCTGGCATACTGCATGGACAGTACATATTGCTCAAGTGTGGGAATGCTCATATCCCATCATTTCTCTGTTCTTTTATGGTAACCCCCATAATTATCTCAGGTGTCATGATAAATAACAGTGTTGAATTTGGCCTTGACACCTGTTACCAATTATATTAGATTTTCTAATTTCTCATAATGGCATGAGGATAATTAGGCAGATGATGCAAAAAGTGATGAAACAAAGATAAAAATTATTTTTTAAAAATTAATATCGCAGCAATTGTCTTCTCAATTACTCTCCATAAGGGGGGACTATAATAATAATATAATTTTAAAGAATGGTTCAATTTTTGTTTTATTGTATGTTTCACATGTTAACAACTAAGATTCCGTATTCCCTTAGACATGTTTTTGAGAACTTTCATTGTTTGATTTGATTATTGACAAAGCTATTTTAAAGTTGTGTTAAGCTCAATTTTGTAGGAAATTTCCTGGCTGATTACCAGTATCCACACATCAACCCCTGAAAAGACTTCCATTCCACGACTACACCTAGAGGACATCTGAGAAAAGACTTTCAGAGACTTTAAATGAACAGTTTTGTTTTGTTTTGGTTTGGTTTTTCTCTTTTCTTTTTCTGTTATAATATACACCATCTGTAACATGTATTCTCTGCAGAGGCCCTCCCTTTGCAAGACTAATGTCAAAGCGTCGGTTCATGAGGACAAAAAAAAAATCGCCCCTCTGGACAAAACTTTCCTCTCTTCCTTTTCTATATTGTTGTTCACATATTATTAGTTAGCAATAGTTATTATATTCTTTTTACTGTTCCGTCAAGGAAACATTTTGTTTCTTGAGGAACAACAGGGGGGACTGTAACGATTGGAATAACGCCACCTGCTGGATACTTACTGTAGAAGAGTTCTGCCCATGAAGCGAAGGTCTTTGAGGGCAAGACCAGGAGTCTTTTCTTTGGTATCAGGACGTGACGCGGACTAGTGGGAGGAGGAAGGAAGAGACTGGCGCTCAGTCTCACGCTCTTTCCTTTGGACTCTGGTGGAGAGGGGAGCTAGAAATGTGCTCTCCCTTTAATAGATAGGAATCTAGGCCTTTCTCTCTCTCTTTACCAAATTCTTATTCTCCTTAATAAATGCTTAAAAATCTAACTCTTGCTAAAGCTTATAATTTATTGGCGACCACTCATTAGATATTTTAGACAGACTAGCTAGAATTTTAACCCTTAACAGTTGTGAAATTTTGCATCTCTAAGATTTAGAATTTTTTTCAGTTTAGAGATGAATATTATATATACATATGTGTATATACATATGTAAATATGTATATATCCTCTGTGCTTATAGGAAATTTTATTTCCTGCTTTAATCACATGAAATTAAAACAATTGATTTTCCTTTAGTTTCTTGAAGGAATCCAATCATGGAGAAAATCTGAACTGGGAAATAGCCAGTTTTTTGGTTAGTTAGTTAACCAAAAAGGTTAATATGAAAACTGTTTTGCAATCTTAACTCAGCATTTACTGTCATGACTACTATAAAATACATTTCCATACATAACACGTTTGATTTTCTATGTCTAACATGCATTCTAAATAAGATCAGAGTTGACAAGAGGTATATTAATAACTCCTACAGAAACAGCTATTAGCCTATCTCTTGCATTGCTGGCAAACAGAGATTCATTTTTTATTCATACAATAGGGAGATTGAAGTGATTTATGAGGTCAGATCTCTCTCTCTCTTTCTTTTTCTTCCTTCCCTCCCCTCCACAGCAGTAAATACAGCATCCACTCACAAGTCGTTTCCTACTATTGATTTCCATGGGAGTTTTGACCTGCTCCATATCCAACCTGAGCCCTTTCACCCCTCTTTCTGTGGCCCTGTGGGCTTATGTTCCAGGGGCTTACCATAGCAGCTCGGTTCAGGGACCCCATTGGCTTAGTCCACAGCAGCTCAAAATTCCCAAGAATAAGAGACACAGCAGCCTCCTCTTCCCTAATAGCAAAGATTATAGATGTGTACCACCATGCCTGGCCATTAGTGATTTAGGAGGTCAGATATCTACTCTTCTACTTCTTTTTGAAGTTTATGCCTAATTGGAAGCTTTGTTTATCCTTTAGAGAGCCTGAAGGAATTAGCTGTGTCTATGAAGAGAGGAGGTCACTGTCCAAAAATTTTTTGGAAAGGATTAGACTATAGAAGAAGAGAATTATTTTTTAAAAATATGTTGTAAATAGATTTAAAAAGTCAAAAGACTTGGGGCAGCTAGGTGAGGCAGTGGATAGAGCACTGACCCTGGATTCAGGAGGACCTGAGTTCAAATCCGACCTTAGACACTTGACGCTTACTAGCTGTGTGACCTTGGTCAAGTCACTTAACCCCAATTGCCTCACCCCCACCCAAAAAAAAAAAGGTCAAAAGACTTGAGTTGTAGTCTCATCCCCTACCAACTTACTAGTTATGTGATTTTGGGTAAATCAGCTTTTCTCAGTCTCAATTTCCTTATCTGTAAAATGTGGTTATAAAAAACCTACCATGTCTACATCAGGGTTATTTTGAAGGTCCCATGAATTCATATCTGTGAAATCTCTCCTTGCTTTCCTTCAAAGCCTGGCTCAGATGCCTCTTCCTTTATGGTACCTTCCCTGATTCCCCACAAGAGGCAGTGTGTCCTAGCCAACAGAGGGTCAGACTTTGGTTCAGGAAGACTTGGATGGGCCTGCGCACTAGACTGGGAGCTTCTTGAGGGCAACTGTCTTTTGCATGTCTTTATGTCCTTAGTGCTTAGCACAGTGCCTGGTACATAATAGATTCTTTTTTTTTTTTTTTGGTGGGACAGTGGGGGTTAAGTGACTTGCCCAGGGTCACACAGCTAGTAAGTGTCAAGTATCTGAGGCCAGATTTGAACTCAGGTACTCCTGAATCCAGGGCCGGTGCTTTATCCACTGTGCCACCTAGCTGCCCCATAATAGATTCTTAATAAATGATTTATTGAATGACTGACTCATATTTGTACTAGATATGTGATCCTGAACTAGTCACATAACTCACTGAGCCTCAATTTCCTCATCTGTAAAGTGATGACTGACAGTACTTGCAAAAACCTTACATGGTTTTCACGCAAATGGGAAACTACTATAGAATGTGAATTGATTTTTTTCTCCCGATCCCTAAAAGCATTATAAACGTTGGCAATTATATAGTGTTCAGGTTTGTAAAGCAGCTTACATATGTTATAAACTTCACAATAACCCTGTGAGGTGTTATTATTTTTATTCCCATTTTACATTTGAGGAAACTGAGGCAGACAGCAGTTGTCTCAGTGACTTTCCAGGATTATACAGCCAGTAAATATCTGAGAAAGAATTCAATCTCAGATCTTCCTGAGTCCAAAGATGTTCATTTTTTCCTAATTGCCTTTCATCCTATATTCAGTTTTCTTTACATTTTTCTGGTTGTGACAGCCAAAATCCCTCACTTTTAAAAAAGATATCTTAGTAATCTATATGATATCACCTAAGTTTCATTTAATATTTAAGTTACACCTATTGCATCCACTTTGACACATATTTGAGGGAAGGCAAACTCTAAGTTTCAGAAAGGTTGGTGACTTCTATAGTTCCAATACCCTCCCCAGAATAGATTTGTGGGACAAATATTGAAAATTACATAATTCATTAAAAAGAGCTACCACGTTTTTTTATTATATTGAACTGTTTTTATTTGTTTTGCTTTGCAACTTAACTGCGATCTTACACATAGTCTATGAGACAGTATCTTTGGGGAGGGGGGAGTTCTGTGATTCAGTCTTTTTCTACAACCCCCCACTGTTAAGTCTGTGAGTTTTCTACACAGACTCAAGACTCAGAAATATTAAATTATTCTGATTCCACAAGGGCAAAACTTTATCAGTTGGTATTAGCAAAAGTTAGGCAAAAAGAAGCTGTTGTATTTTTGTGTGGTTACACCTAAAAATGACTCTTCCAAATCCTTTCTGTTTCATCAATCAGGGAAAGAAATCCAGTTAGGTTTTCTTCTCAAGTGGAACATGTTTATGAAAGGTGACTAATAACAGAGCCCATTAGCCTAACCCTGATGGCATTTAAAACCTGTGCTCAAAATAGGAAATGAGATTGTATCTGTTCCCATTTCTATGTTTTTATAGTCCCATGAGGCCAGGGGTTGGGGTGCAGGATGGAAGCACTTAATTTTGTAGTCTGCAAAAGGTTTCCCACGGGTCCTCATTTAAAATGAGCCTGATTTCTGTTGTACTGAGATTTTTCGTTATATTAATCAAATACATTAAGGAATCTCAAACCACTTCAGGTAAGTAAAGGAAAAGAAAGATTAAGAGTGAGCACACGGGGCAGCTAGGTGGCGCAGTGGATAGAGCACTGGCCCTGGATTCAGGAGTACCTGAATTCAAATCCGGCCTCAGACACTTAACACTTACTAGCTGTGTGACCCTGGTCAAGTCACTTAACCCCAATTGCCTCACCAAAAAAAAAAAAAAAAGAGTGAGCACACAAACTAAATGACTGAATGAAAAATGAGGTAGACTGCAATATTTAATCCCCACTATGCATTGGGACAGTATGTTTACAATGTAAATATTGGTCATAAGGGGGCAGCTAGGTGGTGCAGTGGATAGAGTACTGGCCCTGGATTCAGAAGGACCTGAGTTCAAATTGGGCCTTAGACACTTGACACTTTCTAGCTGTGTGACTCTGGGCAAGTCACTTAACCCTCATTGCCCCGTTTAAAAAAAAAAAAGTGTGTGTGTGTGTGTGTGTGTGTGTGTGTGTGTGTGTGTGTGTGTGTATGTATATGTGGGTGTGGGTGTGGGTGTAATAATACCCTAGAAATATGGAATGCTCATGATTTAATTGCATTTGTTATGGTCTGGACTATTTTATGTAATCATAAAATTCTACCCCCTTTTTGGGGGGATGGGCAGGGCAATGAGGATTAAGTGACTTGCCCGGGGTCACACAGCTAGTAAGTGTCAAGTGTCTGAGGCCAAATTTGAACTCAGGTCCTTCTGAATCCAGGGCTGGTGCTTTATCTACTGTGCCACCTAGCTCCCCCCCAATATATATATACACACACACACATTTAAATGAGGTTGACTTAAGAATGTCACTGAAGGATATAAATAATCCATTTTTCTGAACCATAATTCCAAGTATTTTTATGAGGGGAAAATTTTGACTCTTTCTCTCTCAGCCTTACTGTTAATTTTTACTAATTACCCATAATAATATATTCAGTTTTCTTTAAAGTTTTCTTCTTTATCTACTGTTTCTGAGAGCAAAAGAAAAACAAATTTTTATAGGATCTCTTAATAATAGCTATGAAATCATCTAAGTGTCACTTAATGTTTAAATTATACCTAATGGATCAACCTTGACACATATTTGAAGAAAGGCAAGCCTTAAGAGTTTCACCAATGACTTTTCCCGTTCCAACACCCTCGCTACTGAAATAGAAATGTGGGTCAGTTGCACTATGTATTAAAAAGAGCTAACATGTTTTTATTTTAGTAAACGTTTTTGTTTTGCTTTGTTTCTCTTTGTTTTGTGGGGGTTTTGTATCCTTGGTGCTTAGAGCAGTGTCTGGCACATGGTAGGCATTTAATAAATATTTGTTGACTAGGACCTAAGAGGATGTACATTCACTAAGCAAGTTCTCTCTCTACAAAAACTTATTTCTTGCAACTGTGAATATCTTATTCAAGACAATCTGAATTCTACTTCTTCACAGACTTCCTAAATCAAAATGAACCCATAACCGCTGAATAAGTTTTAGTGCACAGATATGGGCTGAAATATTTCTCCCTATTAAGTCAAGTCAAAAGCACTTACTATGGATTAGTTACTGTACTAAGCACCCTGGATAAAAAGACAGTTATAGGCCTTGCATTTGTGCAGATGTTGGCTAAACCTGTAAACAACAGATACAGTTTGGACTGTGTTTCCTTCACATCTACCTAGAGTCATGGAATTTTTAAGGTAAGAGGGATCTTAGAGTCTATCTATTTAAGCTCTTCATTTGACAGATGAGAAAATGAAGGCGCATCTACATTAAATGACTTGCCTAGAAGTTATACAGACTATTTGGTTCCCAACTCTTAGGCCAACACTCTTGAGCTTGACTGTAGAATATACTTCCTTTTAAGTTCAGCAAAACTCAACACTGCCAACCCTTTTTTCTTTTTTCTCTTTCTTTCTTCCTTTTTTTTTTTTTTTGGCTGGGCAATGAGGGTTAAGTGACTTGCCCAGGGTCATACGACTAGTAAGTGTCAAGTGTCTGAGGCTGGATTTGAATTCAGGTCCTCCTGAATCCAGGGCTGGTACTTTATCCACTGTGCCACCTAGCTGCCCTCCAACCCTTTTCAAAGAATAACTCAGTGTTTGTCACGTATTTCTGCTTCAATTCTGGGATTGTTGTGCCTGGAGCAGTCATCGGCCATGCCTTATCTCTTAGGGTTTATATTTCCTTCATTATATGGCAAGGTTAATGTGATAGATTTTCTTTAAACATTACAATTATCCCTTCTACATCGTGACTTTTTTTGGGGGGGGGTGAGGCAGTTGGAGTTAAGTGACTTGCCCAGGGTCACACAGATAGTAAGTGTCAAGTGTCTGAGGCAGAATTTGAACTGAGGTCCTCCTGACTTTAGGGCCAGTGCTCTATTCACTGTGCCACCTAGCTGCCCCCATCATGACTTTTCCCATCATGATTTTGATATATTGTGGGTCAGCATTAAGAAAGTGAATGGCAATTTTGGGGGGAGTTTTGTGGAAGCCGCAGATAACATGCAAAGGCCAGAAGATGACACAGAGCCTGTGACCAAATACTAAACCCAAATTTTACAATAAGGTACTGTAAACACTCTATAAAAAAAAAATTTAAAAAAAATTCAGACTTCTTCTCTGATTTGAAGGGAGAGCCAAAGAATTTTTCATGGATTTTCCAGATCATAGGGCCACTGGGCCCCTAATCCCCCAATGTGCAAGGGATAACTATATGAAACGTCCTTTCTCCCAAAGTAAAGAGTAAGCTCAGATAGCGGATTCTAGCATGCTAGTGATGCCTTATCAGTTTTGAAGTGCTGCATATTAATGATATTCCCCAATGCCGTTGCCTATTCTAGAAACTGGAATACTAAGGAAATTACAAAAGGGATCAGAAATCAGAGGATCAGAATGTGAGACAGTCAAATAGGTCTAGGGGCAAGTGCATAGACGACTTTATGCATGGTGATAACTGGTCTTCTCATTTTTCTGGGCTCTTCCCCTACTTTTCTTGGACAGAGGACTTCTGTTGCTTATTTCGTGGAAGAAGGTCTGCGGGATCCTCCAAAGCACAATATAAAAAAGAATGAGCTAACATCTTCATGTGAAGACTTTAAATGTGACCTAGTCAGATTTTTCCTTTCCTTCTGGGACCAGCTCAAATCATGCCTTTGTCTATCAAGCCCTCTCTGACTACAACAATTCCCTTTGATGTTGCCCTTTTCTGGTCTCAGTTATTGCCTATCTTACATGTTTTGTTGTTTAATTTTACAAACTCTAGCATTGTTCATGTATTGGTTCAAAACTGTGTTGTCCCACTAGGGAGACTATAGGTTCATTGAGAACTAACACCATGGTTTATTCTTTGCAAATGTCCCCCATAGCTTTTCATTTAGTGCCACCCAGACTGAGGTAGGACTAACTGCTGCTTCTTTTTTTTTTTTAAGTGAGGCAATTGGGGTTAAGTGACTTGCCCAGGGTCACACAGCTAGTAAGGGTTAAGTGTCTGAGGCCGGATTTGAACTCAAGTACTCCTGACTCCAGGGCTGGTGCTCTATCCACTGCACCACCTAGCTGCCCCAGGACTAACTGCTCCTTGAATAGAGCATAATCTCTCCCATCTGGTAGTCCAATTCGGACAGCTAGGCAATTTTACTCTTTCGTGCCTAGCAACAACAAAATTGAAACCTTATCCCATTGCAGCAGAGCTCAGAAACAACATAGTGACATAGGGGATGCAGGTGAGCACCTCATTCAGATGTGCCGCATGCCACTGTCACCAGCAAGGCTCCAGGGCTTCTGCTTTGATTGTCTGGCAAGTCCAAGACTATACATCTGCTCTGCCCTGTATATGTACCTTTACTGCCCAGGACCCCACACACAACACACTTTTCACCTCTTTCTTAAGGATTGATAACCATATCAACATACCTTTGCTAAGGGCTTGACAATCTAGGCCCTGTGTTCTGTTCAATAGCAAATAGATTCATTTATCCAAACCAATAAAAAACAGAAATCAGAGAAGTTATCCGGATGAAAATACATCAGATAATACAAAGATCTCACTCACAGGGAAATGTCCTGAAATCTCTAGGGTGGTAAACTGGGTATAGGGTCATGATTGAGGTGCTAACTCTTCTACATGTCAGCTTCTTCCCAGAGTCCTTCTTTCCTTTCAGGGACCTCTCCCTGAAAAGAATGTGGAACAGCACATCTTCTCTCTAGAAGCTGAAAGGTAGAATATCAGGATCTTCATCATCTTCTTCTTCTTCCTGCTCCTGCTCCTCCTCTTCCTCCCCCTAACTCCTCTTTAACTTCTCATAAAGGTGTGGAGCACTGAGTGGTCCATCTCTGCCAGTATAGAGAGTCTTGTGTAAATGGGCTTGAGCCTCTGGTTACAAATAGAAGACTTGGGGCAGCTGGGTGGCACAGTGGATAGAGCACTGGCCCTGGAGTCAGGAGTACCTGAGTTAAAATCTGGCCTCAGACACTTAACACTTACTAGCTGTGTGACCCTGGGCAAGTCACTTAACCCCATTTGCCTCACTAAAAACAAACAAACAAAAAAAACACAAAAAAAACCCCAAAACCAAATAGAAGACTTGTTCATGGTCATTTTACCAGTGGTGGCCAGATCCCAAATAATCTCCCTATTATGGGAAGTAGAAGGTTAAGAGGCTGAAAACACCTATTCATTTCTTCGGGACATCAGATTAAGTTCTTAATTATGAAGGGGCACAATTGTATCAAGTAGTACAGAGTTTTGATTTACCACGATTTCATTTACTAAGGCCATTCCTCATCTCGTGCCCCTACCAATCTTGGGGTCCAAGGTATAGCAATTAAATATCCTAAGTCGAGATATAATTTTTATTAGTAGTCTTAATTCAGTTGCACTTTAAACATGACTACATGAGCAGCTAGGAAAAGAATCTGCAAATCAGTTTTCCCAATTGAGCTCACTAACACTTTCTGTAGAAATACTGGCTTTTTCTTAGAAGCATCATTGAAAGAGAGTATTTCTGAGAATTACTTCATAGGTATAGGGAATGACTACTTGAGGTTGTATTTGACTTATTCACAGGCATGATTTAAACCTCTGGATATGAGTGTCCTTTAAGAAAAGAAAAGAAAGGCTATCAAAGGAAGTGCCCAAACAAGTACAGCATCTCCTGTACTTGGAATTTTTGAAAGTGAACATCAGATTTGGCCTATAGATTATATACAGATTATCCACCCCCTTCCTTAAAAATTAATTTAAGGGGGCAGATAGGTGGCACAGTGGATAGGGCACAGGTCCTGGAGTCAGGAGTACCTGAGTTCAAATCCGGCCTCAGACACTTAACACTTACTAGCTGTGTGACCCTGGGCAAGTCGCCTAACCCCAACTGCCTCACTAAAAAAAAAAAAAAAATTAATTTAAGTTCACATATTCAGATGCATGTTAAAATCTTAGTAGTTATTTAAAAAAATATGTTCAACCCTTTTTAACCTTAATTATTTAAATAGGATAAATTATATTTATCGATGCCCTAATAGGTACAAGAGGGCAGCTAGGTGCTGTTCATAGAGTGCTGGGCTTGGACTCAGAAAGACTCATCTTAGTGATTTCAAAGCTGGCCTCAGATACTTACTAGCTGGGTGACCCTGGACAATTCACTTAGCTCTGTTTGCTTTCGTTTCCTCATATATAAAATAAGCTGGAAAAGGAAATGGCAAACCACTTTAGTATCTTTGTCAAGAGAAGCTCAAATGGAGACGTGAAGAGTTAGACATGACTAAAAAAAAAAGTGACTGAACAACAAAATAGGTAGAAGGCACTCTGCAAAGATCAATGGGGGAGGAGGAGGAGGAGGAAGAAAGAAACTAGCATCTATAGAGCCTTTTAAAGTTTACAAAGCACTTTACAAATATTATCTTATTCAATCATCACAACAACCCTGGACAGTAGGAGCTATAATATTATCCCCATTTTACAGATGAGGACACTGAGACAGATCACACAGCTATTGAGAGTCTGAGGCTGCCTTTGAAGTCTTGACTGTGTGGCTTAGCTGATACAAAGAAGTATAACACATGGTCTGTACCCTTGAGCAATTAGTTTTACAGACTAGCTTCTTTTGTATGCTCTATAATGCTTCAGTATGCAGGCGTATATGGGATCTATGATCTCACCAATGTAAACATCCATTTGTATAGTATAGCGTAGTCTATTTATACCATTTCAGCTGTGCTTTCCCATCCTGTTTGATTCTTGTCCATTTTCTCCCATAGATCCTTCATGGAGATCTACCTAATGTGTTGGAAACCTTCCTTTGTCTTCCTTGTGGATGCCAGAACAGCACTTGTGTTGACCATGTGTTACCTCATTCTCTACCACCTCCTTTACAATAAACATGTTTCCTCAGTGATATCTTTTACATCATTTCTTGTACATTTTTGGACAGCACTGGAAACATGCTCCACCTCACCCTTGCTTCCCATCGTGAATCCCCAACTTATTTTGCCCACAACTTGGATTTTTAGAAAATACATTCATTAGTTCATTGGTTGACAAGAAAGTCTATACACTGGACCAGACGGATGGTAGAAACAACAAATACCATAAGAAGTCAGAATAGAGAGTAATTTGGTTAGGAACAATCAGGCAAGGTCTTGAAGAGTTGTGTGGATTAAAAAAAGGTGGACAATAGGGAATTCCATGTGAGAAAAAAAAAAAGATAGATGTGAGCTGGATTACTTTAATTTGAATTTCTCTAATTAGTGATTTGGAACTTTTTTTTCCCCATAGAGCTATAGATAGCCTGGTTAAAATTATACACACACACACACACACACACACACACACACACACACACACACACATACATACATACATAGATATATACACACACACATAGATATATACACATACACACACACACATGCACACACACACACACACACACACACACACACACACACATATATATATATATATATATATATATATATGGCATAAGATCCTTGGAGTGCAACGAGTTAGCAATTCTTCTCAACACTTCTATCTTTAACACCTCTTACTCAGTCTCTACTTATATGCCCCCTCAAATTCCAAGAGGTCTCCATTCCTGACTATTTCTTTACCTCAAGCTAATTATGTCCAAGTCCTCATATGCTTGCTAGTCCTTTGCTCTTTCTATTTTGTCCTCTGCCACCTAAATGAAATCTGGTTTTCCTCCACTGTCTGCAACTCTCAGAAATACTTTAGATGACAGAATTTCCAGTTTCCACTCTTTAGATCTATTAATATGTCCAGTTTGGCCAGCCAACCCCAACCCAACCCAATCCAATCCAATCCAACCCAGGCTGCTCCCCACAAATCCCCCAGTTTCTCTCCAGAAACTGATTTTTAAGATTTTTATAGTCCAAAATTTGACTTTGTAGGAATGTATCTTTTCATTTCTTATTTAATGTATCTTTTTCATTTAGTTCGTATGGAACTAACAACACCATGCATTATCGTTTCACCTAAAGTCATGTTTTCATGGGATCAGTTTAATGACTCTAAGAAGATTGCACATGTATTAAATGTTTGCTTATATGTCCTTGATCTAGCTGCATTAGTGTTAGATTAGAAGCTCTATGGGAGTTGTTAGAATGTAACAAATTAGGTTACATAGGCAAAGTACTTTGTAAACCCCACCGAATTATATAAATATCAACTGCCATTACTATTATTGTTATTATTATGATTTCTGTTTATCGTCAGTGATATTACACTTAGCAGATGTCTGTATAAAGGCACTGAAGGAATACTCTTTGGAGATGGTGAAATGTATTATCAAGGACATTTCATTTTCTACCATTAAAAAGTCTAATTTCTGAAATGCAAAAATGGAGGCTGCAGTTTGGGAGTTAGTGTTCTAAATGATAGAAAAAAAAATTAATTGGCCAGAGCCTAATAGCCTAGGAGAACAGTTGCACCTGTATTTGTTTTTCCTCATTTTATGAAAATATGCTTTTATCATTCTTATAATGCTGGTACGTAGAATGGAAAACACACACAGTTGGGATCACAAGCCAATTTCTGCTAAATGAGACATTCATAAAGTGAAATTAAATCACATGCTATTCCTAACTATTCCATTACAGCACTCCTTGTAAACATTGTTTAACAGGCATGAGTGGTTATTCTAGTTGGTTTAGAGCAAAGGGGGAGTGAGAGGGCAACTTCACTAATAGTAAGAGCTACAACTTAGCAGCCACACTTACATAGGGCTACAACAATTTTTAATCCATATTTGAATACTTAAATTGTTCTCGTTATTATAAATATATTTTTGACCATATGTTAGCATTAGAAGGAGGCCCAGAGGCCTTTTATCCTAATACTTACCTTAAGCATGTGTCCTCTCTGTTGTAAAGGGTGCAGTGGATAGAGTGCTGGGCTTGGAGTCAGGAAGACTCATCCTCTTGAGTACAGATCTGGCCTCAGACACTTCCTGACTGTGTGATGACCCTAGGCAAGTCACTTAACTCTATATGCCTCAGTTTCCTCATGTATAAAATGAGCTGGAGGAGAAAATAACAAACCACTCCAGTATTTTTACCAAGAAAACCCCAAAACAGGTCAAGAAGCGTTGGGCATGACTGAAACAACCACACAACAACAAAGAGAGCAGCTAAAGTTCCACATTTGGAGACAGGAAGACCTTAGTTCTAAACCGGCCTCAGATGCTTCCTAGCCATATGAGCCACTAAACTACTTTCAGACTCAGTTTCCTACCTGTAAAAATGAAGATAAAGGGTGGCAGCCAGGTGGTACAATGAATTAAGGGCCAACCCTGGATTCAGGAGGACCTGAGTTCAAATCTGGACTCAGACCCTTGACACTTACTAGCTGTGTGACCCTGGGCAAGTCACTTAACCCTCACTGCCCCACACCAAAAAAGAAGAAGAAGATAAAGGCAGCACCTACCTCACAGGGTTTTTGTGAGGATCAAATGAGATAACATATATAAAGTGTTTTGCAAACCTTACCTATATAAATACTACACATCACATTATGTTGGTTATCTCGATTACCTTCATGCATCTCTACAATGTAATATCAATTTACATGTTTCAAGGGCAGATATTACTTTAAATCATTTATTCAATAAGCATTCAATGAGCGTTATATGCCAGGCACTGTCCTATGCAATGTGGACACAAAAACAGAACCACGCCTTGCCTAGGCCATAGCATTAATATAGTTGACCATGGCATTTTTGGGTCCTTTCAAGGGATCTTATTGTTCCATGTAAAACTTTGATGAGCCACATGTGGCTGCAGAGTTTGCCCACCTCCAATTGAGAGGACAGAACGAATGCCATCAAGGTGACATGTTCTCTCTCTAGCTTTGCACAGTGGGGTATTGTACTCTGGGGGCCACTATAGGGCCCATGGATCCAGGTCTGCTTAGCTTGGATCTCACCCATCTTTTGTTTCCAATCAAAGAATATACTAATCTCTTGAGGAAATGTTTTTCAAGCAGAGTGAAAAATAAACTTCTTTAAAGAAGCCTAGACCTTCCCTCTCACTGAGTGAGAAAACACTTCATTTCTGTGAAGTGCAGATTTGATAATGTGGAGCTGTGCTTTGAGGAAACCAGGGCTATTAGAGTAAATCACTTCAGGCATGCAACAAGACATCCATCCCCTCACATAAGGACAGTTTAAATGGAAAATGTGACAAGATGCAAAGCTGAGAGGCTAATTGACGTTTAGATCTTCTTTACTGTGGAAAACAAACCCTTTGTAAGCAGTTGTCATTGACAGCAATGAAATATTCTGGCCCCTGTGCATAAGCAATCTTTCTGTTCTTACTGTTTCTCTAAGTACTGATAATGTGCAGGTTCTGGTCAGCAGATGCCCCAAATACCACTTAGTGTCTTGGCAGTGAATTTGATCAGTTTGTCTATGTGACTTTTCAGGTGGATATATTTAAGCAATTGAATCCTTGCAGACTGGAGAGACCATTATCCTGGTTCTTTGAGGGGCTGATTTAAACACTTTTACTAACCAACTGATGGTAAAGTATCTCTGGAGTAACTTGTGAAGATGTAAAGTTGGGCCCACCATTTAAATATGCCTTGGTGTCATTCAAAAATCTTTTAATCCTCAGGACTACTTGGTGACCATCCCTACGTGGTATTTAGAAATAATAAATGCTCTGTGGCTATAAGGATTAAAGGAAATCTTTGCCTGGAGTCACTGAAAAGTATCCAATAGATGTTTATTTTATTGTTCTTTTTTATTTTGCTTTTATGGATCTTGTCTAAATCATTTCTTCAGCAACATATATTAAGCAAACACACTGTGCTAGGAGGAGAGAGATATATAAACACAACTAAAACAAGGACCTGCCTTCAAGGAACCTAGAATTTAGCTGGGGAGATTACTACTGCCAAGATAATGGAATTCAAACATAGAATATGATTAGTGTGCAAAGCATAAGATGTTGCAAGAGTTGAGAGAGGTCACCAAGAAAAATACAGGCATAAATTTAAGGGTTTTTTTTTTCCTTTACATTTAAGGTAAAGTATTATCTTTTGAACAATACTTTATCTTATTGAATTCCCTGCTGTTTGTGGGGTTGTTTTTTAACATTCTTTTCTTTTTTCTTTCTTTTTTCCTTTTTCTTTTCCTCTTTTTTAAAACATTTTTTTAAAAAAACTAATAACACACTCTAGTAAAAACAGTGCTAGATTTGAGGTCTAGAAACTTTTCTTCTAGTCTTGTTTGCAATGAGCTTGGGCATCTTCCTTGTCTTCTCTAGATTTGAGTTTCCTAATCTATAAGAGGAAAGGGTTGGAATAGAGAGTTTCCTTCCCTGTGATTGTATAATTGCTCCCTTCCAGTATTTTATAAAATATTGAAAACTTTGTGTCATGATACTGCTTTGTTACCTAGAGTCATAATACAAAATCAGTCTGTCACCTACCTGAATGTTCTGTAGTTATGGAGGACTGACTGGTGTGTTGCATTCTTGGTTGATACAGTGATGCATACAGATTAGGTGCTGCTCCACTCTCTTGGTTCCATTGATGGGGGAAAGGATGCTTTCATATCAACTGGACAATGGCTTTCCCCACTGCAACCCATCTTTTGAGTTCTGTGGTAATGTAAGGCTGGAGGCATTGTTTCTTTAGAAGTACTTGTCTACCTGGGATAAAGTCTTTAAGATCTTCATGCATGGCAGTAGCTTCTTTTTTTGTTTGTTTTTGTAGGGCAATGGGGGTTAAGTGACTTGCCCAGGGTCACAGAACTAGTAAGTGTCTGAGGCTGGGTTTGAACTCAGGTCCTCCTGAATCCAAGACTAATGCCTTATCCACTGCGCCACCTAGCTGCCCCATGGCAGTAGCTTCTAAGTCATTTAGTTCTGGGTGAGAAAAGCTCAAATACCACACCCTGAGAGTATGTAAGCCTAGTGTGTCCAACATGACATACTGAATAGTGATGGTGGCTCCATCGGCATTCCCTATTTTAGATGGTCAAGGAGCCTGCTCCCTACCAATATTAGTATACCCCCAAAGTTCATAAACACTCTTGATTCATTTAAGCATATACTGCATGGAGAACCCAAAGCAGGTCAAAGAATCAATCTTGCGTGCTGTTCTTGTTTTCTAACTGCCTCTGGAACCCAAAGTGACCAAGGTGTTAATGCATGACATCCTAGATAGTGATTCTCCAAAAATGGCACTGTGGGAAAGCTTGCTTATAGAATCATAAGATTGAGAGTTAGGACTCTTCAGTTCATCCAAAGATTTGTGATTTCACTGATAGATTTCCTTCAGTGACTCAACTCAACTCTACCTTGCACACAATGGTGGATATGACTCATGAATTACCGTGGTTTAAAAAATGATAGTTATGAACCTCTCTGAACTTGACTAGGATGGCATTCGCAAGGCAGATAAAGAACCAGTTCTCAACATCTATCCAAAATCTTTCTAGCTTGTCAGACTTCACAGAACTTTTCATTCTCAGGAAGAATCCTTGAGAGCCCAATTATAGAGTTACTTTGTCTTCATAATAAGACATCCGAGCAGGATTTTCTTGGAGGGTAGAAATCATCGTTTGAAGCAGAGCTTTTGTAGAGTCCTTCCAGCAAAATAGATGGTAGGTAGGTAGGTAAGTAGATAGATGTGTAGATACATAGAAAGATACACAGATAGATATATGGAGAGATACATAGATAGAACTGGATGTAGGTATGGATGAACAAATGAATGAAAGAATGTTTTTAAACACCCATTACAAATAGTACTAAATAATACAATAATGGCATAGTGTAGATAAATCCCTAGATTAAAAGTCAATAAGACCTAAGTTCAACTCCTGCCCCAGATACTAGTTCTATGAGTGAACCTTAATTCTTCTGTGCTTTAGTTTCCTCATCTATAAAATGGAGATAAATAGGACCAACCTTAAAGGGTAGTTGGAAGGACCAGACAGTCAACAAGCATTTATTAAGAACCTACTGTATGCCAGGCACCATTCCAAGTGCTGGCAATATAAAGAAATAAGGGGAAAAAGCACAACAAAAAATGGCACCTTCCCTCAACGTAATTAGACTGCTCAGTCTAATAACATGCAAACAGCTAAGTACAAACAGGATATATATACAAGGTAAATTGGAGATAATCTCCAAAGGAAGGGACTAAAGTTAAGGATGATTGGCAAAGTTACAGAAGGTAAGACTTGAACTGGCACTTGAAAGAAGCCAGGAGATGGAAACAAAGAGGGAGAGAATTCTAAACATGGAAGACAGACAGTGAAAATTCTTGTAATATCTTGTGTGAGGAACAGCAAGGAGGCCCATGTTGCTAAATCATAGAGGACATGATGGGTAGTGGTGGTGATTGTGTGTGGGGGTGGGGGTGGGGCGGTGCGCGCGAGTGTGAAGGTTCGTGGGTAACATAAGGTGTAAGAAGACTGGAAACGTAGGAAGTGGCCATATCATAAATGACATTAAAAGCCAGAGAATTTTTCTGTTTGATCTTGGAGGAAATAGGAAGACACTGAAGGTGATTGAATGGGGTGGGGTGACATAGATCAGTTTGACAGCTGACTAGAGAGGGGAGAAATTTGAGTCAACCAGCAGATTATTGCTGTAGTCCAGGCATGTGATTGTGATAATGGTGGTATTAGAGTAAGGTAGAGACAGGAACATATGCTAGAGATATTATGAAGGTAGAAGCTACAGAACTTGGAAATGGATTGAATATGGGAGGGTAAGAAAGAGTGACATGTCGGGGCAGCTAGGTGGCGCAGTGGATAGAGCACTGGCCCTGGAGTCAGGAGGATCTGAGTTCAAATCTGGCCTCAGACACTTAACACTTACTAGCTGTGTGACACCTGGGCAAGTCACTTAACCCCAATTGCCTCACACACAAAAATACAAATAAAAATAAATCCAGGATAAGGAGTGAAGAGGGTTGCAAGCCCGGGTCACTGTAATAAGGAAGTTAGGAAGAGAAAAGGTTTGTAGGGGAAAGACTCAATTTCAGACATGTTGAGTTTAAGATTGACATATACAGTAAGGAGTTAGAGATGTGAGACTGGAGGTCAGGAGGGAGATTAGAACTGGATAAAGAGATCTGAATATTATCTACATAGAGAGAAGATAGTTGAATCCATGGGAGCTGATAGGATCACTGAATATAAAAGAGGAAGGGATACTCAGGTCATATCCTAGCCTATGTTTCCCAAATGTGACCTGCATGGAGATCCAATAAAGAGAAATGAGAAGGAAGTGGTCAGACAGGTAGGAGTAGAACCAAGAGAGAACAGTATTATAAAAACCTAGTCAGGGGGCAGCTAAGTGGCACAGTGGATAAAGCACCATCCCTAGATTTAGGAAGACCTGAGTTCAAATCCAACCTCAGACACTTGACACTTACTAGCTGTGTGACCTCAGACAAGTCACTTAAGTCCAATTGCCCCGACAAAAAAGGAAGGAAGGAAGGAAGGAGGAAGGAAGGAAGGAAGGAAGGAAGGAAGGAAGGAAGGAAGGAAGGAAGGAAGGAAGGAAGGAAGGAAGGAAGGAAGGAAGAGAAAGAAAGAAAGAAAGAAAGAAAGAAAGAAAGAAAGAAAGAAAGAAAGAAAGAAAGAAAGAAAGAAAGAAAGAAGAGGCAGCTAAGTGGTGCAGTGGATAGAGTACTGGCCCTGGAGTCAGGAGGACCTGAGTTCAAATCTGGCCTCAGACACTTAACACTTACTAGCTGTGTGACCCTAGGCAAGTCACTTAACCCCAATTGCCTCACCCAAAAAAAAAAAAAGGAAGGAAGAAAGGAAGGAAGGTCTAGGGTTTTTGTTTTTGTTTTTTCAAAATTTTCAGGCCAGGGCAGAAATTTGAGGATGAGAGCCAGTGTTGTATTTGTGCTGATGTACCTAAAAACCTCTTCCAGTCCTGATGGGCTGAAATGGTGATGATGATGATGAAGATGCTGCTGCTGGTGATAAGAAGAAAATGATGATGATAGCTCGACTTTAGCATCTTTTTAGTTTAAGATTTACAAAGAATTTTATAAATATTTTCTCATTTTATTCTCACAGGATCTCTGGGAGTTAGTTGCTATTATTATCTCTATTTTATAGTCAAGAAAACTAAGGCAGACAGAGGTCAGATGATTTGTCCAGGGCTATATGGTTAATAAATGTTTGAGGCTGAATTTGATCTCAGGTCCTCACGACTCCAGGGCCAGTGCCCTATTCACTGCACCACCTAGCTGCCCACATAGAAATGGTAGCAAAGGGTAGAATTGGGAAGAGACAAATTGAGGTATGATGTCAGGTCAAAAATCCCAACAATTCAAGGTGCCCTAGAGGAAAATGGGCTGCTTCAGGAGGTGATGGATTTTTTTTCTCTCTTGAAGTCTTGAAACAAAGGCTGGATGGTTACTCATTGGATGCAGTGTAGAGAATATTGTCATTCAGCTATGTGTTGGACTGTTCAGTTTTTGAGCCCCCCCCCCATCTTGTGGTTCTCTAAAGCAGAGGACTCCTAAATGTGTACCCCCATCACTTTTGTCTTTGTGAAACCCCAGCATTCCTTGGAACACAGTTTTAAAAAATAAACTGTACCAGGAGGGCATACCTCTAATACTTACTCTGATTTATCACCATCTACTCCTTCCCAGCTTTTGAAATGCAGCTCTTTTAAAATGGCAATAATAGGGGCAGCTAGGTGGCGCAGTGGATAAAGCACCAACCCTGAATTCAGGAGGACCTGAGTTCAAAACCAGCCTCAGACACTTGACACTAGCTGTGTGACCCTGGGCAAATCACTTAACCCCCATTGCTCTGAAAAAAAAATGTCAACAATAAAGCAATGATTGGCACACCCATCAAAAGGATGTATGATGTATATGTGTGTACATATAAAATATATGTAATACGCACCCTCATTGTCCTTGTGTCCACCCCTCTATAAAGCAGGAAATGAATCCCTTGTGGGCTTCAGTACTCTTGCCTCATGCTAATTCACGCAGTGTTTGCAAGCAAGCCAGGATCTTTTCTAATGCAAGGAAGAAGTATGGCAGGAAATTGGCAACACTGACTCCACAGCCACAACCCTGTTGTCAGAATGAGATGGGAATGATGACATGCTATTCTCTTCCTAGGTGCTAGTTATGAGGACCGGCATGGTTGAAAATTGACACACCAGGCATCCACAGCTGTCAACTGTCAACATCCATTTACCCTATTTCCTTTGATTCAAAAATGAAAAATGCCAAGGTGTCCCGGGCGCTGTCAGCCTTGAGGCAAGCCTCTGAAGTGAGTGCCATTAGAAGGGACTCCTGCCACCCTTAAGATTGTTAGTGAATTGCAATCATTGCTGTACCTTTTCAAGATGGTTTCTCTGAAGCAAGTGCTAACTAAGCTGGGTTCAAGGGGTGGAGGCAGGGATTAAGGGGGATCCTGTTCATTCCAACCATCATGTGATTTCGGAGGTCCTGTGGAATTTCTGTCTCATCTGTCTGAGTTTCTTCCTGCAGCCTAGGAAAAGTTGTTCTGAGTCTTTAGAAATCAGCTATTTGGGTGCTTTTCATAACAGTAAAAAATTAGACGAAACTGGGAATTAATAGCATGCCTACCTACTGGGGAGTAGCTAAACAAATTGTGATCTATGCAGCTAGTGGAATATTATGGTGCCATAAGAAATGACAAAATGGACAATTTCAGAGGAAACTGGGAAGACTTTTATTGTTGCAGAGTGAACAGAACCAGGAAAACAATTTATAGAATTATAACAATATTGTGGGCTTTACATGTGTTTTAGTTGTGTCCAACTCTTTGTGACTCCATATGGGTTTTCTTGGCAAAAATTCTGAAGTTGTTTGCCATTTCCTTCTCTGACTCATTTTACAGATAAGAAACTGAGGCAAATAAGGTTAAGTGACTTGCCCTGGGGTCACATGGCTAGCAAGTGTTTGAGGCCACATTTGAACTCAGGAAAATGAGTCTTCCTGATTCCAGGTCCAGCACTCTATCCATCTCACCACATAGCTGCCCCAGATATGCCTTGTCAAGGAGCAAGGAGGGGGAGGGAGGAAGGAGAGAATTTGGAACTCAGAATTTTTTAAAAAATCAATTAAAAATTTTTACACGTAATTGGGAAATATTTAACAAAATAAAATATATTAAACAGAAAAAAACACAGACAAAAGGAATTATTGTTGTATGTTTAATAGTAGCTTTTGCAAAGTCCCTATTTCTCAATCCGTTTTTGTCAGGACAGGTAGGAGTTTGGGGAATAGTTTAGAGGAGAATAAGTGAAGTGATAGAGGAAATATACTCACCTCAGCATTTTTTTTTGTTTGTTTTTGTTTTTGGTTTTGGTTTTTTTTGAGGGGCAATTGGGGTTAAGTGACTTGCCCAGGGTCACACAGCTAGTAAGTGTTAAGTGTCTGAGGCCCGATTTGAACTCAGGTACTCCTGAATCCAGGGTCAGTGCTCTATCCACTGCCATCTAGCTGCCCCCATCTTAGCATTTTTTAAGTGCTTACTGTGTGCAAGGTTTTGCATTAGGTGTATCCCTTTTGTTGCTAGGGAATTAAAAAAGATGTTAGAGGAAATAGGTCATATGTATTGATAAATATAATAGAAGGTAGAGTGTGATGGTGACAAAGTTATGGTCCAGACAAATTGCTCTTAGAAAATTTGAGGAAGGAGAGAAGACTTTCACAATTGGAGATTGTGGCAACTGATCTGAGCTTTGAAGAGGAGGGATAAGAAAAGCGACAAAGAAGGGGAAGAACTTTCCCAGTATGAGGGACAGCCTATGCAAATATATGGAGATGGAAGATAGGCTTTGATTTCAGAAATTGCTAGTGATTGAGATCCTGGGCTTATGGCTTATCAGATTGCCTTCTATTGTGATATTACATTTCCATTTGTATAGCTTTGAAGGAGAGAGAAATAGAGCTCAAAAGACAGGAGCCCCCCCCCCCCCAACCTAAGGATGATGTCTTTATATTCCATATTGACTTCCTTTTGAAGTGAGTTGGGAAGATTTATTGAGATAAGAAATCACCTCAATAAAATCTGGCCAAGACCTAATTGCACACCAGACAGATCAGAATAAGACTCTTATCTAAGAGGGGGGGAAAAAATAAAACATTTTTGTAAAGAATTTTTTGTAAAGACTTTGTAAAGATTCATGCTATTGCAGGTTTTTTCTTTCCTACTATTATTAGTGTGAAGGGTTTTTTATTTTTCCTTCAGTCTTTTGTTAAGTTCTCTGAATATTCCCCTTTCTTTACTTGAAATATTCTGTACACTGTGACATTCAACATGCACTCTTTTTCGTTTCTGTTCAGTCGTTCACTCATGTCTGATTGCCAAGCTGCTGGTGTGGTTTGTCATTTCCTTCTCCATCCTTCTCTTTTAGTTTCTTTAATTATTATTTCTTTAACTTCCTGATACTTGTATTTACAAATTGCAATACATTACTTCCAGTTTGTGTCATACACTAGTTTCTTTTTTCTGGTTATTTGTAAATAGTGTTGATGTGGGATGGATTTAGGGTCAAATTGATCATGAGTTGTCCCAAAAGAATTACAAGACTCAGTGACTCAGTTTCCCAAGTTTTATTGCAATACTGTGGGTGACCACAGGGAAAGCACTATGGAGGTGTCCCTCAAATAGGGAAAGGAAAGACAGTTATATTTATAAACTTTATAACTTTATGTTATTTATATTTATAGTATGGATGAACTGATTATCAGTCTCATTATAATAATCTCCACCTTAGGGAGGTACAGGGGAGGGCTTATCCTAATTTGGAGTTCCTGGGGGGCTTGAGCCAATCCCTGAGGTGGGGTACCTTTTTCTGTGAAGGTGTGTTTTGGGGGTTTACATGTCATAAGGTGAATCTGAAGACAAATTTGGCCTTTTCTGCACATGTCACCTTTTCATTCCCATGCCTAGTTTCAAAATATTTTCATTTATCAATGAGAATGTCTATATCTTTTATGTAGGAGGCAAAAAAGGGGTTAATAGAAAAACCTAAGACCCAAGCTTTAATTCAGATATTAGCTCTAAAAGGGAGTCAGACCCCAGTTAATGGATAACTTATGCTAGGTTCCCACACCCAAATAAATCAGTACCCATAATGGGAACAGAGGGACCTAGGCCGAGGAGGCCTGAAGACTATAACAATGATAAAATGACAGCCTATAGAAATTCAGACTAGAAATAAAAGAAAAATTATCATGTTTTGAAACTAGCCATGGGAATCAGAAAGGGACATGAGCAGAAAAGTCCAAATTTGTCCCCAGATTCACCTTATGACATGTAAACCCCCAAAATACATGGAAAAAGGTACCTGCCTTGGGGCTTGGTTTAGAATCCCAGGAACTCCAAATTAGGATAAGCCCTCCCCTGTACCTCCCAAAGGTGGAGAATGTTATGATGAGTAGGACAGGCCCTCCCCTGTACCTCCCTAAGGTGGAGATTATTATAATGAGACTGATAATCAATTTATCCATACTATAAATATAACTGCCTTTTCTTTCCTTATTCGAGAGATACCTTTCCACTATTCTGGTTCTCTTCCTGTGGTCACCCACAGTATTGCAATAAAACTTGGGAAACTGAGTCACTGAGTCTTGTAATTCTTTTGGGATGACCCATGATCAATTTGACCTCAAATTTCTGCCCACATCATTCTGTCTGTGTATCATTGTTATAGTTAAGGTCTCTGTGACCTGCCTCTATGGTCTTGTTATGCGTGTTGATTAATGTGGTTAACAAGAACCTAAGCCCTCACTTGTATAAATGAAGACTCAAATCTTAAGTTATCCATTAACTGGGGTCTGAATCCCTCTTAGAGCTCAGATCTAAATTAGAGCTTGGGTCTTAGGTTATTCTGTTAACTCCTTTTTTTGCCTCCTACATCAGTGTTATAGGGAAAATTTGTGGGGGTTTTGGGTAGGAGTCCTTAGGAATTCCTCTTTAAAGAATTACACCCTCTTGCACACAAATCCAATTAGAATAAAATAATAGTTTATTTAGGCGCTAGGGAAAGGAAACCAAGAGAGAAGTTCTTTGGGGAGAAGACATGGCATAAAGGCGTGGCTCTCTGAGATACTTTTCTCCTGGAGCAGGAGACAGACAGATACTTTTTTTTTTTTTTGTCGAGGCAATGGGGGTTAAGTGACTTGCCCAGGGTCACACAGCTAGTAAGTGTCAAGTGTCTGAGGCCGGATTTGAACTCAGGTACTCCTGAATCCAGGGCCGGTGCTTTATCCACTGTGCCACCTAGCCACCCCCACACAGATACTTTTATAGAAGACCATGGGGTGATCATCTGATTGTGGAGAGTTCCCTTACTGGGAGAGGACCATCCCCCAAAATGGTGATGGCTGAGGGAAATTGGGTGAGGGGTGGCTCTGATTTCTTGAGCCTAGGCCATAAAGGCAGCAGCCACTTCTAATCTTATTTCCCTGGGGGTGGGGGACACTGGAATGAAGGGTGGTGGTCCTGGAGTTATCTCAGTTCAGATCCAGTGCTGCTCATCTCTTTAGATGTGTCTGTCCTTTGGTTTAGCTTCTCTAGGAGAAAGTTCCTTGATTTCCCCCAGAAAACTTCTGAGGTACCTCGGACCCATAACAGTAGGGCAATTTATTTTGTATTTTAGAATCCTCTAACCTAGAACAAAGATCACATTGAATATATGAGGTGATCTCCTAACCCCTCATTTTACAGATGGGTAAACTGAAGCCAAAGGAGATGAGTGGTGTGCCCAAGGCAGTGCATATAACAAGTGGAAGAGTTGAGATCTGAACACTGGTTTCTCCCTGTAAATCCTTTTCTCTTTCCATTCTAAGGTGCTGTATGCTGTCTTTTTGTTATTTCACATGTAAATTTTGTCTCCAATTAGAGTATAATTTAAAGAATAGGACTGTGTATCTTATAGGGATGGTAGGTGGCCCCTTGAATAGTGCTCCAGGCTTAGAGTCCGGAAGATTCCTCTTACTGAGTTCTAATCTGGCCTCAGGCACTAACTTGCTGTGTGACCTTGAACAAGTCAATTAACCCTGTTTGTCTCAGTTTCCTCACATGTAAAATGAGCCGGAGAAGGAAATGGCAAAAGAAAACCTCAAATGGGGTCATAAAGCATTGGACACAACTTTGTATCTTCCTTTTTTCTTTTTTTTTTAATTTCTCCAAATGCCAAACAGTTCTGGGCACCTAAAAGGTTAATAGAAAATACTTTCTGATTTGGCTCAAAAATCTCAGCAAAACTGAATTGCCTACTGCCAAACAGATAATCTTTTCAGTTTTCTACCTTAGGTGCTATTTTTATCACTGTATGAGTAATTAAAATATATCATTATCAATGTTTTAGTTTTATTTCAAATTCCCCCTTATTTCCTATAGGGAGCCAATAAAGTAGAAAACATTGACTTACACACACATAACTATATCTATATATCTATATTTCTATATATTTATATATATGGAATAACAAAACTTGTACTGCCAATTGCATAGGTTTATGGTAAGAATTGATTGTAAATGCATAAAAAGTATTTTGCTGAAGTACTGTATAATGTGAACTATTATTATCTTCATGCTCTCATATATTTTTCTGATTTGTCCTGAAGATCTTTCAAAACTCCCTGGAAATATGAGACCAGGGCTCTTCTGCCCCAATATTTTATTTATCATCATATTTAGTAACATATTTCACCCATGTGTTGCCAATAGGAAGGCTTGTCTGTGGCTATTGTAATCATCTTTCTTTAGGAAGGAATTTAGGGGCACAGCTGATTCCTTTTCCCTTGGCAGCAACTCTCAAAAGACCTTTCCTTTAAGTGATTAATAGGGTGTTAGAGCAGAGTGGAACTCACTTAATAAACACATGACTGTAGAGGGAAGGAAAGAAGGTTTAGAGGTGGAGAGAAGCCTAGTGGTTATCCACTCCAACTCTTTCATTTTATGTGAGAGGGGTCTGAGGCCCAGAGAGGTTAAATGATTTGTCCAAGGGCACATTGCTTAGTAATTGCTAGGTAGCCCCAATAAAACCCAGGAACCCAGGCTTAATGCACCTTCCATTGTACTACCCAGCCTCTTGTTGCCTTGTTATAATGAAAATCTATTATAGATGATTCCTACGAGTAGAGCAAATAATCCTTAACCTTAACATTAAAGATACAAGCATACAAGGAAATTCATCAACAGTGCTGCCATCTTTTAAAACCTTATGCCCACATTCTTTGCCAAATGTCTTAGCAACAGAAACAAACACAGAAGCATTCTTACAAAGAGGATCGATCACTCTTGTTTACTAATCAGTATCTGTCCTTGGCCTGGTTGGACATACCTTGAGAGACAGAGACACGGAGACAGAGAGACAGAAATAGAGAGACAAAGAGAAACAGAGAGACAGAGACAGAGACAGAAAAAGGAGGGGAGAGAGAGGGAGAAAGAGGAGAGAAAGAAGGGAGGAAAGGGAAGTAAGGGAGAAAGGGGGAGGAAGGAAGGAGGGAGACAGAGACAAAGAGAAATGTTAAGTATGTTTTCTGCCTTCTAGAGAAAAGGAGCAGATTCGTATAAAGAGAATAGAGAAAAAGGAGGGAGAGACAAGGGGGCTCAGGCAGGAGAGAGGAGTGCACGTACAAATCCTGTATATCCTTTAATCCCTCCTATTTCTGCTTTGGCTCTAATTAGGTCCTATAGAATTTTCGGCTTTCTTGTTTGTATTTCTATAGCCTGTTCATACCTTCCCCCAAGGGCTGGAGATCTAATCACATTTTTTGCTTTTTGAGCTCTCTGGCAGATCTTAGGGTCATTAGGGTCACTGCTCATTTTTAAGGAAACTAGTTTTGACCTTCAAAAATATCAAGCCTTCTTTAAAAAAAAAAAATTTAACATTTTTATTTAAAGTTTTGAGTTGTAAATTCTATCACTTCCTCTCTCCTTTCCCTGCCCTGAGATGGCAAGCAATCATATAGCTATGGATACACACACACATACACACACACACACACACACACACACACATACACACACACATATATATACACATATATACATATCTACACACATATCTACATATATGTTATGCATGTGCAATTATGTAAAATATTTCCATATTTAGTCATTTTGTACAAAAGGAATACACGAATAAAAAAAGAATACAAGAAAAAAATGAAAAATTGAGAAATAGCTTGCTTCAGTCTGTGTGTTCAATCAATATCAGATCTTTCTCTGGAGGCGGATAGTGTGCTTTATCATTAGTCCTTTGGGATTGTCTTGGATCATGGTATTGCTGAGGATAGTTAAGTCATTCACAGTTCTTCATTGAACAATATTGCTGTTACTGTGTATGATGTTCTCCTGGTTCTGCTCACTTCACTATACATCAGTTCATATAAGTCTTTCCAGGTTATTCTGAAGTCCTCCTGCTCATCATTTCTTATAGCACAATAATATTTCATTAGAATCATGTACCACAGCTTGTTTAGCCATTCCTCAATTGATGGGCTTTCCATTGATTTCCAATTCTTAAACATCACAAAAAAAGCTGTTATAAATATGTCATGGGAGGATTATGGGCCCCGGTCACCCCAACAATTCTCTGGGGGGTTCAAGGAACCTTTTCCTTGAAACCTCAGGGGTTTTCCCTTGAAATCAAGTAGGCCTCTCCTTGAACACAATCAAGGACACACACACTCACCTAACGGAGATAAGCGGCACAGATTGAACTGAGCATGCTCCAGGACCATCACCCCACATTCCAGTCCTCCTAAGCATCTGGATGAGGTAATCCAGGAGAAGACCACCTGGAACCGCCCATCAGCAGACTGCTTAGACCCATCAGGACAAAGTTGACACCCACCACCAGATCTCTCACGAGGGATTCTTCCTACCACAGCGCAACGCGGGAAGACCACCAGCCCCTCACCCAATAAGAGACTCTTACCCACCCCTCATCGAAACCCTATAAAATGGCACCCCACAAGTCAGTGCGGGGGAAGCGTTTTGTTCTGGCAAACCCTTCCTCCCGGCCGGTTTCTCTTGTACCCCAATAAACCTGTTCTCTTATTCCTGATTAGGTCTTGTGCGAGAGTGTAATTCTTTACAGAGGAATCCTAAGGACCCACGTGCTTTCTCCTATCGGCTCTCCCCATATCATATATTTTGTACAAGTAGGGTTTTTTTTCTCTTTTTTGGATCTCTTTGGGATATAAACCTAGCATGGTATTGCTGGATCAAAGGGTATGTACAGTTTTATAGCACTTTGGGCATACTTCCAAATTGCTCTTTAGAAAGGCAGGATCAGGTCACCACTCTACCAATAGTGCATTTGTGTCCCAGTTTTTCCACATTCCCTCCAACATCCAATATTTTCCTCTTTGGTCATATTAACCACTCTGATAGGTGGGAGGTAGTCCCTCAGACTTGTTTTAATTTGCATTTCCCTGATCAATGGTGATCTAGAGCATTTTTTCATATGACTATTGATAGCTTTGATTTCTTAATCTGAAAACTGGCTGTTCATATCCTTCTCAACAACAGGAGTGCCTTTTGAGTCTAGTCCCATGCACAATTTTTAAATTTAATTTTTAAATTTTTTCCCCAATTACATGTAAAGCTATTTTTTGCATTCCAAATTTTTCTCCAAATCTGACTGCCCGTTATTTCTTATAGCACAATAGTATTCCATTACATTCATAAACCACAGCTTGTTTAGTCATTCCCTATTGATGGACATCCCCTCAATGTCCAATTCTTTGCCACCACAAAAAGAGCTGCTATAAATATTTTGTACATGTGGGTCCTTTTCATTTTTTTATGATTTCTTTGGGATATAGACCATGTCTAGTGGTATTGCTGGGTGAAAGGGTATGCACAGTTTTATAGTCTTTGGGGCATTGCTCTCCAGAATGGTTGGATCAGTTCACAGATCCACCAACAGTGCATTACTATTCCAATTTTTCCACATCCCCATGTACTATTAATGCCATATTATTGCCAAGATCAAATTAAAAAGCCTTCTCCTTGGCATTTAGAGCCTTTCACAACATGATTCCTGCCTCCCTCTTCTTATACTTCACTCCCTTCTATGCACTCAGTGATCCAGCTCCATTGGTGTCTTGGATGTTCCTTGAATGAAACATGCAATCTCCATACTTTGGACATTTTCACTGCCTGTTCCCCATGACTTGAATATTCTCCCTCAACCTCTGCTTCCTGCTTCCTCTGGCTGAAGTTTCAGCTAAAATCCGCCCTTTTTCAAGAAGCCTTCCCCTCAATGCTAGTACCTTCGCTCGGAAATTATTTCATACTTATCTGTCTTATTTGTATGTATCTGCTTCCTCATTTCCACCATTATATCATGAGCTCCTCAAGGGCAGAGACTATTTTTAACTTTCTTTGTATCCCCTGCCTGGTACACAGTAGGCACCTAATAAATGCTTGTTGACTTGTTTTGGTTGAGTTGGCTTCCTTGACTCCCTTCCAGAATCAGCTCAAATTTCACTTTCTGAACTTCACAAGTGCTAGTGTCTTCCCCTCTGAATAAATGTTCACCTAATCTCTATATATCTACTATGTAGATAAAGATTTACATGTTGCCTTCCTGAGTAGAATGTAAGCTCCTTGAGAGTAGGAACAATGTTTTGTTTCGCTTTAAAAAAAAAAACAAAACAACTTTCTTTTTTCAATCTCAGTGCATAGTATAGTGCCGGGTATAGAGTTTATTGTTGTTCAGTTGTTTTCAATTATGTATACAAATCTTCATGATCCCATTTGGGGTTTTCTTGGCAGAGATACTGGAGTGGTTTGCCATTTCTTTCTCTAGTTCGTTTCACAGATGAGGAAACTGAAACAAACAAGATTAAGTGACTTGCCTAGGGTCACACAGCTCTTAAGTGTCTTAAGCTAGTTTTGAACTCAGGAAGATGAGTCTTCCTGACTCTAGACCCAGAATTCTATTCACTGGGCTATCTAGTTGCTCTCTGGCATATAATAAGAATTAATAAATGCTTGTTAATGGTTGGACTGATGGACAGCATCTCTCTCTGTCCCTCTCCCACCCCCCCCTCCTCTTATGACAATTGAGTGAAAGAAAGCATGCATCATTATCCTCTGTCCCCAACACCAACATTCTCAATAGCTAAAAGATAATGTGTATATGTATATATATATATATAAATACATATTTGTGTGTATGTGCGTATGTATATATATATATATATACATGTGTATATGATAGTATTTGTAAAGTGCTTAGCAATGGGTCTGGCACATAATAGTTACTCAAAAAACAGGTTGTTTCCTTTCTTCTATTAGTTCTTGGACCCTTGGTTATAATAGGCCTTTCTTATCCAATAGAAGATTGTTTGTCCCAAGAGCCATGCTCACAGAATAGTTAGCCAGCTAAGCAAGTCCCAACAAACTGTCCATTTGTGTTGTTTTTTAAATTTTTGACCTCAGCTTCCTGATTACCAATGTCTTCATTTCTGTATCCAGCTTTTATCTGACTTAGGGTTAGAAAACCCTTGCTACTCTCAGTTCATGTCTAATTGCTATGCTGTACCCAAACATCATCAGTTTGGAAGTTGTTCTTCCAACAAAAAAAATGCCATGATTCTCTGTTTCTGAGGTCTCTCAATTTTTCTCAGTCCCAAAATCCTTTTTGGTTTCCCATGCAAGTGAATGGGGGAGAAAGGCAAAGAATAAAATACCTTAGGTGGAGTGGCTATAGGCATTGACCTCTACTTCAATATTTCATTTCAAATTCCTGCCTTTTGAGACCTATCCCTCATTATGATATTACCAAAGATATTTAAGAAGGCAAACTCCTAACTGAATGGTTTGGTAGATGTATTCTGACCCATGACCTCAGACTTCTTTAATCACATCATCAGTATATAGTGCTATGCTAAGAAAAGGGATCTGTAATCCTTTCATTTCTGTGTGTGTATGTGTTTCTGCACAAATACATGGATTGGAATCATCAGTGTGCAAGCATTCCTGAATAACTATCTCAAGGCTTTTGTCAATCAACCATTTACTCAACATTTCCCATGCCTACATTTTGTACATTGTGAGGACATACAGAAGTAGTGGGGATGTGTGCTATTTGTGTTGGTGATGTGTATGTTCTGAATGGGGAGGCAGAACTATCAGCTACAAAGATGATATAATGAAGGGTAATTGCAACTAGGCAGGATTAATTAGAGAGTGTTTCACTGGAGGAGGTGATTTGAGAGCAGCCCTGTTCTGAAGGAAGAGCTAGGAAATGTAAGAGATGGGAGAGGCATTCTGGGTGGGTGGAGTGAGGTATGGAGCCAGAAGGGAATAAGCTGTATATAAAATAGTGAGCTAATTAATTCCTTGAATGGAATGGATTTCTTCTAGAAAACAGCAAGAAATGAGTATGGTAAAATTGAGTAGGGCTTGGGGGCCCATTGGGAGAAAGCCTGATGAAAATGTTAAGGAGTTTGGATTTGATATAACAAGGATGTAGTATAGATTTCAGAATGAGGAAGCAACCTGAGAAAAGCAGGATTTGACTTTTGTTAATGTTTAACTTCTGAAGGATCAGAGACATATTTAACACTAACTACCAGATCCTTTATTTCATCTCTGGAGAGGGAGCATGGTGGATGGAATCAAGAAGCCTAGATTCAAATCCTGGCTCTGATGCTTCCTTTGATACTTATTAGCTCTCTGACCTTCTTTCTCTTTTCTCCCCTCTTCCCCTGTCCCTTTAAGAAGGGAGACACTAAATACTAAGGAGCCATAGAAAAATGCCTGGAAACAGGCATCAGTGAGCTAGGCAACATCAATTGCTGAAGGAATGACCACCTTGGGGAAAGTGCTATATAAGGTATCTCTAAAGAAACAAAGAATATCCTTCCCTAGAGAGCCCAAAATGAATGTGAATGTAAGAAGCCTACGTGGAACTATGCAAGAGTATTACTCAGAAAGTGATTACTCTTGGCTGAAAATGAGAAATACCCAGGTAAGAATTAAAGAGTAATGAAATAGGTGAGACTTGGCTGTTGCAGTGGATAGAACGCCAGCCCTGGAGTCAGGAAATGAGTTCAAATCCAGTCTCAGATATTTACTAGCTGTGTGACCCTGGGCAAGTAACTTAACTCTGCCTCAATTTTATCATCTCTAAAATGAGACAGAGGAAGAAATGTTAAACCACCCTAGTATCTTTGCCAAGAAAACCCCAAATGAAGTCATGAAGTCATGAAGAGTCAGACATGACTGAAATGACTGAACAACAAAAAAACTAATAGGCAAGTAAGGAACTACTCAAATGCTATTTTAATGTGGTTTCTCCAAATCCATAGGGTATGTGTCTCTGCTCTAGGCTAGATGCATTGTCTGTTCCAGTGGTTCTGCTAACACAGCCAGTGGGGTAGGTTGGAGGTATCTTTTCCACAAAGCACTCGCAGGCTTAGACTGCTCAACTCTCAAAACAGAACTAGTGAAATTCTCTCTTGTATTTAAAGCCCCCTTAAGCATGGTTGGCTTGTTTGCTCAACCAGTCATGATTTTCCTTTTTTAATCCAGTCCAAAAGGCTTGTGTCTCATAAAGGGGTCACAGTATGTATTTTTTTCATACACTAAAGCTTCATCATATATAGCTACATCAACCAAAGTGGGAAGAGAAACTCACACCTTTGTGTTTGTAGCACAAAGGATTGTTGTGAGGAAAGCACTTTGGCCAGCTTCATTCCCTTAGTGATGAGGAGTGGGCCAGGTAGTGTGAATGAATATAGAGAGATAAAGTGAAAACTAGTGTTTGACATAGAAGAAGAAATCTGAATCATCCTATCCTTCAGAAGACAGCTTGGAAGAGGCAAAGGAAAATCCGTTTTCATACCCAAGAGTAGAACTATCTAATCCTTCTCTACAAATGCAAAGCCTCAATGTGCAATAAGAGGTACATTTAATTTCTCTAGCAGTTTCATCAGTTAAAATGTGAATAAATGCTTGAGTAGTTTGCAATTCGACCAAGAAACATTTAGGGTTGCCAAGCAACATATGACTGCTGTCAACAGAATCAGGTCTATTATTAATTTTATATCTTCTAAAGTCTCTAAGATGATAGAAGAAATATTAAATCTAAATATTTTCCTTTCTACTTCCTGTACTGAATGGTATAAACAATTTGTTTGTCAGGAATAGAGTTCTTTTATATTTACAACAATGTCTTTACGGAGAAATTCTTATTTTTGTTTTATTTGCAAAACGATGTCCTGTCCATTAGGATACAAATGAGCCATGTGTGGATGGATACTCTCTACTATATTTACATTGAATAGAAAATCCCAAACCAATTCTCTTTTGGAAAGCTAATTGTTTTTCCTGAGAGGGCATAGATTAACTAAGTACTCCGAAGCCATTAAATAGAAAAATGGCATTTTAAGATTATTTTCTTTTTAAAACTGTGTGCTTCTTTTGTTGGTTATAGAGAATGTAGTTATGGTAGCCAGACTGCTAATTGTTTTTATGCCTAAGTGCACAGAGCAATGTAACAGATGATTGGACCTTAGAAACTATCCATCTGAAACGACTGGTTATTTTTGAAATTGCAGTCTAGAGGCCTCCGTAATGGAGCCATTTTAAATATTCAAATTTGTAGTGTTTCACCAGGCTCCCCCCAAAGAATGACAGTAAATGAAAGTAGCTTTTTTTTTCTCTTCGAAATCAAGAGAATTGTCTTTTGCCCAGCTTCAATCTGTGGTCCCTCCAAGTGATGGATTGCACCTATCATATGTTAATGGAAAATATAATTGGTCATTTACCCTGTTTTACTGTTGGATCCTGATTCTTGTAAAAATTGGGGGGGGGGAGCCTGCTAAAAGAAGTAGCATTGAACAAATGATTTGTACCATCATTTTCTTTATTGCATACATACTGTATTTTTCTAAAGAGTAGTATTTATTGGACATTCTTATCTGTAATTCTTTGTGAATAAGTAGCATAAGATTGAAAAAAATACTTCACGAAGTAGACAAAGATGTTTATAAAGAACAGTTTAGGTTAAGTACATAAATGATTGCTAGCAGAATTTGGATAACAAAACTTGTTATTTGGAATCATCTGGGAATCACTGTGGACCTGAGTTTCAATACCAGTGTTTGCAAATGTAACTCTCATTCCATGGAAATCTTTCTCAAATATGTTCATTACTCCTCTATCTGTGTAACTCATTTAATTGTACTCTCTATGTAGATGTAAATGGTGTGAGACATAGATAATGAATCATTTAACTTTTCACCACATTACCATAAGCAGGGAATGCTTCCTACCATAGCTCCCTTCATCCCACTGCCTCCCAATGAGCATTGAAGACATCATTGAGCCATGTCCTCTCCATTACTATTTCTAAAAAGAAATAAATGCACAAAAAAGACTTCTGCACTGCAGGGTACACATGGCTTCATTGTGTCACAATGATTCCCTTAGATGTTAGAGGTGCAACTGAGTGGTTGCCACTTTCTTGGCTTCCTACCTGTGAGAAATGGGTAGTTGTCTCCTCTCAATGTGGATATAACAAGTCAGTCATACTCCACTGACCTGCTTGTAGGACAAAGGTCTCAGATCCCCTCCTCCCCCTCAGGTTAGCAAGGTCACATGGTTCAAGGAGCCCTGGTCTCAATTAGGTCCTCTCCAGAATTCTGTCCATATAAGGAAGTATAAGGTCCACTCCTGAGTATTGCCCATACAAGGAAGAGGGGTGGGAATACTGCGTTCTGATTAGCTAGTTTTTACTCGTAGATTGTAACTCCCACCAGTGATGAAAAAGGGGAAGGTCCATTCTCGTTAGGGACTAGTGTATAAAACAGAGCCTGCGAGCCCCCTTTCGGGGCACCCACTAGCTGCACACTAGGGTGCCTCCTTCTCATGAGAAGAAAATAAAGCCTTTGTCACCTCGATGCTGAGTTCCTGAGAATTATTGAGATATTGAGAAGAGGATCGATTTTTCCCTCACACTACCCTATCTACACAGGGTAGTCTTTTTGTGTCTGCTAAAGAGATTTTAGTACTGCAGTAGTTGATAACTGTTTGTATCCCTCCTTACAAAGTAAAGAGCTGTTCTATCTTTTTCCTCCTCATTGTTAACTTTTTGCTCTTTATTACTTCCTTCCCTACACCTCTCACTGTTTTTGACGTCTGCTAACTATACATGTCTAGCAATTTTTAGTGAGTCAGAGGAGGAGAAGTAGAGATGTGGATTTTTTTTTCTCATATTGTTTAGCTGGAAATGGGTGGAGAGATATAAAACAAACTCGTAGGGGTGGTGGTGGTGGTGGTGGTGGTGGTAGTAGTAGTAGTAATAATAATTGCTAACATTTATATAGCACTTACAATATACTGATATTATGCTAAGCACTTGGCAATTATTATCTTAATTGATCCTCACAATAACTCTTGGAGGTAGGTGCTGGTATTATCCCAATTTTTACAGATAAGGAAACTGAAGCAAACAGAGGTTAAGTTATTTGCCCTGGGTCACACAGCTAGTGATTACTTGAAGCTGGATTTTAACACAGGTCTTCCTGATTCTAGGTCCAGTGCTCTATCCACTACACCACCTCATTGCCTCATAGTAGGATGTAATAAGATTTTTCTTTTTCTTAGTATGGTGGGAGACTTGGGCATGGCTGTAGGAAACAGTAAAGGATTCAGTAGATAGCAAGAGATTAAAGATTAGAGAGATTATGGGTAATGATAGTGGAGGCAATTGACTGGAGATGGGAAGGGATGGGATCAAAGATACATGTAGAAGGGAGGGTTTGGCTTTGACAAGGAGAAGCCTACTTCATCAAAGATTGAAATAAGGAAGTTTGATATCAGTGGGATATAAAATGAAGAGAAGGGGGAAAGAGGGAACTCTCTGAGAACGGCCTGAATTTTTTTTCAGTGATATCTGATCTAAGGTTTCTCTCTGAGAGGGAGGTTGGAGGCTTGAGAAGAGAAAGTTTGGAAGAGCCACTATTGTGAGTGGGACAGTTAATTTTCAATCCAATAAACATTTATTAAGTGCCTACAATGTGCCAGGCACTATGCTTAGTGTCTGGGATGCAATTAATGAAAAGACAGTTCCTGATCTTAGGAAATTTATAATCTAGGGCAGTTAGGTGGTGCAGTGGATAAAGCACCAGCCCAGGATTCAGGAGGACCTGGGTTCAAATCCAGCCTTAGACACTTGACACTTATTAGCTAGCTGTGTGACCCTGGGCAGATCACTTAACACTCATTGCCCCGACGCCAAAGAAGAAGAAGAAGAAGAAGGAGAAGGAGAAGGAGGAGGAGGAGGAGAAGGAGAAGGAGGAGGAGGAGGAGAAGGAGAAGGAGGAGGAGGAGGAGGAGGAGGAGGAGGAGGAGGAGGAGGAGGAGGAGGAGGAGGAGGAGGAGGAGGAGGAGGAGGAGGAGAAGGCTTGTTCTGTGGAGTTATAACCAGGCAAAGCAGCAGATTAAAATGTAGAGAAATTTACGGAGTCCAGTTTCTGTCCTCTATAAAGGAAGGCATTGGGAGAAGTTTGGTACTCTGCCCTCCAATTCGAGAAGAAAGGAGCAGGAGGGAGGTGGTATCAGCAAGGCTTTAGTTATCTTAGTTAGTTTAGTTAGTTTAGAAGTGATGAGGTTATTCTGGGAGGGGTGTCTTGTTCAGTGGAGTTAAAATCAAGCAGGGCAGCAGATGCAAAGTGGAAGACAAGTACAATTAGTGCAGTTAATTAGAAGTAGAGTTAATGATAAGCATAAGGATTGCCTTGATTTGGTGAGAACTTTGTTGAGATCGGATAACATAAAATTGTAGTAGACTTAGTCAAAACAGTTTCATGACCTCCTCTATTTCTTTTTTTGCAAGAGAGGCAAATTGTAGGATTGATCCAGGGTTAGGAAATGGCAAGGTGTGATTGGCCACTGGAAAAGGGACAAGCGATTCAAAAATATGTCACTGTAGAGTTGAGCTGGTTCACCAAAGGTCTAAGATTGAGCAGGGAGAAGAGTAAACCATATTAAAACTGATTTTGCTCTGGTCTCAAACCTGTATGAAGAGTGTTTCTATTGTCAAGGCAAAGATGAAATTTACAACTCTGTTAAATGTTCACAAGTCGACATCTATAAACCATGATAGTTCTTGAAGTGATGATAGGTGACTGCTTCTCAAACTGAGAAGGTTAGGAATTTCTTGGAGAATATTTTAGATACTGATGTCATGGGACTTTAGATAGCTACTTGGTAGTCACTGCATTGAATTTCATGTTACAGGAAAAGGAGAGCCAATGTCCTTCAAGCCTTTGCCTTGTGAAATCCTCCAACTTTTGAAGGTCTTCTGAAATATAGAGAAGGACATGGGAGTTATGACCTTCTGAAACTGTTGAATGATGGTGGTGGGACTTGTATGTTGATGTTTTACAATTCAGAGATAATGTGTCATGAGATGACCCAGGAACATCTAAAGGACCAAGAGATGTAGGATGATACCTCCAGGGGATGGTAAGGGCTTAGTGAAGTTTGGGGTTGAGTATTTTTTAAGGATTGTGGATTCTTGTGTATGTTTGAAGGCAGTAGGGAAAGAACCAGTAGATAGGAAAATACTGAAGATTTGAGAGAGACAGGGAATGATTGAGGATGTGATCTGCTGCATATGGGAGGGTAATGGTGAGATACATTGCTCGATCATCCCAATGTGTGGTTGAGGTAGAGAGGAGTTGGTCATGGGATTTAAGGAGGAATTGAGAAGTATGATTGAGGGAGAATCAACATGGATATTGAGGTCCCTATTATAGGATTAAGATTTAGGGAGGACAGGAAAATAGTGAGCAAGGTTTTAATTCCTTGAGAAAGATGAGGTAATGTTTTGGGTACCAGCACATAAGAGCCATCCCAATCTGAATTTGGTGGAAAATTTTTGATACTGTGAATTTCAAAGGAGAGGTTTTCCAGTGATATAATTATGTTGTTGTCATTGTTGATTAGTTGTTTCTGTCATGTTTGACTCTTCATGCACTTATTAGGGGTTTTCTTGGCAAAGATACTGGAGTGGTTTGCCATTTCCTTCTCTAGCTCATTTTACAGATGAGGAAACTAAGGCAAACAGGGTTAAGTGACTTGTCCAGGGTCACAGAGCTAGCAAGTGCCTGTGGGCAGATTTAAATTCAGGAAGATGAATCTTCCTGACTCCAGGCCTGGCATTCTATCCACTCTGCCACCTACCTACCCTGAAAATATTATGGGGAGGTTCTGAAAATTACAGTTGGTAGGAAGTGTGAGGGCCAAAATTTGATATACTGAGCATTATTTGGGTGACTCGTCTTAATATTGGGGTCCCGGATATATGAGGGACCTTTAAGGTTTATTCCTCCCCTCTGAACAGCCCTTTTTTAGATATTTCTCCCAGGCCAATAAGAAAGGAGCCTCTAAGCTTTAGTTCACAAAAGGATCAGATTTTATTGCTTGGGAATTAATTAAACAACAAAGGTGAAACTAATAAAAATCAAAGATAAGGAAATAGGAAATAGAAATACAGATAGATATTCTTAACTCTAAGCTTAAGCCAGAACCTTTCCAATTTAGCTAGTTTGAAGGAATTTAGGGTTTTCTGTAACTCACCAAACAACTGAACAGCCTGCTAGTCTAAGGTTACTGGAGCAGACATAGCAGTCACCTGAGACAGAGCAATGAACATATGTCGCCAGCTCAAGGGCCCCAGCAGAAAGAACGAGAGCGAGCTCGAGTACCGGAAGTAGCCTGCCTCCTGTACTGGAGCATTCAATCTCCCCTCCCCCAAAAAGGGGAGGTCCTTCAAAAAGCCACCTTCATAACCTCGGGGTGGGCCAGGTGTGGCCCCTCCCAAATGAGTTAGCTAAAAATGAAAATATTAATCTTTACCACAAATAATTTTTATCATAGAAGGAATAATCTTTCTTCCCCTCCAGGACCAGCATGTTAGGGGTGGTATAACTGCCTCATAGTATTATTGTGTTTACAAATTGCTTTTATCTATATTATCTTATTTGATTCTCACAACAACCCTGGGAAGTAGGTGCTATTATCATTGCACAATTATAGATGAGGAAACTGAGGCACAGAGAGGTCAAGTGATTTGCCCAGGATCACACAATAAGTGAGGCAGATTTTGAACTCAAGTCTTTCTGACTCCAAGTTCCCCACTATATCCTCTGAACCACATTTTATTAGTGTTTACCTTTTAATCATCATAAGCCAGGCCAGCCAGGTCTTCAGTCTCATTCAAAGTTTAGAAACTGGGAGCCAAAGGGAAAATAGTAGACATTTTTTTTTCTGACAAACAAGGTCCATGACACCCAAAAGGTTTAGAACCCCTGAATGTCTTGGCCATAAAGAGCCCGAGCTTGTAATCTTTAACCGGCCAGTTTTCCTATTGGACTTAATGCTCTATCCATTTTTTTATTCACCACATACTTATTCACCATACATTTCTGTCTTACCAGTTTTTGGAATGTTGGTTTTGTCTTCCTTCTCACTCCCCTACATCCCCCATGGTTGAATATATTTGGAGAACAGTTTGTACACAGCTGTGTAGAACGAGCTGGGTGATTTTCCCTTCCTCCCCCTCTAGAATGTTTTCTTCCCACAACAGGTTGCTTTTAAGTACAGGCAAGAGATGTGTTATGAAAAGGAGGGTGAGGCCAGAAATAGCCTCATAAAGATGCCAGGGCAGATTGTGATATAGTATCACAAACTGTGAAGTTCGGGCTTAACCTCTTAGTCACTACTACCGTGCTCAGATTTTAAATCGAGAAGCCAACTTGAACTGAGAATGAATTGTCTCCACCATTGATTAGATATTCATCTGTCTAGTTTAGCTTCCAAAGGTCTGGCCTCAGACTTTTCTTCCTCACATGTCAACCTCACGGCTGTTCGCTACAGCCATTGGTATCTACCTTTAGAAGCTAACAACACAAAGAAAGATCCTATTTCAGAACTGGTGCTTTGTACCCAGGAGACGGTTAAGATTCTTTGGATCTCTTTCCATATGAGATAATGTGTTTTGTCAAAGTAGGAACACGTGGACACTAAGAGTGCAGGCAGTTTCTTGGATTGTTTGGATCCAGAGATATCCAAGGGACTAAAAATAGAGTGGAAAGAAATGTATTAAGAGTGTTTCTGACTTTGGAAACTTCCCCACACTAGGTTACAAAAGTGCTATTTTGTCTTTCTCACTGGCTCATGGGAGTTATGGTTGTTGTTGAGTCATTTTTCAGTCATGTCTGACTTCATGACCCCATTTGGAGATTTTTTTGTTTGGTTGTGTGTGTGTGTGTGTGTGTGTGGTTTTTTTGTTTTGTTTTGTTTTGCAAAGATGGCAAAAATGGATTGCCATTTCTTTCTCCTCATTTTACAGATGAGGAAACTGAGGAAAACAGGATTAAGTGCCAGAAACCAGATTTGTACTCAGGGAGATGAGTCTTGGTGATTCTAGCTTCAGTGTTCTATCCACTGTGCCACCTAGCTGCCCCTGTAATAATAAGACCTTGCATTTATATAGCACTTGAAAGTTTGTAAAGCACTTTACAGAAATTATTTCATTTGCTCATTATTGCATTTCCTTCATTATTTCATTTGTTTCCACTCCATCCGCTGCACCACCCAGGCTGTGACTGGGTCCTAATTTCTGCCACTATTCTCCCTTCTGAAATGTGCGGAAGATGAAGATTCTGAAATAAAAGAGATGGGACAAGATTAAACCCTATTTGCTTTAAAAAGGAAAATGGGGACTTGAAGTTGTTAGCATGTAAAGTGACGGTACATCAGGCACACACTAGAGATATAAATCTGTCCGTCCGTCCATCCATCCATCCATCCATCCATCCATCTAGCTAGCTATCTAGCTTTCTCTCTAGCTAGCTATCCCGTGCCTGAAAGTACATGAGAGACTGTAATAGTTATTACCATTTTATAGCTGTAGAAATGGGAAGAATTTGTTAGAAAAACAAAGAAAGTCAGTGGGAGAACCTGGAAATTAACCTAAATCTCTTGATTGTCCATCCCTCCTTCTCTGTATTGGATCACATTGGCTTTCAATACACAGATTAACCTTAATAACAAATTTCTCACAATGGAACCTTTGGAGGCTACATTTGCTTAAGCCATGGTCTTTGACTTTTTGACCCTCCTGTCTTTAATTCCTATGCAAAAGTGAAAACATGTCAACTTAATCAAGCCAGAGCTAAGTAACAGGGGGAGGAAAAAGGAGAGCCATTTATTTCTAAACTTTGTTTCCCTTTATCAAAAGATTATTGTATTGCCACGAGATGATTAATAATAATAATGATGATGATGATGATGATGATAATAGCAGGGGGCAGCTAGGTGGCACAGTGGATAAAGCACTGGCCCTGGATTCAGGAGGACCTGAGTTCAAATCCAGCCTCAGACACTTGACACTTACTAGCTGTGTGACCCTGGGCAAGTCACTTAACCCTCATTGCCTGGCAAAATAATAATAATAATACAGTACTTTAAGGTTTGCAAAATACTTTATAAAAATCATCTCATTTTATCCTCACAACACTGCTGGAGTGTAGGTGCTATCATTATCCCCATTTTATAGATGAAGGAATTGACTGGCAGATCCTTGACAGTGATTTGCCCAGGATCACACAGCTAGTAAGTGTCTGATGCTGGATTTGAACTTAGGTCTCCTGATATCTCTAGGCCCAGTGCTTTGTGTACTGTGACACCTAATTGCCTAAAATAATTTTTTTTAGAAAATTAAGGTTCTCTGGGTCCCAAACCCAGAGTTTTTTCTAGACCTTCTATTTTTTCAAACTTTACTACTGACTTTTAAAAAATATCAGCCATTTACAGATAAAGCCCTTCACTTTACCTTCCCCCCCATCCCCTTATACCAAAGAAAAGTAAAACCAACTCACACAGTGATTGTACCAGAAAGGATAGGAAAAATTCCAAATTCCATAGTCTTCTACCTCTCCAATAAAAGGTGGGAGATGCATGTCTTCCTCTGTTCTCTAGGAATAAAATTGGCATTAGAATTATATAGCAAAAAAATTAAATTAAATTTTTATAAAGAATTATATAGCAATCAACTTTGTTTTAGTGGTGTTTTGGTCACATAGTTATAGTCATTGTGTGTGTTGTTTTCCGAGTTCTTTTTACTCTGCTCTGCATTAGTTCATACACATCTTTCCAAATTTCTCTGAATTCTCTGTATCCATTGTTTCTTAGGGTACACTGATTACAGTATCTTACATAATTATTGACAATTAACAACAATAATGCTGTTCAGTTGTTATCTGTTGTGCCCCATTCTCCATGACCCCATTTGGGGTTTTCTTGGCAAAGATACTGGAGTGGTTTGCTATTTCCTTCTCCTGTTCATTTTACAGATGAGGAAACTGAGGTTAAATGACTTGCCCAGGGTCACACAGCTAGTAAGTATCTGAGGACAGAATTGAACTCAGGGAGATGAGACTTCCTTCCTCTAGGCGTGGTGCTCAATTCACTGTGCCACCTAGCTGCCCAGTAATAACAATAACAATAACAACAATAGCAACAACAATAATAATAATAACAATGACAACAACAAAAACAATAATAATAATACCTAACATTCATATAGTACTTGAAAGTCTGCAAAACATTTTACAGACATGATTTTATTTGTTCCTCACAACCACCTTGGGGGGTAAGTATACAATGGTTTCTTCAAGTAATCTACCAATTAATAGGCATCTACTTCTGATTTTTTTTAGGTCTTCCAGTTAGGCCATGGATTGACTCCTCAGTCTTGAATCATTATGTCAAGCACAATTTTACGGACTGATTGGCATCAGGAACATTTCTACTGCCTTATAAATATTTATGACCATAATTCCTAATAAAGCCAGGAGTTGCCAAGGTGGTAACTCCTCTTTGCCACTCTGTTTTATTCATCCTGGACTACATTAAGATTCCATAGGGAAAGTGTCTGCCTTTCAGGGCCCGTGTCAGTAGTTTTGTGCTTCAGGAAACCTGCATTTCCATCCTTTTGGCACCATTTCCCCAATTCTCTGATTTGTGGAATGAAATCCTAGTATTCATTTTACTATTGGAATTTAAACAGAGGGGGAAGAAATCACTATGGCAACCCTGAGAAACATGCTATTTCTAAGAGGCAAACACCCCTACGCAGCAGTCTGCAGGGTGATGTTTCCATTTAAAAAATATTTTTCAATTAAGTCTACCATGTCCTTGCCTTGTATTTGTTGTTTAAACAAAAATAAAATGGACTTATATAGATAAATTTTTTCCTTGGTTTGGACTAGAAATGAGAATGATGCAGGGGACTAAATTCCATGTGGCTTTTGAAGGACGGTACAGGGTGCCCAAGATGATTTTTTTCTATGTAAACCTTGTCTTGGGGGGGGCGGGAAGGGTGGTTGTACCAGACTGACAAATGGTGTCTTCTTGCTATAGCTTAGTGAAGCATTAAATAGTCTATCAAAAAAAAAAAAAAAAAGAGAGAGAGAGAGAGAGAGATGGGATTGAACTTATTAAGGAGAGAACAATGCAAGCACAAAAGGTCAGAGATCTACCCAATACCATGCCTGTGGCCAAATCAGATGTTTCATTCATCAACACGAGAATTGAACTTTTATTCTGACAAACATCTGGGTGGAATAAATCAGGTTTATTCCTTCTCAGCCTCCCCACCCCCTCCACCTTAGCCATTTGACAACTGTAGTGATAAAGACAAGGGAGACAAAATTAATTATGCACCATTAGTCATGACTGGAGTTAGAGACTCCACTGCATCTTTCTGAGTCTGATATCTGGTCTATACAATCATTTGGCTCCCTCTTGAGCTAGGTGGATTTGAAGGACAGACAGATTTACAGTTCTCTCTCTACTAGGAAGAAAGAGGCATTAGCTCTCTTTTGAAAGAAAAATGTACTTGTGAAATTCTCTGGCATCTGTGCCTCAACATTTCAGTTTTTCCGTCTGTTTTGCACTTGGAGCTTTCAAAAGAACCATGATTTCCATTTCATTGGTGGGAAATTTCTTTCTGTTCATGCACACTGCAGTCTGATAACTTCCTGACTTCTTAAGCAGCTACACGGGTTGCTGTGGCCTACAGAATTTGGCCTCTGGTGGCCAACCTTTGGATGATAAACTTCTAGGGTCATAGGAAGCTGATGCTACCATATACTATCACCTGACCCATACTTTTGCCAATTATCAAACATGTATTAAGTGCCTGCCATTTGCCAATGACATTCTGAAGGTTGAGAATGCATGTGTCAGGTAATATGCTAAGCTATTGAGAATATATAAGGCAAAAATGAGACAACTCTGGATCCCAAGGAATTTACGATATATATTCAAAATGAATTCAAGCTAGTTTATGAGGGAGAGCACTGGCAACTGGGGGAGTCAGGAAAATTTTCACGTAGGTGATGCTTGAGGTGAGTTTTAAGGAGAAAGCATGGATTTCATGAGACAGAGGTGGGGAAGGAAAGCTTTCCTGGCATGGAAGACAGCCAGTGTAGACAAGAAAGAGAAAGTGATATGTGAGGAATGGTAAATAGGCTAGTTTGAGTGGAGGAGAAAAAGAGACTAGAGAGTGATTTCTTCATGTGAGTAACAAAATGGTGGACAAGACATTTTTCTCTGATCATTCCAACCTCTCTGTGTCAAAGATAAAGCAAATTCAGTTTTTTTTCCAAGGTCTAGGACACCCAGAATCCAAAAGAAGGTTAAAAAAACCCTCAAACCCAGGAACTGATTTTCACCAACCCCAACTCCATTCAGCACCCCTTCTCAACCTCCCCCACCTCCCCCAAGACTGCACTAGCAGACTCAAAGGACACACATACATATATCAAAACATACTCCTGTAGCCCATTTCTTCTTCCCTCTTTTCATAGTGTCACAAAGACCCAGGTTCCTATTCATGGAAGTTTGCTCAGGGTTCAACAGCTAGCTTGGCCACAGACAGCCCTTTAGGAGAAAAGGCCAGGGAGGGTAGGGGGTACAATCCAGAAGCATCAGTGTTCCAAAGCCCAGAACTCCCTATGCAGGTGTGGCAATTAAAATTGTCCAACCTATAATAAAAGAGACTGAGGCAGAGCTCTGTGCCAATGGTACTTTGTCAAAGGGTCCATGACCCCTTCTAATGAAGTGGACCTCAGATCTCCTTTGCAATCTAATATATCTCCTTCTCCCAGAACTTTGTTTTTATAAGGTTTGATACTAAATCTATTACCTAGATGCTCTAAAACAGCTATACAAAGTACAGAATTCCATTGGTTGACATATGATGCATAAGCTAAAATAAAAATGGTATATCAGCTGGGTCATGGGTTGGACAAAGCAAGGGGTATCTCCTCTGACTAAATCGTCATGAGATGGTCATTTGATCATGTTGGACAAGAGAGAGTGGTCTGGAGGTACGAAAATACTTTGGAGGACTTTCCACATAATTGAGTCACCTCCACCATACTGGGTTTGGTTACCTTGACAAGGGAAAATAAAAGTGGGGGGGGGCCTCTAGTTAGCTTCTTATGATTAAACAAGTGAACTTACAACCTGCAGTTCATGGCTCCAGGGACTAATATACAAAATTTATAATCACTACCCCTTTGAAACCATACCAAATTGATTAATACTGATTGGAATAGAATAGAGGTCCAAATGAATTATTTGTCACATGGGGAAAGCAGGCTCAGAAGAACTGTTGGTGCAGGGCCCAAGAACTAAGAACAGAGGCAATGGGATAAGCCTTCAGAAAAGGATTGTGTGAACTGGGGGGCTTTGCAGCATTCCACCAAAGCCTAATGGAAAGAGCCACAGCATCCAGATGGGGCCAGTTCTAACTACTCAAAGGTTAGTTGGAACAGAGACTTAGGTGGGTGAATTATGAATTGCCTGGTGTGGGAGGAGGCTGAGAGGTTTTGTGATCCAGCTCCCAAGGAAACCACCATAAGAGGGGAAGGAGTCAGGAAGTGAGCAATAAGAAAAATAAAGGAGGAAAAAGACTGAAAGTACCCAAGATTTCATGAAGAAGAAAACTCAAAGCCTTTGAACAGAAACAGATAAAACAATAGGAAGACTAATAATAGCAGGAGGAAATATGACTTCCAGCTCTTGTAAATGAGCTCATCTAAACAAATGCTTCAGGGGAGGGGGTCATGGAGGGAGAAATGACCCAGTGCTGGATGAGATAAAGGACTCTATGGAATTTGAGCAGGACATGGAACCACAACATGCTATTCCTGAATGGTTTAAAAGAGAAATGAAATTATGAGAGCAGAATTTCTGTTCTGCACAGAAAATAATGGACGGAATAGAAAAATTTGAATCTCACCAAAGAAAAAGAGAAAACAATAGGCTGGGAATAGAAATACACATTAGGGAAGGACAACCTAGAAGAAGAGAAGCAAAAAGCAATCACATTAAAAAAATATGCTCACTATGCAAGCAAAACATATTGAGCTCAAACTCCAAGACACATAGTGGTTAAATTGAACATTTCAATTCAGAAACAAGTGCTATAAGCCATCAGGAGAAAGACCTTCATATTCAAAGGAAAAGATATTTGAATAACAGAAGACTATTCTGTACCCACCAGGAAAAGGAGAAAGGAATGGAATGTCTTCCAAAGAGCAGTATAACTAAAGTTGCAGCACAGGGTGAGCTATTCTGCAAATCTCAGCTTAACGATAGAGGACAAAAGATGGGTGTTCAATAATCAAGAAAAAATTGAAACATTTTTAGAAAGAAAACCAGAACTGACTAGATTATTTGCCTCTATAACACCCCAAATGCAGGATTAAGTAAATGCTATAGACATGGACAACAATAGCAACAGAATGACAACAGAGAGACCTATCAGAGACTTCTTTACGAAGGTACACAAGAGACAGTGGTGAAGGCAGAAACCTGGTAGAGGTAACAGTGATGAGGGACACCAGGGACATTATAGACAGACCATGAGAGGTACATAAAAGGTGGGGAGGGAAACAGGGAGATAGGGAGGAGTGAGTGATGCTCTTGGGTTAAATAAAGGGTTAGCAATGAGGGGAATTTGACTTCTGTGGTCTCAGAAAGAGAAGAGCCTAGAGGAGAGTGGGTAAACAGGAGGAGGGAAAAATTGAAAAGGAAAGGGAAAGGAAAAAGACCTTACTTTGGAAGTGGGAGGGGGGTTCCACTGATGAATCTTCCTAAGAGTGAAGAGAGATGGTCAGCGAAGGGAGATGAGAATCATACACTGAATGAGAATTTGGTGCTTGAAAAGTACTTGTCTTGGGTGGGTGGTGGTGGAGTTGAAAGCCCTGTAGGCAAATGGTACCTGGAAGAGTGGAGGAACATGCACTTTGAGAGAAGATTTTTAGGCAAATGAGGGGAAAAAGTCAACAAGAGAGGAAATAGAATGGTGGTTGGCTGCATAATCAAAGATGTGGTAGAGGAGAGGCCCTGCTGTGGGGATGTTTGACACTGGTAATAATTGGCATTGAACTGGAAATGAGGCACAATGGAAAAGGAGAATCCATGGGGCAAGTCCTAAAAGGTAGTGGCAGAAAGCAACTGGAGATGAGAGCCTAGAATGAACATCTTGGAAGCTTTGATTTAATGAAAAATATAGAAAAAAGAGAACCCAGATGATCAGAGGGGTCATGACTCATGGGATCAGTGTCTAGAGAAAACAGGAGAAGCTGGATAATGAAGAGAATGAGGAATCTTTTTTGGAAAGGGGTACATAAAAGCTATTAAAAACAAAGGAATGGGGCAGCTAGGTGGTGCAGTGGATAAAGCACTGGCCCTGGATTCAGGAGGACCTGAGTTCAAATCCAGCCTCAGACACTTGACACTTACTAGCTGTGTGACCCTGGGCAAGTCACTTAAACCCTCATTGCCCTGAAAAACAAACAAACAAAAACAAAGGAACAGGGTTAGCTGAAGGGGAGGAGAAGAAATGGGAGTATCAGATGAGAAGTGACTAGGGGCAAAGGGAAGAGAGTCAGTGGGAAAAGGGCTACCTTAAAAAAAAAGATTAAAGAAAATGAAGAAGCATAATACTGTGTAGCAAAATAACTGCAAAGTATTCACAACCACATGAAAAAATGCTCCAAATTACTAACTATAAGGGAAATATAAATCAGGATCCCTATAGTTTTACCTCATACCTTACAAATTAGCAAAAATTACAAAAACATGGTATGGGTCAGTATTGGAAGGCTTGTGGAAAATTAGACACACATACATTGTTGGTGGAGATGTAAAATGGTACAGCCAATAAAGTGACTTAAATATTCATACCCTTTGAAGCAGAAACTCCCTTAGTGAGCTCCAAGGAAGCCCACTTATAAGAAAAGCATCCCCATATACTCCAATATATTTACAGCAACACTTTTTGCGATAGTTAAGAATTAGAAACTTTTTAGATGCCCATCATTTGGAAAATGGTTAAATAAATTATGGTACATGAATGTAATGGAATATTACTATGCTGTAAAAATGATGCCTATAATGAATACAGAGAACATGGAAAGATCTGTATGAACTGATGCAAAGTGAGCAAATCCAAGAAAATGATGTACACAATAACTACAACAATGTAAATGAAAAGAATAACTGCACACCAAAAAAAAAAAATCAAAAGTAAATATAACAAATGTATAAAGATCAAGGGGGCTCAAATGAAGAGATGTGAGAAGACATTTCCATTATACCCATTATACCCGTTCACTGAGGTGGGAGGTCCACAAATGTTTCACATTGCACACGTTTTCAGACTTTTTTCAATATATCGACCAGTTGTGCTAACTTTGTTCTCTTCTTTTTCCTCTCCAAAAGATACTATTTATCATCTGAGATGGTTCTCTGAGAAAAAGAGGGGGAGGGATACATGGAATGCTATGCTGATGTAAGAAACAGAAAATATCAATAAAATGTATTTTTAAAAAGACTGGAGATGTAGGATAGGTGCAGGTCTGTGAAAAGCTTTAAATACCAGAGGAGTTTATGTCTGATCCTGAGTAGGGGTGTGTGTGGGGGTTGGGGGTGGGGAATGATATGTATAGTTAGACCTGTACTTTAGAAAAATAGCTTTGGGTACCGTGAGAGGATGTAGAGCAGTGAAAAAGAGACTTGAGGCAGGGAGACCAATTAAAAAGCTATTTTGGTAGTCCAGGTGACAGGATGAAATCCTAAACTAAGTTGGTGGCCTTGTGAGTGGAAAGAAAGTGATATATATCTGTGTGTATGTATGTGTCTATGTGTATATGCATATATACACATAGAGATGACTATAGATATCTACATATCCATAGATATCTATATTTGTATCTAGAGATACAAATATCTATTGATATAGGTAGATAGGGATCTGTAGCTGTACATATCTATATATCTCTATCTCTATAACATTTTTAGAGATATCAGAAGAAAAGATAAGGCTTGGCAAATGATTGAATATGTGAGGTTAGTGAGAGCAAGGAGTTGAGAACTCAGAGCAAGGTTGTAAATTTAGGTGATTGGAAGGATAGTAGGCCCCTCAATAGTAATAAGGGTGTTTTAAAGAGGGAGGGGTGTTTGGGAGGTCAAGATAATGAACTCTATTTTGAATGTGTTGAGTTTGAGATTCCTTTTGGTCATCCAGTTGTAAAAGTCTAATAGGCACTTTGTGATGTGTGGCTGATGCTCAGAAAAGAGACTGGAACTGAAGTATGAGTATAATGATATCTAATGATACCTACCAAGTGAGAGAGCTTAGCGAAAAGGGCTTACGTCAGAGCCTATGGGGACACCTACAATTACAGTGTTATCAGGATTGATGATCCAGGAAAGGAAACTAAGAAGGAACAGTAAGAGAAGAATCACACAAGGCTAAGTATCATAATAATTCAGGAAGAAGAGAGTACCCAGGGAAAGAGGCTGGCCAAAAGTGTCAAATGCTGCAGATAAATTCAGAAGGAAGTAGATTGAAAAGAGATCTTTAGTGGATAGAGCACTGGCCCTGGATTCAGGAGGACCTGAGTTCAAATCCAGCCTCAGACACTTAACACTTACTAGCTGTGTGACCCTGGGCAAGTCTCTTAACCCCAATTGCCTCACCCCCCCCCCCCAAAAAAGAAAAGAGATCTTTAAATCTGTTCATTTAAAACACCATTGCTAACTTTGGAGGGACCAGCTTCAGTTGATTGATGAGGTTGGAAGCCAGATTGCAAAGTAAGGAAAGGAAGAAGTTCTGAATATTTATGACCTTTTCAAGGAGTTTAGCTGAGGGGGGGGGGCGGGGGGGCGGGGGTAGAGAATGAGAGAATGAGAATGTAACAATAGCTAGTAAGCTCTACTGAGCACTTTTTTAAATGAAAGAGATATTGGTGTGTTTGGTATATTTGGGGGCACAGCATGGAAAGAAATAGTAGATATGAAGTAGTTGAAGATTAGAAGGCATTCTCATGAAGAAGATGGGAGAAGATGGAGTCAAAGGTCCATCTAGGGAAGTTGCCCTTGGTGAGGAGAAGGGCTATCTCTCCACCAGATACTGTGGTCAAGGTGGAAATAGTAGAAGATACTGTTGAGTTATTGTGAGACCAGGAAGGGAGAAATTTTCTCATTAAAGTATGAGGCGAAGCCCTCATCTTGAAAGGGTGAGGGCAGGGGGTTAATGGAAGGCTTGAAAAAAGACAAGAAGTTAGAGAATCAGTTACTCAAAAGGATTGTCAAAAACTATGGTGCTTGTAATTCTGTTGGCATTGCCTTTAAGAATCCAAAGCCAGTGCCACATCATGAGTCATTACAATAGACCTTTAGTGGAGGGGAATCGCCGTGGGGAAATAATGGGTTCTAATGGAGATGGCATGAATGGAAAGTCATGACTGAATTTGAATTCCTTAAAGACTAAATAAAATTCTGTAACTACGTCTTTCCAAACCATGCTGGCAACATTTTGACCATCATCCTCATTTCTCTCCCTATCCTTAGAGACTGTCCAATAGTACATATCAGGATAGGTGAATCTTCTTATTTTGCTGGAAACCATGGCACCGCTCACATACTTCCCAATATCACTTTTCTACCTTCCCTTGATATGTGTCTTCCCCCATTAGAATGTAAGCTCCTTGAAGGAAGGGTCTATTTCCTTGCTTTTTGTAGGGTAGCTAGGTAGCGCCATAGTGCATGGGATGCTGGGTCTTTAGTCAGGAAAACACATCCTACTGAGTTCAAATCTGGCTTCAGATACTTACTAGCTGTGTGACCCTGGGCAAGTGACTTGACCCTGTTTGCTTCAGTTGCCTCATCTACAAAATGAGCTGGAGAAGGAAATAGCAAAGCACTGCATTATCTCTGCCAACAAAATCCCAAATGGTGTCATGAAGAGTCAGACAAAACTGAACAACAGCTTGTATACTTAGCACAAGGCCTAGCATATAATACATATTTAGTAAATGCTTATTCATTTATTCTGTGGTGAAGACCACCTTCATAGTCAATGGCTTTCTTGTTCATCTGACCAGGTGATATCCCACGACTAGCTGGACATGGGTGCCACTAAATGGTCATAGCCTCAGGATCATCTGTCCAGGTCACATGGGTTTAAGGACTTATCTGTGTGGAGTTGCATCTTTCCCCTCACCCTTACTCCCAACTGGAATGTCATCTCTTTGAAAATAAGACTGTTAGGTTATTTTTATTTTATTTTTGCATTCCTAGCAACTGAAGGAGTCAGCATTGTGTAGTAGAAAAAGGGTCTTGAAGTCAGAAAGTGCTGGGACAAGTCTTGGATCTTATACACATTGACTTTGTGGCCCTGAGTAAGTCACCTAATTATTCATTGTCTTCAGGCAAAGCTCTAAAACAGCCAGCTGTTGAACAGTTACCATCTGGAGGTATTTTTTGTTTTTCAGAATTTCCTGCACCAGTAAAATAATAGGTCTATACCAAAACATCTCTAGCTTCTCACATGCTACTATTTATATAAAGATGGGTGATAGAGTCTAGATCTGGATTCCATGGATATAGGGAATTCTAGGATGAAGAAAGCACTTCTATCAATATAGGCTACATCTTATAGTCTTAGTTGCTTACAACACTTAGAGGCTAGTGACTGGCCCAGGGTCACACAGCTAGTATGTGTAGGAGAGGACTTAGATTCAGGTACTCCTGGCTTTAAGGGCAGCTTTCTATCCACTCCACCATGCTACTGAATACATACACACACACACACACACAGTATTTGCTTAACATTAGCATTTACTTAAATACTTTTTTCTGGCTTCCTCAAGAATATCCCTAAAAGTTGTAGAGATAGTTTGAATATTTCTTTTAGAGTAGCAATTATTTCAATCTTTGAATTTGTATCCTCAGTGCCAAACACCATTCTGGTTACATGGAAAGCACTGAATAAATGTTTGTTGAATTTAGTGTATCTCTCTACCACCACCACCCCAATACATTTCCTAGTACTGTCCACTATGAAATGAAATTTCATTGGAAAAAGTGTTGAGTTGCCCAGGCAAGGAAGAGTTTGGTAGGGACAGGGGACAATCCACATGGGACTAAAGTACCCAGAATAAACAGCTTCATTACTCTATGTAGATAGCTGTCATTACAATCATTCCACTTTCATTCTGCTGTTTTTAGTTCATGATGTACAGACCCAAACACACCCTTACTTGTGTGTTTTTTGCCTGCTCTCTCTCTCTTTTTTTGGGGGGGGGCAGGGCAATGAGGGTTAAGTGACTTGCCCAGGGTCACACAGCTAGTAAGTGTCAAGTGTCGGAGGCCGGATTTGAACTCAGGCCCTCCTGAATCCAGGGCCGGTGCTTCATAAACTGCGCCACCTAGCTGGCCCCTTGCCTGCTCTCTCTCTCTCTTTTTTTTTTTTTTTTTAAGTGAGGCAATTGGGGTTAAGTGACTTGCCCTGGGTCACACAGCTAGTAAGTGTTAAGAGTCTAAGGCTGAATTTGAACTCAGGTACTCCTGACTACAGGGCCGGTGCTCTATCCACTGCGCCACCTAGCTGCCCCTTGCCTGCTCTCTTAACGAGATCCACATTCTTTTTCTCAAAAAGGAGAGTCCACCAATTGTCATCGAGTTCTCTTGGTCAAGATAAATGCATTTATAGATGACTTTCATTTGTGTGACAGATTTACTCACAAGGAACCTGAGTAAAGGTTCCTTATTAATTCGTTGTTGACTGAGTTATCAAGGCAGAGGATAAAGACTTTGTTTTGCATCAGAGATTTTCCTTAATGGCTATAAACTCGACTTTCCTGGGAACCTGGTTGACTCACTATATTAAGGATGCTTGCGTCAAAAACAGTGTGTACCCCCTTTGAACTATATAACTTCGGCATTTGCCTTTAAAAGAATCAGACAGGGAGATGTTACCTAAGAGACTCATGGAGGAAAAGCATTTTTAACAGACTCATTTCTTTGGAGAAGAAGCCCATTCCCCCTTAGGGATCCACATAACCTGAAGAGAAAGAGTAATCCCTTGGCCACCAGCAGTGGCAGGAGAAGATTGAAATCCCAAAATGGAGCATCTGGGAGAGAAGAGATGTTCTGATCAATGCCAAATTCATGGACCAAGCCTCCTGGGGCTATGTGGTTTCCGCCAGACCACAAATAATGTGTAGGCTTCTTTCTCAGGGCACTGAACCCAATGAACTATAGCCTTCTCTTCCCTTATGAGTATCCTTTAAAGGCTGAGTCCATGGTGTAAAAGCTGGACCACAAATCAATCATTCACTCAACTTGAAATGATGTCACCGGGCCAGTGAATACCCAGGGCAGAGAGAGCTTGTGCTTCATCAGGGAGGCATCTTCAGGGCAAAGCAGAGTTCTCCTTCTTTAACCTTGTTAACCTGATTAAAGAGGGAAGTTAAAATTGACCAGAATCCTCTGGGCCCTCCCTCTCCATTGGTTAAACTGAATTGATATGCACCCAATGAGACTCAAAACATGACGAAAATGAAAAGAAATTCCTCTATCTCAGGAATTCAATCATCAACTCAGGGGCATTAAAGTAAGTGCTAGGTACTATTTTATATGAGATTCTTGTTCTAGAAACAGCAGGGGCTCAGTTAACTTACTATCAACATTTTGTTAAATCAAGCCCTACTCGGGGGGAAATTTCTGTTCTAAACAATCCATTAGCTAGATACCAACTCCCCTCACTTTTAGGCACATTGAGTGAAAAGTAATAAAACAAAGTTTTATTGAAAGGAAAGAAAACCTGGATGTTAACTATCACACATCAGGAAATGCACAAGGAATATTTGTCAGTCTTAGAGAAGGATTGATGCATATAAAGGCATACTATATACTTCTCAAGGGCAACTAAGTGGCACAGTAGATAGAGTGCTGGACCTAAAGTCAAGGAGACTCATCTTTTTGAGTTCAAATCCAGGCTTAAATACTTACCAGCTGTGTGACCTTGGGCAAATCACTTAACCCTATTTACCTCAGTTTCCTCATCTGTAAAATGAGCTAGAGAAGGAAATGGCAAACCACTCCAGCATCTTTGCCAGAAATACCCAAATGAGGTCACAAAGAGTTGAAGACAACTGAAAAGGACTGAATAACCACAAAAAATATTTCTCAACCTTGAGCAGAAGAAGGAGGACCATCACCATCCCCTGTACTCTTTTCTATGGACTGGAATCCCATCTGACAGAGTTGCTCCATCATTGATCAGGTCTCTAGGCCTAGATCTCTCCGGAGATCACTGCTAAATCCACATCTGATTTCCCCCATCTACATCTATCGCTAAGTCCAGAGAAATCTTAGCAGTGTCTTAAGATGTCAGTTCATAAACATTTATTAAGTACCTACTATGTTCCAGATACCGTGCTAAACACTAGGAATAAAAAAAAAAGATAAAACACAATCCTTTCCCTCAAGAAGCTTACGTCTAATGGGAGGGGAGGGGAAAGGGGAATAACATGCAAATAACTATATACCTACAAGACAGATGAAGGATAAATTGGAAATAATCAACAGGGGCATGGTGCTAGAATGAAAGGGAATTGTGAAAGACTTCTGTAGGTCTTTACACGGCTGCTTAGTATTATAGGAAGCTTGCAAGCTCATTCGTAGCTACTGGTTACCTCATCCAGCTGAGTTTCTTTTCTGGGGTCTCTTTTCTTGTGCTAAAAGTAAGACACTTCTACCGAGTTTATCCCATCTGCATATTGCTCTATTACAATTAATTTTTGCCATGTGTGTGAAGCAACCAAGAATATGGTCCTTTGACTCTCCATGTGCTGGATGTCATTAAACCAAGGGTGGTCAGGAACCAAGAGATTAGTAAGACTGAGGAATTAGCAATGAACTTTTTCGTTAGAATTATCCATCATTTTATCAGGGCAGTTGGGTACTCCCTCCACTGGCACAAATCAGAAATGCTTTTCAATTATTTGCAGTGGCTAAGATTTCCATCTCTCTATGTCAGAGCTTTTGTTATTGGACTTCTCCAAATTTAGTTGTCGATGGGGGAGCGCCTTAGATGACAAATGCAGCATCACTTCTCAAGCCGTTCAAGTCCTTCCAGCTTGGTGGTACCTGCCAGAGCTGTTCTCTTTTGGTATGACCCTTGGCAACTCAGGGTCACCTCCATGCCACCTTAGTAGGATTGTGATAATGTCTGGCAGGAAACCACTGACATCATCCAGACTTATTACTTATCATGGCCATGTTCTTTCCCTTGAGTGTGAAATTCAATCCAAAACTATAGCTAAAATTAACTTCCAGTCGATTCCTTTAGTTTTCTTGTGCCAGCACCGTGGATAAAAAAATCAAAAGAGAGAATTCTTTCCCTTGAAGGGCTTACATTCTGTGGGGGAATACAGTGTACTAACAGTTGAGTAAATAAAGGATATATAAAAAAAATAAAGTGATTTTGGAAAGCGGCACTGCCTGCTGTGAGAATTGTAGAGATTTCTTGAAGGTGCTTGAGCTGAGCATAGAAGGGAGCAAAGAATTCTGAGAGACAGAGATGAGGAGGGAAAGCATTTCAGGTATAATTGAAGTTTGGCGCAAAGTGGGAAGAGTACTAGAATTGGATCCAGAAGCTCTGGGTTCAAATCCTGGTTTGGCTACCTACGTGACCCTTGGTCAAATCTTCTTACCTCTCTTGGCTCCAGTTTTTTGTTAATAATTTTTTACTCATTGGTAAAAGGAGATTAGACTAGATGCCTGCAAAGGTGCCTCCTGGCTCTAAATCTAGGACCCTTTTGTTCTAGACTAGTCTGGTTGGAATGCAGAGTATATTAGGGGTATTAATGAATAATCCACTTGGACTGTTAGAGAGGAGGGAGGATTTTATCCTAGGAGTAATAGGGAGCTACCGAAGCTCCTTTGGTTAAGGAGTAACCTGGTCAGACTAGATGCCAAAGTAAAGCCTAGATGAACATGAAGAGTCCAGTAACTAGGAATTCTAAGAATTGGGAGATCCATCATCAGTCAGAACAAGGGGCATATCCAAGATGGAAGGAAAGAAAGGCATATTTATTAAGCACCTACTGTGTGTCAATCCCTGTACTAAAGCACTTCTCAGATAACTTATTTCATCCTCACAACAACCCTGAAAGGTAGATGCTATTCTCATTTTGCAGATGAGAAAACAGAGGTGGACAAAGATAAAGTGACTTTCCCAGGGTCATACAGCTAATGAGTGTCTGGATTCTAACTGAGGTCTTCCTGACTCCAGGCCCAGCTCTGTGCACTATGGTGCCACCTAGTGGCCTTCCTAACCAGGGAGGGAAGTTTGGAGTCGATGGTCAGATGGTCCAAGTACCAAATCATTAGGAAAACTCAGTTCAGGGTGATGAACTTATGTGGAGTGATTGGAATGTGGAAGGAGTTTTCTGACATCTTCATAGGACCTGTGAATTCCACTTTTCCTGAACCTCATGGAAGGACCTCCTGGCCAACCCCAGAAATCCAACTGGGGAGACAGGTGCTCCAGAAAGTTAGGTAATGAGCACAAGGTCATGTAACTAGACCAAGGATGTTTGTTACAGCTGGTTGTACAGGGTGTCCCAAAATCTCAGTTCCCTCTTAAACTATTAAGCTATTGAAGTTAAAACAACTACTCTAAGACCACCTTGTACATGTATAGATCTCTGAATCCTTTTTTTTCTTTTTTTTTTTTTTAGTGAGGCAATTGGGGTTAAGTGACTTGCCCAGGGTCACACAGCTAGTAAGCGTTAAGTGTCTAAGGCTGGATTTGAACTCAGGTACTCCTGACTCCGGGGCCGGTGCTCTATCCACTGCGCCACCTAGCTGCCCCGCGCCACCTAGCTGCCCCTGAATCCTTTTTTGAATTCAATCTATTGAGCATTTTAGAACAAGACATCAAACCTTTAATTGCCTATAATTCATGGTATAACCACTATACCTTGGGAATCAGTTTTAAAATAAATCTCATCTTGCAATCCTGAGTTTCACCTGTCATCTGAAGCCATGAGCAGGGCTTGCTTAGTTTTCTGCTATTCCTAGGAGGGCTTGGTTTATGTGCTGAGATGCAGTGAAGTGTGATATATTATTAGACAAGGAATAGCAACTGCTTTCCTTGTGTCTCCAATGATAGAATTGAAAATAAGTCTATTATTTTCTGTTTCTATTTTGCTAAGTGCCCCTATAGATTATACTGTGAGGCTGAAAAGCCAAATGCTGTCAGCCTCTTTTAATATAGCTCTCATCCACTGAGAAAAACTCAATTCACTAAAATTTAGGTGTATGGTTTTGTTTCCAACAACCCATTACTGGAGAAGTAGAAAAATCCCCAGGTCTCTCTGAAAGAACATAAAAGTATGCTTAGTCTTAATCAGAAATGGTGTCATCACTGGGTAGGGAGATATTATATTTTACTTTCTACTATTAGTTATCTGAATCAACATCCCTAACATGGAAATTCATCTTTGTCATTTGGGAGAATGAAATTTAGACGTTCAAAGATAAATTCAGATGCCTTCTTGCCTCACCACTCCTCCTGTGAATTCATCATACACCTACATGATACCAGTGAGCCATCCTGAGCTCAACCTTTTTCTCCCTTCCTCTTTTTTTTTTTTTTTTTTTTTTTTGGCGGGGCAATGGGGGTTAAGTGACTTGCCCAGGGTCACATAGCTAGTAAGTGTCAAGTGTCTGAGGCCGGATTTGAACTCAAGTACTCCTGAATCCAGGGCCCGTGCTTTATCCATTGTACCACCTAGCTGCCCTTTCCCCTTCCTCTTTTTTTTTTTTTTTTTTGGTGAGGCAATTGGGGTTAAGTGACTTGCCCAGGGTTACACAGCTAGTAAGTGTTAAGTGTCTGAGGCCGGATTTGAACTCAGGTACTCCTGACTCCAGGGCCGGTGCTCTATCCACTGCTCCACCTAGCTGCACCCCCCTTCCTCTTTTGAAAGATCTTTTCATTTTACATAATTGCACATGCACAACCTGTATTTGATTGCTTACCATCTTAGAAAGGGGGGAGGGGAAGGATGGAGAGAGGGATGGAATGTGAAACCAAAACTTTAAATAAAACATGTTTTAAGAATTGGGAAAAAATAAAGAGGACCTTTTCATGTGACTTGAATCCTCATTACAGAACTCTCCTCCCTCCCTTTCTTCTCTTACTTTGCTGTGTTTTCTGATGGATCTCAGCTTCTGTGTAGAGTCACCTACTTAAGATGTATAGTAAGTACAGGCAGAGAGCCTGTAAATCAATAGGCATAACCACAAAGACAACTTAATTTTTGATCATGGGTAATAGAACTTAATTTTTCATCATATGTAGTAGTAAGCATATCAAATCCAATTCAATCCAGACATCTTAAATCATTTCGAGTGCTATAAATCTGCTAAATAATTAAATGCATTGTGTAGTCAAGGGATGCAGCATATGGCTCACCCATAGGTTCCCTTCATATAATGATTTTCAACAGGAAGCATCTAGTAATTTCCCAGCACATGTGCTTTTGTATTTGCATTCTAGTGGTAGAGATGCAACAATTGCAGGCTACCCCATTTCCAGCAAAAATACAGTATCACTAAAATCAGTTCCTAGCATAGTTTGTGGTAGAAACTTTAATTATTACTAGATTGAGACAGTAATTGAAGGGTTCATTCCTCCCCCCGCCAGGCTTAATCATGCCCGAGGCACCTTTTAATATTTATAAAATCTCATATAGACTATAAATTCTTATGGTATAAGAAGGAAGGTATATAAAATGTTTCTGTAAATTAGCACATATTACCTTTAAACATTTTTGAATAAGATATACAAGTCTTAGAGTTGCTGGAGCGCAGAAACTTTATCATAACCTATTTTTAAGGATAAACCTGAGTGTGAAATTTTGTCTCCTCATACATTTCAATAGCCTCAACAAAGAAGTCATTCCCCATTGGTTGAGCTGTGGACCTGCTATCTTTTGTTCTCTTTAATGCACTCAGTAAGTGATCAATAGATCAATACATCAATAATGATGATGACAAATGATTTGTTTATCAGGGAAGCTATGGGCAAGGCAGACCCATCAAATGATTATTAAGAAAACCCAGCCATTAATTGAAATCAATGCTCATGTTGAATCATCCTGAGAATCAGTGGAGAGTAGATTTTGCTAGATACTGACCACTTGTAAGAATTGGTCTTAAGCTCGTTGATTTTAGAAAAACTTGGATAGACTTGCACAAAATAATGAAGAGCAAAAGGGATAGAACCAAGAGAACACTGTATATAGTAACAATAATATTGTTTTAAAAACAACATTGAGCAGCTAAGTCATTTTGACTATTATAAATACCCAAATTAACTACAAAGGACCTATGACGGAAGGAGTTATCTGCATCCAGAGAAAGAACTGATAAATAGAAGTATGTATAGAATTTTTACATAAATATGCATATTTGTGTCAAATGGTAGCCATTTTGGGGGGGAGGGTTTGAGGGAAGGTGAAAAAAGAAATTTACATGATAACTTTATTATATATTTAAAAGAAATAGCAAGTCATACTTAGTAGATTTATAATTTCATATGCAATCATCTTTTTTTATTCTACTACATTATAGAAATGCTTGTTTTATTTCATATACTAATTTTTTAAAAGGGGCATCCTGACGGTTGGTTCTAGGCAGTTATTCCAAGAGTGTATTCCATTCCTTCTTTCTCCTTCCACCCCAAAACATATAAAATTCAAGGATGTAAAGATGTTCATCGATATATAAGGAGGGGAAAGAGTTTTGAACTTGGAATCACAGTATGTGAATTCAAATCCTGACTTGGACATGTATCTCATGACTGGAGAAGGAAATAGCAAACCACTCCAGTATCTTTGCCAAGAAAACCCCGTGGAAAACATTGTCATGATATGGTCCATGGGGTCACAAAGAGTCGGGTGTGACTGGACGACTGAGCAACAACACCTTCATGACCGTGGGCAAATCTCTAACTTCTCTGCGCCTCAAGTTCCTCATTTGTGAAATAAGGAAGTTTGATTATAGATCAATAAACATTAAGTACCAATTATTATGTATTAGGAAGCATGGTGGATAGAGGTTTGACCTCAGAGCCATGAAGACCTGGGTTCAAGTCATACTTCTAACACATCCTGACCGAGTGATCTTGGGAAGCTTAACTACTTAACTTCTCAACAAAATCCTCTAAGGAGAAATTTTGCTGAAGATCTCCTAACTTGCACTGGAAGAGGGAGTTCCTATATCTAGGAATTCTTTATACCAGTGAAATCACAGGTATGGTCTCTATCCCTTATACTTCTGTGTGCTCTACTGTCCCTTCTAGTTCCAAACCTATGATTCTGTAAACTAGTGGGGAACCCAAAATGAAACATAATTAAATAAAACCGAGCAAAAGGTACACAAACAGGAGTGTTAAGCTAGTGCATAGCTCAGGAAGAGGGCAAGTAGAAAGGCTGGATTCAGTGATTCTTAGGATCTGGTGTCATGCACTGGGCTGGTCAGAAAGACAGTGAGATTAGAACCCAGGAGCAGCTGTGTCAGAGACAAGGAGGTAATGAAAGAAGGGGAAAGATGTGAGCTATCCAAAGGGTATGGGAAGAGGGAGGTGACACCTGTTAGCTGGCTTGTGAATATTAAAGCTACTAGTTAAAACTCTAGGTGTGGAGGGGGCAGCTAGGTGGTGCAGTGGATAAAGCACTAACCCTGGATTCAGGACCTGAGTTCAAATCTGACCTCAGACACTTACTAGCTGTTTGACCCTGGGCAAGTCACTTAACCCTCATTGCCCTGCAAAAAAACAAAAACAAAAAAATCCCTTTAGGTGTCAAGTAAGAATTTGCTGATTATCTGGTTCCGCTGAAATCCTATGACTTAGAACCATAAGGAGGAGTCTTTAAATTTACCAAGGTTTCCTTAGGGGTTGGTAGTAGATAGTGGTAATTGTTGTTGTTTAGTTGTTTTCAGTTGTGTCCAACTCTTCCTGACTCCATTTGGAATTTTCTTGGCAAAGATACTGGATTGGTTTGCCATTTTCTTCTCCAGCTCGTTTGACAGACAAAGAAACTGAGACAAACAGGGTGAAGTGACTTGCCCAGGGTCACACAGATAATGAGTGTCTGAAGCCAGGTTTGAGCTCAGTAAGTTGTTTTCTCACTCTAGGCCCAGCACTCTATCCACTGCATCACCCAGCTGTCCCATTGGTGTGACACTGCAGTATCTGGTGCATAATAAGTCCTTAATAAATCCTTTTTTATTCATCCATCCATCCCTTTGTATTTGGATTGTTTTATTTAGTATACAAACAAGATAATATATGGGAAATTGAAGTTGGTCTTAGAGGAAAGTTAATAAGGTGAAGGAGAACAGGAAAAAGCTTCTGGCAGAAGGTGGGAGAGAATTAAAAGATGCCAGGGAAGCCATAGATGAGGGGAGAGAGTGGTCTAGTGTAGACTTAGGGGATAGCCAGTGAAGGAAGGGACTTGGACTCTGGATATGGAGTGCTGTGTGCAAGGAAGAACAAGAAGACTGGCATTACTGGATCAAAGAGTACGTGGAAGGGGGTAATAGTAAGAAGACTGTAGGGAGATGTCCTCCATGCACTACTTGCCAAGATAACTTGATATCCAAGGTCTTGTCTCCTGCCGAAAGTCATAGGCTCATAGATTTGGGCCACTTGGTCTAATCTCTTTATTTTGCAGATGATAAAGGGGACACACAGAGAGAGGTTAAATGACTTGCTGGGGTTACACAGCTAGTAAACATCTGAGGCAGGATTTGAACTCAATATTTCTAGACTTCATGCTCAGCATTCTAACCCCCGTACCATCAGGTGTCTCTGCTTGGAGCTCAGAAATAGTTTGTGGTGGGGGATTCTAAAATACTGGCTTTGATTTTTTCCTCCATGTGCAGTGACAGAAATTCTGTACCACATTTTGTCATTCCCCCTTTTGGGGGATGGGGAGTAGGAAAATGTTTGCTTTTCTCGAGTTCTTCAGGCTCTCTCCTGTTCTTTATGATCTTCCAAATATCAGTTACAGCTCAGCAATCACTGTTTCTTCTAATCTTCAAGTATGTAGTACCCAAGCCAAGTAAGTAAAGTTATCACAGGCAGCCCAGAGCAACTCCTTACTTATCTTAGATGTGATCCACCTGTTAGCCGCTATTGTGTCCTGCCCTGTCCCCTACAAAGATTTATCCTTGATACAAAATGAACCAATACAAACAAAAGTAGAAGGGACATAGGGATGGACTACTTCTTCCTTCTCTCTTTTGTCCATTATCACTATCCCATCTACCCCAAGCAGTGGTCCTATCCTTTCTAGGATCCTCATTTCTCCAGACACCCTAAGCATTAGCATTCCTGACGCTTTATTCTTTTTTTTTTTTTTTAAGTGAGGCAATTGGGGTTAAGTGACTTGCCCAAGGTCACACAGCTAGTAAGTGTTAAGTGTCTGAGGCCGAATTTGAACTCAGGTACTCCTGACTCCAGGGTCGGTGCTCTATCCACTGCGCCACCTAGCTGCCCCTGACGCTTTATTCTTAAAGGACCATGCCACTCATTTGTATTTATTGTTGTTTTTGTTACATGCCTTTGTTTTCATCTTCTGAACATATATTTTTCTTTAAAAAGTCTAAATTGGTTGAGGGGTTTCCTCTCCACTGACATCTGTCTTTTCACACAGTTCTACTTTTTCTTCCATGTCCAAGTTTTTTGTGTGTGTATATGTGTGTATGTATGTGTTTAGAATTTTATTCTTGAGAGTTTTCCATCCTCCTTCTGCTGACTTCCCCTTGAGGTGAAACAGTGTTACAAAGAACAATTAGTTCTTCATCAAAATAGTGTTATTAATGGATGATACATTCCTGGGGGTCCAAATTCACCTGGTAAAAAATGCAATCGGTCTTGAAAGAGTGTTGGACTTAGATTCAGGAGTCTGGGATAGGAATTTTGACTCTGACAGTTACCATCCCTGTGCTTTCTGGACCTGAGCTGCCTAATGTGAAAATTGGGAATAACTACACTTGTACCCTGTACTTCACAGGATTGAGAAGAACAAAGTGCAATTTAAAAATCTTGTAGCAAGGGGCAGCTAGGTGGCGCAGTGAATAAAGCACTGGCCCTGGATTCAGGAGCACCTGAGTTCAAATCTGGCCTCAGACACTTGAAACTTACTAGCTGTGTGACCCTGGGCAAGTCACTTAACCCCAATTGCCTCACCAAAAAAAAAAAAAAAAATCTTGCAGCACCACTTACATGAGTTGGGATTTGTTGTCCTTCTCAGTGTTGTTGTTATAGCCTTGCTTCTCTCTATTCACCCCCACCCCCACCTCTCAAAAGTCCCTTACCTCCTCAGTTCTTCTCCTGCCTCTCGGCTCTTTTATTTTCATCTACTCCTCAACCTCTGAATGCTCACCAACCCCTGGCGAGGAAGAAGCACTGATTCCTAGTGCCTGTGTGTGTGTTCTTTCTTCCCTATTCATTCCCTTGGGCTACTGAAAAATCTCTCAGGCTGGAAACTGTGAGGAAGAGGTAGGCTCAAGCTGCAGGATGGTTTTTTTTTTTTTTTTTTTTTTTTGTTTTTTTTTTTTAGGAAGGCAATTGGGGTTAAGTGACTTGCCCAGGGTCACACAGCTTGTTAAGTGTCTGAGGCTGGATTCAAACTCAGGTCCTCCCGACTCCAGGGCCGGTGCTCTATCTACTGCGCCACCTAGCTGCCCAATGCGGGATGTTTTTTGACCCAGAGTTTTCTCTATGATAGCTCAGATTGTCCTAGTACTTGTTGTCTGATTGGCCATGCCCTCCTGTTCACCATAGGAGGATAGAGGAGTTTTCCTTAGCAGTTATTCACTAATAACTACCAACCAAAAATATATAACAGCCAGGAAATGGAAAGTAGCCTCTACATCCTTATTTAAATGCCCATATTTATGGTAGATGCAATACTCTTGTGTATGCATTAATTGCCACGGGTTCTTTTTCCTAATATCCCCTGGTTAGACAACATACATGGTAAATTTAAATGATTTCCTATACTAAGCATGACACTTACCTTCATTAAAATTTAGCTGCTGTCCTATTTTCCAGTCCTGTTTGATTAGATCCTTCTGGAATTTCTTGCAATTCTCTGTAGTTTTTGCTAGCCTACATAATTTCATGTCGTCAGCTAATTCAATGAGCTAACTACTTATTAAAAATACGACTCACCAATTCCTGAGACACCCCATTAACTTCTTATATTGGACGTTTGTTTGTACTCATTTATTTCCTCTGAACCAATTTTGAAACCACAAGAGAACTTGATATCACATTCCATCATTAGCAATAATCACCATGTTTAGCCTTTTGGATGTTCAAAGCTCTTTAGAATCATTAGGTTCTGTATCTTTGTAGTACCCCCACAGATAGGGCAGCTGGATAATCCCCATTCTCCAAACCAGAAAGTGGAGATTTGAGGAAGATCACAACACAAGCTAATCATTTGGCCAGTGAACTTTGATTACATGTCTGCATTGTGCAGGACGGAACTAGGGACCATGGAAAGAACAACAAAAAAAGTCCACTGTAACAGATAAGAAAGGTGTCACAAAAGAATCACAAATTAAAACTCCATAAAACAATGGACTCTTTTGTATGATTGTGCATTCTCACTCAGAATGGGGAAGGTCTATAATCTAAACTGAGGTGTAAGCATAAGGAGCAGGAGCAAAACAAAAAATGGTTGCTAGTAGGGGGTCAGGAAGACTCATCTTTTTGAGTTCAAATCTGACCTCAGATACTTTCTAGCTGTGTGAACCTGGACAAGTCACTTAACCCTCTTTTCCTCAATTTCCTCATCTGTAAAATGAGCTAGAGGGGCAGCTAGGTGGCACAGTGGATAAAGCACTGGCCCTGGATTCAGGAGGACCTGAGTTCAAATCTGTCCTCAGATACTTAACACTTACTAGCTGTGTGACCCTGGGCAAGTCACTTAACCCCAATTGCCTCACCAAAAATAAAATAAAATAAAATGAGCTAGAGAAGGAATTGAAAAACCATGTAAATCTCTTTGCCAAGAAAACTCCAAAATGGGGTCATGAAGAATTGGATACAACTGAAGCTACTGAGCAACAACAAATTGATTTCATACCATAAGAGGCTCAATTGAAGGAACTGGGGAAGGATACTTGGCCTGAATTACAGAAGCCTGGGGAAGAGAGGAGAGCAGGACATACTAACAGTCTTCAAGTAATGTAATGGTAGATTGTGGAAGAGGGATTGCACTGGTATGATTTGTTCCCAATGGGCAAAATCAGGAGCAGCTTCAAAGATGCAAATTTAGACCTGATATAAGGGGAAAAATACTTCCTAACATTTAGAGCTGTCCTAATGTAGAATGAACTGTTTTGTGAAGTCTTCAATCAACAGCTAGGTGAACACAAGGCAGGTAAATTATAGTGTCAATATTTTTTGTACATAGGATAGAAAAGATGGTCATCTAGATTCTTTCCAAAGCTGAAATTCAGGGATTCAGTAATAATATGCTATTATGGAAGTTGTTTTTTTTTCTTCCCAGTATTAGGTGAGTCAACCTTTGTGTGGATTTATTTATTTAACTCTAATAATATGGTATTAACTTTTCAGTTAAGTTGAGCTCACTATCAACAATGCAGGGTTTCAGTGATTAAGTTCATAAATTATACATTAAATTCAGTAAATTTTTGTCTACCGACCCCCAACCTGAGCTCACAAGTTGGGGCAGCTAGGTGCAAAATATCATGAGCTACCAATACCATCCAGGCTTTGTGTCTTCATATCTAGATGAGTGAGGCAATCTCCTTATTTGTTTTTCTTTATCTGGATCCCCCAACTTTAATCTATAAAACATACTGTTGCTAGAGTTTCTGGTTGAACCTCATTTTCATTATGTCAGACTCCAGATAAGGAAATGATAGTGACTCCACAGAGAGATCAAGATTAGACCTATAATTTCATTGGTGTGAGGAGCTATCAGGTGAGGAAACTCCCTCTTTCAATGCACAGCAGCACCTTCTCATCAAATTATTCTTATAAGAGTTGCCTAAAGCTCTAAGTTAGGTGACTTGCCCAGGATCACAGAGTCAACAAATGTCACAGGCAGAACTTCAGCCCAGTTCATGTGGTTTCCAGACCAGCTCTCTCTATACAATACTTACAGTGCCTCCCAGCATATTCTAGTGACTCTATATTGCTTTTTATATTGAACTTGAAATGTTATAATTGTTCCCAATTTCCATCTGAATCAAAGAACCTAAGAAAATAAAGAGGCCTCAGAACCATCCAATATGCTCCGCAACTGAACAGGAATCCTGTCTATAACATGCCTAAAAATTGGGGACCCATTCTCTACTTAGGGACCTTCTGAGGCAGTCCTTCCACTCTAAGGATACTTCCATTGTTAAGAAGTTTTTTTGTTGTATTAGGCCTTAATTTGTCTCTTTGTAATTTCTACCCATTTCTCCTAGTTCTGCTCCCTGGGGATAAGCAAAACGCATATCATCTGTCTTTCACAAGACAGACCTCCAAATATTTGAAGACAGCTATCATATCTTCTCTAGGTCTTCTCTTTTCCAGGATACACATCCTCAGTTTCTTCAGTCAATCCTTATATGATATGTTCTCTGATCCTCTCACAATTCTAACTACCAATTTTTGTAAACATTCTAGGATATGGTGCCCAAACTGAACGTGGTACTCCAACTGTGGTCTAAGTCAGAATACATTGTGTCCTTCATTCTAAGCACATTGCTTCTTATAATGAAGCCTAGGACAGCAGTAAGGGAAGTAGGAATTGGGGATATTTTGCCCGAAAAAGAAAATTGGTACAGGTTGGAGTGGCAACGTGAGATTTCTCCTCAATATTTAAAGGACTACAATGTGGAACTATTTAAGATAGTAAAGATATTTAAAGAACTATAATGTGGAATTATAATGTGTTCTCCTTGGCCCTAGAATCCAGGACTTAAAACAAAGTATGGAATATGCAGAGAGATACATTTAGGTTTGATGAACAAAATTAATCCTAATAATTGATACCTTCTGAAGTCCCTTTCCATTGAATATTGACTCTGTAATTGTTTTTTTTTTTTCTGGCTGCTGTGTCATATGGTTGAATCATCTTGAGCAAAATGTCCACTAAATCCTAGATCTTTTTCAAAAGAATTATTCTGGAGCCATGCCTCCCCTCCCCTAGCCTGCCTTTGTGAAGCTGATCCAGGGAACTTAAATGTAAAACACAGAGACTCAGGAGATTTGTGAGGTACTAAGGGAAGGTAAGTTTGACTGGATCCCCAAGTATAGGAGGGAGATGATATTTAATAAGACTGGAAGAGGGGGCAGCTAGGTGGCATAGTGGATAAAGCACTGGCCCTGGATTCAGGAGGACCTGAGTTCAAATCTGGCCTCAGACACTTGACACTTACTAGCTGTGTGACCCTGGGTAAGTCACTTAACCCTCGTTGCCTCAAAGGAAAAAAAATACTGGAAAGAGAGGCTGAGTGCCAGGTTATAAATGCATATAAAAGGTAAACAGAGGCATTGATATTTCACTTTTAAAAATTATTTATTTAGTATTTTATTTTCCCCCAATTACATGTAAAAACAGCTTTTATCATTTGATATTTTTTATTCTGGAGTTCCAAATTCTTTTCCTCCTTCCCTTCCCCCTTCATTGAGAAGGCAGGCAGCTTGATATAGGTTATACATGTGTAGTCATGCAAAACATATTTCCATGTTAGTCATGCTGTGAAAGAAAACATAGACCTGCTCCAAAAAAAACCAAGAAAAATAAAGTTTAAAAAATGTATGCTTTGATCTATATTCAGACTCCAATAGATCTTTCTCTGGGGTTGGATAGATAGCATTTTTCATCATAAGCCCTTTAGAGTTGTCTTAGATCATCATATTGCTAAAAAAAACTAAGTCATTCATAATTTATCTCGATATTTAATTTTTTCGTGTGTGTGTGGGGGCAATGAGGGTTAAGTGACTTGCCCAGGGTCACATAGCTAGTAAGTGTCAAGTGCCTGAGGCTGGATTTGAACTCAGGTTCTCCTGAATCCAGGGCCAGTGCTTCATTCACTGTACCACCTAGCTGCCCCTCAATATTTGATTTTAAAGGCAAAAGGGAGCCACTGGGACTGGTTAAGTAAAGGAGTGAAATGGTCTCATTTTTGCTTAAGGACCATCACTTTGGTCCAAATAGGAGGCCTTCCAATAATTCCTCACCTTCGTACTCAATCTGTTGCAATTTCTTGTTGACTCTGCCTTAACAACATTTCTTAAATCTGCCCCCTCCTGCTCACACATGTACAACCCTAGTAATTCAATCCCTTCATCTCCTCTTGGCTGGACTATTGCCATGGTCCCGTATTTGGTCTCTCTGTCTCAAGTCTCTCCCCTCTCTAATCTATCCCTCCATTCAACTCCCAAACTGATGCTCTGAAAGCATAAGTAATGTATATAATACATTATATGTATATGTATGTATATAATATGTATATAATAAGTAAATAATATGTAATGGTTCAGCTCAATAAACTCCAATGGCTACCAGTTGTTTCTAGGATCCAATATAATCTCTTGTTTGGCGTTTAAAGTTTGTCACAACCTAGCTCCAGTCAACCTTTCCAGCTTCCCTATACATTACTCTTTTCACAAACTCTTCAGTTTAGCCAATCTGATTTCCTTGCTGTTCCTCCTATGAAATACTCCGTTTCCCTTTTCCTTGACTTTGTGTAGGGTTTTCCCTCATGCCTAGAATGCATTCTCTCCTGGGCTTTGCTTCTTGGAATCCCTACTTACCTTCAAACCCAATTTGAATGGTCCCTCCTATGGGTGACCTTTTCTGATCCACCCAGATAAGTGCCCCCCCCAGTTACCTTGTATTTATTTTATATATTTATGTATGTAAATACCTCTCCCTATAGAAACTTAAGCTCATTGAATGCAGGAACCTTTTCATTTTTCTACCATTTGGGGTTTTTATCCTCAGAGCCCAGCATATGGTGAATATTTAAAACGTGGTTGTTGGGTAATTGATTTCCTCCCCAAACTTTATATTTATCCCCTTTAACTTTTATCTTATTTGTCAGTCTATCATCCTAGCATATCAAAAATTTTTATTGTGACTGTCATCCAGCATTATTAACCATCCCTAAAATGCTGTGTCATCTGTAAATTTGACAAGCATGCCATTTATGCCTTCATGAAAATCATTGATAAAAAATGTTCAATAGTATTGAACAGCAAAGAAAAATTCCTGGGTCACTCTGCTAGAGATCCCCCTCCAATTTGATTTTTGTTGTCCAGCTGTTTTAGTTGTGTGTATCTCTTTGTGACCCCATGTAGGGTTTTCTTGGCAGAGATACTGGAGCAGTTTGCCATTTCCTTCTCCAGCTCATTTTACAGGTGAGGAAACTAAGGCAAACAGGGTTAAATGACTTTCCCAGGGGCACACAGCTAGTGTGACTGAGTCCTCCTTGCTGCTATTAATGAATACTCTTTGGTTCGTCAGCTCCACCAGTTCCCCAAACACCTAATTGTGCTCTAGCACATATCTCTTAATTTTATCCATAGCACAAAGGGATCTTATTAAATGCTTCAATGAAAATTCAGTTTACCATGTCTATAGCATTTTTTCATCTACCCATCTAGTTACAGTAGAAAAGATAAACAGATAGATGAATGAATGAATACAGAGTAATATCCATCCTGTCATTGATGAGATCCTGGCTTTTAGGGATCATGACTTCCTTTTGCCACAAGGTGGTGTCTGGACTAACTAGTGCTGTTTTTAATTTCTCTCAAAAGGGCAGCTCTCTCCAGACCCACCATCAGACCCCTAGGTGCTCAAAGAATCTAGGAGCTGTATGATCTTATACAAAGGGAGGCAGGAGGAGCTGCAATCTATTTCAAGTGCACCAATCATGCATGATTCAGATAAGGCTATGCCTACGAGTTTGTAGAATTTCTTTGGAGTTGGGGCAGGATAGTTACCCATCTGTTTAATTGTTCCTGTCTTTATATCATTTTTCCTTCAATGAGCAAAAGGACCTGATCCAATTAGCTTGCATCATTAATGTATGAGAATCACCTTGCAATCTAAAATTGGCCTAAGCTGCTTTTTGGAATTGCAAGGATGAACAGGCAACAGGCAGAGGAAAAGGGTTTGCAGATGACTGAGGCATGCCTATGACTTCCTCCTCATAGTTTAGAGCATTCTGGAAGTCTGTCACAACAGTGGACTCCCTTAAGAGTCTGACAGGCAGCTGGCTGGATGAGTAAGTGTGTGTAGCTGCAACAAGATTGGTTTCTAACTTCTCTCTGCTGCCACAACTGCGTATCATTGGCACTTGTGATACCAGTATAAAGGGCACACTCTGGGTTATCCCTTGTTGAGATAACACACTCCTTTGATCGCTCACCATGTGGACTGATTTGATCAGAATGCCATTAAATGTGATAAGCCAAGTCTCTTATCAAAGGAGGTCCTACCAAAAATAGTTGCAGTTTTTAGAACTAATTCTGGTTCTCCTTTAATCCTTTGGCATGCTGACATGGTACTGCATCCATCAGAGAAGCCAAAGACACAATGGATTTAGGCATGCTCTGGCTCCAACAGAATGTTCTGCCTGCTGCTTCAGAGATATCACTTGGAAGCAGGTCATGTTCAGGCCCAGAAAGATGTCAATTGTTTATCAGCTTCAGGGTGTCCATTATTTCAGCTCTGTAATTGAGCCAAGGGTCAAAGATAACTGGGAAAGATATGGAAGGGACCTTAGAGATCATCTCCGCCAGCCCCCTCATTTTGGAGATTGGCAAACTGAGGTCCAGAGAAATTAAGTGACTTGCCCAAGGTAATACAGATAAAAAGAGGCAATATGGAGTTTAGAACTCAGGTCCTTCGATTCCAAAGCCAGCAGCATCTATTGGACCACAGCTTGTGGATTGCCTGGGCCAGGGTTGAAGGTCATTGTCCAGAAAAGAAGTGTGGGGTGGAAGGGTCCTTTTAGAGAGTAGCATTAGAAACCCAGTCTCAGGGAACAGGATGTCCCTCCCAGAAAAGCTCATCACTTCTAATCTCATCACCATCCTGTTAATACCCTCAGCCTCCTCTTCCCTGGAGAGCTGAGTACCAAATTTCTCTCCAAATCTCTCTTCATACGGTAGAAATTGGACTTCCAGCTCACTCTGCTTTGCACCTGTACCTCTGTGTGGTTTAAACTGCACTGAATAAGATGTGTGCTGGGTAGACTCCTCACCCCACCCAGAATCCTTTTGTGTATTGTCTTTACCCATTAGAGTGTAAGCTCTTTTGGGGCCAGAGATTGTCTTTCTTTCCTTTTTTTAAAAAAATGTATATCCCCAGAGCTTAACATAGTGCCTGGTACACAGTAGACAATTAATAAATGTTTATTGAGTTATTGAAGGAAGATCACTTAGGCCTTAGGGCCACATGGTCTGAATGAGACATTACTGCTGGCCAATTCATTTCCTTGAGACAAAACAGAAGGTCAGAAGAGTAAAGGAAAAGGTGAGAGAGTAAGCACAAAGAAGGAAGTGATTATAAGATCTGTTGGGAGTGGGGTGGGGAGGGAGAGTAATGGGAAGACAGATAGAGGGGTCTGGAGCCAGTGAGACCAAGGGTGTCTGAAGCCCAGAGAAGCATTTGCAGTAGAAGGACCAGACTAGAAGCCTGGATGTACCACACGGGGGATTGAAGCCCGAAAAGAGCCTTGCCAACAAACCCACCTTCAGCAGAAATCTGCAGCTTGAGCACCTGCCCCTGCTAAGATAGAAGTCTGGTTGGTTGCACCCAGCCCGGTAAAGAAAAAAAAGTGCTAGAGTGGTAGAATTGGACTCAGAAAGACTAAGGTTCTGCCTCTGTCGCTGTGTGAGCAGAATAAACCATTTGACCTCCCTGAGCCTCAGTCTCTTCATCTGCAAAATGGGGATAATAGTTCCTGCAGCGTTTGTCTCCTAGGATCTTTGTGGGGCGTGTGTAAAGTACTTGGAAGATTTTGACTTGCTGCATGAAATCAGTCATTACTTAAATGATGCCTTGGTTCTTCTAGCCCAGAAGGGAAATCTTTTTTCTTTTCTTTTTTTTTTTTCTTGTGGCTTAGGTCTGACACACCCTGGTGAGCTCCCAAGCCATTTCTGGTGCTATGAATATCTCCGCAGTAGCATCTTACTGACCCACTGATATCGAGTATTGTTATGGATTTCTTTCTTTGCCCATTAATAGTACTGATGTTCACTGAAACAGAGAAGACATCCTTATGTAAATCTGAATAAGTTGAGTGATTATTAGGATATTGCCATAACTGAGACAGAATGTCCTTAAGACCAGGTTACTGTTTGGTGGTCTAAGCCAGTGGTCTGCAAACTCCCACAGCCCACCTACCCAGACCCTCTCAGGAGGTCCTGAAACTATTTTCATAATAATACTGAAATATTTTAATTTCTGCTATGATTAATATCAATAGATATAACATACATAAACAGAAGTTCTCTAGGGCAGGTCTTCAATAATTTTAAGAGTATAAAGAGGCGCTGAAGCCAACAAATTTGAGTGCCCCAGGTTTAGACCAGTTCTGCTGCCCCGACAACACATGCTATAGTTTTGAGATGCTATCCTGGATGGCACAGGTGCAAATCCCACCCCCAGGGACCCACTACTGAGACAGGAGTCATGAAATGACAGGGAAGAGACCTTTCTTTTTCACTTGAGCAAGAGCCCTTTTCTGGATATTTTTACTGTTGTAGTGGGTAAAAGATAAAATGACTGAGGAAACAAAGGTTCATCTTTGAGCATAACAATTTCTTAAGCAATGCATAGCAGTTGCCCAGCAAAGTGGGACCAGATCTACTCAGCTTAGGCCTGGATACTGAATACTAGGGGGAGACGGACTTTTATACATTGAAAATAATTAATCAAATAAGGCCAATTAATTATAAGGAAACGATACAATATTAAGTAATCTGATTTTTAGTGGGAGGAAAGATTAAGGGACTTTCCAAGTTAGGAGGGGGAGAGTGAACAGGGGTAATTCCCTGAATTCAGAAAAAGAGGTATCCCACCCTCCCAAGTATCTATAAATAATCAAAGGACCATGGAAACAGTAATTGATTGATCAGTATGGGGCCAGTTTTCAGGTAATGTAAATGGGTTTCTTGACATTGCAATTGTCATTGTGAGAAAATTATGAGAAAACTCCTAGCATCGATCTACGGATCTGACTGAGTTTCTGGTCAGCATAGCCTAGGTCCTTGGTGTTAAGGGTCTTTAAGCAACAAGTATAGGTGATCCAGTTTCCCAGCCATGCAGGGCTAGGTTCAAACAATGCAATAAGATTTTCTTTCCATTCCCACAATTGAGTAAAGTTGTCTCACAAGCCCGAGGTCTAACTAGACCCATAATAGAATAGAAAAGGAACTGAGCTAACCCCAGAATTGAGTCACAAGATGGGGTCAGTGTGGTTCACTCAATTCCCACAACAATTAAGCACTTGCTGTCCAAATCCCTTCAGTATAAGGAACTCAGAATTCAAATTGTTGTGACTTGGGAGTACTGGTTTTAGGAAGCAGATAGCTTAACTTGAAAAATTATATCATTTTAGCTTCAGTTATTATTCAAAGGAAATCTTCTCTCTTTGTGAAATCTGACTTACTGATCTTAAATATTCTTTGGATTTTTTCATTAAATACTATCTATTAGATAGTAGGAAATGAAAGAAATCAATATAATGATTGTTTGGGGCCTAGAATCCTGGTTAAGTATTAAAATTTCACACTCTTAAAATTTTTATTTAAATATGTATACTTTACATGAAAGGATGACAGTTTAAAACATGTGAATATAATTTCAACTTAAAATTCATGGATATTGCTTTCCCGGGATGTATTAATAATAATAACTGAGATTTAAATAGCACTTGAAAATTGGTAATGCCCTTTATATACATTATCTCATTTGAGTCTCACAATAGCCCTGTGAAAAAGTACTAAAGATACTATTCTCATCCCTCTTAGCTCTATTTTATTGATTAGGAAATTGAGGCTTAGAGAGATTTAATGACTTGTGCATGGTCACAAAGTATTAGGGTATGGTTTCTTTTTCTTTTTTTTGCAGGGTAATGAGGGTTATGTGACTTGCCCAGGGTCACACAGCTAGTAAGTGTCAAGTGTTTGAGGCCAGACTTGAGCTCATGTCCTTCTGAGTACAGGGCTGGTGCTTTATCCACTGTGCCACCTAGGTGTCCCTAAGGGGACAGTTTCAAACCCAAGTTGCTCCTGACTCCATATCCTACACAATTTCTAGTCAGTCTGAAAACAAACAGGGAAGGGAAGGAAGGGGATAAGCATTTATTTAGGGCCTACTGTGTGCCAGAAGGTGTGCTAAGCACTTTACAGATATTATCCCATTTGATCCTCACAATCACCCTGCATTGTAGGTGCTGTTATTATCCCCATTTTATACTTGAGGAAACTGAGGCAGATAGAGGTTAAGTGACTAGCCCAGAGTCACCTAGCTAGTAAGTGACTGAAGTTGGATTTGAACTCAGTTCTTCCTGACCCCAGCCCCAGCACTCTATCCACTGTTCTACCAGCTAACTTCCTACTGTGTGCTAGACAGTGTGTTAGGCTCTAGAGATATAAAGACAAAAATGAAACTCTCTCCTCAATGAGCTTACATTCTGTGAGGGGATACAACATGGCACTTAGATAAATTGCTCTAGGAATAAATAAAAGTGAATCAAGAAAGGCTTCAAGTAGAAAGTAGCCTTTAAACTGAACTTTGAAGGAAGTTAGGGATTCTGAGAGGCCTGAGTGAGAGAGAATGAAGGTTCTAGGCACAAGGGATATTAAGTACAGATGAGAGATGGAGGAAGTGTGAACAACAGGAAGAAGGCTGATTTGGTTGGACCTTAGAGAGCATGCAGAGAAATAATGTATAAGAAGGTTGCAAAGCTCATTTGGAACCAGGTTATAAAGACATTTAATTGCAGACAGAGGAGTTTTTATTTGATCTTAGAGAGATCAAACCTAATAAGGCTGTTGGAAGGCTTAAATAAGATGATTTATGTGAAGTGCTTTACAAACTTTAAAGTCCTGAGTAAAAATTAGTTTTTATTATAATAATAAAAACCTTGAACAGGATAAATGTTTATTTGCCCCGGAAGAGTTGTTTTCAAAGTTTGTTTAGATCCTGGTACAATGGCAGATATGAATTGGAGTTTACTGAGTTAAAGTGTTAACGTGATAAGACTTTTTAAAAAAAAAATTAAGTTTGGCTACTGTATAGAAGATAGAACGGAGAAAAAAGAAACTTGAGACAGGGCAGACAAATTAGGAGGCTATTCCAATAAACCAAACAAACTTGAACTAGTGTGGTAGAGTAGAGCAGAGAGAAAGGGGCACATATAAGAGATTTTCTAGGGGTAGAGTCAACAATATTTGGTAACTAGTTGCCTATGCTGGGGTAAGGTAGAGTGAAGATGCAGTTGTAAATCAGGATGACAGAAGGATGAAGGTGCCCTGATAAAAATAGGAAATTTGGAGAGGGTTAGTGGAAAGATAATGAACTCCATTTTGGTCTTGTTGAGTTTGAGATGTCTATGGGATATCCAATTGGAAATGTCCAAAAAGGAGTTGGTGATAATGGGACTCTACCATATCCTGCTACGACTCACAGCTAGGATACTGAAAAGAATAAAAGTATAACATATGTGTAATCCTTGCCTTTTTAAAAGGCAGTCAACATGGCTCAATGGAAAGAACATTAGACTTCAAATGAAGAACATGAGACTTCAAATGATTCCTGACTCCAATATATTATTCAGTGCCACAAGCAAAACACTTAGCCTCTCTAATGTGTAGTCTCCACATCTATAAAATGGAGAAAATAACAATGCCTAGATAGATGGCTTAGCATTTATATAGTGTTTTAAGGTTTGAAAAGAGCTTTACATAGATTATCCCATTTGATCTACATTTTAAATACCTACCTCACAGGGTCATGACAAGTCAACAAGAATTTATTAAGCACCAACTCTGTGCACAGAACTGTGCTAAGCACCAGGGGTATACAAAGAGCCAGAAACAATTTTTGCTCTCAAGTGGCTTACAGTTTAATGGGAGAGACAACATGAAACCAATGCTGTACAAAGAAGGCATAAATAGATACAGATACACACATATATAAACAAATCTACATGTGATATATACACATGTGAAATATATGTGTGTGATATATATAGATTATAGAATAGGGAGGTGGTACACACTTTAGAAAGATCACTTTGATAGCTGAATAGAGGATGGATGAGAAATTTGCGATGGCAATACCACCCAGAAGCCTATTGCAACAGTCCAGGCATGAGGTTATTAGGGCCAGTAACAGGGTGCTGGCAGTGTCAGAAGAGCGAAGGGCATGCTTATAAGTGATGTCAGAAAGGTAGAATTGAATGATTGGACGTGATAGGAGAAGAATTGAGGGTGACATCTAGGTTGTAAACCTGGGTGACTGACAGGATAATGGTGCCTGCCTGCAAGGGCCGCACAGTCTAATGGAGGTGATAGCATGGAAACAACTATGTACAAACCAACTATTTTCATAGGATAAAATGGAGATAAACTCAGGGGAAAGACATTCTTATGAGGAGAAAGGGATTTTTGCACAATCCACACCTGTGCATACCTCTCTAGAACTCAAACTTTACATTTCACTTTTAGTGGTGTTGAATGTGAAACCTGCTAATAAAGAGGCAGCTTCATGTCCAAGTTGTAATGATGAGGGGGGTGGGGAGGGAGAGAGGAAGGGAGGAAGAGGAGGGAGGAAGAATAGGCCACCCTGATATGAGCCCTGAAGGAAAGTATAAGACATGAGTCTTCCAGTGAATAAAACTCCTCAAAGAAACGACTTGAAAATGTCATTTTCTTCCTAAATATAACTCGGGCTTCCATAACAACAGCTGCCGATGTGCAGTATACTCGGCAGCCCACGAGCTTTACTACTTACTACAACTCCTGATGCCTGTCAGTGTATCCAGATATGTTAGCCAAGAACTGTGCATTACTGTATGGGCTTCTTCAGCCCCCAATCCTCTGCTGCAAGAGCACAAGAAAACAAAATACATAATTTACCATCTTTTCCCTATAAATATGCATGCTATTTTAGTACCGCTGTATTGTATCCTCACAATTTGTGTCAGCTTGGCAGTTACATCTGAAAAAATTAACTAGCTCATAAAAATGTTTTATTAATTGCTTTTTGTCTACTGTTTCGATCCATCACCTCTCTCCCTCCCCCCTAATGCCTGCTATTGAATTCTTTGCTGAGAGGCACCATGGCGTAGTGGAATGAACCTGGGACATGGGGACACAAATGACCTATGTTCAAATCCTACCTTTCATTTTGCAACTGTTGGCAAGTGACTGAGCCCTCTCTAGATACAACTTCCTTATTTGTAAAATGAGAGGTCTTAATGCCTATAATATCTGTCTCATAGGGATGTTGAGGGGCAGGGGATTAAATCAGATTATTTATGTGAAGTGCTCTGCAAACCTTCAAATCCTTTAGAGATAGCAGTTTTTTATTATCATAGCTCAACCAGAATAGATTTTTACTTACTCTGGAAGAGATTTTTTTTTTAGTAATAAACATTTTTATTTATAGTTTGGGGCTCCAATTTTTCTCTCCTTTCCTCCCTCCCCTCCTCCAGGAAGTAAGCAAATATAGGTTATACAAATTCGATTATGTAAAACATTACCATAGTAGTCAATATGTTGTATAAGAAAACTAATAAAAGAGAAAAAATAAAAGAAAGTGCTTCAGTCTGTGTTCCATCAATATCAGTTCTTTCTTTGGAGGTGGATAGTATGTTTCATCGATAGTCCTTTTGGATTGTCTTGGATCATTGTATTGTTGAGAATACAGTTCTTCATCAAACAATATTTCTGTCACTATGTACAATGTTCTCCTGGTTCTTCTCACTTCACTATACAACAGTTCATACAAGTCTTTCCAGGCCTTTCTGAAATTATCCTTCTTGTAATTCCTTATAGCACAATAATATTCTATCACCATCATATACCCCAACTTGTTTAGCATTCCCCAATTGATGGGCATTCCTTTCATTTCCAATTCTTAGCCACCACAAAAAGGGTTACTTCAAATATTTTTGTACAAATAAGTATTTTGGGGGGATGTCTTTGGGATATAAACCTAGCAGTGATATTACTGGATCAAAGGGAATGCACAGTTCTAGAGCCGAAAGAGATTTTTTTAAGCTTGTTTGTATAATGTTATTATTACAGACCCTTGAGTCCTAATAGAACTATGTGTGTGTACACACATATACATATATAGTTAGATATCTTTCTGTTCAGTTATCCTTTTAAAAAGTTTGTCATCTTTCCATTGTTTTAGATATTTATATTTTATCCAGATTTCTAGCACTATTTCTATACTCGATAGAGTTAACTTTTTGTCCATATATATGTATTGTAACGATTGGAATGACGCCACCTGCTGGAGACTTACTGTAGAAGAGTTCTGCCCATGAAGCGAAGGTCTTTGAGGGCAAGACCAGGAGTCTTTTCTTTGGCGTCAGGAAGTGACATGGGCTAGTGGGAGGAGGAAGGAAGAGACTGGCACTCCGTCTCACTGTCTTTCCTTTGGACTCTGGTGGAGAGTGGCACTAGAAATGTGCTCTCCCTTTAATAGATAGGAATCTAGGCCTTTCTCTCTCTCTTTACCAAATTCTTATTCTCCTTAATAAATGCTTAAAAGTCTAACTCTTGCTAAAGCTTATAATTTATTGGCGACCACTCATTAGATATTTTAGACAGATTAGCTAGAATTTTAGCCCTTAACAGTATATATACATGTTTATGTTTCTATAACTATATACATACATACATACACATATACATATTATAGGAGGACCCAAAAATCTTAAATAGTTTAATTTTAAACTTTAGTAGATCAAATAAGTATAACTATAATTAATAGCTATAATGCATATGGGTTCTCAAAACTGGCATGAATTTCATTTACTATGCTAAATTACTGCTATGTAGTTCATTCCACTAAATCAATGTAAACTCAAATAGGAGACTTGCCTACCTACAGTAAGTACTTTAATGCAATTGCTACAGTTTATGGGTTCATAGAAAGAAAAAACCAAAAAAGACGAAAAACATCTGCCAAACCAAATATTTGGCAATGAATGACAGTGGTGACTTCTCTTGAAATCTTGAGATCTCATTCCCAGGAATCTTCACCATAGTTCTTTTGAAAACTGAAAACCAAGCATGAAAAACATGTTCCTAGAAATGAATTTAGCATAATTAAATTAATATCTTATGCAAGCTGAATTATAATTCAGTGCTTCTGAATAATGAAATGACTGTAGTAATGTGTATTTTGAAGTTTACTGATTAAAAAACAACAGCAATCAATTGGCCTTAACCATCAACACTGAATGAGGAGCCTCAAATTTAAATGTCATGACTATGACATATCAAAGCTATCTCTGTATTTTCAGAAGAAGAAGCAAGGTAATGGATTTTTGAGAGAACATATGGGGCTCTAGTTGGATCATTGTTTCCATCCTCATTTTTAATAAAAGAATTATAAATGCACACCAGAGGACCCTTGTGATAAGGATGTATTAACATAATTTTGTGGGATATTATGACAGTTTTTAGTATTTTGTATCTAATATTTAGCACAAAGGTCAGGAATCCTGGGGTACTGAAGACAGCTCAGAAGGAGTATGAATATTCAGTTGCTTGAAATCCCTAATTATTTCCCTGGGCTGTAAAAGGGCATCAAGACCTCTTTTGACCACTGCTTATTGTGTTTAATAGCTGAGATGGTTTGGCATATTGGGTGCCAGTTTAGACTTCTGAGTGTGTTAATGAAATGGATGTTGAATAAAAGTCAAAGGTGGAGGCAGGGAGGAATACTGACAGCAAGAACCCCCTACCCCCAACCCTTCACATGCAAATGTAAAGGAAAAGAGAATGTAGATTTGTGCTTCAGAGCCTACAAACCAGTACTGGGGAGCCAGAGGAATGAAAGAAGGGACTTTAAATATGGCCTTAGTCAGTGCATCAGTTCTGTGTTGGGTTCTAGGGTCAGGTTGATGCAGGTTATGCCTGCTTGTAGAGCTGACCAGGGTGCTTGGTTCAATTCATGGGCCTTAGAACCACATCTTTTGGGGCACAATGATGAGCTGACACTCTAGTGATTTGATCCTGTACTCCTTAGATTAAATTGTCCTTTTCCAACCTCCTATATAGGCTTTGCATAGAAAATGGGGCATTTGAAGAGAAAATGAGAGGATACAGAGCTGAAGGTCATTGTGTGTGGTGCTTTCTTCCCTAACATATTACATATCCATCTTATGGCCAGTGCTGCTATTATTAATCAGCTAATCATAATGACCCAAGGAATCCATTGAAAATTAAACTAACATGGTGAAAACATCTGTTCTGTACATTCAAACACTAGCCATTGGCTATTGTTGACATGCAGTTAAATTCAGAATTGCTGACTTCATAGATACGTGTTGAACATTAGCCAGTGACTATGAGTACTGTCAAAATTAAGTGCTTGGTGTTGATGTTGGCGGTGGTTCAGACTTTAGTGATGCCATCCACGGATGTTAGAATGCCTAGAAAAGCACCTTGTACAGCTGTCACTCAACAAGTAATTCTAGATGATGGTTAAGTGCTTGTAAAAGCAGTTTATTTTTTGCCTCATGTTTTTCAATCATCTTTTATGGATTCTTCCCCCAGCACCCCAGTGAGGTAGGTGATTACCGTTAGCTTCATTTTATAATTGAGGAAACAGATTAAACAAATTGCCCTTTCACATTCAGGGTTAGAGCAGGGGTGAAAATTCACAATTCAGAAATCAACACATGGCTTAGCTCACTTGGCTCTACTTGCCTTGCTATCTTTCTGTTACAGGACTGAAGCAAAAAAGCCTCCAAGATTTCAATAGAGAAGGTGAGACTCACATCCGAAAACTGTCTTGCTGACAGCCAAAATATATATATTCCAGCCATTTGAGAGTTGTGCCTTTGCTTCATTCTTCCCTTGCATTTTTACTCCCCATCCTCCGGGGTTACCTTATTAGTGTTCAAAGCAGAATGTAGACTTCATGAGAGGGAATCCTTACACGCTGCTGCAATTTGAACTTTGCCAGAGGGAAAGAATTCTAATGTGTTACATCTGAGACACGGGTTGGTTCACTATTTATTTCTCAAAAGCATGGATTTATGCACATACTATTATCATTAGGATGAGACAATCAAGCCACTGGTAATTATCATTAGTATGTATATGATTGTAAGTGAAGAAAGACACCTGACCAACGTCCCTTCCCAGTTGTACATGTCTAAAAGCTGCCATTTTATTTGTAGCTATACTTAGTATTTGGAATACCCAATGCAGTTGTTGATGCTGCCCCCTAGATAGAGTTTGGAGTCAGGGTGCCTGCATTTCAGATCTCAGCTAGGCTGCTTATTCTGGGTGTGAACGTGAGCAATTTGCTTTGCCTCTTGGGACTTCACTTTCCTCTACAAAATGAGAATTAGAATAGATGATTTTCCTTTCTACTTTAAATCACTGATTCTACTATACTGTCCCTAATCAGTAAACTCCAGTGGCTCCCTGTCATCTCCAGGATTAAATATAAAACCCTCTGTTTGGCTTCTAAAGCCCTTCATGACTTCTGCTCTGACCTTTCTAGTGTTTTTACATCTTATTACCCCCGCCACATCTGAAATGGTCCCCTCTAAGTCTACCTCCCTAATTTCTCTGGCTTCCTTCAAGTCCCAGCTAAAAACCCACCTTCTACAGGAAGCCTTTCCCAATGATCTCTCTTAATTTAGAGTCTTCCCTCTGTTTACTTTTTCTTCTGTCCCCATATAGCTTATTGAATATTGGTCTCCCCCATTAGATTATTAGCTCTGCAAGAGCAGGTGCTATCTTTTACCTTTCATTGTATCTCTAGCACTTAGGACAGCACCTGACACATTTCAGTTTTGGGTGGTTTTCATTTTTTTCAGTAGTAGTGGACTCATTGTGACACCATGTTGGGTTTTCTTGGCAAAGCTACCAGAGTGGTTTGCTATTTCCTTCTCCAGTTTATTTTACAGATGAGAAAACTGAGGTAAACAGGGTTAAGTGATTTGCCCATGGTCACCCAACTAGGGAGTGTTTAAATAAGTCTTCCTGACTCCAGACTTGGCTCTCTATCCAATGAACCACCTAGGTACCACCTGGCATGTTGTAGGTACTTAATAAATCCTTACTGACTGACTATCCATGGTCTTTCCAGAGCCCTTGATAAAAGAAAGCTTGTTCATTCCCAATTTAAGTTCAGTGGGCATGTCAGGGGGTAAACCGAGCTCTGCCAAAGTTAGAATTTGCTTAAATCTCATGAAACAGCAGGAATGATGAACAAAAGTAAATTGAATGCCAAGAACACTTTATATGTGTGTTACATTTCATACTTTTCACAACACTGACAAATCCATGACCTCATTTGGACCTTTCAGCAACACCTTGAAGAGGTACACTGAGTGCAGTACACTGGATTTTGAGGGTAAAAAAGAGTGTTAATCATTCCCAGGGAGGAATAAGACAACAGTTTACAGTCTAATGGGAGGAAAGAAACATGCTTACTGGTCAGCATAGTTAGGTTCAGAGAAAAACAATCTTTTTCAAGACTGGGAAAGGAAAGGTATTAGAATAAGGGTTGTACTTGGGGGCTAGAAAATAGTTGAAATTAGTTTGCACTTGATAGGTGCTTATACATAGTCATTGACTGAATGCTTGAATGGGTGGGCTTTGAAATGTATTTTAAGGGAGGAAAATAGTACAGGTTAGACATATTTCATGAAAGATTTTTTTTAAACAAGTGTAACCAGGGACATTGTTAATTTCTAGTCAGCCTTTTTTTACTTATACCATTCATTTGTATTTACTAAATTTTACTTAAAGATCTTTAGAATTATCAAAGAGAAGGTCACTTTCTTGTCTCTCAGTGTCAGTTTCCTCATATGTAAAAGTAAGAAGGCTTGGATCATATGACCAGTATGGTCTCTTCTAACTAAATCTGATTCTGTGATTTTCAAACACAAAAAAACTGACAATGAATGTGATCCCCCTCTCAAGCTGTTAAGTCAGACAAATCAAATTAAATAATGGGCTTACCACCTCCAAAATGTATTTTTTGCTGGCTTGTCTTTTACTTGAATTATCTGGGTAACTATGATTGTGTGGCTCTGATATTTATATGACCTTCACAAATTGTGCACACTAGTATGAGAAATGGCACCACCATGGGCAAACTAATTCTCAGGTAACAGGGCCTATATATTTGTTATTGAGGAAATATTGGGCACCTACTCTTTATAGAACACTATTCTAGTTGCCAAACATTAATAGAATGTCCAACAAGACATCCCCAAATAGTGTAGATTGTAGAGGTAGGATACAGAGAATGAATAGTGCCTCTCAAGTGCACTTGGGTATGACCACACCGGCCTGCACCCATATGTCTGCTACTGACTCATCTCCTTATTAATTCTACTTCTCTGTCTCTCTGTTGGGTCAAAGGAAATCAAGTAGGCATCTTCTGGAATATCCTGAGAAAATACCACAATTATAAAATTATCTAATTGGCTCAGTCCTAACCTGAAATAAACCAGGGAAATATTTTCTCCCAAGGCCTGGCTTCTCCTCTTTAAATTTTTAACTTTGAACTTATAGGCACAGTTGTTGTTGTTGTTGTTGTTGTTGAGTTGTTTCAGTAATGTCCAACTGTTCTTGATCCCATGTTGGGTTTTCTTGGCAAGATATTGGAATGGTTTTCCATTTCTTTCTCCAGCTCCTTTAACAGATGAGGAAACTCAGGGTTAAGTGATTTCTCTATGGTCACCCAACTAGGAAGTGTTTAAGGCCAGATTTGAATTCAGGAAGATGAATTTTTCTGACTCCAGGCCTGGCACTCAGGCATAGATAACTATGACCTGTAGGTATATATAATAGTGATGGGCATCACTATTGATGGCTATGTAATTTATTAGCAGTATAAAGGAATGTATAAATCTAGACACACATTTAAACAACATGGGACTCATACTCCAAGTCATCTCTGTGCTCTGGGAAAACTAGGGAAAGAAGAACAGTTGACTTAATCTTAATTTATAACAACTGCTAAAACTGTCCAGTTTGTTCTGATCTCAGTTTCATGCCACACCTTCCACTTCCCTGTCTTCATTCCTCATGCTCTCTGTTCCAGAAACTCATTTACTTACATCTGACCCTTAACTGTTTGCTTCCCTATGTAGTTCTACTAAATTCAGGTTGAAGTCTGTTTCTCAAAGCCAATAATAACCCCCCAACAACCAGCTTTTCTGAAGACCTGCAAGCACTCTAGCCCAAGGATATGCTATACTTCCAAGATGGTCTTCAAAATTTCTAAGGTCATGGGGAGATTTTCTAAAATCCCTGTGAACCCACAGGACCATTCAAAGTCTCTGTTATCCTACATCTTGGCAACCTGGGACCATAATAGTATTAGCCAATATCGGACCATTCCCATATTTTCTATTTTTGCTGAATCATTTGTAATTGCTTCTCCATTGTAACTTAGAAATCTGGCCAGTGGATGAGTCTTTATTCCAGCCAGAATCTCCCCTCATCCCATGTAACAAATAGAATTCCCTCTCTGTTGTGTTAGGCTGATAGAATATAAGCTTCTTATGGGCAAGAATTATTTCATTTTTGACTTTTTCTCCTAAGCATGTAGCACAGTGCCTGCACATAGTTTGGTTGATTGATGTTTATTTCATCAATTCTCTTGAAAAACGACCTTCGTAGCAGCCTTGAGGATAGTTGCATAGATACTTCCCACAAGCCTCTTGTATCCTCCTTTTACTTAGCAATTATCTATTGAGTCCCCCAAACTTGTACACTGTAAGTGCCTCTCTGCCAAGTGATCCCTGAGCACCTCATTACCCTGTGAATGTTTATAAATTACAAGAGATGCAGGAAGCTACTGCAGTGGCAGTGATTAAAAGTCACAGAGAAAGAAGCAAAAGATTACACAGAAAAGAAATCCATAGGAAAAAACGCTAAGCAGGAGGGTCAGAAAGCTGTTCCGAAGCCTTGGGAGGGTATTAGCATTGAAGAATGATATGACTGATTTAACAGAGGGCAGAGGGTAATAAACTAGGATAGAATGAATTGAAGGAGAGGAAAATTTAGGATAAGTACAAAGAGGGCTTTTCTTAATGAGGTCTACCAAAATGGAATGGCCTCTCCAGGGAAGCTTTAAATCTACCCCCCGTGAGAACTAAAAACCTGAATCTAAATTGGATACACCGCAATAGAGCACAATTGCTATTTAATCCTTGTCCAAGCTTTCTTTTTTCCCTTGCTTTCCTATCCCTGGAGCCACCATAGGACAATTCTTAATTGAGCCCACCCAGTCCTACTGACTGAATGGAGCACAAGGTCCACTCTAGTCTGAACCTGGATTTTCTGACTTTATCCCTCCTAGGTCCAAACCCACACTCAGAGAGGGGTACCAGGTCACTCGTTGTACATCCTTTCCTACTCATGTATTCATGGAAGTGGTAAGATGGTAGGCTAAGGTGTCCCACTGACTTTGAAAAGGGGGTGGAGTGATGTACATCTTCACTTATAATTTGAAAATGCTTCCTTGTTTGGCTAAGAAGGTTTGTGGGATAGAAGGAATGAACATACATATCATCCTAGAAGGTGGTATCCATCCAAGCCTTTTGTGTGGTGCACATGTGTGCTGAGCCATTTATGTGGTGTATCCTCCAGGGAAAACCTTTTAATATCCCACCAGGCTGTGAATCAAGAGACTAGATTTGCCAATTCTTACTTTCCCAGTGGTCAACTGAAGAAAGCACACTATCTCTCTGATCTGTGAATGGTTTGTCTTTCTGTGTAAAGTAGGGCATTGAGTCAGGAAAATCTGAGTTCAAGTGCTGCTTCTGGCTCTTACTGGCTATGAAACCCTGAACAAAGACTTAATCTCTCAGTACCCCGAGGATACATAAGACTATAAGTTAACAGAACAAGTGCTTATTTGGGGCAGCTAGTGGCATAGTGACTAGAGAGCTGGGCCTGGAGTCAGGAAGATGTGAGTTCAGATCTAGTCTCAGATACTCACCCTGAGCAAGTCATTTAACTTCCACCTGCTTTAGTTTCCTAATTTGTTGAATGGAAATAATAATAGCACCTACCTCCCAGGGTTATAAGGATAAAGTAAGATATTTATGGGGTTAATAATAGCATCTACTTCCCAAGGTTGTGAAGAGACAATGAGATATTTGTTAAGTGCTTTGAAAACTGTAAAGAACTTGATAAAGGCTAATAATAACATTATTATTATTATTATTATTATTAATGGGGCAGCTAGGTGGCAAAATGGATGGAGCACTGGGCTGGGAATCAGAAAAACTCATCTTTATGAGTTCAAATCTGGCTTCAAATATTAGCTGTGTGACTGACCCTGGGCAAATCACTTAATCCTGTAAAATGAGCTAGAGAAAGAAATAGCAAACCACTCCAGTATCTTTGCCAAGAAAACACCAAAGAGGGTCGTGAAGAGTCAGATATGACCAAAAGGACTCAGCAATAACAACAACAACAAATGATCTACATTAGTAGAGGGACTTTCCGGTACCAAGAGTTTGCCATACTGGTCAAATCATAAGTTTAGAAATAAACATTTTATACATCTTAACCTCCTTTATAAGAATATTGCCAAACTAATTCAGTAATAAAGCAAATATATCTTAAATAACTAGAATGCTTAAGGAATTTTGTATGTGATGATTTTTTTCTGTCTAACTGGGCTAATTTGAAAAAAAAAACTCTCCCTTTTAAAAATTGTATCTTCGCTGAAAGTCTTTCTAAGATTGTTGCTGTAGTTGTTTAGTCCTTTTTTAGATGAGTCGGAATCTTTGTGACTCCCTTTTGGGGTTCTCTTGGCAAATACATTGGACTGATTTGCCATTTCCTTCTGTGACTCATTTTATAGAGGAAGAAACCGAGGGAAACAAGGTTAAGTGATCTTTCCAGGGTCACACAGCTAGTAAGTGTCTGAGTCTGGATTTGAACTTGGGGAGATAAGCCTTCCTGCCTCCAAGCCCAGCACTAGTATCTTCTATAAGAAGATAGAGTCCTATGCTTATATTTGGAAGGATGAGTTCAAATCCCACCTCAGCAGAACCTAATTGAATGACCCTGAACAAGTCAACTGCTTTGTAATCAGCTCCTTAGGATTCATGAGTTGAATCCTAAACTGTGGCAGATCTTCACTGGTTCAAACAGATGAAGGGAGTTCTCCCTCTGTGAGTTCCTTCTCTTCACCCAAATCCCAAGAGTCCCCCTCCTATATTCATATATATTTTCTAGCACAACAAATAGAAATAAAGACTACTTGATGAATCAAGACCTTGTACTGTCTCAGGATGACTATTGTGAGCATGAATAACCATTATTGGATTTTGAACATAGGAGCTTAAGATGATTGGGCTGAATTTATCTTGACTCTGAATGTGACTTTTGTGAACAATCAGATATTTACTATCATTTTGTTTTTGTTACCATTTGCTGCTCTGCCCTAAAATGCAATATAGGTGAAAAACCCGAGTATTTAGGCACTCTGGTTATTTAGTTCTTCATTAATAAAGGTTTTATTATTATTGGAAAAGCACAATATAAAGAGTATGAGCCCTAAACTCTGAATCAACTTTGGGTTCTACTGAAAGCTATGTCACCTACTAGCTGTATGACCTTGGACAAATCACTTTAACTCTACTTCCTTTCTCTTTGGGAGAAAGTTGCAGGAGGAAGAAGACAAGAACAGAGATTTGAGTTGAATAAAGAGAATAAAATCATATGGTTCACCTGGAGGAGTTTATATTATGGAAGCAGGACAGAGGTTGATGTTTGGGTGAAGAAATTTGGCAATATGGGGAAGAAGTTGAGGAAAATTTTAAGAATATTGACAAGGCACAGATACTGGCCCAGATTCTTCTTCTGAGGTATCAATAAATAGCTAATAACTAACATTAATATAGCACTTACTATGTTCCAATAACTGTGTTAAGCACTTTAACATTGTTATCTCATTTGATGCTCACAACAACCCAGAGAGGTGGGTGCTACTATGATCCCCATTTGACAGTTGATGAAACTGAGGCAAACAGAGGTTAATTACCTTGCCCAAGGTTACACAGCTAAGAAGTGTCTGAGGGCAGATTTGACCTCAGGTCTTCTTGACTCCAGACCTGGCCTTCTATCTACTCTGCCACCTTGCTGTCCTGTACCAATGGCAACTCAAGTGTTTATTTTTTTTTAATTTTCCTTATTAGAAAGGATTAGGGAGTAGAACCCAGAGAAGTTTATTCAAGGAGAAGAAGGTAGTTGACAAGCCAAGGTAAGGTATTTAAGAAAAGCTTAGTAAAACAATTAGAGAACTAAGCAAAATGACAGAGAATAGAATGCTAAATGGGGCAAATCAGAAAGAAAGAAGGGGAGATGGTTGTGTTTGTAGCAGCAAAGTTATTATTGATATAGAACAAAGAGATGTGAGTTATTATCATGCTATTTTTAAGTGACAATTGGCCATAAAAAAGTTTTGACCCAGACCTGATAGGAGAGGTGTAGACACCCATAAACGTTTTGAGTAAACAGGGCTGACAATCTCAGCTCTTACGAAGAGTAGGAGAAATTGTGTCATGACTGACTTGCACTGAGTGTGTGATGTTTGTATTAATATTGTTTCTGAGTGACCATTATCTATGTCCCCAGTGTTGGCTGACATCCGAGCAGGAAGGTTATATATTATACCATGAGCATTTCGCTGCCTCATTTCTCTTAGGACATGGACTGGTAGCTTGAGGCATTTGAAAACTCATTAATGGTGGCAGCCCCCTAATTGTGTATTATTTCAAGGTTTAAAAAGAGTCCTTTGCAAGCCTTTATTCCCATTTGATCCTCAGAACTGCCCTTTTAAGTAGGTGATCACTGCATGTTTCTTTGCCTTTTAAAAGGAATGCAATTCTGTCCTTCTTTATTTTTCCTCTTACAATCACCTTCCTTGCATTGCTGAACAGTCCCTTACATTTCTGACTTTTTTGCTTTCCGGTAGCTTCTGCCTCCTGTTCCCAGCCTCTGTCCTCACACTTTTTAATAGTTGTTCTTTGGATCCTGGGCTGGTTTGTTCAGAAAAGGGAGTTTTACTCCTTTATTTTTCTGCCCTTTCCCCAATAGCTTTGCCTCGATTCAATTCCAATTATATCACCCAATTTTGCAAAGCTCCCTTCTGGTTCCAGAAAGCCTATGGCCCTGGTCATCTAGCCTTTCTCCTTCAGGATTTTCCTCTGCCAATCCTCACCAAATATCTCAGTGTTGGGTTTATTTTTTATTTTTGTTTTTGGTTCCTCTTGCTTGTCTAGTGATCCCAACCTTTCCATCTTTTGGAATCCTATACTTTGTTCAAAGCATGGCTCAATGTTGCCCTTGGTGTGAAACTTTCCCAGAGCTCAGCATTGTGACAGTTACAAAATTAGAGAGACATGATTTCTGGGCAATTTAATAATTTTATTAATAAGGCCAACAGCTTATTAATAAATGTATGGTAATTTGGCCATCTCTCTTAGACCAAAGATAATCAAAGGGGCAACTAGGTGGTGCAATATATAAAGCACTGGCCCTGGATTCAGGAGGACCTGAGTTCAAATCTGGCCTCAGACACTTGACACTTACTAGCTGTGTGACCTTGGGCAAGTCACTTAATCCTCATTGCCCCGAAGACAAACAAACAAACAAAAACAAAGACAACCATGGCAGCAGACTCACAGTTTATATACTCTTAAAAACAGTAGGTGGCTCATCAAACATCAATCAAATCCAATTGGTTAAAGTGATCGGAGGTGGCCTCTTGAGTGTGCTGACAGTGTGACTGATGCCAGGCAAGGCATGTCATCTCTTAGTGTCTTCAGGCAACTCTCTGGAGACTGTTGAATGGAGAACAGTTGCCCATGTGTATTGGTAGAAGTTTCTCATTGAAAGTTTCTGTTTCCCTTGAAATCCTAAGTACAGAACAAAATAAAACATTTTTAAAATAGAGATTAGACTGGGGCAGCTAGGTGGCTCAGTAGATAGATTACCTGCCCTGGAGTCAGGAGGAGCTGAGTTAAAATGTGACCTCAGACACTTATTAGCTGTGCGATCCTGGGCACATCACTTAACCCTGATTGCCTCCCCCCAAATTAAAGAAAGATATGACTAACAAAAGTACTCTGCTCACAAGATTGTTTTCAGGATCTTATGGGTTAATCCATGCAAGGTACAATATATACTATCAGCTATCCTTTCTGTCTGAACCAGAGTTTCCTTATCTGTAACATGCAATTACTAATTCATTCACTCCCTACCTGGCAGAGTTGTTTTGGGGAAAGTTCTTTGTTAACTTTAATGTGATATAGAAATGTGACTGGCCAGAGACTTGTTCTTCTATGATTTCATATCTCCATAGTACCTCCTACATGGTCGGGGTTCCATATACACTTGCTGAATGAAAAGATTTAAAATGAAAATATCTGTTGCATTAGGAGATCTTTGGATGAAATGGATGTGGTTTTTTAAAGACATGAATCCTCTGCAATATTTGGAATGCAAGGCTATCCCAAAGGATCCATTCAAATGCTGAGGTAGAGGGAGTCTTTTTACTGTATGGAAAGCTCTCCTAATCTCCTTCTTTATTTCCCATTCAATTATCTATCTAATTCATGATATTGTCTACTCTCCCATCCCCTGGCTCCATTTTTCTTCATTCCCTATTTAGTGTCCACCTTCCATTTTGGAGCTGTAGTGAATCGACTCCACTTTTTATATGTGAGTCAAGAAGTCAGTCCTCTGTGTTCAGTACAAGATGGTTTGCAATGGAAATGTTGCATTCTTTTTAAAAATTAATTTTACAAATGCAAGAAGTGGGCGACATCATTACAAAGTGGTTTGTCTGAAAAAAGATATGTAGTTCTTACTGGACTGCAAGTTTCTATATAGTTCAATAACAGGATATGGTATCTGAGAAATTAAATGTTATCTTAGACTGCATGAAGCCTAAATTTAGGCCACGTGTCAGATTATTACAGGGGGATTCTTGTTTAGGTACAGGTTGAATGCATGTGCTGAGATCAAAAGGTGGGAGGAGACAGACAGGAGTTCTCTAATGACAAGGAATAACCTGCCTGGAAGCCTCCCAGGGGCCTTAAGTGAAACCACAGATTTTAGCTCCTTACTCTCTCTTAGGTTTTGGACCCTTATACTGCTCATGGTCTTCATTTATCAAATCCTGTAGAACAGCAGGGGCACAGGCCAGTGTAAGGTCTGGGACTTTTCAAGATGCATCAAAGAAGCAGAATGATAAAGAGCACCTGATTTGGGGTCAGGGAACTTGTGTTGGAGTCTTGGTTTTGCTGCTTGCTGCTCGTATGGGCAAATCCCATAATCTCTCTGGGCCTAAGTTTACTCATCTGTGAAATGGGTTGGAAGGGGGGGCCGCTAGGGGAGAGGATTTGGACTGGTTGATCTCTAGAGCTACAGATTTAAATTTATACTCCTGTGGACCAGAGAGCAACTATATCAGGTCCCCAAATCTCACCGAATAAACCAATGGACAAAATTCCAGCCTGCCAGTTGCTGGGAGTCTTCCTGAACTTTTCCCAATCCATCAGTAAACGTTTAAGTGTCTACTATGTGTCAGGTACTGCATTAAGTGCTGACGCTACCAAAAGGGGCAAAGGACAGCACCTGCCCTCAAGGAGCTTACTGCTTAATGTGATTTTCCAAAAGCCCATCAATCAGTCAACAAGCAGGCCTTAGTGACTACTATGCACCAGCACTATGTGTCAGGCTCTGCACTAAGTGCCAGGGCACAGACAATCATTTTTAGATGTCCCTCACTTCAAGGAGCTTACATCCTGAGAAGAGGGAGATGACATAGTCCTACATTGGTACCCACAGAATAGATGCACATGCACAATAGATACACATATCCCTGATAGTCCCTTTCGTAGGAATTGCTTTAAAAAATAAAACTAAATCTATGATTTCATCGATATAAGGAACTATCAATAAGGAAAATTCTTCTAGCAATTCAGTTCAACATACTCGCTGCAGATTCTAGTCTCAGAGTGTTGCCTAATTTGGCCAACATCACCCAGCAGCCAGTTTATGCCAGAGAAAGGATTGAAACTCAGATCTTCCTGACTCAGAGGCTGGTTCAACATCCACTTTGCCACACTGCCTGTCCCTCTGTTGTCTCTGGGAATTTACTAGTGCTTACTATGCCCGCACATGCAGTGTTGAAACAACTGGCATATTCTGTAGTACCTGTAAAGAAAATTATTGACCTAAGCACCCCAGAAGCATCTTAGAACCTTTCTACTGGTTGTAACTCATTTTCTTGAAATTTCTTGAAATTGTGCAGTAGATAGTTCAAAATTCACGATGTTACTCTAAGTACATTGTATTTTATAATTTAAATGGAGAATGAATGCAATTTTCTGGTCATTTCAAGCCTAAAAATCCCATTTACTGGTTGTATTTAGATAACTGAGGCCAAAAAAAATTTTTATCTTTGAACTATTCAGATAATTGTTGGAATTTTGAAGCTCACTATGTATAAGTAGACACAGTCCCAGTATTTGTATACTAAATATATGACCTGCAAAAAACAAAAACAAAAATCAACCCAGTTGTAGCATGGGAAATTTTAAGTAGATTCAAGGCTTGATTCAGGACCAGTTCCTTCCTTTAAAACTTCCGTGATACTTCCCAACCAAAATGGTTCTTTCCCTCTTCAAATTTTCCTAGAGAATTTTGTCCAGATTTCTTCTTTAGCCAATCACATCCCTTCCTTGGAATTTGTGTGTGTGTATACACCCACATAATATATATCACTATATACACCCATGCAACACATATACACTCACTAATGTGTACATGTATGTTATACACATACATATACATCTGTCTATACACACACACATACATACATAAATACATATCCCTTTAAGAGGCTTAATTAGGGTTTTTGAAGGTAGCAACTATTTTTCATTGTGGAATCCCCAGCATTAACACAGTGTTGCCCACAGTTGTTACTTAATAAATGTTTATTGAATTAAGTATTCCCCTCTTCAATTAGATCCTTTACTATCCAGCTCGGGCCTGGGATATCTGGGGGTTTTGATGTGCAAATGAGGTGGATTGATCATTAGGACAGCTGTCAGGGTGTATTTCCTTTGCCTTTGGAAAATTTATAATTTTAAGTGGGTGGATAACATGGAAATGAGCTATATTGATCATCCACTGGTGAAGGTCAGGACGATGAATGGCTCAAACCCATCCAGGAAGTTATCACTGGGTTGGTTACAAGGTTTTAAGTGATGAGATTGCTGTATCATGTGTGTTCACTAGCTCAAGGAAAACTGCAAAAAGCTCCCCTTGGTGTGTTTCCAGAAATTTGAAGAGATCTTGGGTGGTTTTGCTCATGACCATATCGTGAAAGCTCAAACTCAACCTCAGATTTTTGTTGATGTTTTCACTCCAGCTGCCTGTGCACTTAGATGACAAGCTGAGGTATCACTCATGGGACTGATGCTTCTTAGAGTCTGAAGAATGAATAGGAAACCCTGATGCAGTACCCAGGAAATCAGCTAGTTGGTCACCTCCCCCCCCACCATGAATTTGAAGAAAATCACACTTGCATGTTATTGTTTCTCTCTCATTTCCCCTCCCCTCTTAAATAGGCTTTTCTTTATTTTATTGGAAAATGTGCTTCACGATCCCAGATGTTTGCCCCTTACCTGGGAATATGATACGCCTACACCATTTATTTTACATAATGTGGCATGTTGCACCCTTAATGCCTTCTGTTTACTTCTGAGATTATCAAGAAACAAATTTCCTGACGACAAAGAAGAAAGGGCCATGCTAGTTTGCTCATTTCTATTTACTGCATTACCCTTGAGAAATCCTTCACACACTTTAAGCATCTGTGTTTAACATATCAGTGAACTATCAGCCTTCATGCTTTGTTCATTAGTGGGCGTCATGCTTACCCATATTGAATTATGGAACTTGAAAATATTTTAAGCTGAGAAAACCTTGTTGTATGTAGACTCTAAAACCAACGATGCGAATAGAATGTTCATCAATTTGCATGCTATTTTGTGTTCTGGAGTTGTATAGAATTAGTCAAATAATCTATATTTTTTCTTCATTTAGGAACCTTCTTGTCATTTGACTTGGCCCTAAGGACTCAATTTGCTAGCACAACAGCAAATCAAAATGGTTTTCTCTTAATATAAATAAGGCCTATGCCAAGTGACAAGATTGTTCCCATTTATTCTTATTAACTAGACAACTGAAGTGAAAGAAATAGTTTTTTCTCTCTGTCACTATTAGGCAAATTGTCATCCCCTCCACCCCCATCAGTGTTCAATGGAATTTAGATTCTCCAAATTCCACTAGCCTGTCAATAGTTTATAGTTCTTACATCAAGGTCACCCCTTACTTGATTTGCTGGTTAATAAGTGATTTAATCTCACCATACCTCATATTCCCTGTCTACATAATGTTCTGTCTATAAATCAAAGGGATATTTTGAGACTGAATACAATATTGACTTCTTAGGAGAATATTGTTGTGGGAAGACAAACTGTGAACATCAATTCCTAGTGAAACCCTCTCACTTTTGAATTCTCTTTTTATGATGGGCATAGTTTCTTTTGCTCCCATTGAAGACAATCTCACATAGAAAACGGACACCAGACCTCTATTATTTGGTCATTACAAAGACAGGCAAAGCAATGCTTTCTTTGAATGGCAAAGATATATTATAAGATTATATCCCTGTTTTTCATAAGTATGAAAACCTGAATTCAGTACCACATACATATTTATGAATAAAATTTTTCAAGAAAAAAAAGGGTTTGATTCTATTTGCCACCCCCTCCTCCCAGGAGAGATGGATTTGCTCTCCCTTTTTACTAATTACAGTTATTTCTATTTGTTGTTTTTTTCATAGGCAATGACAGAATAGAAAATAACAGCAGCTGATTGTGGTGTCCATTTGACAATGCTCACTCCCTGAATAATGTATGTGATAGATCAGAATGACTTGTGATTGGTAACAAAGGATGCATCTGTCCTTACTGCTTTGTATTGACTTTCAGTGACTTTGAGAAGTATGATTGGAGGCTGGTGCTTGGCTGAATTGCTGAATGCGTTGAAACCACCATTATCTCTCTTGGAGCAGGACAGTAGGGCAGAACGGGTAGGATGAGACCTTTGGCTTTGTCTCCTGGTGATCAACAGAATTCTGCACATCGAAAGAGAGAGCTTTGTCAGAGGCAGGTCTAAATAGCTTGGTTTGTTTTCCTTTGAAAGTTTCCAGCAGAGTTCTCTCACCTTCTCTTAGGTTTCTTTGGGGAGCCTGTGGAGCACTTAAAATCCTGTTGTCTTATAGCTAAACTACCCAAAGGGTGGTAAAGATCAATCCCAAGTGGTTCCCCATCAGAGCAGGTATAGCTCACAGAGATGATTGTCAAAGCTGCAGTGCTGTAATTTACACAGTGCCTGAGGGATGGAAAAGGAAGTGCTTAAGACACATCATTGTCAAAGAGTGTGAGTGTCCAGTTCTCAAAGATCTGTTAACTATGAAAGAGCCACTTACTGGCCCTAGATTTAGGAGGAACTGAGTTCAAATACAGCCTCAGACACTTTACACTTACTAGCTGTGTGACCCTGGGCAAGTCACTTAACCCTCATTGCCCCACAAAAAAAAAAGAAGGAAAGAAAGAAAGAGCCACTTGGCAAATTTCACCATTCTAGCATGCATACAGATGCATCCAAACATGCATGTAGGTTTATAGGTCTAGAGTTTGAGGAAACTGAGGCCCAGGGAAGTGAAATGATTACACTAAGATGTCCTGAGTAGTGAGTGTTGGAAATGGTATTTGAACCCTGGCCCTCTGGATATGTTGAGTTTCCTTGTCTATAAAATTGAGAAAATAATGCTTCTTCTAACCAATATATAGGACGGTTGTAGGGAAAGTACTTCACAAGTCTTAAGGTGTTTAGAAAAAGTTACTCTTATTGGTGACCTTATAGAGAAAGAGAGTGCTTGGAAGTGTTTCTTGTGTGAGCAAAGGAATTGGTTTCTTTTTGGAGGGAAGCCCTTTGCAACAGCACTCCACCTGAGCCTGTCTCCTTTTCCTGTGCCCACCCCCCCTGGCCCCCATCCCTCTAAGAAGGCTTGGAATCAATGGAGGGTGGTCAAGGTGGACCTTTTGCTACTTCATAGCCTACCTAGCTGTGTCATCAGCCAGGATTCCAGATCCTGGTGGGCTGACTATATTCCCTGACCAACAAGTCATTGATCTGTTTCACAGAATTCATCTAACTCTCTACCTCTTTGCAGAGAAGAACAGTGACCTGCCCATGGTCACACAGTCAGCTAGTTAAGGGTCAAAAGCAGGCTGTGAACAATGTTCTCTCCTATCAATTGGCCCAGCAATGTTTCCCCTATACCAAATGCTCTCCTATCTGCCTCAGAATTTTCTGTGGACCAGTGAGTCTAGAATGGCAGAGAGATCTCCTAAGGCTATTCCCTCTACCAGTGCATATTTTTACCTGCTGCTCTGCAACTTTGCAATCTTAGACACTGACCTGAGGGCCCTGGGAGAGTTATTGGTAAAGTTAGGGATAAAGAACTTGCATCCAGAGGAAGAACTGATAAATAGATGTGTAGAATGCTTTTACACACACACACACACACACACACACACACACACACAAACACTTTAAGGCTTATAAATACATTTGTGTCTACTGGTAGCCATCTGTTGGGCAGGAGTGGCAGGTGGAATGAGAAAAAAGAAAGTTACATGATTATTTTATTATATATTTAAAAGAAATAGAAAGTTGTATATTATAGATTTGCAGTTACATGTTCAATCATCTTTTTTTTCCTATTCTACTATGTTACAGAAATTCTGGTTTTATTTCTTAATTTCATAATAAAATATAGTAAAAAAAACAGGACCTAACCAGGGGCAGCTAGGTGGCACAGTAGATAAAGCAGCTGCCCTGAATTCAGGAGGACCTGAGTTCAAATCAGGCCTCATATACTTGACACTTACTAGCTGTGTGACCCTGGGCAAGTCACTTAACCCTCATTGCCCTGCAAAAAACCAACCAAATAAAAATAACCATAAGGCAGGAAAAATCTAGGTTCAAGTGCCGTTTTTAACTCATACTGTGTGACCCTGGGCAAGTTACTTGCCTAATAGGATTATTGTGAGAAAATTATACAGTAACCTTATGTGTGTGGTATTATTTAGTCATTTTTCAGTTATATCTGACTCTTCATGACTCCATTTGGGTTTTCTTGGCAAAAATACTGTAGTGGTTTGCCATTCCCTTCTCTCTGTGTGTATAGTGTACATATACAATGATGTGTATAATTATTATTTTAATAACTTGGTCCATACAAGCACCCTAAACCCAACCTCCCAAACTGTTATGATTTCTATAATCCACACCCCCCCAGGTCAATTTTGTCCCTGATAGAGGACGAGATGAAAACTCAGGTTATAATCCCTCCCCCCTCCATATCCTCAGTAATCACAAGGAATTCTCAGATGTAGTTTTTTGTTTTTGTTTTTGCAGGGCAATGGGGGTTAGGTGACTTGCCCAGAGTCACACAGCTAGTGTTGTGTCTGAGACCAAATTTGAACTCAGGTCCTCCTGAATCCAGGGCCAGTGCTTTATCCACTGTGCTACATAGCTGCCCCTGTGATGTAGTTTAATATGGAAGAGCACAAACTAATGCGGTAGAACCAGAAAGAAATAAGGAAAATTAAGTTCAAAGGGAGGCTTTTTAAATCATGAGGTCAATTAGACATTAGCCTATAATGTCATGAAAGAGGTAATTGGAGGCAGCATGACTGAAAATATTCCACAGCAGAGAACTGGATCCTAGCATTGCAAAGGGTCCCCCTTTCCTAGAGGGCGGGAGAGGGAGAGTGAAGGTGGGAGGAAGGGCGGGAGGGAGGCTGTATCAGAGTAACTAACTGTCAGAGATGAGATTTGGGGACTGAGTCCTCTGTCACCCTGGCACATCACCCTAGCCCTCTAGGCTGTTGTGGAAAGAATTCCTTTTTCAGGTATGAATTGGACTCAGGGGTCTCTATGGACACTTCTAACTTTGCCCTCTTGTTCTGTGATATCTGGTGAGCATGGATGTCAGTGGTAGCCAAGAGATTAGGTACAAAGCCCTCTACAATAATTTCAAATTCATGGGGTCCCAAGAATAGTCATGAGACACATCAACTTTAAGTAATTAAGGAAAGAGTGAGGGGGAGAAAGACTTCCAAGTCAGGCCCACATATCCCTAAATGAGACAGATGTCCCAATTTTATGTCTCTTCCACTCACTGGAAAAAATAAGATATTTATAAAAACTTTGCCACTTTAAAGCACTATATAAATGCTTGCTATCATTATTGTTATTATTAAATGTGGATTTAAAATTTCTTAATGAATCAAGTTTAAATTTGAAAAGTATTTCTTTAAAAAAACACAAAACAAAACTTGAGAGTTGAATAGTCTCTCTCAGTTTTCAGAAATCTGGCTTACAGCTGATCCACACCTTTATCTTAACTATAAAAATTAAGCCTAAGATGTTTTTTTTAAACCGATGAGTGATAGAGGTTTCCACATTTTCTTGATTCCCTCTCCTGGTGCATCAAAACAACTGGGCCAATCCATTCTGAAATGTGTATAGAAATGTATTTCTTACACTGAAGAGAATTTTTTTCTGGATGGGTTATAAATAAACTCCTTAAAAACTAGTAACAGTGGCTGTGTTTGTAGGCAGCAGGAGTGTGTGGGTGTGTGAGGTGAACGAGCTTTAGCCCAAATCAGGAGCTAGTAAAATATGTTAAGTGAAGAAGAAGGTTTTGTTTTTTTATTTCTTCCAGGGCCTAGTGTGATTTATTAACTTGTTAGTTCCTTTCCCTCTTTGGTTGGCTTCCAAATGAAAGTATTCTAATAAAATAGGCTTTAATGGTTATTAATATGTAGATTTTGTTTCCTCCTTTACTTTAAAAAAAAAAAAAACCTTGGGAGAAGACTGAATAATTTATGCATCTTTAATATTGGAGTGGGAAGTTATTCCTTGAAGGCCAGGATTTCATAACCACTTTTTCATGCTTGAATTGATCTCTCTCCTCTCAAAATGATACGCTTTCATTAAACACATAGCCCAGTAAGCCACTTAACCTGACTTCTTCTCAAACCCCGTTAAATAGGTCACAAAGAATATGTCTGTTGCCAAGTTCTTCAGTATGAATTATGATCACCACACTTATGGGTTATTGAATTCAGAACTGATAGAAGTTCTTGATAGAAAGAAAAAAGGTATACTTTGTATTCAGGGAGAAAGTGTTTTCTCCTGAAAAAAAATCGATTGCTTCTTTTCCTTAATAATAAATTAGGGCAGCTAGGTGATGCAGTGGATAGAGCACCGGCCTTGGAGTCAGGAGGACCTGAATTCAAATCCGGCCTCAGACACTTAACGCTTACTAGCTGTGTGACCCTAGGCAAGTCACTTAACCCCAATTGCCTCACCCCAAAAAATAATAAGAATAATAATAAATTAGTGAGTTGAATGTTTTCACATAGCCAACTCAGTTTCTTGTTCTTACAAGGTTTTAAGATCACCATCATCTATTCAGTCAATCAATCAATTAATAAGTATTAAGTACTTACTATAAGCAGGTATTATGACAAATGTTGGGGATATAGATACAGTAAATGAGGAAATACCTACTCATAGGGAGCTTATATTCTAATGAGGAGAACATAAGGGAACTTACGTAAGTATGTACAGAATAACTACAAATAGAATAAGCACAAATAATTACAAAGAAGGTAAATATAAGGTAGTCAAGGAGGGAGGATGCTACCCATCCAAGGGATCAGGGAGGTCTCACGTAGATGGTGGTACTTGAGCTTCTTCCTGGAGGAAGAGAGATTATCTCTGAATCAAACAAGAAATGCTTAATGTGGGGGCAGCTAGGTGGTACAGTGGATAAAGCACTGGCCCTGGATTCAGGAATCCAGCCTCAGACACTTGATACTCACTAGCTGTGTGACCCTGGGCATGTCACTGCCCTGCAAAAAAATAGAAATAAATAAAAAAGAAAAGAAAATGCTTAACATTTAAAAAAATGCAGTAAACACAGTTTCTCCAAGACCTTGTTTACTATAGGGAAGGATAGAGTATTTGTAGAATACCTACTATGTAGTAGTCATTGTGCCAAACACAAATATTATCTCACTTGATCCTTGCAACCACCTTGAGCAAGAGATGTTATTATTATCCACATTTTAGTTGAGGAAACTGAGGCAAACGTAGGTTAGGTGACTTGCCCAGGGTCACACAGCTAATCAGTATGAGGCCAGATTTGAACTCTTCCTGACTCCAGCCCAAGTGCTCTATCCACCTTACCGGCAGCTGCCTTTAAACTGTGATGGCTTAAAACTGTACTAAGCAGGGGCAGCTAGGTGGCGCAGTGGATAGAGAACCGGCCCTGGAGGCAGGAGTACCTGAGTTCAAATCCAGCCTCAGACATTTAACACTTACTAGCTGTGTGACCCTGGGCAAGTCACTTAACTCCAATTGCCTCACTAATAAATAAATTAATAAAAAAAACTATACTAAGCTTTTTGTCACACCCTGCATGTTCATATAGATCAGGAAGGTTGTTTAGTAAATCTGCTCTCAGAGTGATTTTCCTGAAACACAGATCTGATCATATTGTCCTTTTGGGACTCATGTGACTCCACCTACTTTCTCCAGGATCGAATATAAATGTCATCTGTTTGTTACTTAAAGCTTTTCCTGATTTGGCTCTATCTGATCTTGCCAGAGTTCTTCTTATGCATTACTCTCCTCCATGCACTCTGTGATCCAGATCTACTGGATGACATGCCACGACCTTCGCCCATGAAGTTCCATCTCCCACCTCCATGCCTTTGCACCAACTTCCCCCTGTGCCTGGAATGCATTCCTTTCTTACCTCTGCTTCATAGACTCCATCTCTTCTTTCAAGACTCAGCCCAAACATCCCCTTTTGTAGGAAGCTTGTCTCATATCCCTGCTACAAGAGCCTTCTCCTCTTAAGGTTACCTTCCATCTACCCTCTATGAATTTTGTATGTACCTCATGATAGACTTTCCTTTCCTATTAGAATGTAAGCTCGTTGAAGGCAGGTACTGTTTTTGCTTTTTCTTTGTATCCTCAGTACTTAACTCAATGCCTAATGCATTTGTAGTTGGTTAATTACTAAGCACTGGGGGCAGCTAGGTGGCGCCATAGTGCACAGAATGCTGGGCCTCTAGAGTCAGGAAAAGTTGAATTCAAATACAGACTCAGAAACTTCCTCAGCTGTGTAAACCCTGAGCAAGTCATTTAACTGCTGTTTACCTCAGTTTCCTCATTTGTGAAATGGGAATAATAATAGCACCTACCTCCCAGAGTTGTTGTGAAAATCAAATGAGATAATAATGTTAAAGTGCTTAGCACAGTACCCGGTACACAATAAGCACTTAATAAATGTTTATTAATTGATTGGTTGATTGTGTGCTTCCTGTCCACGTTCTCCTGTATATTGTCTATATCAGGTCCACCAAAAGTGTTTGGGGGTCTCCCTCTTAACATTAGGTGCCAATGAAGTATACAAACTAAGTTATTGGGTGGGGGAGGGCAACTAGGTGACACAGTGGATGGAGTACCAGTCCTGGATTCAGAAGGACCTGAGTTCAAATTCGGCCTCAGATATTTGATACTTACTAGCTGTGTGACCCTGGGCAAGTCACTTGACCCTCATTACCCCACAAACAAACAAAATACTAAGTTATTCCTCAGTTATTCCCTTTTCCAGTAATATACTTCCTTTTCTAAAACCTTTTATGATGCTCCTGTGTGATTCTTCCTTAGTAATATGCTTCACTGAGTAATATGCAGCCATATAATAAAGCACAAATCATTGAATTTCCCTGGGCCTTATTTTTAGCATTTGTAAAATAACAGGTTTAGACTCAAGAATCTCTAAAGTCCCTTTCCACTTGAAATGTATGACCTGCAATCACAGATATTCATGGTAGAACCTTATAGCCAGCTATCCTTTACCTTTAAAACCGTATTAAAGAAAATGATTTCAATTTCCTAAGTTTTGTTCTTGTTTATTTTATTTCAATATCTTCCATAAAAAAATCTTCATTTCTTCACAGCCTGTAAATAGGCCAACTTCTTCAGGCCAAAGGATTAAAACACAGAGTGGGGGGCAAAACAACCAAAAAAAAGGGAAAAAACCCAACCACATGGCAGACCATTCCCATTCATTTTCCCCCTAGTATAGAAATGGGTTGCCAAGTGTTAACTAGAGCTAGGGGCGGGGATGCCATGAAAATCAGGATTTTCTTGCCCTGGCCAGCCCAGCCCACCAGGAAAGAATATAACAGCCCATCAGTAGGGTGGATATCAGAACATCTGCTCTCACTGCAGCAGCATCCACTCACCCCCATCACCCGTTTGTTCCATGCCCATGATAGCATCGTGTGGGTGTGCATACACTCAGCATGGGTCCGTGGCATGCTCACTGGTGTCCGGCGGTGGAGGATGTGACCCTCATCTCCTCAGGACGGAGGGAGGGAATTATCATCTCCAGGCATCCACTGAGCTGGCAACCTGGCTGAAGATACGTTAGTTGGCAGGACAGCCATCTGCTTTGTGAATTTCTCTCACATCCAAGTTATTGCTGCCTTGGGCGAACATAACCTTAACGGATGCCTTTGTTATATGGTGTTAAGATGTCTAGGGATTTTGAACAGATTATAATCACAGAAGGCTTCCTCCTTAATGCAGCTGCTTTGTAAAGCAGTTCTGAGAGTAAATTGCCACAGTCAGTGATAGGGAGGAGTTATTAGCCTTATGGTACTTGGGCCTGGGTTAATACCTTAGCCTAGGGGCTGAAATTTAGTCGAATTTTTGGAAGCCATTTGCTTTAATAAGTATAATTAGCAGGTCAAAAAAGGTGTTTTTCCCCCTCAGTCCTAAACCTTGTTAGCCAACAACAAAGGAATGCATAAGAATGAGGATCTCACAAAGGCAACCACTTTCCTCTCTCATAACTTTAAAAGGTATCCCTGAGTTTTCACTTATGCTTGAGGAACACTTACATAGGCTTTAGTGCTTGCAAACAACAGCAGCATTTGCTTCTCACAAGGACCCTATAAAGTTAGTGCCTGTTATTACCGTGATTTTACAGATGGAGAAAATGGAAGGAAAGAAGTTGTGACTTACCCGGGTTATATAGTGAGTGTCTGTGGCAGGAGTTGAAATCAAGAATTCCAGGATTCTATCTACTTTGTCCCCTGGTTGCCCCTAATGCTCGAGTTGTCCTAATTAGAGATTCTCAGTGCTCAAAGGCAGTTAAAAAATAGGGAACATTCGAAAAGTGAGTCTTTTAAATACATGTTTTCCTTCTAAGAAGAAAAGAATAATGTAATGCAATTATAATAGGACTTACTTTAATGCATAAAAAAATAAATATGCAATTACACTGGTAAAGAGAACTCCCATTGGGGCAGCTAGGTGGCGCAGTGGATAGAGCACTGGCCCTGGATTTAGGAGGACCTGAGTTCAAACCCGGCCTCAGACACTTAACACTTACTAGCTGTGTGACCCTGGGCAAGTCACTTAACCCCCAATTGCCTCACTTAAAAAAAAAAAAGAGAGAGAACTCCCATTGAGGGAAGTCCCCTTTACCAATGCAGATCAGCTGCTTAATGACATGCTCAGGTCACATCTAGTTAAGTGTCAGAAGTGGGATTTGAACGCATGTCCAAAGAAAGTTCTATACCCACTCACCCATGCTGCCTCTACTACCTTATATCAACATGCTTCTGCAAATTGCTCTGACCACGTACATCCTTATAGTAAGAGGAATTTGGATAAAGGAGCCCTCCTTTATCCTGATCACATTCTCTCATGGATCCAGCTCACCTGTGTTAATATCTTCATGGGGGTGGGTTAGGGAAGGAACCAAAGCCGTGCCAAACCACCAAGAGAGTGTCTTTAGCTGGTCATTGCCACCTCTTAACTAGTGTGCTCCCCATGGTTTATTTTGAAAACCCTTGAGGGGCTAAGCATCCAGGGAAGAAAAAGCAAGATTGTAAACTCCCTAAGGGAAGAAACTATGCCACTTTCTTCATCTTTTTTATACCCAGAGTTAGCCCAGTGCCTTACATGACATGTAATAAATGTGTGCTGTTTAATGTTGAGTTCTTGCTGCTTAGTTGTTTTCAGTTGTGTATGACTTTTCATGACCCAATTCGGGGTTTTCTTGGCAAAGATACTGGAGTGTTTTGCCATGTCCTTCTCCAGCTCATTTTGGAGATGAGGAAATGAAAGGGTTAGGTGTCTTACCCATGGTCACACAGAGAGTCAGTGTCTGAGACCTGATTTGAACTCAAGCCTGGCAGTCTATCCACTTTGCCACGTAGCCTTTCTTCATACTATTTACACCTGTAAATCCCTTTAAACTTGATTGGTATTTTTGTCTTCTGGCTATGATCTTTTTATTCCCTCTCACTATTTCTCCCTTGCTCCTTCCAAACACATAGGAAGATCCACACTCTCCAATGATAAAGGTTCCCATTTGTGTTGTTTATACCTGAAGTATATTAAGCCTGGTCTTAGTATGACTGGAAGCAGATGTTAAAGGGTCATCACCTGACAGAAGAATTAGACTCATTCTGCTTGGCCCCAGGGGGCAGAACAAGCAGCAGTGGGTGAAGGTCTGAAACAGAATGAAAAAAATGGAAGCTTGAAGTGTGACCTTTAAAAGTTTGGAAGACATAATTTCTGGCTAATTAATCATTTTATTAATAATGCTAACATTTTAATAAAAAGAGGTCAGTGACACTCTCAAATATCAAAGACAATCATGGCAGCAGGCTTTGGTTTATATGCCCTTGGAAAGGTTGATGCTCCAGAGGGTAGCAATCAACTCTTATTGGTTAATAATGAATGAGATAATGAATATTACAATGAAGGACTGGACCTATTCTAATGAACTTTGATTGTATCATTTACTTCTAACTTGCCCAGCCTTGGGCAATCTATTCAAAAAATCTATCTCCACCCAAATCTGTGTAGAGCATAATGGGTGTCCCCACTTTAGATTAAATTCCTTGTAAATTTCTGTGGGCTCTGACCATATTGGGGAGAGTCAATTCAATCTCATTATCATTATGTCCTTCAAAACACTGAACTTTGAAATGAGGACTATAGAAAAAGGGGGAATTCTGGATCTCCCCAGATCATCAGTTATTAATAATCATTTCTCTCAGAAGGAAGAAGTTTCCTGACAGAACTATTTAAAAATAAAATGGGCTTCCTTTGGAGGGAGAGGATTTCTCTTTTGTAGAGGTCTTCAATCAAAGAGAGGACGATCATTTGTTGGATATGTTGAAGGGGATGTCCTTCAGGTATGGGTTGGATTAGATGATCTCATTTTTCTCTCATGGTGTTAAATTCCATGATTCAAAATACAAGTCATTTTGAGTTTGGGTCTAACTCTGGGCCAGGCTAACATCATATAGTCTCACCTACAAGAAGCTTTAGCTCATCAAAAATGAATTGATCAGCTGGAGATGGGAATGTAACAGTGGGAAAGACTATTGATAGACTTGGTAATTTTCTTGAGTGTTATGTTCCAAATGTTATTAATTTATTTGAATTAAACTAAGATATATATATATATGTTATATATGTGTATATTATATATAAATTAGCACTATCTAGAATTTGTACCAAAAATTTGATTAGGACAGTAATTTCTTGGAACAAACACATAATAGAGGTCTAGTGCTATTAAAAATAGGCAAGTAGAATGTGCTTAAGTAAAAATTACTTGGAGATACAATTATTTTTATATTCTGTATGAAAATAGATGCCTCTTCTTCAACCTTCTCATTTTACAGATGAAGAAACTGAGGCCCAGAAAGGTTAGGTGGATCTCACAAGCAATAAGTAGCAATCCAATGTTTAAAATTCAGTTCCAGGATTCTTTTCATTGAACCATACTTTCTCAAAAAGGAGAAAGGCTATATAAAAGTTATTAGGAAACCAGGCATGTTTAGCCTGGAGAGAAGAAGACTGAGTTAGGGGTGACATAATAAATATTATTAAGTATAAGAGGAGGGACTGGACTTGTCCTTCTTGGTCTCAAAGAGCAGCATTGGTAGCAATGGGGTAGAAGCTACAGGTATCAGGATTTCATCTTTGGATAAAAGAAAATCCACTAACAATTTAGAGCTACCTACACATGCAATGCCTTTGGAAGTAGTGAATTCCCCCTTGCTTATTATCTTTGAGCAGAAGTGGGACCAATAGTTGTTGGGTAATGTTCTAAAGGGAATTTTCAGTCTAGTAATGATTGAGCTAAGCAGTCTCTAAAAATCCCTTCCCACTATAAGCTCCTATATATCTGAAATCTTGGTGAGGCAATTTATAAAGGCTGCTTGGAACACTTTTTTTTCCCTTTCAGCTAAATGTATGCCTGTAGTCCTAATCACTGCCTTGCTAACCTCCCTCTTCTCCACATACCTACCCACAAGCAGAGAAAGCTGCTCATTCCAGAGGGTCAAAGTAATAATTGGTCATGCTGTTTGCTATCTGATTACTTTATTGAAAATTATTCCGACTGATTGGCCAAACCAATTTAGTTAAATTAATCCAAATGCTGCACCTTGTGTTCTAAAGATTAAAAGACCAATTGAAAGTAAATTGTTCTCAGGAAGCCTTCTCTGATGCTATAGTACATGAATTTTAATTTCGTTTCACCAACTGTCAAAAGAATTGCCAGCCACTCCCCTCCTCCACCAATGTGCACATCACCATTCTGAGAGGGTTTCACTATAAGATGCATTTGACACCTGAACTCTATTGGTTTAATTCCTTCTAAGTCTGTAAAAGGTTGGAACTAAGATGGTCATCTTCTCTGTAGCACACTTATAGGCTGAACACATTTCTTTTCCCATTTAACAGTTTATCAGGGTGCAGACTTTTATTGTGCTCCTTTGCATTATTCTTTGCCCTGTTCCTACAGCTTTTCAGTCACATTGTTTCCCTGATGTGTTTTTCCTAAGTCTTCATTCTTATCCTAAGCAATAGTATAGGTAGAGAATTCCTGGCTCTCCCTCAGATAGAAATTCTTCTCACTGCAATTTTCATCCACAAAAAGGGACAATTTTTATATTCCTTGCCCCACACTATATCTGATTAATTCTTTTCTCCTTGCAAATAAGTTTCTTTAGTTGACAATCCAGCCCTGATTAGTATAGTCCTTCTTATAGCATATTATTGTCCTTATCAGGTCACAAGATTTCCCATAAAGCTTTATTTGCCTTTTTTTTTGCTTTCCTTTGTTTTCATCACCATACTCCTGTACTGATTGAAGTCCTGAGTAAGATCAGTTACAAAAGCATATATTTCTGTTTCAATATCTGTTATCAGCTCTTCCTGAAAGGACATCATTTAGGGATTCTTAACCTTTCTTGGTCATGGACCCTGTGGGCAATCTGCAGAAGCCTAAGCACCCTTTCTCAGCATAATGCTTTTAAATAAATGAAATAAAATACATAGGATCATAAAGGAAACCAATTGTATTGAAAAATAGTCAACAAAACATTTTTTTTAAGTTTACTAACTTTAGGTTATAAGAACCCCTGTCATAAATCCCAGGTGTAGTGGATAGAGTCCCAGACCTGAAGTTAGGAGAACCTGAGTTTGAATCTTGCCTCATACACTTACTAGCTGTGTGATCCTGGACATGTCACTTTATCTTTGCCTCACTGTCCTCGTCTGTAAAATATGGTAGCTGTGTGATCCTGGACAAGTCACTTAACCTTTGTCTGCCTTGGTTTCCTTTTCTGTAAAATATGGATAATAACACCTACTTCCCAATTGTTGTGAAGATCAAGTGAAATAAATATATGTAAAACACTTGATTAACCTTAAAGTGCTATATTAATTGTAACTATTATTATTAATAAGAGGGACAGCTAGGTGGCGCAGTGGATAAAGCACTGACCCTGTATCCAGGAGTACCTGAGTTCAAATCCGGCCTCAGACACTTGATACTTACTAGCTGTGTGACCCTGGGAAAGTCACTTAACCCTCATTGCCCCGCGCAAAGAGAGAGAGAGAGAGAGAGAGAGAGAGAGAGAGAGAGAGAGAGAGAGAGAGAGAGAAAAGATAATAATATAAACTTTCCTCAGGTTTTTTTTTTGGGGGGGGCAGGGCAATGAGGATTAAGTGACTTGCCCAGGGTCATACAGCTAGTAAGTGTCAAGTGTCTGAGGTCAGATTTTAATTCAGGGCCAGTACTTTATCCACTGCGCCACCTAGCTGCCCCTTCTCTCTAGGATTCTTATGTGAGACTGTGAGAATTGGTTGCTCCTCATTAGCAGTGGTCAGTGGACAAGAGTGGTCACAGAAGAGTAACTATGTAGAATGTATTTGTTGTTTCATCCTATAAAGCTGAAATTAAAGAATTGGCCCAAAATATTGCTGATATAATTGTAAAAAAAAATTGAATTGCTGTGAAAGGTTTAACGGCTTTCATAATCTCCACTTAATAGAAATCATGTGTACATTTTCTCTCATAATACAAAAGTGAAACTAAATCTAAAAGTTTCATTTGGCTGTTTTCTGGGTTTTGATCAGGTTTCTTTGCCCATTATTCATTATAGAAAAAGAACTTCACACTCATAAACTTTAAATGACTCATCTCAAGAGTTCCAGAAGAACCTAGAGAGGCTTCTTGAGGATAAAAAAAAAATATGTTCAGTTGTGTCTGACTCTTCGTGATCCTGTTGGGGGCTTTCTTGACAAAGATACTGTCATGGTTTGCCATTTCCTTCTTCACCTGTTTACAGATGGGGAAACTGAGGAAAACAGGGTTAAGTAAGTTGCTTAGAGTCACAAAGCTAATAAGTGTCTTATTGGATTGGAATTCACATCTTCCTGACTCTAGGCCCTGAACTTTATCCACCAAGCCACCCAGCTGCCTCTAAGGCAAACAGAGATTAAGTGACTTGCCCAGGGTCTTACACTGAGTAAATGTCTGAAGCCAAATTTGAACTCAGGTCCTCTTGACTTCAGGTTTGAAGCTCTATCCACTGTGCTGCCCAAAATATAAAAAAATAAACCTACCCTAAATTATTTAAGCCCCATTAGAGTCAAATTTAGTGTACGCTATTGATAATGTAGGATTCTAAAGACCTGCTGACTTCCAAGTTATACAGAAACCCATTAAAACATTAATTTGAGTCTGACTTCAAGCCATTAGATCAGTCACTCTGAGCTGTAGTTCAGCATTTTGCTTTTACAAGTAGGAAAAGGTGTGAGTATTTTTGTTTTATTTTGTTTTGTTTTGTTTTGTTTTAGTTTCCCTTAACAGTGGAATGAACCTTTAATTTTCCACATGGTAATTTAATAGGCTCTTTGAAAATGGAAGAAACAACAACATAATGAAGGAATCAAACATGTTCTTAAGAGGTGATGGCGATAATGAGTTTTTCCAGACCTTTTTTGCACAGGTATTAAGGACACTGAAGAGGGAAAATGGCTTCTGATTGATTGACAAAGTAACGTGGACAAAGGTTGATATTACTGCTTTCATTCACCAAATATTGATAATGAATATTTTTAAGCCATGTGAAACATATTTTGTAAATCCCCACATCAAAGAGAAATGGAATCATATCTACTCATAATGCCATTAGATTTTTTTTTCAGCAGAAGGGTCCCTTAGATCAATTTCTAGCTTGAGATTTGCCAAGTAAATTGTTCAGCATTTCTCCATTAGTAGTGGTTCAATGGAAAGCCAGTGGTCATCATTTTGTGTATATATAATGTTGGTCCATAAGTACACTAGTCAAAATGATCCTGCAAGTTCAGTTCAGCCTATATGGATTTGTCACCCACACCATACATCATGTGGCACAGTGTGCTGTAGATAGAGAAGGCAAAGAAACTTACAAGGCAATGGTAGGATAAGATGAACACAGACATAATTAAAATAACAAATTTTAATATGATAAATGCACAGGAGAGGTCCAAACCAAACTGCATGAAAAATTCAAGAATGATTTATAGCTGGTGATAAGGGCAGACTCAGATAAGACATCCTAAAAGAGGTTGGCACCCAAGTTGGAATGTGAAGGAAGAAAAAAATTTAAGCCAACTGGAAGAGATGAAAAAAGAGATCATTTCAGAAACAGAAAAGAATGAATACAGAGTCACAGAGGTGAGAAAAAGCAGAATGAAATTGAGGAATAATGAAAATAATGGTTTGGCTAAAAATGTATGAGGCAAAAGATAAAATATTACATATTAAAAATAATAAAATGTCTAAGGCATAAAATGTAAAATAAGGCTAGGAAGTTAGATTGGAGTCATTGTGGCCCTTGAGGGCCTTGAATGTCAGGTTAAGCAGTTTTAAAAGTAATAACTGAGGATTGCTTTCATGATTACAGAACCTACTGTCTTTTCTCAAAGAAAATTTTACTATAAAATGAGGTCAAAAGAGGCTGAATCAGAAATTAGAAGAGACCTCTTAGAATTTCAGATTTTGTACCTGGGAAACAAAAGGAAAGATATTTCTTCAAGCAAGCAATTACTAAGGTCCTAGTGTATTTCATGTACTGTGTTAGTTGCTGTAGATAAAAAGACAGAGATCTATTTCTATATATATATATATATACATACACATATGTGTATGTATATGTGTATATAGGTATATGTATGCATATATACATACATATACATATGTGCATACACACACACACACACACACACACATATATATGTTCCTATTTGAATGTTCCTATTTGAATTCAGTCTAGAAGGAAAGTCAAGTCAATAAGCATAACAAGAATTTTAAGTGCCTACTACCAGGTGCCAGGCATTGTGCTAAGGATACCAAGTAAGGCAAAGTCCCTTCCCTCAAGGAGCTTACAGTCTAATGCGGGAGGTAACATGTAAACAACTATGGACAAACAAGATATATGCAGGATATATTAGAGGCAATCTCAGAGTGAAGACACTAATATTTTTTTTAATTAATTAATTAATTTACTTTGGTGAGGCAATTGGGGTTAAGTGACTTGCCTCGGGTCACACAGCTAGTAAGTGTTAAGTGTCTGAGGCTGGATTTGAACTCAGGTCCTCCTGACTCCAGGGCCAGTACTCTATCCACTGCGCCACCTAGCTGCCCCAAGACACTAATATTAAATAGGACTAGGAACAGCTTCTTCCAAAAGGTAGGATTTAAGTTCAGACTTGAAGGAAGTTAGAGAGATCAGGAGACAGAGATGAAGAGACATGGAGGACAGCCAGCAAAAGGAATAGCAAGGAAGCAAGTGTAGGTGTTTCACAGAGTACTTGGAAGGGAGTAGGGGGTAAAATAAAAGAAAACTGGAAAGGTATGAAGGAACCACTTTATGAAGGGCTTTGAAAGTAGATTTTGTATTTGATGCTGGAGATAACACAAAGAAACTGGAATCTGTCGAATAGGAGGCTTACATGGTCATACCTGCACTTTCCTAAGATCACTTTGATGGAGGGGGAAGAGACTTAAAGCAGGATGATTAATCAGAAGACAAAATGCCTAAGTCTAGGCATTAGTTGGTGAGGACTTCCACCTGGGTGGTGGCAGAGGCGGAGATAAGGGAGTTTATATGAGAGATGTGGCAAAGGTAGAATCCACAGAACTAGGCAACGAATTGGATGGGGGGGGCGGGGAGAGCATGAAAGAGAGAGAGAGAGAGAGAGAGAGAGAGAGAGAGAGAGAGAGAGAGAGGAGTACTGGATGATACCTAGGTTGTGAACCCAGGGGACTGGGAGGGTAGTTAGTGCCTCAGGATAATTAAAAGTTATCTATTGTCTTTATCTTTTGAACATTACATCTGGTTTCTTACTTTGACTTTTACAATGGAAGCCTGACAATGGTTGGTGTGCACTCTCTATCTCTGTCTCTCCATCTCTGTTTCTGTCTCTGTCTCTCAATTCCTCTCCACCACGTCCCTCACTCTCTCTGTGTCTCAGACATTCTCTGGATTTGTGTCTCTTGTCTCTTTCTGTCTGTGCTGAACCTGGAGTCAGGAAGACTTGGGTTGTTATGAGGATCACATGAGATAACATTTGTAAAATGTTTTGTGCAGTGCCTAGCACATATTGGGTGCTTAATTTAGAAAAAAAAGGGTTCTTTCCTCCCTTCTTTCCATCTCTGTTTCTGTCTCCATGTTTCCCTCTCTGTCTTTCTCTCCCCCTCTTTCTCTTTGTATCTCTGTCTTCCACTCTCTGTCTCTCCCTTTCTGTCTCTATCTGGCTCACTCTTGCCCTCCCTGCTGGTCTCCTCTTTCTCTCTCAGTGTTCTCTTTGTTTAACTGGCCTGTTTTCCACTTTTAGTCACATTCCCATTTGTACTACAGGTCATTATGCTGCTTTTTTTAAGCAATGTAGCTACAGATTTCTGAGAACCCCAGAGGCAGACAGACTCGGTTGGTTTGCAGCTGTCTGGGGTGGTCTCTTCTGAGTGAAACATGGGCAGCCCATGAGGCAAAGCCAGAACCACATCAGCAAACAGCTGCAGTCCAAATGACAGCTTTCACATGAGTAGTGGGTAGAATGGATGACTGCATCCACACTAGACCTTTCAGCCAGAGCTGTGTACATCTCAGTATTTCTGGGCTGCCCACATATATCTCATAGGTAGTGGTGGCTGCCCCAAATCTACTGGTTTCCCTAGTAACTAGGATGGATGAGTACACCAGGGAGCCAAGAAACAAGTAGGGTAGGAGAAAGAACGCTGAACTTGCAGTCAGAGTCTTTGTTCTGCCACTTATTAGCTGTGTAGTTTTGGGCAATGTGTAGAATGAAGTAATTTTAGAGCACCAATGAATCTTGGACCCTAGGTGCCGCAATGAATAGAGTACTGGATCTGAAGTCGCGAAAATTGTTGTTGTTCAGTTGTTTTTTAGTCATGTCCAACTCTTCATGACTCCTTGTAGGGCATTTCTTGGCAAAGATATCAGAATAGTTTGCCATTTCCTTCTGTGGCTCATTTTATACATGAGGAAATCAAGGCAGAGAGGGGTGAATGAATGACTTGCCCAGGATCACACAGCTAGGAAGTGTCTGAGGGAAAGATCTGAACTCAGGTCTTCCTGACTCTAGGCCTGGAGCTCTATCTACTGCTCCACCTAGCTGTCCAGGATCAGGAAGACCTGAGTTCAAATGCGACCTCAGAAATTTACTAGCTGTGTGACTCTTGGTACGTCATTTTTACCCTCTTTTGGCCTCAGTTTTCTCATCTATAAAATGGGGATAATAACAACACCAGCCTCCCAGGCTTGTTGTAAAGATAAAATGAGATGGTAATTGCAATGAACTTACAACAGTGCCTGGCACACAGTAGATATTTAATCAGTGTTTGTTCCCTTCCTTCCAATTAAATCCAATTCCCCTTTTCTATGGCTTTCTCATACAGCTAGAGAGTGACATTGTAGGGACACAAACCCAAGCCTCTTGGAGATTCTCATGCCACTGCTCTCTAGACCTCATTAAATGTTATTTTTCTTACCTATAGAATGAGGACAGCATCTCTCTCTTCTACCTTATATGCTTTTTTTGAAGAACAAAAGAGATCCTGTATGTAGAAGCCCATAGTAAACCACTGAGCTTGCAGTGGTGTAAACATTGGTGTTACCTTCCATTCTGGAGGAAGAGGGTCTGCAGAAGCCTCCACACCCAGTAGCCCTCCCCAATCTCCTCTCCCCATTTAGAGGAGGCCACACTCCCCAAATAGGATTCTTTGTACAGAAGGGTTTGATTTCAACCCCTCTTAGCTTATGGATTTATAAATGGCCAAGGCTATGTCTGTTGAAGCTTCCTTAACTGGTCACCCAGTCCAGTTCCATTTGCTGATATGGACTTTGAAGTAGTCAAGAACAGTAAAGCTGTTAAAAGTCTCTTTCACTTGAGCTCCAGATATTCAGATTAGCTTGTTAAACTCTTAGCTCTGTAAGGGAACAGACTTTCATTTTTGTATTATATTCCTAATGCCTTCCACATAGTAGCAACTTTTAATAAATGCTTGAGTAATTGGGAAATGGCAAGAAACACCACTTAAAGTGGGGGCAGCTAGATGGCGCAGTGGTAAAGCACCGGCCCTGGATTCAGGAGTACCTGAGTTCAAATCCGACCTCAGACACTTGACACTTGACACTTACTAGCTGTGTGACCCTGGGCAAATCACTTAACCCTCATTGCCCTGCAAAAAACAAAAAAACCCAAAGAAACACCACTTAATCGTCTCACTGCCCTGCTTTAAACCTTTGGTGATTTCCTGTTTCCTACCAAGGGATTGTAAAGTCCTAGATCTCAAGCTGGAAGAAACTTTTAAAGACTGCCTAGCCCAACCCCCTCATTTTATAAACTAGGAAGCTGAGGACCCAAAGAGATAAAGTGACTTGCCCAATAGGTAGAAATTGGTGCATCAGTTTTCAGCTATCCTGCCTGACTTGACATACAGTGTGGTTCCATCTTGCCCCTGATTTGCAGTACTCCCAAAGATAAACCTTCAGTCTAGTCAGGCCAACAATGTACACTGTGTCCCACAAACATGCAGTACTGGTTCTTGGATCATAGGGTTTACAATTAGAAGGGAAATTATGGGTCCTTTAGTCAAACCCTGTTATTTTACAGCTGAGGAAACTGGGAGCCATTCAATGGTTTTCCCAAGGTCGCACAAATAGTAAGTTAAAAATTGGAAATTGAACATAGGTTTCTTCTGATTACAAATCTAGGGTTCGTTACCCTCCACAACACTTTATGTTATATAAAATATTGATCTGGTCTTCTGGAAGGTAAAGAAAGGGGGAAGCATAATAAAAATAAAAATTTTAAAATATAAAAGAAAGGGAAGAGAAGAGGACAGAAACTTGGCATGACACATTCCATGACTTTTAGAAGCATAGAAGTTCAGGAATTCATAGTTGAAAACTCAGAACAAATTTGTTGAAGACCAAAACCCTTTTTATTATGCAGATCTTCTGTCTGCCAACCAGAGGCAATTAAAAATCTGTAATGTATACCTCTATTACATGCATGTGCTATCCTCACGTTATTAGAACTATAAAGCTGTCTTTGCTTTAGTTAAACTATTGGAACTATTAATCTCCTTCTACTAGGAAAGGGATTGCTCCAACAAAGGAGCAAAAGACCAAGGACACTGATTAAATGAAATTTTCTAAGGCAAATGGTTTAAATGCCCACTTACTTAATGCATATTTTTCTCCCTGTAACGTAGCTCAGTCAATCTTACTTTAAATCCTCAGTTATGTCTTAACATTTACTATTTCTCTTACAAAATTACACTGCCTCCTATACTAGATGAGTGATTAGTCAATGCCTATGGTGAGGAGGGTTACTGACTTACTTCTGCCTGGCTCCAGTGACACTTCCCTGAGAAAAGTTCCAACTCTTGCATGCTACCAAAGTCACATTGGCTTCATAGAAGACTTTCTGTATCTCTCTAGCCCCTATTAACCTCCTTCCCTCTTTCCTACCACTCACTTTCTATCTATTTTATATAGAACTATGTATGTTGAGATGAATGAAAAACCTGAGAGACAGAGTTTCTGGATTATTAATAATTGATTTATTCATTAGGCTAGCTAATAATCAATAAATTGATGGTCAGTTTTTTTTCTCAGTAACCAAAGACACTTAACTGAGACACTGAATGCCATAAATATATTTTTGAAAAGGAATGCCACTGCTGGGAAAATGGGAAGACAGTATGGCAGAAATTAGGCATAGACCAACGTCTTACACCTTATACTAAAATAAGGTCAAAATGGGTACATGATTTAGGCATAAAAGGTGATACCATGGGTAAATTAGGAGAGGAAGGAATAGTTTACCTTTCAAATCTTTGGAAAGGAGAACAGTTTATGACCAAACAAGAGACAGAGAATATTATGAAATATAAATTGGATGATTTTGATTACACTAAATTAAAAAGGTTTTTTTTACAAACAGAAGCAATTCATCCAAAATTAGAAGGGAGGCAGAAAGCTGGGAAACAATATTTATAGCCAGTACTTCTGATAAAGGCCTCATCTCTAAAATATATAGGGAATTAAATCAAATTTGTAAGAGTCCAAGTCATTCCCCAATTGAGAAATGGTCAAAGGATATGAACAGGCAGTTTTCTGATGAAGAAATCAAAGCTATCTATTCCCATATGAAAAAATGCTCTAAATCATTATTGATTAGAGAGATGCAAATTAAAACAACTCTTGAGGTACCACCTGACACCTATCAGATTGGCTAATATGACAAAAAAGGAAAATAATAAATGTTGGAGAAGCTGTGGAAAAATTGGAACACTAATGCATTGTTGGTGGAGCTGAGAACTGATCCAACCATTCTGGAGAACAATTTGGAATTATGCCCAAAGGGCTATAAAGCTGTGCATACCCTTTGATCCAGCAATACTACTATTGGGTCTTTTTCCCAAAGAGATCATAAAAAAGGGAAAAGGACCCACATGTACAAAAATATTTATAGATACTCTTTTTTGTGGTGGCAAGGAATTGGAAATTGAGGGGATGCCCATCAATTGGGGAATGGCTGAACAAGTTATGGAATATGAATGTAATGGAATTCTATTGTGCTGTAAGAAACGATGAGCAGGAGGAGTTCAGAGAAAACTGGAAGGATTTGCATGAACTGATGATGAGTGAGATGAGCAGAACCAGGAGAACATTGTACTCAGTATCATCAACATTATGTGTTGATCAACTGTAATAGACTTGATTCTTCTCAGCAATACAATGGTCCAAGATAGTTCCAAAGAACTCATGATGGAAAATGCTCCCCAAATCCAGAAAGAAAAAAAAAGAGCAGTAGAATATGGATACAGATTGAACCATACTATTTCTCTTGTTTTTTGGTGCTGTTGTTTTTCTTTTTTGAAGTTTAGTCAATGCCTGTGGTGAGGAGGGTTACTGACTTACTTCTGCCTGGCTCCAGTGACACTTCCCTGAGAAAAGTTCCAACTCTTGCATGCTACCAAAGTCACATTGGCTTCATAGAAGACTTTCTGTATCTCTCTAGCCCCTATTAACCTCCTTCCCTCTTTCCTACCACTCTCTTTCTATCTGTTTTATATAGAACTATGTATGTTGAGATGAATGAAAAACCTGAGAGACAGAGTTTCTGGATTATTAATAATTGATTTATTAACTAGGCTAGTTAATAATCAATAAATTGATGGTCAGTTTTTTCTCTCAGTAACTGAAGACATTTAATTGAGACACTGAATGCCATAAATATGTTTTTGAAAAGGAATGCCACTGCTGGGAAAATGGGAAGACAGTATTGCTCTGATTCTTCTCTTATAACATGACTAATGCAGAAATATGTTTAATGTTATTGTACATATATAATCTATATCAGATTACTTGCTGTCTTGGGGAGGGAAGGGAGGGAGAAAAATTAGAACCTAGAAATCTTATAAAAACAAATGTTGAAAACTATCTCTACATGTAACTAGAAAATAATAAAATACTTTTATAATTTAAAGAGAAAAGAAAAGAAAAGGAATGCCCCTGACAGGAAAAATCAACCCTGATTGGTGGATGTTTAAAAGAGAAGGTGTGCTAAAAGTCTTCAGCTACTCCTGCTGAGAATGTGGCTCCATCATGAGATTCAGGCACCTCCAGCAATCTGGAAAGTAGAATTCATCTCCACCCAGACCACTGTGGTTGGTTTCCTCTTTCATGAGCTGGGTCACCCTAGTCCTCAATGGAGAGGGTACAGGGACTTGGGCTTATTTCCTAAGGCCAAGAATTTCCCTAGATTAGATTCAGTTTACACTATAAACAGAAGTGAGGTCTCCTAATTGGTTGGGATCCTGCTCAAGATATCAGAGCATGTACCCCAAAGATTAGGGCAATCTCCTCAATCAGCCACATCCTTCAGATACTGGATGACCTGCAGAAACTGGTCCCTATATAGAGAAATAAAAAGCCCGGATCCTAATTAATAATAGTTTGTTAATATAATACAAAATAATAATTTCTCTCATTGTATATATTATTTCCCTTGATAGAATATAAGCTTCTTGAAGGCAGGAACTATTTTTTTCTTCATATCTCCAGTGTCTAACACAGAATCTGGCAATTAATGTTTGTAAGTTTGTGGGTTGATTGGTTGGTTAGAAAGTTTGCCTGTTTAAGGATTATAGGATAACCCCACTCTGGTGTTACTGGTTATAACAGAGAGTTTATACAAGTTGTGATATAATGATAATACCCCTGGAGGATTTGTCACCAAAAACACTGGAATTCAAATCCTACCTCCACTACTTATCATGACCTTGAGTAAGTCATTTATCTGAAAATCACTTTCCTCAACTGTAAAATGGCACTTGCACTACACAACTCAAGAGGATTGAGGAAAACACATTGGAAACCTTAAAATTCTGAGAATTGTAAATTGCCATTCCGAAAAAATATAAGCAAGTATGAGAAAGGCATGTAGCATGTTCTAGTTTGGAGACCTGGATTCAAATCACAGCTCTGCCAATTGCTAGCTATATAACTGTGAGCAAGTTTTGCTTCCACGCATTGTTCAGTTGTGTCCAACTCTTTGTCACTCTGTGGACCATAGCATGCCGATACAGTCCATGCAGTTTCCTTGGCAAAGATACTGGAGTGGTTTGCCATTTCCTTCTCCAGTGGATTAAGGCAAACAGAGGTTAAGTGACTTGCCCAGCATACAGCTAATAAGTGTTAAAGGCTGGATTTGAACTCAGGTCTTCCTGATTCCAGGCCCATTACTCTTTCTGCTGAGCCACCTCACTCCTATCTTCTTCCATGAGCTCTCTGAATTTCTATAAGATGCAGATAACAATATAGACCTTTTCCTGTCTCCCAGGGCTACAATAAGGGTCAAAGAGATAAACATGAAAGTAGTTGTAAACACTAGCAAGCATTCAATGTTATTGTTAATTTTAATAACAATGCTCAATATACTCATTTAATGCCACCTAGGTCAAAGGAAGATTCTGTGTGGAATGTTTTCTAATTATCCCATTGTGCTTTTAAACAAGGGTTTTATTTGCCCGGCTTCCACTTTAAAGTACTGAAATTGTAGCAAAAAATTATTTTTAAAACTTGGCAGGTTTTTTGAGCCTTTATTTCCAACAATACCTTCCACCCACTTCAATGAAAAGACAGAGGACTCATAGGGTCACAGACTCTCCTACCCTCCCTTTACCAGATTTATAGCAAGGCATGGATTGCTTGGTATTGCCTTCATTACTTTTACACAAGATCTGCAATCTCGGAATGTTTTCCCTGGGGCACTAAAACATCAAATGGCAATGATTTCCCTTGAGAAAATACGGTATTGAAATACTTGTATCGGCATGTCCTGTAAGGGCTTATTTTTAAGCTTTCATCAGAGTAGTCATGGGGACTCCATTGAAAAAAGGGAATTGTTGAAAAATAAGACCGAGTTGTTGCTGGGGCAGCATAAGGCAATGTTATTTGGTATTTTGGACACAAGATTCTCTGCTCACCACCCAGGGTCTCATGCAGTTATGTTTTGCTCAAGGTATACAGAATATCAACCAAGTGTTTACCTAGTGCTGTTGTGCAGTTTTAGATTAAAAAAGGATCTTTGTAGACTATTGTAAGCAATCCAAAATAGGAGAACATGGGAGATTTCATCCCTAACGGATACGCCAGCATTTCAAAGATACGTGAGGTTTTGTGATTGATTGACTCACAGGAAATCTAATTTAGAAGGAGGATTTCATGTGAAGCAAAAACACTGGTAAGAAATGATGATTAAGGTGGAAAAGAGATGATTAATAGAAACAGTGCAGTTTGATTCTCTACATAGTAATAGGGGGGAAAAAAAGAAAGCTAAAGTCTTGGCTGTGTAGAATGGGCATTTTCATTCTTTATATACCCAGGAGGTTGTTTTTTTCCCACTGTACCTCTTGTTGAGAGTTGCTGTTCTTGAGATGCAAATGATTGGTGTAATTATAACTTGGAGGTCGTTTGATACAGTGATAACCTGGGGCTAAGCAGGACGTTGTCTTAGCAGGGGTGTGAACAGTGAAAGTTCACTGCACTTAGCCCCAGATCTTAGCTCTTACATTCTTTGGGTAGGAACATAAAGGATCAAAAGAAGAGAGCTGGAAAGAACCTTAGAAGGCATCACATTCAACAGCCTCATTTTATAGAGGAATCTAGACCCAGAATAGTTAAGTTATCCAAAGCCACTCAGATATGTGGCACAACTCAGATCGGAATCCAGGTCCTCTGACTCCTAATGCACTGTCCTCAATCTCTATACCATGCTGCCTCATTGGAATATGTTTGGTGTCATGAGATGCACTTCTAGGCAGAGCATGCAAAAATAATTATGTTGGTGCAAAATTACATGGAACTTCTTGAGGCATCTGGATTCAGGAAGATCAGACTTTGAAGCCTCAAAAACTTACTCTCTGTGTGATCAGGGGTAAGTGCAACAACTGCCCAGCCTCAGGGTCTTCATCTGTAAACGGGATAAATATAGCATCTACCCCACAAAGCTGTATGGATTAAATGAAATAATTTATGTAAAGTACTATATAAATGTTAGCTGCTGCTGCTACTACTACTACTACTACTACTACTACTACTTTTTTTGGTGAGGCAATTGGGGTTAAGTGACTTGCCCAGGGTCACACAGCTAGTAAGTGTCAAGTGTCTGAGGCCAGCTTTGAATTCAGGTCCTCCTGAATCCAGGGCTGGTACTTTATCCACTGTGCAATCTAGCTGCCCCACTAGTACTACTTTTTATGTTTTACTTTATCTCTGTTTTTTTCTTTTTTAATCATAAAAGTATTTTATTATTTTCTAGTTACAAGTAGAGATGGTTTTCAACATTTGTTTTTATAAGATTTCTAGTTCCAAATTTTTCTTCCTCCCTCCCTTCCCTCCCCCCTCCCCAACTACTACTACTACTACTACTACTACTACTGTTAGTACTACTTATACTACTAGTAGTACTTCTACTACTACTACTACTACTACTACTACTACTACTGCTGCTGCTGCAACTACTACTACTACTACCATGATGACAATGATGATGTCTCCTCCCTATTTCTACGTAGAGACAGTCATGTAATACTTGGAAATGACATACTTTCTTGTTAGCCTTCAACTTTCCCACAGTCAAACCTCTTATATTTGTTGAGAGTAAGCACTGTATTTTACCTCTTTTTTTTAATCCTCAGCACTTAGCACTGTACCTGGCCCATAGTAGCTTAATAAATGTTTATAAAATGAATAAAGATTGAATGAATGTAGGAGATTGCATGAATCACATAAAATATCTAGCCAGTCATTAATATGTTTCATTATTTCCTGGTGTGTTCAGTGGTTTAACAAAACTTTAGATGCTTTAATCATACAAAGGTTCATATTGATGGTTATAAAAAAATGTCAAAGCATAAAAGATCTATGAAATCCTTGATGTGGGAACTCCCCTTACTAACTGAATTTCTGGTCCATATATATAACCTTCCTGATAATTCAGAGTTGCTTTGTGGTTCAGAGGAGTTAAATGATCAAAAAAGGTCAGAGGTGAGATTTAAAGCCAAATTTTACTCCAAAGGACAACACTCATTGTCCTTGATAGACAGAAGCCTTTCTTTCTCTCTCTCTCTCTCTCTCTCTCTCTCTTTTTTTTTTTTTTGCAGGACAATGGGAGTTAAGTGACTTGCCCAGGGTCACATAGCTAGTAAGTGTCAAGTGTCTGAGGCCAGATTTGAACTCAGGTACTCCTGAATCCAGGGCCAGTGCTTTATCCACTGCGCCACCTAGCTGCCCCAGAAGCCTCTCTTTTTAAAAAATTTATATCATGAATTTCCAATTTTTAATGTACTGAAATGTTCGACTGAAGTTATAGTACTATTACAAAATTTGTATAGTGAACAGTAAATCACTCAGTTTAAGTATTTGCAATGTGTATGCCTGTGCATACATATGTATTCTTTATTTTCTGTTTCTTCCCCATGCTGTTTTCTTTACATTGGGTTTTCATGGACATAGATATTTATGGAGATGGATAGACTAATGTATAGATGGTTGCCTGTGTTAAAGTCACTAAAAGATATACCTAACTAAATTTATTTCCTGCTGTGACCTGCTATAATTTCATTAGATTTGAGTTTCAGGAAATGACTGACCCACCTTCATTTGCATAAATTCGTTGATCAGATTGCCAGTTTAAAACATTAGTGTCTGACAGGGTGAAATTCAGGGAGCCAGTTAATAACAACTGGGTGTCGCAAGAGAAGGGCACTGGATCAAAGAGGGCATGATTTTTAGAGTGATGGGGCCTCTGAGTTGGTAGTTACCATTATAAAAAGGTGACAATGCAAAGGAAGAAGGCAATCCCTTAAGGCAAACTTTACTTCACTGTTTAAGGCTTCCCCAATTATAGAGCAACCCTAAGTCAAGAGCCGGTTTAAACTCAACACGCGGGCAGCTAGGTGGTGCAGTAGATAGAGCACCAGCCCTGGAGTCAGAGTACCTGAGTTCAAAATCCGACCTCAGACACTTAACACTTAACTAGCTGTGTGACCCTGGGCAAGTCACTTAACCCCAATTGCCTCACTAAAAAAAAAAAATTAAACTCAACACACAACTTTACTAAACAATCTCAGAATCTCAGAGCTGCAAGGGACCTCTGCTGGCCTTCATCCTGTAGCTAGATTGGAATCCTGTCTAATAATAATAGCAGCATCAATGATAACAACTCACATTTCTGTAGTGCTGTGGGGTTTATAAAATGTTTTCCTCCCAGCCATCCTGGGAGGAAGAGAGTAGTATTGTTGCCGTTTTCCTCCCCATCCCTGACAAGGGTCATCCAACCTTGAGTTGAAGATTTCCAGTGATTGGGAGATGTGTTATTTCCAGAAGAAGCTGTGCTACTTTCACGCTTTCTAACTATAATGAAAGTTTTCCTTACATTGAGCCTAAATCTTGCTAATTCTTCCCTTGGTAGCTGGGCAGATCTTTTTACCAACCTTACCACTAGTACCATTCTTTGGTTCATCTTGCATTCTCAACTGAGCCCTTAGTACTTCAGGAATTACTTCCTTGGTCAGTGGCTATACCTGTTCTCTTAATGTGCCTGCTATGAACAAATATTGTATTTTCTTTCATTTAAGATGGAGAAAACAAGTCATAATTATAAAAGCTCAGAGTTGAAAAGAACCTCAAAGGTCATCTAATCCAGTCTTTGCCCAAAGCATGGATTCTGTCTTCCCTCCCCCCAAATCCCCAACAAAGGGTTATCTAAACTGCTGTAATGGCTTAGGAGGCAACTTGTGTCATTTTTGGACAGCTTTGATTATTAGGAGAATTTTCATCATACTTGTGTGGGGACCAATTTTTAATTGGGGAGTGCCAGCTAAGCGGCTCGCCGCAATATTGAGGCAAGGAAGGAGACTGGCAGCCTCCCTCAAAACAGAACAGGATTTATTTTAACAAGAACAAACTTAAAAAAAAAAAACACAAACAGGATCAGTAGGATCAAGGGAAAGGAAATAAAATGGGGAAAGGGAAATTATACAACCTGAAAAAATACCACTGCCCAGGAATCAGCTGAGAATACGCAGCAGAGCTCCTGTGGCCTTCCAGCTTTCAGCTAGAATGGCAAATTCTCCTCCCCAATCCCAGAAAACCCCACATAGCCCCAAGCCAATTGGCTGGCTGCTCTGACAGTCACATGACTGCCCTCACTAGGCTTCCAATCATTATAATTTTGCCAGGCCCATGTAGGTGTCGGTGAGTGATGATGACGTGAGGTGCCAGCGCCATGGCAATGGCTACAACCAATAGGTGGAGCACCATGCGGTTTGCAGAGCCCCAGGCCAGTGTGCGCCAAGGCATAAAAACCTCAAATAACAATTAATTCTTTACACTTGGTACTTAGAACTTTGATGGATCCATTATTTCATCATTGCAGACACTCCACAATCTACAAATATGGTTTGAAATCACCCTTTATAGTCTAATTCTCTGTGATTCTTGTTCATATATTTCCATAAATTCATAGAGTATCAACCTCTATTCCGTAGAGCACCAACTCAATACACAATCTGCCTTCCTCTCTTTCTCTTATTATCTTAGAGGAGCTACTTTAATTCCAGGGCTCTACATCTCTGGTCTTTGAGTTTCAGGAAATGACTGACCCACATCCTTTTACAATTATACTTGTTCTTGACAACTTATTCTGTATAAGTCATTAGACAGGATTCCTGTCCAGCTAAAGGATGAAGGCCCGCAGAGGTTCCTTGCAGCTCACAGATTTTGAGATTGCTTAGTAAAGTTGTGTGTTGAGTTTAAACCAGCTCTTGAGACTCAGGGTTGCTCAATAATTGGGGAAGCCTTAAATTGTGAAGTAAAGTTTGCCTTAAGTGATCTCCTTCTTCCATTGCATTGCTACCCTTTTATAACCACACCTACCGACCCAAAGAAGAGATATGAAGAGGCCTGTCACCATGCTTCTTTGCGGAGGTTGGGGACTTTTGGTATGGAGTACTGTACTCAATATTAGACTTTTACAATATATTGGTTGGTTTTGCTGAATTTTTCCCCTCCTTTTTCCTTTTCTAAATTCTTCATTAAAAGGGATAGCTCCGGGGCAGCTAGGTGGCACAGTGGATAGAGCACCAGCCCTGGAGTCAGAAGTACCTGAGTTCAAATCCAGCCTCAGACATTTGACACTTACTAGCTGTGTGACCCTGGGCAAGTCACTTAATCCCAATTGCCTCACCAAAAAAAAAAAGGGATAGCTCTCTGGGAGGAAGAAAAGGGAGAAACCCTTTGGGAAATATGAGTGATATCAAAGTAAAAGGTATGAGTAAAATTTATTTTAAAAGGAAAAGGGTTAAACATCCCCATTTCTTTCAACTGATTCTCCCATGATATCGTATTGTGAACCCTCATCATTATGCTCACCTGTGGATACTTTCCAACTTTTTCCTCTTAAAATATGATGTCTAGAATGGAACAACGTAACTCAAAGGGGGTTTGATCAGAGTAGTGTTTGAAGGTAATATCCATCCCTTGTTATGGACACCAGAGTTCTATGAATTAATTCAACATTAGTGGGGTTTTTACATATCTCACTGTTGATTTGTATTGAGCTTTTAGTCAGCTAGCACATGTAAATCTTTTCCATGTGCATTATTCTCTAGCCAAATTTATGTCATCAATCTATAATATTCTAGCCTGTCAAGATCTTTTTATATCCTAAGTAGTAAATTCAATTTCATCTAAGACATCTTTGTAAGCCAAAAAACAACTTTATATGAGTTCAGTGGATTTTAAAACTTATTTACAAAGTTATGTTTCATGCCATCTTAGTACATGCCTAGCAGAACATGGCATAGTACCACACTTAGGCAGCCCCTTTCCTTTTATCTGTTATGTGATCTCAGAGTTGACTGTGACATTCTTCTGATGAATCATATCATAATATACCAGCTGAAAGATGATTTCAAGCAAGATGATTGGGGAAACACATTTGAATAGTTTATCTTAGCCATATAGCATGAACATCACTGATAAATTTAAATGGCTAGAATGTAAAAATTATACTTAAATCCTAACATATTAGCAGCCAAAGATTTTTCCAAATTTAGGTAAGAAGTCACATAAAATTCTGACCATATTGTTGCTTCTGACATGTTTAAATGCCAACTTAGATGAAGGCTTTTCCTAATAAAGCATTTTGTTTATATTATGAAACGTTTTCTGCAATTATGTCGCCTATTTTTCAAGTGATAATTTGAATAAAAAGTTAGCTTCGCCTTTTAACAAAAACTATTTATATTCATTAGTTCATGCTCTTACAATAACAGAAGCAATTAACTGGGAATTGAAACGTCCTACAGAATTAATTCTGTGCCCCCCACAACTGTCATGTTAAATTTAATTTGGTGGTGATGGCAGTTCTCCAGTGCCCTGCCAAGTAAATATTAGCCCTCATTTCATTGTTGTCACACCATCTGTACTTAGGAAGTGTTATCCAAATCACCAAAAACAAAAACAAAAAAAAATGTAAGAGATAATTTTGCAAATTCCACATGAGTCTATCACATTTAGACATACTTCAATAGAGAAAGTCACAACTTCAGAGAATTTAAAATGGTATAAAGAAATACTACAAGGTGATGATTATATGCCCTGCTAGATGCACATGAAAAGAATATTACTGAACTCTGGTGCCAACCTTCCAAAAGATTCCCAATGTTCTTATTTACACCTTAAGAAGACTGGAATAATAGAACTAGTTTGGTTTTTTTAATAGTAAAGGGTCAAAACTTATGTGCAGAAGTTAAGATTTGCATAATCTACTCTTTGTTGAAAGTACTACTATCACTTCACATTTCAAGGATAGTTCAGGTTTCTCAATCCCAAGGTAGGAAATAGGTTCATTTTATATTATTTTTCTCTGTTTTACATGTGAAAAGGCATTAATATTTTTATCTTCTAAAGTTTTTAAGCCCATGGAATTCAGTTCAACATGATGCATGTTTTATGACATATAAAAATGTGCAAATGTCTTGAACTGCCATTATTTATTCATTCACATTTTAAATATCTTTATCTAATATTAAACTCTTTGCCATGTATAAATAAAAATGTTTCCAAGCTTTTTTTTATAGCTATGGAAGAGTGAGAATTAAGTAAACAGAAAAAGCTACTGAGCATGAATATATATATATATAATATACATGTATACATATATATCCTTTAAAAGTTATTTATAATCCAAAAATAGACCAAAAATAGACCACAATTCAAAAATTGTGAAGATGCACATCTATTATCATTTCTTTCAACATAAAATGAAAATATTTGATCTATATTGGATGATTCATAGAAAATTCCCATAGACTTTCAGAATAGCTAGTAGTTGTTGGCAGCTAGATGGCAAATAAAGCACCAGCCCTGGATTCAGAAGGACCTGAGTTCAAATCCGGCCTCAGACACTTGACACTTGCTAGCTGTGTGACCCTGGGCAAGTCACTCATTGCCCTGACAAAAAAACCAAAACCAGAATAGTTATCAGTTTGGGACATTTCTCTGCTCTTTCCTGATCTGTGCCTTTGGGTACTAAACTCTTAGAATGACTAACTGACTAAGAAAACAAAAATGTGTGTTTTGAGGTAATATATGAAAAGTGAGAGTCAACAAGGAATGGTGCATAGAGAACTGTTATTGGAGCCAGCCAGACAACTTTCATTCCTTGGCAGTTTTGGAATTCTGAGATTCCCAGCCAACTATATAGCATCATCAAGAGAACATCCCAATTGAAAGATGAGTCTTTACTCCAGAGAACAGCTTGGGATCATTAATGGCACTTTGTAATTTCCCAAATAGAACCAGCACATTCTCTTTATATTGAATTCACTCATTGATCATTTGTGGTTTCTGGCCCAAATATATGTTCTATTGTACTAACTCAGTGTGCTGAGTGTCTAACTGCATGCCACAGACTGAAAAAGAGGCATTTTGCATACATTTAAGGGGTGTGTGTGTGTGTGTGTGTGTGTGTGTGTGTGTGTGTGTGTGTGTGAGAATTATTAGGCTTTTCCTTTGTGAGGATCTTACTGAGGAAACCATGTATTATTTTGTGTCTTGATGTAGTTAGTACCATGTTATCCCAAACTGTAACATCAAGAGGATCCTCTCTTGATCCAGAGGTGGTCCAGCTCCCTAGTTTTATAAATGAGGAAACTAAGGGCCAGGGCTTGAGATCAGACATCTTGTAGGGAGCAGAGTGGGGATTCAATCTCAGGGTCACTGACTATAGAAAATTCTACTTTCATTTGGACTTTGTTTATGGGATCTCCATGACAGTGGTGAATACCTTTGGCAAGCCAGTATGTTGTTCTATAGCAACAGGTGACTGTTAAATGGTTGTTTGCATTTATAAAAGAATCTCATATGACTTGGACAAATGTCTTGCTGGAGGAAAACCTTTCAAGCTGTGTTCTCCTCTACAGTCTAATGCTTTTTCATAACCAACCAACAATGAAAACACTTGGATGTCATTTTCTTTTTACCTGTCAGGCATGACTTAAGATGTGATCTACTGTACAAAACCGGCAAAATCCCATTCAGGTTCATTTAATCTTTTCATCAAACATCTTCTCAGTGATAAACCAGTGGCCTGCCTTCTGTTGATGTGCTTTCTTGAATTTAGGCTATTTTCTGGACAATAGCCACAGTGTCACTTTTTATTCAGGTCAAGAAACTTAGAGACTTGCCTAAGGTCACATAACTAGTAAGTGGTGGAACACTAGGATACAAACACTAGGACTTTTGGCTGTAGAGTTTTTCCTTTTTGTTTCAAAGTCAAACTTGTCTCCTCCATTTTTGGAACTACTTGGCTTTGATTTCTCTAGCTTTTGAGGGAATCTATTATTTCTGATGCCATGACATCTCTCACATATTTCTATCTTGTCCTCTCTACTAACAGAGTCACCACCCAACTTCAGACCCTTATTATCTCCCACCTGGACTCTTGAGATACCTTCCTAATTGGTCTCCCTGTCCTAATACCATTCTCACTCCTATCTGTCCCCCACACCCAAACTCCAGTGACTCCATATTAAGTCTAAGATCAAATAGAAATTGTTCATATGGCACTTAAAGCTCTTTACAACCTAACCCCTTCCTACCTTTTCAACATTATTGCATATTGTTTCCTTCTGTACTCTGTACAGTCTGGTCAAACTGGCCTTCTTTCCAACCTTTACCTGATATCTCATCTCCATGTCTTTTCAGTGGCTTTCCTCCATGTCTTCATGTTTCCCCTTTTCACCTCTGCCTGTTGGCATCCCTAGTTTTCTTCATGACTCAGCTCTAACACAGCATTCTATCTGAAGCCTTTCCTGGTCCTCCCCCTAGTTGGTATACACTATATCTGTTTTGTATATACCTCTATGTATGTTCATGTCATCTCATCTCATAATGTAAGCTGTCTGAGGGCAAACACTGTTCTGCTTTTGCCTTTGTATTTCCAGCCCTTAGTATGAATCACATGTGTCTGCTTCGGTTCAGAGATAAATGGGAGAAATTATTATATTCATAGAATTACAGAGTCAGAAAATCCATCACTACCGAATTTTAGAGCTGGAAGGGACTTTTGAGGTCATCTGGTCCACTGTCATTTTACAGATATAAAAGCAGATATATGACTTGGCCAAGGGATGGACAAGTAGAGGTAGTACAAGTGCAGCAGTATTTCTGCTATACTATACTGCCTACGAGATGCAGGCACCTACTGTGTGTTAGGCATTGTACTAAATGTTGGAGATATGGCTGAAGGAAAGATAGCAGAATAAAGGTACCCAGTGTGGGACCATGATGAAATGGAGCTGGTGGAGAAGGATAAGATGGATACCTCAGGCCCCCTTCTTAAATGGGGGATTCGGGGAGTAGCTAGGTGGCCCAGTGGATACAGCATTGGCCCTGGAGTCAAGAGGACCTGAGTTCAAATCTTACCTCAGACACATTATCTGTGTGACCCTGGGCAAGTCACTTAACCCCAATTGCCGTAAACATTTGGGGTCATCTCTAGTCATCCTGATCTATATCTTGCCACTGGACCCAGAGAGCTGTGGAGAGAGTGAGGTTGATGACCTTGCATAGCCAGCCCTTACTTAAATTCAATTCAGGGCAAGACCTGACATCACCCTGATGTCATGGTCCTCTTCGAGGATGAAGAACAAACAACCACCACCACCTCTTCAATTAGAGGGAGATAAGTGTCCCATAGTACTGAGAAAGTACTGACAGATAGAAGTTTTGGGGTTGTTCTGGATAACATGATGAACCAAGATATATCCTCTTTATATTTCAGTGTTGTGTGTGTGTGTGCACATGCACTCCCTGTGTGTGTGGGCACACACACACACACACACACACACACACACAGAGTCTTCAATCCAGATAATTGTTACAAAATCACTGAAACTACCAGAACCTTTGAACAAAAGCGGTTTTGGAATTTTTGTAAACTTATAACTAAGCAGCTATGCCGGCTTTGGACGCACCTGTGGCTGTGTTACTCCAACTATGAAATATTTAGTATTGTCTGGGATATTTTTTCAGATTAACTATGATTCTAAAGTAATCCATGTTTGTGTTCTGGTGCCTGGGAAACTTGCCACCCTTATTGTCAACATTAATCTTGTGAGACTCGAAGCCTTTTTAATGTGGGAGCTAAGTCATTCTCATATAAAACTGTGTATTGAACAGGATTAGGAAGGACTTGGCAGTGAGTGTACCTAAGTGATGCAGTGACTTCTGTTCAAAAGGCAAATCAAGAGGTTAGGCCAAAATTCCAGGAAATAAAAATTAGAGCTGCTTGGGTGTTCACTACAGAGAAATGCAAACTAATTGCACTGAAAGATTGCTTTCACACTACTATGTGCCAGTGTTTCTGGCTCCTGAAAAATGCTTAATAGATACTCGTTGCCTTGCCTCGTTGCCTTTCAGTTATATGTTCCTCTTACAGTTGTGCTTTTTTTAAAAAAAAGTCTTTTCAGGTTAACACAGTTTCATTCATTCTGTCATTGAGTATTTGTTAAACAATTGCTGTTATTGTTTTTGAGTCATTCAATCTGACTTGTCATGGCCCTGTAGACCAACTGTCCATGGGGTTTTTTTGGTAGGGATGCTAGAGTAGTTTGCCATTACCTTCTCCAATGGATCAGCTTTTGTAAGAATTCTCTTCTATGACCTGTTCATCTTGAATAACCCTGCGTGGCATGGCTCATAGTTTCATTGAACTATGTAAGCCCTTCCACCATGATGAGGCAGAAGGATATTAAACACTTACTCTTTGGCAAGCACTTCACTAAGCACTTGGGGTACAAAGGCAAAAGGACATGGTTACTTCCTTTGGGGGATAAAACATATCAGTACATCAATACAAAATATGTAGAAAGTAATTTGAATTGCATATACTAATTACTAGATACTTCACTTAGTATAGGGATTCTTAAGCTAGGATCTGTGAACTTTAAAAAAATATAACTACATTTCAGTATTTCCTTGGTAAGCTTATGTATTTTATTGCATGCATTAAAAAAAAACAAACTTATTCTGAGAAGGGATAGATAGGGTTTACCAGATTACCAAAAGGTAAATCTATCATACACACACACACACACACACACACACACACACACACAATTAAGATCCCCTGACTTAGGGATTGACACTTGAATTGAGCCTTGAAGGAACCTAGGGAGTCATTAAGGTAGAGGTGAAGAAGGACATCCTTGGAATACATGAGGGCACAGTGTGGTGCAAAAATACAGAGACAAGAGATGGAATATAGTCTCTGTTGTTGTTTTTGTTTGGTCATGTCCAACTCTTTATGCCCCCTCTTGGGGTTTTCCTGGCAAAAAATACTAGAGTGGTTTGCTATTTCCTTCTCCAGCTCATTTTATAGATGAGGAAAGTGAGGGAAATAGGGTAAAGTGACTTGCTAGTCAGTGTCTGAGGTCAGATTTGAACTCAGGAAAATGAGTCTTCCTGATTCCAGGCCTGGAACTCTATCCACAGCACCACCTAGCTGTGTATGAAAGAATAGCAAATGGAGGGAAGGTAATGTAAAATGAATATGAAAAGACAGGTTGATGTCATATTGGGTAGGGTTTTAAGTGGCAACCAGAGGAGTTAGTATTTTATCCTCAAGACAAGAGGAGACTGCTGAAGCTCCTTGAATTGAGGTGGGGAGGTAGCTGATCATCCCTGTACTTTAGAAACAAATTTAGAAGCTATTTAAAACATGGATTGGAGAATGGCTTTAACTTATCTTCCTTTTTCCTAATTGTGAGATGATAAAGGGCAATTTTTAGAGACAGGAAAAAGAGAAATGAATAGAGGACACTATAGGCCATATTTAGATTACTTTTCAATGAAATTGGTTCATTGTACCACAGGAGCAAAAAAGAGAAAAAGGGAGGAAGAATGGGGGAGAAAAAAATACATTTTTTTTAAAAAGGACTTTCCCAGGAATGGTTGGCAACAAAGAGCTAATATAATGGGGCCTAATTTAGAACCTTATGACGGAGGGAAATATGGGAGGTTTGGGGGTAAATTTTCACTCTCCTTCAGTCATTGTTCATTACTGTGATCCAGTCTCAGCATTTTATTCCATCTAAAAACCATCTATTTCAAGGGGACTATTTCTACAATAATTTCGTGGAGGTAAATCTCGCCCATCATCTGGCAGTTGACAGGAAATAAGAAAAATGATTCTTTTGAATGTTCTTGGGGGGAAAGTGAGCCATTTTAGGCATTCCCATTTCAGAAGGTCATTCTCATCTGAACAAGATGCTTGATAGGTTGAAAGGGAATATTGCCACAAACTACCTTTCTATATGAATAAGAGTAATAACCAATTATTTTAGTATGGAGTTTTGCAAAGGTAAAACATTCTATGTCTTAGACCGTGCACTCAATGAAAATTGGAAAGCTGAATAGTTAGTTCTTTAGTGAATCTGGGACAGATAGATCTTTCAGGGCACATATCTTGATTGGCCAGCTAGATTGCCTTTTTAACACTGTGAATTCAATTGGTTGCCTCACTAAATGTGTAAACTTGGCTTATAAATGCAGATTTCTACTTTCAGTTTTGAAACAGACCACAGAAATTATGATTGAATGTTTGAGCTAAAAGGGAGTCATATTTTATCTACTCCGACTCCATCATTTTTACAGATGGAGAAATAGAGTCCTAGAAAGTGAAATTTACCCTAAGTTATGGAGGAATGTTAGGTGAAAGGATTTAATATTATCTTGGAGATAGGCTTCAGGAAAAGAATTCAAGAAATGTTAGTGATTTAGTTACCAGATAGGAAATTCCTTCATATTAAAATGAATCCCTGTTCATTTTTATCCCTATACACAAGACATAAAGGCAGACCCAGTTGCAGGTTTTTTCTCTATTTACTTGTTAGAGTGTTGCTGAGTGACTGCCAGGGAATACTTTTAACTAGTAGAATATAAATGTAAATGATCAGGTAGCCCCTAAAATGAAACCTATCTGAAGCTGGGAGAGGATTTCAGTCAAAAAAGAATGCAGAGCTGTTTCCTTGTGGATAAAATTTTTTATAGGAGATTCATGTTTTTGGTATAGATGGTTTTATATCACCTCAGAGGTCCCTTACAATGCTAAGATTGACCAGAATGCAAACTCCTTGTGGACAATGACTGCTTCATTTGTTTTGTTCTATCCTCGCCTTTCCATACAGTACAAATTGTACATAGTAGACACTTTATTGACTGTATCATCAAAAGAAGCAAAAACCTGCAGCTGAATACAAAGTAAGCAAAGACTATTGATACCTTGAGGTAGGGTATATAATGTTATTTAATCAACCACCCATAGCATTCCCCACCATTGAGGAAGTCACAGAGTAAGAGAGAATGAGAGATTCCAGTGAACACCCACATTTTACCGATATTTATTGTTACTTGGAAATTAGAGTGTCTCACTTTTTCAGGCTCTTCTAGTAAAATTCGGTGCTTTGGAAAGTTTTTGGAGAGACAGTATGTCATAGTAGATAGAGAGCTGTACTCAGAGTCAGGAAGGTCTGGGTTCAAGTGCTACCTCTGACACATACTAGCTATGAACCCCTGCACAAGCCATTTAACCTCTAAGTATCCCAGATAATAACCTCTCAAAAAGTCTTCCCAACTGCATTATCTCCCTGTCTTAATCTATGCTGCTGCCAGACAGACACTTCGTGTTCCAGCTTCCCCAGAGTGCTGGTTGTCCCAGGAATACAACCTATGCTTACCTGTTTCTGTTGGTCAAGCAACTTCTCAGGCCTGGAATGCCCTCCAACTCTTGCTTTATTTCCTACTAATGCCCAACTCAACTGCCCTCTCCTCAGAAAGCCTTCCCTTATTTACCTATTTAATGACCCTTGTTTCTTTGGACGTGATTTAGCATTTGGTTTGAACTTCTCTACTTTAACCCTATAAAGGAACCTGAGTCAAACAAAGTTATTTTACAGAAATGTAACTGATGCCTTGCTCCACAAAAGAAGAGACTTGGACACATTGAAAGAGGTTTCATAAACTAAACACTTCACAGTGTTTCATGATTGCCTTTCAGTTTGGGAAAAAGATTCACTTTCAACATTCAATTTATTTTTTTATATGTTTACGCAGTATGTTAATTCCCCCAATACCAAGACTACATGAGTTAATTGATAGACAGCTGGCCTCAGATTCAGGTAGACAGGTTCAAATTCCATCTTGGACACATACTAGCCACAGACAAGTCAGTGACATTCTCAGTGACCCCCAGGCAACTCTCCAAGACTTTAAGTTGTGGGACTGCATTGGTAGATGGAGTTCTTGGTCAGGAACCCCATACAGGGATGAAATCTTGGTTTCCATCAAAAAGAAAAATGTAACACTATGGGCAGCTAGGATGAGTCCTGTCTAGAAATGCTCCCCTTGAAATAGATGGTTTTTAGATGGAATAAAATACTGAGACTGGATCATAGTAATGAACAATGACTGAAGGAGAGTGAAAATTTACCCCCAAACCTCCCATATTTCCCTCCCTCATAATGTTCTAAATTAGGCCCCATTATAATTGCTTAGTGGTAGTTAGCTCTTTGTTGCCAACCATTCCTGGGAAAATCCTTTTTTCAAAGTTAGGATTAGGAAGAGAGGAGCAAATTAGGGGCCATAAAAAAGGTGGAATGACTTCTTACCCCCCAAAAAGACCTATCTCTTCTCATTTGTTTCCACCTCAATGAGTCCTTGTCCACAAAAAGTTTACCTTCCTTACCCCTCAACTACCCTCCCTGCATTGGCATTCCTTCTTTTCTGAGACATTTGCTGCATCTGATATACATTTTCCCACATTGCTAGATTCAATGTAAACCAAATCTTCCTTTTTAATATGACACCCAGGACCTTTTGGTATTCTGTTGAAGATAAACTTTAGTATTTTTCTTTCTATTCTGTCGACTAAATTAGTCAGACCATTTAAAGGAGTATGATAAGGAAGAAGCAAAGACCTAGTATATTCTGTATTAATGGAAAAGACAGCTTGTCTCTAGCTTCAGGGTCTTAATAACCTTCAAGCTCCACATTTTGTTTATTTGGAGCTTAGGTTTTGCTCATTCTAAGCCATTCTCTGCACAGCTTTTCAGCCCTCACCACCAGGACTTTCTCCCATAGAGACAATAACCTTTGCAAATCCTCTGCGCTACTTAAGGAAAAAAGCAATATACAGAAAGCATCTCTAATGAGCTGCTGAGATAAAGGTGATTCTGTTGCTGACTTTGAGTATCTATTCCAATGCTGAGCACATCTCTGCATGTTATGTTAATTAAGAAAATAGAGGAACATGTAAAAAAATATGTATTCTCAGAAAATGGGTCGAAATTTCCATTTGAACTAGGAAATCTTTGTCATGATCATGAACAACAGAATACTATGAAGGTCTGTTTCTGGTTAATATTTTCCTTAGGTTATATTTTTTTCTCCCCCATTCTTCCTTGATAGTATATCATAAGCATCAGCCTTATCACCATCATTTCCTTTTCTCAAAGCCTAATGTTGTTTTGGGTTTCTAGGAATGGATTCTTAAGAAAGTGTGGTTTGAGGGGGCAGCTAGGTGGCTCGGTGGATAGAGCACTGGCCCTGGAGTCAGGAGTACCTGAGTTCAAATCCAACCTCAGACACTTAACACTTACTAGCTGTGTGACCCTGGGCAAGTCACTTAACCCCAATTGCCTCACTTAAAAAAAAAAAAGAAAGAAAGTGTGATTTGATAGATCACCCAGAGAAAGTGTCACTTAATTGTATAGCCCATGAAATCACAGCTCAGTGATGGGGCTAATAGGAGATCAGCAACATGAACAGGGAAGAATATATAAGCATAATAGCAAGAAAGGAAGAAAAAAGAAATACCATTCAATTAAGTTTCTCTTTTACTTCTTTATGTTGGGGTCAGTGGGATCTCACCCCTCTGCAGGGGTTAGGGGGTGAGGCTTGATGAAAGTCAGCACTTTGTTCTCTCATTTAAAATTCCTTATCTTTCAGTTTTAGGATTTTTGAATAGGACAATTAATGCACAGAAATGTTAACAAATATTAATTAGCCTCAGAACAGTACTATGAGATGCAGTTTTTAATAATATAGTACTTTGGGGTTATGTGAGAATCAAAGGGAAACCTTTAGAGCATCCTTTGAATACCCTTCTCACTTATTCCTTCTCTCTTACGTTGCATTTTCCATAAAGGATTGCTTTTATGTCATATTGGCCTTGTAGTGTATCTCAGAAAAATATTGAAAGTAAACCCAGAGAAGGCATTTAAGTCTAACTGAATTAAGGTTTCTTTTCTCTGTTTTCAGAAGTTGCAATTAAAATGTTTTTTCCTAATTAACATACAAAGTATTAAACAGCATATTAGATGCTACATAACACCTAAGAAATCACTTCATTTGATGTCCTGCTTGCTTCTCCTCTGAAAACAAAATGCAAAGTGATTCACAAGGTGAGTGAAGAATGTTTGAACTTTTCCCAATTTTAGGAAATATCCCCTTAGAGATCCTGGATTTCAGATATTCTTCCCATTGGCTGAAAATGCAACTTGATACTCTATCTATGAAAAGAACATGTTCAGAACTTTTGAAAGCTTGGTTTTGGATGGATACAAGTAAATCTTTGGCTATCACCAAATTTATGAACAGTAACTGAAATACTTCCCCATCATTCTAGTCTGATGCTTCAGTGTGTTGTGGAAGTAAATCTCTGACAGGTAATACAAAGCTAGAAAGGTCTTGGCAATAGGCTGAGTCTGTTTTACAGGGACCAGCCTAGCTAAATTCAGAGAGACTCATCAGTAGTGGCATCCCATCAATGGCATACATGAACAAAAATAAAGATGGTCTGATCATGTGGCAATAGTATAGCATGACTGATGGACCATTTATGTATTCCTTTGGTATCCTCATAATGATGACAGACAGCAAGGAAAGCCCCAGAACATTGGGTAGGCCTGCTAAAGTGATTTTATAGGAAGACATGAACAAGAGTACACAGGATGTTACAGGCATAAATGGATTGCTTTGGTCCTTCCACTCAAGTTTTTGTGGCACAAAGGTGAACTTGGTTCCTAAAAGGCTATGCCAGTATAGCATAAGCTCTTTCAGGTCCTACCAAAGTAGAAAGACTTTGTAGTAGCACTTTGGTGATAAACTATATTTCTACTGTTCAAAGAACAGCATAACTAAGGTCAGAGAGGTACATCCACAGGTTGGCCTTCAGGTGATGAATTTTTCAGCTATAGCAACTCTTAAAAACTCTCTACTAAATTATAGCTTGGTTATAGTCTACATCATGTGGGCTCTATCCATCTTGGAAAATTGCAAATCCCTGAAGCATCAAGTAAAGGAATTATTGTAACCCAATTTGTAAGTGGCATTATTTAACATTATATTTCATTTTAATCTGAATTTGATAGATTATTCTCATGAAATTCTACTGTTACCAAACATAGATCTGTATATATACTGTACAGTGCTTTAACATTTAGAACCTAATCTAGGAAAAGGAGTGGTAGGAATAGAGGGTCTAGGTTCTGGGAATTATACAAATAATTAGATTATTTACTTGAAAATTTTTCTTGGGGGTAGCTAGGTGGCACAGAGGATAAAGCACTGGCCCTGGATTCAGGAGGACTTGAGTTCAAATGTGACCTCAGGCACTTGACACTTACTACCTGTGTGACCCCGGGCAAGTCACTTAACCCTCATTGCCCCGCAAAAAAAAAAAAAAAAAAAAGAAAAAGAAAGAAAAAGAAAACTTTTCTTGATATATATCCAAAGTAAGTTACTTCAACCAACCCTTCCCAATGCCCCCAATTATAACAAACTCCTCCTACCAAGAAAATTTATAGAAACTTTGTCAGACATATTAATCATATATGTTTCAGTATTAAAGTTTCTGTGTATGTCATAGCCTGCAAATAGACTGTAAACTCCATAAATACCAGGGACATGCCTTTTCTAAACTTTATATTTCCATCATCACCTTGCATTGTATTTACCCCATAGTAGGTATTTAATAAATATTCATTGAATTTTATAGAAACAGACATGGTTCTGTGTCTCCAGAAGTTTAGAATCTATTTCACAACATTGAAATCACCAGGCAGCTATAAAGGGTATTTAGGTTACTGAATACTTTCAGTGCCTAAAATCTAAGTACCCTATATAAGAAGTCCTCTCAAATTCCCTCTTGCCAGATGCTGAGAGGCATCTTCACACAAGTGACCATCCTCTCCAAACAACTATTAGGTGAAGGATTGGGATGAGGAGTAAGTGCCCTTGACGTGGATTTCCAAAGGGAAGAGAGAGATTCTGTATACCTCATTGGAGTTTGAAATGGACTTTCTCATAAGAAATAATTTTCTGTGGTATTGAAATTCTAAACCTCTAGCCCACAAAAGCCTCTTTTTAAAAACAAGATAGTGTAATTAAACCATGAAACTGACCCAAGAGTTGGGAGACTTGAATTCTAACACCAGCTTTGTCACAAACTAGCTGGATGATTTGGGGCCAATCATTTCATCTCTGAAACTTGGGTTTTTATCTGTAAAATAAAAGTGTTTCATTAGATGACTCTAAGTCCCCTTACAGCTCAAATATTCTCTAGCTCAATACTTGGATATTAAAATTCCATCTTAGGGGGTTAAAACCTCATATGATTATAGATTTAGACCTTGAAGGAACCCCAAAGACAACCTTGCACAGCCACCTCTTTTTACAGATGAGGAGAGGTTAAGTGATTTGCCTCAGGTCACATGGCTAGTCAATCGTAAAGATGGCATTTGAATCTAGATTCTTTAATTCCAAATCCATTGCTCTTTCTACTGTACTATGTTGTCATATAATACTGACAATAATAACAGCAGGGTTTATGTAATACTTTAAAGCTTGCAAAATGCTTTACAAATATTAGATTATTTTATCCCCATTAATGAGGATGATAATACATGCACCTCCCAGGGTTGTTGTGAGGATCAAATGAGATAATAATTGTTAAGCCCTTAGGAAAGTGCTTGGCACCTAAGTGATAAATAAATTATCATCATCATCACCATGATCACCATCACCATCAATCATTATCACTATCCTCATGATAACCTTGGAACTTAGGCACTATTATTATCTGTATATTACTGATGAGATAATGGAGGCAGACAGAGGTTAAATGACTTACTTGCCCAGGGACACCCGGCAAGTAAGTATCCAAGGTCACATGTGAACTCAGTTCTTCCTAACCCCAGGTACAGCACTTTATTGGCTACACTGCTTATACTGTATGTGAGCAAAGAATTCTATTTTATGAAGTGGTGAATGAGCAAAGAGTTAGGAACTTTTGATATTTGGAAATAAGGAGGCACTAAAAAGAAAATAATTGAAGGAAGGTCAAGTGAAATGAACATTAATGGGTGTGACTTTAACCATAGAAATTGGGAATTAAGTGAATTGACCTAAAAACTTCCTCACAGTTGGGAAAGAGAAAAAGGAAGTTGTCTAGTTTGCCATTATACATTATACATTTGGGGCCAATCATTTCATCTCTGAAACTTGGGGTTTTATCTGTAAAAATACATTACTGTCCAAACCACACTGAATGGGATACAAACAAACTGCCCTCCATGCTATTCCTCACACACAACACTACATTTGGCATTTGCACTGTCTTCCATATAGTCTTTTTCCTTTCCCTCTGCTTTTGAGAAGTTTTAGTTGCCTGCAATACTCAGCTTTAGGGCCATCTTCTAAACAATGCCTTACCTCTCTCCCCTGTTCCTGGTTCTGTCTTTCCCAAAGTTGCCTTGGTTTTATTTTGTATAAATTCTCGATATCCTTCTGTTACATCCATGTTGTACATAGAGTATAAGCATATCAAGGGCAGAAAGTTTCATTTTTGTTTTCGTATCCCCACTGCTTAACCTAGCACTCGACATAATTAAGACTATGGTAATGCTTTTTGATTGATTGTTGAAGTGAAAGTCTTTAAATAAAGCAGGTTAAGTTCTTAAACTTGGTGAACATTCTTGAACATTTTCCAGGGTGTTCTGGGTGGTTACAAGCAGAGCAGCCTGCCTCAGTAGCTCCCTGAGGGTCTTCTGGAAGAAGTAGCACTGCAGAATACCATGGATCAAATACATTATCAGCCTGGTGGCAAGAAATGATTGACCAAACTCTGGACCAAGGCTACACCCAGGGCATGGAAAAGAAGAGTTTAAGAAATGAACCAGGGAAACGAAGCAATTTTGAGCAAATCTGATACTTTGGGGCTCATGGCTTGGAAAGGCAGTGATATATCAGCACTTGCTCCTGTGATAAGGATGCCAGAGACAAGGAGGGAAGCTGAGTACTTCAGTCTTGACCACATTTAATTTGACATGGATGTCCAGTGCGAGAGAATAATGCTAATGTGGTTACCAAAGTTTAAAAACCAAATAAACTTTCCTTTCCTGTCTCTAGTTAAAATAAGTGACTCTCCTGCCTCTGAATCATCCATCTGACCTGACTTTCTCTGTTTTCTACTGTTGGGTCCTTCTTGCTGACAAGAGAACAAAATAGCACTTCACAGAGATATAGAAACCCTGCCAGCTCATATTAACATCACTGCACCTAGTTCTGCCTTTTCTCAGCTTCTTGTACTGTTGATCAACAAATATATGTAACTGCCAGCTGAAATACCAGTCAAACCCCACTGTCATGGGTGACCTGCTTTTACATTCTTTCTTTCTCCTCCTTTTCATTGTTTTTTGCAATTATAATACCCTTGGCATCCCATTATTGTTGTTATTATTTCTTTAATACTTTCCAAAACTGTTTAGCTGAATAAAACGTGCCCTTTGATTTTTCTTTCCCCAGAGATGGTGGTTCTTTGAATTCTTTAGCTTCAAGAAAAAAAAAAAGAAACAAAGCATAAAAACACTCCCAACAAAAAACCAACACCCTTTGGTGTTTTTCCCCCTATGCAGTGTACATTTGCATTGGCTTTAAATAATAGCCTCGGGATGAGCATTTCCCAGATATGTCCTCAGCAATTGTACTTGAGAATGCCTTTAGTGCAGATGTAGGCAAAAGTAGCTAATGAAGATTTAGACCTGTGAAGATGATCATAGTATCACAGAATTTAGGGTTGGAACTTCAGAGGGTAAGAGAATACATCTGCACAGATTGCTGAAGACAAGCCTTCTTCTTTGCTACTTTGAAGTTAATCCCAAAGTGTTGTGTGTTTTTTTTTTAAATGACATCACTATTAGAGTTGTTTTGTTTTTAGCTTTTCAAGTGATATTATATCCATCCTTTATCATGCCAGCCCATCTCCACAGTAGGATGGAAGTTTCTTGAAAGCAGAGACTCTTTCATTTTGGGTGTTGCATCCCTAGCACCTGGCCCAGTGCCTATACATAATAGGTACTTAACAAATATTTATGGAGATTTATTAAATTGAACTGAATGTCATAGATCTCCTTGATGTTTCTCTCATGGAACACTACATTTCACATCATCATGTCTTTATACTGGCTGTCCACCATCTTTTCAATGTTCTAGCGCCTCCCCTCTACCTCTTAGCTTCCCTAACTTCTTTTGGGACTCAGCTGAAATCCCATCTTCTTCACAAGGCCTTTCTCTCTTCCCTTAGTTTCTAATACCTTACCCTATCATATAATTTTCCATTTTCTTTTTCAGTGTGTATGTATCTGGTTAGGGTTTTGTTTTTTGTTTTTTGTTTTTTGGTTTTTTTAGTGAAGCAGTTGGGGTTAAGTGACCTACCCAGGGTCACACAGCTAGTAAGTGTTAAGTGTCTGAGGCCGGATTTGAACTCAGGTCCTCCTGACTCCAGGGCCAAGGCTCTATCCACTGGGCCACCTAGCTGCCCCATCTGGTTAGTTTTTTATTTTTTTTTTTGTTGGTTTGTTTGTTTTGCAGGGCAGTGAGGGTTAAGTGATTTGCCCAGAGTCACACAGCTAGTAAGTGTCAAGTGTCTGAGGCTGGATTTGAACCCAGGTCCTCCTAAATCCAGGGCCAGTGCTTTATCCACTGCGTCACCTAGCTGCCCTCAGTTTTTTAAAATTTATTTTGCCTTGTGCATTGCCTTTCTTTATAGCCACAGCAACTGGCATATAGTAAATATTTAAATGCTTGTTGACTTGTCAATCAATCACTGTTAAACCTACCAAAGTAAAGACTTTTCCCTGTGATAAAGGCTCTATCCAATGGTTCTTTGCTTTATGATATGATATAATTCTTTGGTGGCTTCATCTTCCCTTGGTATATATGTAAATTCTTATTATTACTCTCTCATTCTCCTCATCCTTTTTAGTGGGGTTCAGATAGAAACAATCTCAGGACAAATTACCATTCTACTATTTTTACTTCATACTCAGTGTTCCTTTGACTTTTGCCAGGGTGGATAAAATAATTGCTTTTTGTAGTTGAATAGAATTATTAGGGTGTAACATCATCTCTAGGACAGCCAGTCAGTAAACATTTACAAAGTATTGTGTTCCAGGTTGGTATACAAAGAAAGGGAAAAAAAAATAGTCCCTCCCCTCAAGGAGCTTACAGTCTCTTAGGGAAGACAGCATATAAAAAGGGGTGGGGGAGGGTGGGTACCGGGCACCCAGAACATGATGAAATCCTACAGCCAAGTGGAAAATGATTAGTTGACTGTTTTGAGTGTCCTCCTTAAATAGAGACTCTGGAAGGAGCTTTCTACCCTTCACCTTCTCCATTAGGAGGCCTCTAGGGCTGAAGCTACTGAGAAGGTATGTCTCAGAATTGACATGATCTCGTTGTAAGATGAGTTTTATAAGGATAACAGAGATGAGATGTACTTCATCCTTTTCCTGCATGCTTTGGCTCTCCTTAGCTACATCTCTATACTTTGTAAAATTTTTATTCCATGTCACTTGGAGTCTATCATCATCATCATTAGAGTTATTTATTAGTTGCATACTACTAAGAGATAGTAGGAAATTGCGCATAAGGAATTACAGAAGTGGACTACAATAGAGATATTATCTAATAATGTAGGACTGAAAAAGATGGACTGGTTGTGTGGTAAGAAAAAGGCTAGACTATATTATACTCTACTTATCCTTGTATGTTAAGAGAAATTGAGAAAGGCAAATACATTCAAGGACATGGACAAAAGTTACACATGATGAGTAGAAATGGATGATCTGCACTGTTAGCATTAATACTGACATAGATGAAACTACAGATCTACCTGAATATTTGAATATTATTCTTCTTAGAAGAAAAAATTGAAAGTGACTGAAAATAGAACACAAGATTAAGGGACTCTGCCAATATTTCAAAATCATCATATTTTCCCTTGGTTATTGGAAACAAATTCTACAGATTGAGTGGATGAACAGTGAATTGTAGGACTGTAAATTTTACTTTGTGTGGTAATTGTTAGGTACCTTGATCTTGGTGTTTCTTAGTGAGAGTACAATCCGATATGGTGTTGATAAGATTCAGCATAACAGTTCCTGGCTGCCTCTCTGACAAAGTCATTTTGAAGCTTGTGGTTCCTAAGTTCATAGAGCTGGATGGCATTGTGCTAATTGTATCAAGTCCCCAAGCACTACAAAAAACCTCAGTGAAATTCATACTCACCCAAAGGACATTAACCTAACAAAACTGGATAAAAATGAATAAAAATGCACATTGCTCAAAGTAAGACATGCAACCGAATAAGCAATCCAGTGAATTAGTCCATCAGTTTACACATCTTTGGCAAGTACTAAAATTGGACAATGAACTGAGCTTAAGGGGTTGATCAGGCTAAGTAAGTCATGTTTACATAATTGTCCAGTTCTTAATGATTCTCTGCTCTGTATAAGGAATGGTGAAAATTTTATATGATCAACAACATGTGTACCTAGAAAATAGGGCCATATAGTGAAAGTGAGGGATGACAATTAGACTAACATTTACACTGGTATTCCCACATCATTTATTTGGTGAACCTACTTTGTTGGATTTATGGGAGATAAGGAACAGGAGTTGCATAGGGAAAGGAGGAGCTGATGGCCTACAATCCTGACCAATGGCGGAAACATCCCACATGGGGGAGACAACTGATGCACTGAAGGATTGATATATTGTCTAAGAAGTGTCTTTCCCCTATTCTCCAGATACCTCATTTCAATGTCTTTAAAAGATAAAATATTTAGATGGTTGGAATGAATTATTAGTATTCTTCCTTGAATAATGATTAATCTTCCATGACTGTATTAGAAATATGCAAATAAAAAAGGCAATCATTCTTGTCTCTCCTGTTTGCATTCAACATTTGCTTAATTTTTAAAAAATGTCTAAAGTCTTACAATCTACCTTTCCCCTATCAGTTTTATTTTGATGGTGTTTATTTTTGTTGAAATGCCTTATTTAAAGCTGGAGGTTGAATCCCAATTCAACCAACTGAACTCGCTTTGTAAAAATTTGCATTTAAATTAATTTCAATAAATAAAGTATCACAATCTTTTCTCAGTTAGCACCTCTAAGTTCCTATCAGGATACTTTGTCCATTCATTCTCATTCACTTTTCCTCTTCTATGTCACAGTGACTGGATAGTTCATTCTTCTGCTTCTGATTTTTGTCCTTTGCATCATTTCATAAAGGATTTTCAGGTTTCTCTGTATTCCTCATAGTTTTGGGTCTTAATTTCTTAGAGAATGACATGACATGAATGTATCACAATTTGTTTAAGCAGAACCCAAATGTTGGATGATTAGGTAATTTCCAGGGGTTTTTGGTTTAATTTTTTTTTTGGTTTGGTTTGGTTTGGTTTTTGCAATTACATATGACACTTTTGAATGTCTTTGAACAGAGAGGTGGGGGGTTTTTTGTTTGTTTTTGGTAAATTTTTCAGGTCACCAACACTTTTCAGGTAGCATATTTAGACATGGAGATATTAGCACTTAATAAATTTTTAAAGAAACAATCTATTTGCTTTTTGTTTAAGTCCCTGGATTACTTACAACATGGAACAATCTCTTTTTCCTCTGAGTTTATCTATTGTTTACAAGTGAAAGCTCTTTGAGAGAATCAAATGCTATTATATTTATTTGGCTTAAAGTTGTGGATAAGGTCGGGAATTTCCTTGGGACTCTTAACTGGACTAGAACTGGACTGAGGAAAAGAAGGATCTTGTTTCTAATGTTCTGTCAAAGAAACAATTTCCAGGTGTCAGATCGCTACAATTGAAGCACAACAGAGAGAGGATTGTGAAATGAGAAGCAGAGTGAGTTCAGGACTCTTTACTGCCTATCAAGGTAAGTCAGACAGGAGCAGATCTTGTTTGGGGAACTGAATTAATCAGACAGGTGTGAGCAACCTTCAGATATAGTCACTTTTGCAAAGATTTGCTCTCTCTCTCTTAGACTTCTTTATTGGATTGGGGTCTTCTGGTATTTTATTACGTTACGGCCACCACAATGCCATTGGGCACTGCAGTAGAATTTAGGAGGTATAGATACTCTAGAGAGAGAGTGTGGTAGACGGAGAGCTGCCCTGGAAGACAGAAATACCTGGGCTCAAGTTTCATCTCAGGCAAATACCGTCTGTATGACCCTGGGTAAATCACTTTTATCTCTCTGTGTCCTAAGAACCTCTCTAAGATTATAAGACACAAAGAAGATGTTAGCCTGCATGAGTATAGGAACTTTCCTTACTTTGGAATTCCCTATACAAATAAAATAATAGGTCTAGACCCTATCCTTATAGTAGTTAATCCTATAAATGCTTTGGCTATATGAGTCTAATAGCTTATAGTCAAGAGCAAGCTGACCCATCTGAAGAAAGGGAGAGAGTAAACCTTCCCTCTATATTCTCTTTGAAAGGAGGAGTTTCCTGAAATCACAGGAAGGGATGGGAAAAAATGCACATTGAGCAAAATATTCATATCAACATGGTTTATTTGATACTTCCTAACGACCAATTTGCTCTATATTCGGAGTTCAGCGAAGGTTTGAATTTTTTTCTTCTTAATTCTCCATTCTTAAAATTTTTCAAAGCATTTTGCCTCCATCTCTCCTTTGGTCCTAGAATATTCCATCTTATTTCATACCTATTGAGAGGCAGTGTGGATAGTACTATAGTACAAAGACACTAAAGCATACTCATCCTTGCTAGTCAATATGATTTATCACCCCCAACTCTGCCTCAATTTATATTACAAGCTCCCTGTAGGAGGCAATTGTTTTGTATGGTACCCACTGGCGCTTTGCCTTATATATAGCAAATACCTAAGAATTGTTTGTGGAATTAAATTACCTCTCTAGAAACTTCTAGGTTGTAAAGATTTTTATTGAGTCTAATAATAGCATCCTGCTTCTGGGCTCTGGGGTAAAAGGTGCTCTGTGATCTACTCTAAGGGCATACAAGTGATCAGGCTTGGGAGAGCCTCTATAAGAGGAATTAGGCTCTTTTTCTCATATTCTTTGGCTCATTGTATCCCATGCTCCAACACCCTGGGGATGATTTACTTAAAACTTATTTTTGGGATTATATTTATTGCTCTTCCCAAAGTGGAAGGGGGGGAAGTAGAAAGGTGCTTGACATTCAATATGAATCAGGTATGGGACAGGTATTCATTTCCTACAGACAAAAGAAAAGCTAAACACACAACACTCATAAGTGTTCATTGACAGAAAGACTTAAAACCAAATTTAGCAATTTAACTTATACTGTAAGTAGTGTTTATTTCTCATAGGTGATTGAACCTTATCAGGACATAAAACAGTTTGTGGGGTTGCTGAGTCAGCCATTTTCACCTCAGCTTTGCACTGTCCTCCAAACTAAGGTTGAGCTTTTCTTTTTTGGTAGTGTTTATTGTCTCTATTAGAGGCAGTTAGGTGATCCAGTAGACATAGAGCACTAGGCTGGTCTCAGGAAGACCTGAGTTCAAATCTGACCTCAAAGCTGATATCTATTGGCCTCATCTATAAAATGGGAATAATAATAGTACTTACTTCCCAAGGGTTGTTGTAAGGATAAAATGAGATAATATTTGTAAAACACTTAGTATAGTAGTCACATGGCAGGTTCTATGTAAATGCTAGGTGCCATCCTCCTCCTCCTCCTCATGATTTATGCTCGCTCTAGATCCCATAGGGGAGCAGTTGCCATACAGCCAAGGTAGGGTAAGGGTGACTAATCCCAGTTCCCATCCCTTCAGCTAGAGGCTTAAATTGTACTCACATACTTTTTAGCCAAGAAAAAAAAAGAAATTTGGTTTTCCAAATTAATTTTTACTCTAGAAAGAGAATAGTAATAAAAATAAGTTTTGGATACCAGAACTTCTACTAATCTTTTGTTCCATGTTGTGTTGGGTGGTCTATAAAGTAAGGTTCTCATCTCATCTCATCACACACGCACACACGCACGCACACACACACACACACACACACACATATATATATATATATATATATATCACAGATATATATATATATATATATATATATATATATATATATATATCACAGATATTTTGGGAGAACAGAGAACTTCAGAAAACCAATTTGCAAAAGTAGGCCAAGATTCCCAGTATTTTTAACATCCCTCACCCACCTGACATATTGACCTCATGCTAATTTAAGAAAGAGGTCCATCATGATATAAATTCCACACCCTTTCAGTAGCCTTGAAGTGACTGAGGAGACCTAGCACAGAAGTGGATTTTGGGGGTCCTCAGGGTCAAACCCACAAAGAGTCAGAATGGCTCCCTTCAACATTTTTATTGCTTTAGCAACTTAATCTGGTTCCTAAGCCCTTGATCATTTTTATAATTTCTCGTACCATGTTAGTAACTTCAGCAGACTCTAAATTGAGCTCAAATCAGATGTGCCCTTATCCTTTAACAATCCTGTATTAAGCATATGATTAAAATGCTCCGGTTTAAGTATTTTCCCCAAGGCATTAACTACCCTAAGAGTCACACAGTGATGAACCAGAGTGTTCATAAATGATAGTTTAGCTTTTAAGTACTTTATATGGGGAAAAAGGATTTATTACAACTGACCTAATTGATAGTAAGTAGGTTTGATAAAAAAAAAAGGCTTGTAATTACTTGGAGGTTTCTTTTTATTAGCCCTTGATTTTTTTTTTTTTAAAGAAAGTGAAGGTCTAAGAAATCAGTGTTACACTGTATTCTCCACTGTGTGAATGTGACCTCCTAAGTATTAAAAGGAATTTTCTCCTATCAGAAGGAGATTTGTAGACCTTGTAGTGTGCTGGATGGTGATGACAAATGCTACATAGGGCTGCTTTTATCTTCTATGACTAGCTCGATGACCCTGGGAAAGCTAACACCTCTGTCCTCGACTTCATTCAAGCTTACCTTCTACGGAAGGATGTATATGGATTAAAAATATAGGATATAGGCAAAAATACACAGAAGTGATTTATAGATTCACATTATGGATTCACATTTATAGATTCATAACCATCCTTAATTTTAATATCACCTCCTATATCACTATAGTTATCTTCTTCACATTTTGTTCCCTATACTATCCACTCCATTTCCCTTCAACTCATCTTACCCATTTCTTGCTGATATTATTGCAAAAATGGAATTGGCAGAGGGCAAGGATATACATCTCTTTCAGACACTAGAATGTGTTAAAGATATCCATTTTAGAACTTTCTTCTATGGACCTTAAAAATGTGATAGATTCTTGCAGATCATTATTTGTCCATTCCACAACTAGGTGGTGCAGTGGATAGAGCACAGGCCTGGAGTTCAAAAGACTCATCTTCTTGAGTTCAAATCTGGTCTTAGACATGTCCTAGCTATGTGACCCTGGGCAAGTTACTTCACCCTGTTTGCCTCAGTTTCCTCAGATGTAAAATGAGCCCGAGAAGGAAATGGCAAACCATTCTAATATCTTTGCCAAAAAAAAACCCAAAATGGGGTCTCAAAGAGAAAGACACAACTGAAACAACTGGACAGCAACTATGTTCAGTGCCTTGAGTTGAAAATTACTTAGTTGTATTTGTTCCTAGAAGAAGACAGTGGAATTGACTAGTTCTCTTAGTCCCTTTGAGCCCCGTGATTCTGAGACCAGTGGGATTCTCTTGGTTGTGAGTACTTGACAAAGTTAAGAAATTGCTTTTGATTTATAGGGGTAAGAATGAGGTGGGGAAGTATTGAGGGGTATTTTCCCACAGGGCTTAATATGCACTGAATCTCATTGGATTGAGTACCCAATTGGATGGTATTGAGTGGGGAAGAGAAACCATGCCAGATGGCAGGAAAGATCAGATATTCTGATACTTTTAAAAATGCCTTTAAAGCATTACAGAAGGGGCAGCTAGGTGGCGCAATGGATAGAGCACCGACCCTGGAGTCAAGAGTGCCTGAGTTCAAATCTGGCCTCAGACACACTTAATACTTATTAGCTGTATGACCCTGGGCAAGTCACTTAACCCCAATTGCCTCACTTAAAAAAAAAAAAGGCATTACAGTGTAGGTTATGCCCCTCTGGGAAAGGAAAATGGGAATCTTCAAGCAAGCAAACCTCCAAAAGAAAAGGATGACCGTGTATCTATAATCTTTAGTACTCCAAAGAGAGGGGGAAAAGATAACTTTTGTTTTGTTTTGGGGAAAAGGGAGCAGAGGCAACCTGTGATTTCAGGAGTGAAGGAAGCTTCTGTTAAATAGGGACCCACTGCCAAAGCTTATAGGTAGGTAAGTGGTGCAGGGGATGGAGTTCTAGGCCTGAAGTCTGGAAGATTCATCTTGATGAGTTCAAATCCTTCCTCAGACACTTACCTAGGTGTGTGACCCTGAGCAAGTCACTTCACCTGTTTGCCTCAGTTTCCTCATCTGTAAAATGAACTGGAGAAGGAAATGGCAAACCCCTCCAGTATCCTTTCTAAGAACACTCCAAAGGAAATCACAAAGAGTTGGACACAATTGAAAAACAAGAGAACAACAATGAAATCTGACCTGCAACTACTATGCAATTTGGAGTCTCAGAGAGTTGTCTGGTAGTGCTGAATAAGAAGATGACTTGCCCAAGGTTGCAGGACTGATATGTATCAGAGACAGGACATGAACCCAGTTATTGCTAACACCATTCTGACCCTTTATCTCCTTTACCCAAATGTTGATGATGATAATGAAGAAGAAGAAATATGTTATTATAACAATAGCAATAATATATCTACCATGCATAGAGCCATCTGTATATGGTTTCCAAAGCACTTTACATGCATTATCACATTTCCACCCTACAGTAACTCAATGAGTGAGTCTTAACTTTCTCTTACAGGAAATATTTGCCCATTAACCAATGATTTGGGCTGCAGTAGTACTTTTTGAAAATTCAGTTGCTCTTCAAATACTCTGACCCAGATAAAATACAAGTGATAATTCTGGCTGAGAGAACCAGGATTTTATCCACCCACTTGAGAAAACATGTGTTGAAATCTTTAATTAGGATTATTTCTATTAATAAATGGTTTTGTACCATTGTATCTATGTTTGTCTGAAAAATCTCAAAGCTAGTCAGGGAAGGACTGATTACATACATACCCCCCCCACACACACACACCCCCCCACACACACACAATGAATAACAGAAAAGCGATCAATGTGGTTATAAAATATATAGACCATTAATATGTTGATCATTGTATATAAGATTTTGCTAGGAACCATTGGTATACAAATAAATGTGGAATGTGATGTCTGCTATCTGGGTGTTTACAATTAGTCTTATCTTCAGCTTACACTTACAGGGTGGGTGGGTGAGGGGAAGAAGAGGATTAAGTCTAGGGCCAATTTCCCTGCATGTCAAGCTGAAAAAAATAGATGTTATGGAGAAAAACTGGATAAATTATCTGATTTTCGCTATTGATTCACTACATAACTGCTCAGCTCTTCCTTTTGCTTTATACACATATAAGCAAGTTTAACGTATTTTTTTAAAAAATCATTAGCTCATGGACAAAGAGATAAGACTATGTTAATTCCCAAATATAATCTTGATAATTTGCTATCTTAAGACAATCTTGATATATAGGGGATGTTGGGGGGGGGAGGAGTTCTAGGTGTCTTAACCGAATATCGGTATCAGTGCACACTCATAATAAAGATTATGAGTAAGGAACTTGGAAAGTGCTAAAAGGGGTGATAGGATACTGATTTATGCAGGCTTATAACTTTCCCTAGTTCCCCTTTCCCCTACTGCTTCCCTAACCCTCATACAAAGATCGTATTTATTATGACAAATCTTAATTGACTGCTGGTTTGTTTAAAGCAATTTACACTGAGATATAAATGGGAAAAGAGCTTACACCTCCCAGGGAATATTTGTACCCCCAAGAGAGATCTTTAACCCCATTGATCCTCAAATGGTGATATTTAAATGCAGAATGGTGGTGGTGAGATTATTTTCAAGCAAAGGAAATCCTCTAGAGACCTTAATCCGTTCCAGACAGCTATCTTTCTTTCCTCTACCCACAGTTCACTGAGGAGCTAAATGTCTGGAATCACAATTTTTTGATAGCAGGAAACATATTAGGCACTCTATCCCCTTTCTAACTTTTGTGAGTGGCGCTACATCCATCTTCACCCAGTTTTTAAAAAGGAAGGGGGTAAGATATCACTTTAAAGACAAAAATGAACTGCCTTCTAAGCATAATTATGTCCAAATAAATTATGTAGACTATAGCTATGAACCTGTAGTGTGTAACTAGGAGGTAGCAAATTTAAAATGAAAATAATAAAATTCTAGTAGAAGATGCCATTCATTATCAAAGACCAGATTCTGGTTTGTATAGAATAAAGGTCTGTCTCAGCCTGGCGATTCTAATTTCAATATACATTACTTCAATGGATTTGATCAATGTGGTTATACCCTGAAGAGCTTACTATCGCCATACTGTCTTATCCAATGTTGCTTTTGTCTATTGTTGCTCCATCGTTTTTCAGGCATGTCCAACTCTCTGTGACCCCATTTGGGATTTTCTTGGCAAAGATACTGGAGTAGTTTTCCATTTCCTTCTCCAGCTCATTTTATAAATGAGAAACTGAGGCAAACAGGGTGAGGTGACTTGCCCAGGGTCACACAGCTAGTAAATGTCTGAGGCCAGATTTGAACTCATGAAAATGAGTCTTCCTCATTCCAAGCCCAGAGTTCAATCTACCATAACACCTAGCTGTTTATGCCTTTCCATACATCTTCCATAAAGGGTTTAGCCAAGGCCATAGAAACCTTCCTATTGGTCTTTTCACATTTCATGGGTGTCAATGCAGCATGAGACTACCTACCTTTTATCCCTACCTAAGTCTCAGCTTGTGACTGGCCTGCTTTTCAGAATGATCACACATTTCCTGGATGAAGCCCTTTTCCCCACTTCATTGCAACTAATTATTGGGGAGCATACTACAGTCTTCCTGCACCTACCACCATCTCTCCATTGACTTTTGGGTCACTCAGAGTTTGAATTCTTCAGAGATTGTGGTTTCACAGGAGGAAGGTTAACACTAAAAGAAGGGATTTTAAGTCTAAGGAGCAGCTTGAGATCAGCAAAAGCACTACAGTTTGCCCGATGCACTGTAGTCCTCTCTTCCCCCTGTCCACTTCTGGGCTTCTCATTATCCCTCAGTAATACCCATTTAAGGTATGTATGCTAATGCACCTGCTCAATAATCTACCCAGTGTCATAGTCTAGAGGGTAAACATTTTTTTAGACATTTGCTTTTTTGTTTTGTGGATTATTAGGCCAATTTCTTTTGAATAAATTATAAACAATAATAATTGATAAGAATAATAATAGGCCCTTATACAGCACTTTGAGGTTTGCAAAGTACTTTATTAAGTATTGTCTCATTTGACCCTCAGAAGAACCCTAGGAAAAAATTGTTATTATTATCCACATTTTATAATGAGGAAACTGAGGCAAGTCAAGGTTAAATGACTTGCCCAGGGTCATACGGCTAGTTAGTGTCTGACGCTGTATTTGAATTCACATCTTTTTAACTCTAGGTATACCATTTTATCTACATGTAATACCACCTCGCTGCCTCTAACCTTGGATGTCATTGGCCAGGTTCTATGATATCCCGAAGCTTGATAAAAATTGGCAGTGTCAGAAAACATATTTGTTAGTGTTTCTTTGGTGATCTGATCTCTTCATCAATGTTAGTGGGACAACTAAATGTAAACACTTAATACCTTAATAATCAATGTTCTAAATGAAGAAGTGGACATAGCATTCAGGAAGACATAGTCAAGAAGAGGTACCAGACTAGAAGAAGTTGTATACAGAAGTTAATTGTGCTATAAGTAATGCAATTTTTTCAAATCAATTAAGTAATGATTTTCTAGATATCTTAAAGAGGGGAAGGTGTTTAAAAAATCATTTTAAAAAACACCAGTTGTGGGGACAGCCAGGTGGTACAGTGGATAAAGCACTGGCCCTGGATTCAGGAGGACCTGAGTTCAAATCCAGCCTCAGAAACTTGACACTTACTAGCTGTGTGACCGTGGGCAAGTCCCTTAACCCTCATTGCTCCACAAAAAAACAAAAAAACAAACAAAAATACCAGTTGTATCATTGCCAAGTAAAAGTGATAGGGATATATCAGAAATCTCTGACCTGTAAACCTACTTTCTGATCTCTACAAAATTTTTATGAGAATAAGCTACACACACACAAATACATGAAAGATATCCTTGATTAAAATATGTGAAAGAACCAAACAAAAGATCATAATTGCTAGGAACACTTAGAGAAATCTCTACCCTGAGGTCTGTTGTCTTGATTCATGATTTCCTAGTGCAAACAACCATAACTTCAGAGGCCCGGCCATGCTTACTTTGCTCCTGGCTCAACTCACTCCTCTCCAGCTACTTTGCTCCAATGTGGCTATCTCTTCCAATTCTCCCTGCTTTCTGTGTTTCCTTTATGTGTTATCTTTCCCGTTAGAATGTAAGCTCCTCGAGAGTAGATGGTTTTGTTTACTTGTATTTGTAATTGAAATGCTTACCACAGTGCCTACCACATTGTAAATGCTTTAATAAATGCTTGCTCATCTATCCATAAAAAAAATGTGAAAGGAGCAGCCATGTTTTGGCAAAATGACTTTCTATAGTAGGTATCCCCTTCACAATAATGTATTGAACTGAAATGTGTAGTGAATACAAGATGCTAGCATGTTTATTGACTTATTACCAAAAAAAAAAAACCCATTCGACTTGGTGGAAAAACCCATATTTTTTAAAAAGAATTTTTATTTTTTAATGAGGCAATTGGGGTTAAGTGACTTGCCCAGGGTAACACAGCTAGTAAGTGTTAAGTGTCTGAGGACGGATTTGAACTCAGGTACTCCTGACTCCAAGGCCGGTGTTCTATCCACTGTGCCACCTAGCTGCCCCCAAAACCCATATTTTTAAAGGCTCCCTTCCAACAAGGTATCCACTATACATATATTAAAATCATATGATATTCCTTGATAGAACTACCACAGATAACTTTGTTCAATGATATTCTGATTCTTGATATCTAGTAAAACATAAAACAGAGATATGCTCACCAAAGCTGTCTGCTACTGTCATGGAGGATGTCCTATATATGGTCCAGATGGAAAATAAATACTTCGGAGATGGAGAAGTTTTCTTAAGTGCTACTGTTTGCAATCCAAATAGCATTTATTAAGCACTTACTATAATCAAAGGCACCATGCTAGGTGCTGGGGCCATAAAGACAAAATAAATAAACATTGGTTGCTTTTTAGAAGCTTAGACTTCAGAGATATAGCACCTATTCACATGAGTAAAGTATAAGGTGGTTGTTGTCCGTCATTCTCAAAGAGTTCCAAAATTACTATGTTAGAGTCAAATTACAGTGTGTTTGACTGTAGCTGATCAGGTCAATATGAGCTTGGAATGTTCTACCACAGGTAGGGTACAAGTAATCCATGTGAATATTTGGGTTCGATTCTCTAAATTTACACATCTTGTGTTTCTTGAGAGCTACTTCAATTTTGCTTTGTTCATAGAGCACAGCACCTTCTCTGATGAGGGCACTGATCATAGATTTATCCTCTTCGAGCTAAATATTTGCATTCAACAAAAGCAGTGGCCCCAAGGTAAAATGACTACCAGAAGACTTTAATGTCCCCAGGTTATAGCACTTCTCTGAGTAGGAACACTTAGTTGTTAATTTGGAGGGATAGTTGAGCCAACGAGTGCTTGGCAACAGTGGAGCAGATAAGTAATGGCCAGCTTTCAGAGATTTAGTGTACAGCGCTGCATTTGCTCATTTGGGCCAGAACACACACAAACATCAAGACTGGTTTGATGAAAATGATGGGGAAATTCAGAAGCTGCTAAATGAAAAACAAGAACTCCACAGGGTTTACCTGCAGAATAGTTTGTCCATCCCTAAGAAGGCAGCATTTAACTGCATCAAAAGTAAAATACAAACAAAATATAAGGTAATTTGAGAAGCAAAAGAGGACCAGCAAAAAGGCAAACTGTGTAAAGCTTCACAGAAGATGTATCACCTTAGTTCTGAGAAGTAGAATGAGGAGGGTGTGCAGCCAAAGCATTGGTGACAGTCTGTGATTAGGTATCTAGGTGAGAGATGTGATATATATGGACAGTTTAGCTGAAAGGTAACATGAAGGTGGTACATTGGATGGAGCACTGGCTCAGGGGTCAGGAAGACCTGAGTTCAAATCCAGCCTCAGATACTTACTAGTTGTGTGACCCTGGGCTAGTCACTTTCTGTATCCTTAAAATGGGGATAATAATAGCACCTATTCCCAGGGGTGGTTGTGAGGATCAAATGAGATAATGATTATAAAGCGCTAAGCATGCTGCCTGGCACATAATAAATGCTATATATAATTTTATTGTTGTTTAGTAGTGTCCAATTCTTTGTGGCTCCTTTTGGAGTTTTCTTGGCAAAGATACTGAATTTACTTCTCCATTTACTACTATGTCATTTACGTCTTCAGCTCATTTTATAGATGAGGAAACTGAAACAACTAGGGGTAAGTGACTTGCCCAGGGTCACACAGCTAGTAACTAAGGTCAGATTTGAACTCAGGAAGATGAGTCTTCCAAATCAAGGCCCAGCACTCTATCCACCCACCTACCCTATATAAATGGTGGTGGTGGTGACAGCGGCAGCAACAATGGCCATAGTTGTGGTCATTGTCATCATCATCCTGGTGGTTATGTGAAATGAGACTTGAAAGGTAAGTTGGGGCCAAAATTGGGAAGGCTCTTAAGTGCCTAATTAAGAATTTGTATTTTCCCCTAGAGGCGCTAGATTGCTGCTGCAGGTTTTTAATAAGGAAAGAGAGCTCATCAGATCTGTACCTTAGGAAGATTATGGATTGGAAAGGGGAAGACTTGAGGAAGAAAGATCAGGTAGGAGGCAATTGGGATAATTCAGGTGAGAGATAACTCAGGCCCAAGCCAAGGCAGTGGCCATAGATTTGAAGAGAAGGAAACAAGAGGGATATTATTCAGGTAGAAACAACAAGATGGCAATTTACTGAATCTGGGAGTTCGAGAAAGGGAGGAATCAGACAACTCTGAGATCACGAACCTGAGTAACTGTGAGGATGACAGCACCTTCAACAGAAACAGGAAAGTTTGAAGGTTTAATGGAAAAGATAACAAGTTCTGTTTGGGGTATGTTACTTTGAAAAGATTGATTTTTGTTCATTCAGAAGATAAAATTTAATTTTAAAAAGTGATGATGACAACAATGTAAGCCCTTTCTAGTACTTTTTAAAGCCCTTATATCTCTACACTCTTTACACTGATCTTGGTGATTAACCCATATTACTCCTGATCCTGAGGCCAAAATTTAAAGGTCAGTATTCCACTGTAAATTACCTAGTATTTAGTCCATTAGAAATTTTGCAAAATATGTATAAAATTAGGTTTGTTTTGTTTGTTTTATAAAATTATTCCTGGGGCTCCTCAAAAGACTGTGACATATTTACTTGACAGTGGAAATAGGGGATAAAGGAAGAAATTAATTGAAAGCCCATTATTTATCCACCATAACTAGGTGATCAAGGAACTTGAAGAATAGCATAGTGGATCTTAAAGGCAGAAATGATGGGGTTTCTAACTGCTCAGATGACAACCATTTAATAAGATTTTCTCTGATTCACTCTGTAGGGAGATTGGTTGGGAAAGGATGGGCTTCAGCACAGGCACACTATGTCTCTAAATGTTTTTCCAGTGACTTCCATGGCCATGAAGAGGCTAGGAGCTCTAGAGAAACTCTAGGTTGAGATGTGACAAAGAAAAACTGGGGAAAAGAAGAAAACCTTATGGGAGCAAACCTATGGAGTCCCTCCTGAAAGTCCCTCCCAAGTACTTCAAAATGATTAGAAAGGGCAGGGATTAGTGCAAACGAGGGAGCTCCTATTTAGTGTTTTCCCAAATAGATCATAAGATCCTTGAAGACAAAGAGCTTGTCTTATCCTTTTTTCCCCCGTGCCTTAGCTTCTACTTAAGAAATCATGATTGATTTGATTCCCTGATCCTTGAATTCCTGTTCAAGCTACCCAACTTGTGATTATTTCATTTTCCTTGAAGATTCAAAAGTCAGGGTAGGGAAGAGAAGGAGAAACCTAGGAAGCTTGTGTCATTTCAGCTTTGCTACTTGCCTTAAAACAGAAGAAGTAATAGCTTTGTGTTTTTAAAAAAATTTTTTTAAAAAGGAAAATATAACTTTCTTAGAAGGCAATACTGGAGGACTTTGCTGATTTCACTTAAACAGACCAACCCTAACCAGCATCTTCACTGAAGGACTTCAGAGTGAAGTTGAGACATGAGATTGTTTTGTTTAGATTTTAGACAAGAAAAATACTGTTTCATGTTGTCATATTTTAGTTAGTTTCATTATTTGAAATCATATTTCCTGACATTCCTCCTCTCTTGAAAAGGCAAAAGTATTTCTGTAATCCTGTAAATTAGTGTCTGGACAACAAACAGCTGTCATATTTTTTGAAGTCCTCTTCTGTACCGTACCTCTGCTTCCTCCAACCCCCTAATGTTTCCAATTCCTTGTATAAGAGTCTCAGCAGAGAAGCAATCTGGAAGAAACAGATACTAAGGGGAAATCATTTATGGTGAATACAATGCACCAAAGTGCCAACAGATATCATCCTTTGTTACCTGACATGTGCCCTAATTTGGCATTCCTTGGCATCAGGGAGGCATTTTTTTTCCTGTAGGGCAGCTGTCCCTTCTAGTCCTCTATTTGATTGGCACCTGAGCCCTGATGAAGTTGGCATGCCATTTTGAGAGGCACAATGCCACCTGAACAGATGGCTGGGCATGTATGTTGTATCAGAGAATTGTTCTGTAGGCTGGCAGTGAGTCTTATAGTTTAGTTTGCTGCCAGTGGCCATCAGGAAGGTTATTTTTTGTAACAGACACTGCTCAGTAGACTTTGTCCTTTGGAAACAAAACTGTTCAGGAGTCTTTTGGCACCAGAAAGTGAAACCGAGGAGTCAGAATTAAATATTGCTCACTTCCCATTCCAAACTACCTTTTGAGATATGCAAGGAACAAGGCCACTTTTTTCTGTACTCAGATACCTACTATGGTTCAGGTCTTCATAACCTTTTGTCTAGATTGCAATATGTTTGGAATTCAAGTATACCAAAATATTTTGGGGGGGCGGTGAGGCAATTGGGGTTAAGTGACTTGCCCAGGGTCACACAGCTAGTGTCAAGTGTCTGAGGCCGGATTTGAATTCAGGTCCTCCTGAATCCAGGGCCAGTGCTTTATCCACTGTGACACCTAGCTGTCCCCACCAAAATATTTATTGCAGCACTTTTGTGATAGCAAAGAATGGGGAACAAAGTAAGTGTCCATCAATTGGGGAACAGCTAAACAAATTGTGATACATGAATGTAATGGAATATTACTGTGGTGTGAGAAAAGATGAATGTGATGAATGCAGAGGAGCATGGGAAGAATTAAAAAAAGAGTGGAGAGTGAAATAAGCAGAGCCAAGAAAACAATGTATACAATGACTACAACAGTGTAAATATAAAGAAATACAAAAAAAGTGGATGTTAAGCGGCAACTAGGTGGCACATTGGCTAGAACACCTGCCCTGGAGTCAGGAGGATCTGAGTTCAAATTCAGCTTCAGACATTTACTAGCTGTGTGACCCAGGGAAAGTCACTTAACCCTGATTGCCTCCCCCAAAAAGTGAGTATTAAAAAATGACAAAGAACAAGCATAGCCCAAAAGAAAAGATATGAGACAGCATTCCCACCCCCTCCTTTGCAGAAGTGGAAGGTCCACAAGTGCTGCACATTGTACATATTTTCAGACTTTTTTCCATGTATTAATCAGTTTTGCTGACTTTTTCCTTTTCTTTTTTTGTCTTTAAAAATACCATTTTGGGGGGCAGCTAGGTGGTGCAGTGGATAAAGCACCGGCCCTGGATTCAGTAGTCCCTGAGTTCAAATCCCACCTCAGACACTTGACACCTACTAGATGCATGACCCCGGGCAAGTCACTTAACCCTCATTGCCCCACCAAAAGAAAAAAAAAATACCATTTCATATATGGGATGACACTCTGGGAGGAGGAGAGGGAAGATAATGGGGGAAATTATGTTGATACATAAAAAGGCATCAATAAAACTTAATTTTAGAAAGAAATTATTGGTAAATTTTGAGAGAGCAGCTATAGTAAAGGAGGAATTTGAAAGGCATATTACCATGGATCTAGAAGTGAACAGCATAAGAGGAAGGGGAAGAAAGCAAGTTAAGATTTTTTTTTTTCTGAGAAAGAAAAGAGATATAGAACTCTAGCTTTAGGGGATGGTGAGGGTAAGTAAAGGGATTTTAGGAGAATTGAGGGCCACAAAAAAAAGCCAGAGCATAGGAAGAATGCAAGGAAAACAGGGAGATAGAAACCCCAAGATCCTGGAGGAGGTGGTGTTGGGGAGAGGTGGCAGGCAGGAGGTACAGCAGTGGGATGTGTTTGGAGGCAGTCATATCCCATTCTTTTTTGTTTTTTGGTTTTTGTTTTTTGTTTTGTTTTGGGTTTTTTTTTTTTGTGAGGCAATTGGGGTTAAGTGACTTGCCTAGGGTCACACAGAGTCATATCCCATTCTTGTGGTACAGTCATTATTAGGTTCTAGGAAAGGAGAATAATGACAGTGGGGCTGGAGCAAATTCTACTGTGGATTGGGGGTGGGCAGTATAGCAGAGAACCAGTAAATGAACACAGTGAACGAGAGCATCATTGAAGGGATGAGAGAGGAAAGATGAATTATGCCCACCCCAAATGTCAGATGTTCTGACCTTAGGCACCTTCTCCTGGTCATGGCTCTGGGTAGGAAGGTCTTTGACACAACCAAGAATTGCTTATAGTAAAAGAAGTCTTAAATTCCAAATATGTAACAGTCTCCACTTTCATTCCTGTGATGATCTCTAAATCAGGTCCCTTCCAACTCTGAATCCTATGAGAACCAGCCCTAGACAATCCTGTAGTTTCTTGGCACTCAACCATCAGGAAGGGCTTGTTTTCTATCCTACTTTTGCCCAGTTCTATCAAGAGGGAACCCAGAATCACCCTCCAAGTCTGTTCCACTGTCTAACAATCTTTACAGTCAGATATCTTTGACAAAATATTCTTCTTGACCTCCAAGGCAACTCTGGCAGAAATTATAAAATAAAAGAATGGTTGCAATGGAAAAGCTGTTTGAATTACAGGCCCACACTCGGGTAATATGGTGCACAGGAAAGATAGGAAATGAATCACCCAGTTTATCAAAGTTTAAGAATCAATCTAAATGTAACACCAAATGAAGAATCTGCTAAATCAATGAAATATGTAGCAATTAGAGAATTATGCAGCCTGAACCTTAGACTACTTGATTGCATAGATTTTGTTATGAAAAATGAATAGTGAAGAAGGCAGTTGGATCACTAACGTCTGGGGAGCAATGGTATACCAAATCAGTAAAATATGCTTCCTTGAATTTGCATTTTAATTCCATTTGATTATTTATGATAGTTAAGGGGATTTTCCTCCATAGCCTTCCCTCAAAGAAGCTCTTTTGGGGATAAGGGGTGGAATATTGTCCCATTAATTCCATTATGTCTTCTGTTTTTATACTTTAAGTCATATGACCATGTTATTGATCCTCCCAGCTAATAGATAAAGAAGAAGTATGATTTCCTTACTGAGCTGAACATGTCTGAATGTGACTGGTACCTGTTTTTCTTTAACTGCCCCCAGAGATAAAAAAATTTTATTAGTAAGATATCATCATCTTCATAACACCTAATATTTATAGAGCACTTCAGAGTTTGCAAAACTTTATCCATGTTCCCTCCATTGAACCTTTATAGAACCCCCTGAGGTAAGTGTTACTGATATTATTAGCCTCATTTTACAAATAAGTCTCAGATTATTGAAGTGACTAGCCCAATGTCATCTGGTAAGTCTTAGAAATGAAATTCAAACCTATAACTTAGGGATAGATATAATTATCACCAGAGTACCATCAAAACCCCTGTTTTAGAGGGTGAAAACAGAGGAGGTTCACAGTAGGTGGGATTTGAAGAGAATTTGGATAACATCCAGGCTCCTCAAATCTCTGTTTTGTCTCTTTCCAGTGCATGTGATTTAATCTTCATTTATTCTGTTTGAGACTTTGATCCCAGGGACAGCTAGGTGGAGCAGTGGATAAAGCACTGGCCCTGGATTCAGGAGGACCTGAGTTCAAATCAGACACTTGACACTTCCTAGCTGTGTGACCCTGGGCAAGTCACTTAACCCTCATTGCCCTGAAAAAAAAAAGTCATCGAGAATAGAAACTTGAATTTTTGCCTTTATAACCTAACGACCTTTGAGCCTTGCCATCTGCCCCACTACTACACCTTTAGAACTCCCAGATCTTTCCATCTGCCATGCAGCTAAAATTTATTTTCTATTTTATCCCCCCACCCTGAGTTAGAGAGCAGGGGCTGCCTTCATTTTTTTTTGTTTATATCTCCAGTACTTCACATGGTGTTTCTCACATAGTGACTGCTTAATAGATGCCTTTTCATTCATTTGTTCATTCATCCATCTATTTATTTGTCTTTTTCTTCTTTTTTTCTTTTTTCTTTTTTTTTTGGGGGGGGGCAATGAGGGTTAAGTGACTTGCCCAGGGTCACACAGCTAGTAAGTGTTAAGTGTCTGAGGTCAGATTTTGAACTCAGGTCCTCCTGAACCTAAGGCCAGTGCTTTATCCACTGTGCCACCTAGTTGCCCTCCATTCATTCATCTATTAAATACATACTGTGAGCCAGACAAGATGTTAAGTGCTAACGATATGAAGATAGGGCCAAAAAAAAGTCCTTACCCTCAAGATCCAGCAAAGGTGCCTGAGACGGTGCAGACAGGTAGGAGGAAAATGTTCTTTTCAGATTTGGAGAGGGCACCAGGCTGAGAGGGAAAAACAAACACTTGATGAAACAGCCGAATCAGGATGCATTCAGATGAATGATAACAGCAAGCCAACATTTATATAATGCCTACTATATGCCATATACATGCTAAGCAGAAATACTATCTTATTTGAAACTCTAAGAGTCTGGGATGTGGATGCTATTATTATCCCCATGTTTGTTGTTTGATCATTTCAGTCCAACTCTTCATGATCCCATTTGGGGTTTTCTTGGCAAAGACACTGTCGTGGTTTGCCATTTCCTTCTCCAGTTCATTTTACAGATGAGGAAACTGAGGCAAACAGGCTTTAGTGACTCACCCAGGGTCACCCAGCTAGTAAATGTCTGAGGCCATATTTGAACTCAAGTCTTCCTGAATCCAGGCTGGGTCCTCTATGCACTGTGCCACCCAGCTGAATTCAGTAAGATAAAATTTAATGGGGGCAGCTAGGTGGCGCAGTGGATAGAGCACCAGCCCTGGATTCAGGAGTACCTGAGTTTAAATCCGGCCTCAGACACTTAACACTTACTAGCTGTGTGACCCTGGGCAAGTCACTTAACCCCAATTGCCTCACTTAAAAACAAAACAAAACAAAAAAAGATAAAATTTAATGGAGATAGATTTAAAGTCATATATTTGATTCTGAAAAAATTGACTGCACAAGTAGGACATAGAGAAGGTATAGTTTGAGAGTAATGAATCTGAAAAAGATCCACAGGCCCTAAAGGTTCATTGAGTCAAATGGGATATGGGAATAAAGCCAGTGTGATCTTGGACTATGTTAGGAAGGGAATAGCTTTCAGGAAAAACTATGGGATAGTTCTACGGTACTCTCTTATAGTCAGACCATATTGGACATATTTTGTTCAGTTCTAGGTGCCACATTTAGGTAGATTGCATTGTTTTGTTTATCCTTGGTTCCCCTAGAGGACCATGACATCGGGATTATGTCATGACTTGCAGTGAATTGGATTTAAGTGAGGGAGGACTGTGCAAGGTCACCAACCTCACTCTCTCCTCTAGAGTCACCTGTGTCCAGTGGCAAAATATACATCAGGACAAGTGGAGTTGGCTGCCGATGTTTAAGGCAATTGGGGATAACTGACTTGTCCAGAATCATCCAGCCAATAAGTGTCTGAAGTGAGATTTGAACTCAGGTCCTCACAACTTCAGGGTCAGTGCTCTATACACTGTACCACCCAGCTGCCCCTTTAGGTAGATTATTGATAAACTGGATAGGATCTAAAAGAGGTCAACCTCAATGGTGAAGGGCCTTGAGCCAAGGATTGAAAGAACAGGAGATGTTTAAGCTGGAGAAGAAAACACGGGTTGGCGGGGTGGCATGATAGCTGTATAAGGATTTGAAAAGGTGTCATGGAAAGAATGGATTAGACTTCTGTTTAGTCTCAGAGAAGAATCTGGAGCAATGGGTGGAGCTTGCAAAGAGTCGCAATTAATGGAGCCTAATGTCAGGAAAAACTTTCTGCGAATTGGAGCTACCTCAGACTGGGCAACTAGGTGGCATATTGGAGAGAGCACTAGGTCTGGAATCAGAAAGACTCATTTTTTATGAGTTCAAATCTGGCTTCAGACCCTTACTAGTTTTACTAGTTTTGTGACCCTGGGCAAGGTCTCAGTCTCTTCATCTATAAAATGAACTGGAGAAGGAAATGACCAACCTATCCAGTGTCTTTGCCAAGAAAATCCCAAATGGGGTCATGAAGAATCAAAAATGACTGAAAAACGACTGGACAACAGTGGACTGTAGTGGACGCTCTCTCAGTAGAAGCCACAAGCAGAAGTTGGATGGCCACTTACAAGTTATTTTGGAGCAGAGATTCCTTTCCCATGGATGGGTTGGACTAGAAATGTCCACTGAGGTCCCTACCACCCTTCTGGTTCTGTGATTCTGTGGTCTATAAACGAAGGTGTGGTGAATGTGTATGTGTTGTTGGGTTTTTGTTTTATTTCTATAATTCAGAAGAGATTACACGTACCTCATACTTCAAACAGAAGAATTACTTGCCATTCTGGAAAGCAGCCAGATTTCTAAATTGAAATGTTCCCAGTATAATAAATTTCACATAAAAGAATAAAGCCTGGTGCAAGAGGGATTAATAAACAAGACATTTAAACTCTGCCTATATATATATATACATATATATATATGTATGTATATATATATTCCCTCACAAGGAGTTTGAATCAATTACTGAGGGAAAAAACTGTACATATGAAAGCTTATTGTCTAAGTCAATCTAGCAATACACATTTAAGTGAAGGAGTATAGTTGATGGGACATTTGACTCGGAATTGAGAAGACCTGTGTTCCAATCCTGCCTCTTACAATTATTAGCTATTTGACCATGAGCAAGTCAACCAACTACTCTAAGTCTCTGATTCAGCTGACCCTTACAACTGTAAAATGGAGATGATAACAATACCTCACAGGGTTATTGTGATGCTCAAATGAGGTCACTTATTTAGATTGATTTGGAAACTTTATGAGCTAAATTGTTAGGTAGTAGGGGCAGCTAGATGGTGCAATGGATAACACACTGGCCTTGGATTCAGGAGGACCTGAGTTCAAATCTGGCATCAGACACTTGACACTTACTAGCTGTGTGACCCTGGGCAAGTCACTTAACCTTCATTGTCCTGCAAAAACAAAATAAATAAATAAATAAAATATTTTTTGTTAGTAGCAGCAACACTGTGTAGTCAACATGTTGGACATTTGATAATGTCACGTGATTTCTATCAGCCCCTCAGTATCAAAAATGGCACAAGTTTCCTCAGAGAAATTCTCAGTTTTCTACTCTGAAACTGGCAAGGAAGCCTTGCAATACAGAAACAGGGTAATTGTCTTTTTTCAGTGTATTCAGTCCATGACTCGGTTCAGATCAGGCCTGCTCTTTCTCAGTCTGACACAGATTGGATTGATTGAGTTTTTAATGTCACTGATGTTACTTGTAAGGGTCAACTGCATTTGCATAAATCCATGGGGATGTTACACACTTAAACCTTACTCTGAAAGCCACCTTAAAAGACCAATGATGCATGGACTTCTCAAATTGAAATAGCTCATTGTTCCCTTTTCCCCATAAATTTGCTTTTCTTCTTAACCCTTCCTCACCCCACTCCAAAAAAAGAGCAACTTATCAAGAATTATTTATAACATGCTTTGAGGCCTTAGCAAGAAATAGAGGGGAAAAAATCTCTTATTTTACAAGCCTAAACAAAATCCTTACATTCACACACACACACACACACACACACACTCATTCACAAGCACATGCACATACACATGCACATGCACACATGTGCACCATTTTAATAATGTTATCATTTCTCCACAGGCACTATCTGAATAGAATTTTATTCCTATCTGTTTAAAGGGATGAAAATAAAAATAATACACTTCCTCTGAAATTCTATATGCTTCTTCCAGCTGTTGTTGCTCATTTTTTTTTTCTAGGAGAATCATCACATCCTTGTAACTGTTCAGTTTTATTCCAGGCATGTTGTAATTGCTCATTCGTTGGTTCATTCGGTTAAACAATCATTTCCTGAGTATCTACTGTGTACCAAGAAATGAAGCTACACAGACAATAATGGCATCATCCTTGTCTTCAAGGAACTAGGCAGCTAGATGGCACAGTAGATAGAGCTTCGGACCTAGAGTCAGGAGGACCTGAGTTCAAATCCAATCTCAGACACTTACTAGTTGTGTGACCCTGGAAAAGTCACTTGCCCTCTCTGTGCCTCAGCTTCATTCTCTATAAAATAGAAAATACAATAACATCTCCCTCCCAGGGTTGGTGTGAAGATTAAATGACATAATATTTCAAAGTGCTTTGCAAACTTTGAAGTGCTATGTAAATGCTAGCTATTTTTATTATTATGTTGAAGGAAAGGGCATGCACATTGAAAAGTAATATAATAATTATATAAAAATAATATACATTGTGCTCTATGCACAGTAAATACTCCAACAAATCCAATACATATTTATTAAGTACCTACAACGTGCCAGGCACTGTGCTAAGTGCTGGGGATGCAATTAATAAAGAAGAAAGATGGTTCCTTCCCCAATGAGCTTACAGTCTAAAGGGAGAAACAACGCAAAAAGGAGGCAGGAGGGGCAGCTAGGTGACGTAGTGGGTAAAGCACTGGCCCTGGATTTAGGAGGACCTGAGTTCAAATCCAGCCTCAGACACCTGACACTTACTAGCTGTGTGACCCTGGGCAAGTCACTTAATCCCAATTGCCTCGACAACAACAACAACAACAATTAAATAATTAAATTAATTAATTAATTAAAGAAGGCAGAAATGGGCTGGGGGGCTGGGGAGGTGGTTACTGGACATAGGGCCATTTTGTTTCATGGCAGGGCAACAGATGCAAAGTGGAGTAATCTGAAAGTACAGTTTCTTCTGCCCTTTAAGAAGGGAGGCACTGATAGGAGGTTGTCACTCTACCCTCCATTCCGAGGGGAGAAGAGGCTGAGCGAGGTGATGTCAATGGATCCTTGAGTTAGGAACAGGATGGTGAGTTTAGAAGTGATGAGTTTATCCTGGGAGGGGCATCTTATTTCAGGGAGCTGAAACCAGACCGTGCAGGAAATGCAAACTGTATAGAAAGTACATAAAAAGTAATTGCCCAGGAGATGGTACTAGCAACTTGGGATGTGAAGAGAGGACTCCCATAGGATGTAGCAGTTGAATTGCATTTTGAAGGAAGCCAGAGCTCCTAAAAACATGGGGGAGAAGGATGTACGCTTCCTCCTCATGGGAGCCAGACTTTGCAAAAGTGCAGAAAATGGGAAATAGCATTTTCTGTACAAGGAACAGCAGGTAGACCCCTTTGGCTGCAACGTAGAGAATTTGCGGGAGAATAGTAATAATGGGTAGCTGGGGGCAGCTAGGGGGCGCAGTAGATAAAGCACTGGCCCTGGAGTCAGGAGGACCTGAGTTCAAATATGGCCTCAGACACTTGACACTTACTAGCTGTGTGACCCTGGGCAAGTCACTTAACCCCAATTACCTCACCAATAATAATAATAATAATAATAAAAAGTAGCTAGGTGGTGCAGGTAATAGAGTGCTGGGCCTAGATTCAGGAAGACTAATCTTCCTGAATTCAAATTTGTACCTCAGACACTTGCTAGCTCTGTGACCCTGGGCAAGTCACTTCACCCTGTTTTCCTCAGTTTCCTCATATAAAATGAGCTGGAGGAGGAAATGGCAAACCATTTCCAATACCTTTCCTAAGTAAACCCAAATGGGATTATTGGAGAGTTAGATAGGACTGGAAATGACTCAACAACAACAAATAGGGGGCAACTAGGTATCGCAGTGGATTAAGCACCGGCCTTAGATTCAGGAGGACCTGAGTTCAAATGCAGCCTCAGACACTTGACACTTACCAGCTGTGTGACCCTAGGCAAGTCACTTAACCCCAATTGCCTCACCAAAAAAAAGAAAGAAGAAGAATTCCAAGAACAAATTGGTAATGAGTTTGGAAAGGTCAATTAGAACTGGGTGGTGAAGTGCTTCAAAGGTCAACAGAGAAATTCTTATCTTATTTAGAGGCTAACTTTTTGAGTAGGGGAATGACATAGATCTGTGCTGTCTGTGTGTTGGCAGTTGTTTGGATGATGGATTGGAGAAGAGACATACAAATGTCTAATCACAAAATCCAGGTAAGAAGTGATAAGGACCCTAACCAGGATAGTATCCACGTGAGGGAAGAGAAAGGTGTTAATGAATGCAAGAGATACCGTGGAGGTAGAATGAGTAGAACTTGACCACCGATTAGATGTCAGAGTTGAGAGAGAGGGGAAGATGAAAGGATAGTAATGCCAAGCACGCCAACTTGGGTTGCATGATGCCCCCAGGATAAAAACCTGGGGATGTCTTCAACAGAAATAGAAAAGTAAGGAAGCAGGAAGTGTTGGGGAGGAAGAACGTTGATTTTATTTTGGATAGGATGAGTTTGAGGGGTAGTTGGTGATGTGAGACTGGAGTTCAGGAGAGAGGAGAGGCCTAGGTTAATAGATATGTAGGCTTTCCCAATTACGGTTGCTAGTTTAATAGACATTTCAACTGAAATTTCTCAGCCTTATATGTGTGTACATATATTGATGATTTCTGGCATTTATGTAAGTTTCAAGTTTCTGGAGTATTTTATATACTTATCACATTTGAGCATACACATGGATGTATAGCTATTTCTTTCTGTTTTTCACATAACAAATATTCTTATTGTGTTGTCTCTATACAAACCTGGATACTGAGATTAAGTTCTGCTGTAAAGGCTTCTGAAAAATATGCCAGGGGCAGCTAGGTGGTGCAGTGGATAGAGCACCGGCCCTGGAGTCAGGAGGACCTGAGTTCAAATCTGGCCTCAGACACTTAAGATTTACTAGCTATGTGACCCTGGGCAAGTCACTTAACCCCAATTGCATTGCCAAAAAAAAAGAAAAAAGAAAAAGAAAGAAAAAAAGAAAAATATGCCAAAGGAATGAAATCTCTGCTCCCACCCCCACCTCAGAAAAATAAAATAAAACGCATTAGATTCTCCCATCTTCACATGATTGCTCCCATTGTTCCCTAAGCCCCTAGCACTCTCCCTCCTATTCTTGGTTGTTTGACTCTCTAACTCTTGTTTTAAGAACAATCCAAAGACTGCCTTCTCCGGGAAGACTTCTGTGATCTCCTTAGTTGGTAACAACCTTCTCTCACAGAAACCACTTAGCACTTTGTTTCACAACATTCTAACATACTTACTATAATATTGTGGATTATACCATTCAATATTAGTGGCCAGGAATTATGGCTTAACCAAATGCTGTATTTCCTTCAGAGCTTTGTGCATAGTAAGTGCTTAGTGCATAGTAAGTAATAAATACTTCTTGTTGCTATCTAAACTTAAAATAGGAGAATCTGTTGAACACTGGTGGATTGCTGAAGCCAATGTTTATTCTTTCAAACTTAATGTGTCATTTCTACTGGAGAACAGAAGAACTGATTCTCACAAGACACTCCTATTTAATGACTGTTCAGATTTCTAGCAAAAACAAAAATATTGAAGTTTTCAGTCAGTTGTGTTCTTGTGTTTGGAACAAAACTAAGTTCTAGCTCCCTCAGGTTTCCTACCCAGTTTCATAAGAATAGAAAGTTTCGGGGGCAGCTAGGTGGCGCAGTGGATAAAGCACAGGCCCTGGATTCAGGAGGACCTGAGTTCAAATGTGACCTCAGACACTTGACACTAGCTGTGTGACCCTGGGCAAGTCACTTAACCCTCATTGTCGCCCCCCCAAAAAAAAAGAATAGAAAGTTTCCATCCAGGAGAGCTAAATTTCAGGTGAGCTCCTTTTCTTTCAAGATCAATCAACCAATAAACATCTATTGAGCTCTTACTACATACAATGCAATGTGCTAAGTGCTAGGGATCCCATAAATGAAAGGAAACAGTCTTTGCCTTGAAAAAACTCAGTAGACAACATGTGTCTATATGGATAGATATTCAGTTATCCCTTTCACATCACGCCTTTCCCCATCAGTTTTTATAGATCACAAGTCAGCATAAGAAATAAAATGGGAATTTTTTGGAAGTTTTGTAGAAGCCACAGATGATTTACAAGAGCCAGCAGATGACACAGAAAAAGTTTAGAAACTCAGAAATGCATAAAATATATGTATAGGATTGTATAATATCCACCCAAATTTTATAAGGTATGGTAAATACCCCATTAAAAAAAGTAAAAATTCAGACTTTTTCTCTGGTATGAAGGGAGGGGCAAACAATTTTATAAGGATTTTTCAGATTGAGGGAGCGCTGCATCCCTAACCCTGCCAATGTAGAAGGGATAACTACATAGGTCACCTACAAACAGAAGAGGCCTTGTAAAAGAAGGCAGTAGCAGTTGAGAGGGGCCTGAAGAGGATTCCCATAGTAGTTGGTGTTTAAGCTGAGTCTTGAAGGAAACTGGGAACTTTAGGAGATAGAGGGGAGGAGGAAGAACCTTGCAGCATAGGGCACAGCAAGTGAAAAGGCACATTGATAGGAAATGGAGGAAACTTAGTTGGTTTCAGTGAGTAAGCCAATATGGCAGAACTAGAGTGTGTGGAGTAGTGTGTAGGAAGAGTGGAAAGGCAGGAAAGGGTCAGGTTGTGAAAGTTTTAAATGCCAGATGGAGGAGATTATATTGAATTCTAATTCATTTTTAAATTTTTTTTTCAATGATCACAAATCTACCTCATCTCCCATTGAAAAGAAAGAAAGAAGAAGCCTTTTGTGAATATGTATCATCTAGCAAAATGGATTCCAGCTTTGGCTGTATCCAAAACATGTATTTTCCATTCTGTACCCCAGGTTCATCATCTGTCTGTCAGGAGATGGGTGGTTTGTTTCATCATGAATTCTCTGGAATTGTGTTTGGTTATTGCATCGATCAAAGTTCTTAAGTCTTTCAGAATGTTATGTCTTTACAATGTTGTTTCATAAATTGTTCTCCTTATTTCGTTCTCTATCTGTTCATATGAGACCTCCTAAGTATCTCTAAAACCGTCCCTTCATCATTTCTTACAGTATAAGAGTATTTTATTACATTTGCGAACCGTCATTTGTTCAAGCATCACCCAGTTGATGAGTCAGTTTTTTTGCTACCACAAAAAGGTTTTATAAATATATGGGTCATTGGGGGTAGCTAGGTGGTGCAGTGGATAAAGCACCGGCCCTGAATTCAGGAGGACTTGAGTTCAAATCTGGCCTCAGACACTTGACACTTACTAGCTGTGTGACCCTGGGCAAGTCACTTAACCCTCATTGCCTCACCAAAAACAAAAAACAAAAACAAACAAACGAATGAATGAATGAATGAATGTATGGGTCATTTTTCTCTTTCTTTCATTTCTTTGAGGTATAGACCTAGTAGAGGCAGCTACCTTGAAATCAGGAAGACCTGAATTAAAATCCTACCTCAAACACTTAACAGCCTTGTGACCCTGGGCAAGTCACTTAACCTCTGTTTGCCTCAGTTTCTTCATCTATAAAATGGGGATAATAATAGCACTTCCCTCCAAGGGTTGTTATAAGGATCAAATGAGATTAGAGAATGCTTAACACAGTGTCTGGCAGATAAGAAACACTACATAAATGTTAGCTTTTATGATTTATTATTATATTAGTGGTGTCATTGGATCAAGGTTTAGTAACTTTTTTAAGCGTAGCTCCAAATCGCATTCCATAATGGCTTGACCAGTTCACAGTTCCATCAACAGTGTACTAATACTACTTTTTCCATAGCCCTTCTAGCATTTGTCATTTTCCTTTTATGTGAACTTAGCCAATCTGATGGGTGGGAGGTAGAACCTCAAAGATGTTTTCATTCCTATTTCTCAAATTATTAATGGAGCATTTTTTTCATATGGTAGTTGATAGCTTGGGTTTCTTCCTCTGAAAACTACTTATATGTGTCTTTTGACTATTTGTCAATTGGGAAATCTAATCGAAAACTAACCTATGTTAACCAAAAACTTATTCCCACTCAGCCCCATGAAAAATCAATTTTAGATGACTGAATAGAATCATAGAACTGCTGTGTTACTTTACATCATAGAAATCTGTTGTATTACTTTAAACTTTTTTTTTTTTATTGAGGCAATTGGGGTTAAGTGACTTGCCCAGGGTCACACAGCTAGTAAGTGTCAGGTGTCTGAGGCCGGATTTGAACTCAGGTACTCCTGATTCCAGGGCCGGTGCTCTATCCACTGCGCCACCTAGCCGCCCCTACTTTAAACTTTTAACTATCTCTTCCCAATGCAGAGATAATTTGGGAACAATAGTTATGCTTTGGGAAAAGTGAGTTTTTTTCTAGCATATTTGGTTACACAAAGACATATGCGTCCATGGTCTCTCATTAACAGGTCAGGATATAAAGATACTGTGCTTTTATCATAGTTGGTAATTGCAAATAGAAACAGAGTCAATCTATTTTTCATGAAGTTATAATTAATTACTCTTGGCCTCCTATAGGTTCCAGCTTTGTAAATGAAGACCAGCCTGCTCCAAAAGCAGCTGTGCTTTCTAAAGATGCACCCAAGGGGACCGGGAGGACCACAGCACAAGCAGCCAACATTGTGACCACTCCCCGCCGGAGTTTGCTTCCTGCACCAAAACCAACTTCCACGCCTGCTGGTAAGATTCTAAAGAATCTGCATGGAAAGTAGCATAGCTATACTCTACTAGACATTTTCCTAAAGTCATTTTCAACATTAACAATGTAAAAGGGCAGAACAAATAACCCCTGAGTGTGGCAGCTATATGTCCTGGGTTTTCCAGTAAAGTTCCAGTTTCAAGAAGAAAAAATAAACTTTAGGGAAATTTAACAAAAGGAATCAATCAGTAAACAAATATTTATTAAACACCTCAGTGCTAAGCACTGAGGATACCAAAAAAAAAAAAAAAAAAAAGCAAAAGACAGTACCTGTCTTCAAGGAGCTTACACTTTAATCAGGAAGTCAGCATATAGATACACATAAAGCAAGCTGTGAACAGGACAAATAGGAAATTGTTGTTGTTTGTCCTTTGTTCTCAAAGAGAATCATGACATCAGGAGGTGATGTCATGACTTGCAGTGAATTGGATTTAAGCGAGGGAGGGCTGTGAAAGGTCACCCACCTCACTCTCTACTCCAGAGCCATCTGGGTCCAGTGGCAAGATATAGATAAGGATGACTGGAGATGGCCCTGGATGTTTAAGGCAATCAGGGTTAAATGACTTGCCCAGAGTCACATAGGTAGTAAGCAAAAAGGTCTGAGGTGAGTTTCGAACTCAGGTTCTCCAGACTCCAAGGCCAGTGCTCTACCCACAGTGCCACCTAGCTGCTTTTAGCCATATGACCTTGGGCAAGTCATTTAACCCTATTTGCCTCAGTTTCCTCATCTGTAAAATGATCTAGAGAAGTTAATGGAAAACCACTCCAGTATCTTTGCCAAGAAAACCCCAAAAGGATTCATGAAGAGTCAGACATGACTGAAAAGTGAGTAAAAAACTCCAACAAGCTAAATAAAAAATAATTACCAGAGGGAAGGCCTTGTAATTAAGAGGGGTCGAGATGACTCCCTATAGAAGGTGGCATTTTGGAAGCCAGGGAGGTCAGTAATCACAGCAGAGGAGGGAGACTGTTGCAGGCATGGGGGACAGGCAAAGTAAATGCCCAGGATACCCTCTGTGAGACTGTACATACGCTGATGCTTGTTTTGGAAAATGTTATGGCCAGTTTTTGGTTCTGAGGTGCTTACCGCCTCCATGTCTACCAGTCTGTGATCATCCTAAAAACTATCCGTGAAGAACATTGTAAAGTGAACTTGTTAACAGGGGCTTGTCTACCTGGGGTCTGTGGATCTTTCTTTTCGTTTCTTTTTTAGATTTTCATAACCAGGAAGATAAGTATCTCTGTAGATAGAGCACCATACTGGGAATTAGGAAGACCTGAGTTCAAATCTTACCTCAGACATTCACTTGCAGGGTGACCCCTGGGCAATCCATCTATAAAACAGGGATAACAATACTACCTGTCTCCTAGGGTTGTGAGGATAAAATGTGATATTTGTAATGCACTTTGCCAACCTTAAAGCATTATATAAATACTAGCAATTATTGTCATCGTTACAACTGTATTTCAATGTAATTGGTTTGATTTTTTATCCTGTATATCTTATTTTCTGCACTGATAAACATTCTTCTGAGAAGGGTCCAAAAGGCTTCACTAGACTACTTGAGGGGGTCCCTGACACAAAAAAGGTTAAGAAAGGTTAAGAACCCCTGGTCTAGACCCTCATTATTACATCACTGCATACAATGGATTGTTCTAGATTCTATGACAAACAAAAACTGTCTGCTGAAAGAACTGAAATTCCTATCAGCTTAAAGAAAAAAAGTTTCCCCCTTTATTAGAAAAATGACAGATTCTTTTTATCATGCTCACCACTGAGGTTCTTTAAAAGTTTCAAGGGTTTTTATATAGACCTATCATCAATTTCATTATTGTTCATGTTCAATGAAATCCATATCCTGAGAAAAAGAAATTGTGCTTTTAGAGAAGTTTCACAAAGGAATGCCCTTTGTTTGATTGTGAACCTGTCCTGATGTTTTTTGGGGGAGGGAGGGAGAGAGAGAATGGACTATTTGGAAAAAATGCTGCTTTGGTTTCCTCTTCTGATAGACTATGAATGCTGCTGACCCCATAGAATTGTTTTGAAGAAAGAGATGTGCATACCTTAAAATGATGGAGAAATGTGATTGGTTATTTCCCCCTCCACATATTCCCTCTTCTGACTTTATTATTTCTGATTGGGTTACCACCTTCCATGTTCACTTGCCCAGTCTGGTTAATCCTAACTTTGTAACACCTATTTCTTCTTTCTGCTCACTCAACTACCATACTAGTCTGGCCCATACTATTGTAATAGCCTCCTTTTTTTTTTTTTGTTTTCTATTTGGTAGGGCAATGAGGTTTCAGTGACTTGCCCAGGGCCACACAGCTAGTAAGCTTCAAATGTCTGAGGCCGTATTTGAACTCAGATCCTCCTGAATCTAGGGCCAGTGCTTTATTCACTGTGCCCCCTAGCTGCCCATAATAGCCTCTTTTTTTTTTTTTTTTTAGTGAGGCAATTGGGGTTAAGTGACTTGCCCAGGGTCACACAGCTAGTAAGTACTAAGTGTCTGAGGCTGGATTTGAACTCAGGTACTCCTGACTCCAGGGCCGGTGCTCTATCCACTGTACCACCTAGCCGCCCCTCCGTAATAGCCTCTTAATTGGTCTACCTACCTCAAGTTTTTCTTCTCTCTGCTTTATCCCCATTCCCATTCCTCCAACCACCAAGGTGATGTTCTTAAAACACAGCTCTGCCCGCATCACGTCCCTCCTCAATAAACTCTAATGACTCCCTCTCATCTCTTGGATTAACGAGAAACTCTTCTGTTTAAAATTTCTCCCAACCTGGCCTCAGCCTTCCTTTCCAGTTTTATTTTACGTCCTATTCCTTGCATTATAAAATAAGCAAATAGATCTTCTTGCTTTTGTTCATACATGACGTTTTGTTATCTCTGCCTCTGCATAGACTGCCCCCTACCTAGAATGTACTGCCCCCTCATCCCGACTTCTTGGATTCCTTAATTTACATCAAATCTTTGCTCAAGTTCCATCTTCTTCATGAAGCCTTTCCTGTCCAACATGCCACTCCTCCCACTAGCTAATTCTTTCCTCCTCACAAAAATAAATAACTGACCTTGCGTTTCTTATGAATATACTTATACATATGCATGCTGTTTCCCTAGATAGACTATAAATTCCTTGGGAGCAAGGACTGGCTTTTTGTCTCCCCATCACCCAGCACAGAGTCCCCACTAGCTAAAGGATTGATTGATTGACTGGTTGATACTAAGGGAATGCAGTGATCCTGATGTTAATTTAGACCTGTGGTACCCAATGCAAATACCAGCTTAAAGGATAACAATAGGATTATTTGATGTTGAATTCAGATCAGGAGGGATAGAAAGCTCCCTAAACTGAAAAAAAAAAAGAGAGGAAAACAAAATGAAATATTTTTGACAAAGAGGAAAAAAGATACCCATGAGTATGCTCCGGCAACTCAACAACTTGGATTTTTTTTGAATAGAATTTTATTTTTCAAAATATATGTAACAACTTGGATTTTAAAAAGATACATAAGGACTAGGAAAACAAGGATGAATGAAAGAAGGCATGTTCCTACAAGAATAGTGTTAAGAACTCCGAAGTGCAGAAGTGGAGCCTGAGGGGGAAAGCTGAGGATCAGGAAGGTTTTGGTTTTCCTTTTTGTTTTTGCCCTGTTGGAGATCAAAGGAGGGATAGGATAGTGACTTACAGTGGATAGGACAGTGAACTGAGCTGTTCAACTTTGATTTTGCTTCTGTTGACCTACTAAAGAAAATTATCTTTGGACAGGAGAGGATGGAACAGAAATGGCTAATAGGGAGTTGATATTAAAGATGGGAGGTAGTAAGAGAACCCCAAGATTTACTTGAAGAATCCTAGTCTTCAGGCCTAAACTATATACCAGGGTGACCCCATTGACCATAGCACACCCGGTTCTTCTGTCCTCCACTGTCTCCCCAAATCTATCCAGGCTCATGTTAACTGCTTTCATGACACTATCCATCTCATTCTCCTTTTGCCTTCAATGTTTCTCAGTATCAGTGTCTTTTCTAGTGAGTCCCATCTTCTCATTATATGGCCAGTGTTTAAGCTTCAGCTTTAGTGTCCGGACCTTCTAATGAATAGTCTGAATTAATTTATTTAATTATTCACTGATTTTGATCTCCAAGGGACTCTCAGAAGTCTTCTCCAGTACCACAATTCAAAAGCATCAATTTTCCAGTGCTCCCCTTTCCTTATAATACAACTCTCACAGCCATCAATTACTGCTGGAGAAAACATGGCTTTGACTTTATGGACCTTTGTCAGCAAAGTGATGTCTCTGCTTTTTAGTATGCTGTCCAGATTTTCCATAGCTTTCCTTCCAAGGAGCAAGCATCTTTTAATTTCATGGCTGCAGTTGCCATCTGCACTGATCTTTGAGCCCAAGAATATAAAATCTGACACTGCTTCCATTTCTTCTATCTTTATTTGTCAGGAAGTGATAGGACAAGTTACCAAGACTTTAGATTTTTTTCATCTTAAGCACTGAGCCAGCTTTTACACTTTTCTCTTTCACCCTCGTTCAGAGCTTCTTTAATTCTTCACTTTCTGCCATCAGAGAGGTATTGTGTGCATATCTAACGTTGTTGATATTTCTTCCAGCAACCTTAATTCCAACTTTTGATTCATCCTGCCTGGCATTTCACATGATGTACTCTAGATATAAGTTAAATAAATAAAGTGATAATATATAGCCTTGTCATACTCCTTTTACAATCTTAAACCAATCAGTTGCTCCTTTGTTTGGTTCTAACTGCTGCTTCTTGACCTACACACAGGTTCATCAGGAGACAAGTAAGATGATCTGGTACTCCCATCTCTTTGAGGACTTGCCACAATTTGTTGTGATCCTCATAGTCAAAGTCTTTAGTGTAGTCAATGAAATAGAAGTAGATATTTTTCTGGAGTGCCCTTGCTTTCTCCACAATCCAAAAAATGTTGTCAGTTTGGTCTCTAGTTTCTCTGCCTCTTTGAAAACCAGCCCGCTCTTCTGGTAATTCTTGGTTCACATATTTTTGAAGCCTAGCTTGCAGAATCTTAAGCATAATGTTGTTGGCATGTGAAGTGAGTGTAATTGTTCAGAAATTTAAATATTCCTTGACATTGCCTTTCTTTAGGATTGGCATATAAACTTATCTTTTCCAATCCAGTGGCCATTGTTGAGTTTTCCAAATTTACTGGCATACTGAGTGCAGCACTTTAACAGCATCATCTTTTAGGATTTTAAATAGCTCAGCTGGAATTCCATCACCTTCACTAGCCTTATTGTTAGCAATGCTTCCTAAGGCTCCCTTGACTTCATTCTCTAGGATGTCTGGCTGTAACTCAGTAAGCACATCATTATGGTTCCCAGTGATGTGAAGATCTTTCTCGTATCATTCTTTTGTCTGTTTTTACCACCTCTTGCCATGACAAGGCCATGATCCAGGAAGGGCCAGACCACTTATAGAACTGATAAATGTGATAGTTGAGACACTATCCATGATCTTTGAAAGACTGGGGAGAATGGGAGATAGCATAGGAATAAAAAAGGGTAGATAATTTTCCAATTTTCAGAAAAGAGAAGAGAGTTGAAGTTGTAGACCACAAGCCAGTGAACTTGACTTCAATTCCTGGAAGAATTCTAGAATATCTAAGAGAAGAAGCAAAGATTCCAAAAGATCATCATGATTTCATCAAGAACAGGATTCAGCAAAGTATTAGACAATCTCTTACATTATCTTGGGCAAAGGTGGAAGGATATAAGCTAGACACAAATGCAGTTAGGTATGTTCTGAAGTGGTTGAACGACTATGATCATTGTTGCTGGCTCTCTGTCAGCTTGGAAAGAGGTCTCCAGTGAGGTGCCCCAGAGAATCGGTGCTTGGCCCTTTGCTGTTTAACATTTTGATTAGTGACTTGGACAGAGGCACTGCTTGTATGCTTATCAAATACACAGATAACACAAAGCTAAGAGGGGTAGCAAACATTGGATGCCAAAGTCAGGATGCCAAGAGATCTTGACAAGCCAGAACATGGGGCCAAATTGAATAATGAAATTGAATAGCAATAAATGTGAAGTCTTAACACTTTAATTTTTAAAAAATCAACTTTACATGTAAAAGCTCAATCAGTTTACAAGCATTTTTAAGTACTTAACTTTGTACCAGACACTATGCCAAGGGCTGGGGAATCTAAAGAAAAAGAGTCCCTGGGGGCAGCTAGGTGGTGCAGTGGATAGAGCACAGGCCCTGGAGTCAGGAGGACCTGAGTTCAAATCCAGCCTCAGATTCTTGATACTTACTAGCTGTGTGATCTTGGCAAGTCACTTAACCCCAATTGCATCCCCCCCCCCAAAAAAAGAAAAAGAGTCCCTGGCCACAATGACCTCACATTCTAAAGGGGGAATTTTTCAGCTATTTTTCAGTCGAGTCTGACTTTTCAAGATGCAGTTTGGGGTTTTCTTGGCAGAGATATTGGAGTGGTTTGCCATTTCCTTTTCCAACTCATTTGATAAATGAGGAAACTGAGGCAAATAAGGTTAAGTGACTTGCCCAGGCTCATATAGCTAGCAAATGTCTGAGGCCAGATTTGAACTTAGGTCTTCTTGACTTTCTAATATTTAGATCTGTTCAAAAGTGGAATTGACTAGAATAGGAAGTAGTGTTCTCTCCCCATCACTGATGATTTTCAATCAAAGGCCAAAAGACTACTCATCAGGGATGTTTTGAGGTGGTTTTGTCCAGGTACAGGTTAGACCAGACAGCCTCCCAGTTCCCTTTTAAGTAGAAGATTCTGTCTTCTTGCTTGTAGCAGTGTGCACATCATTTGAATGTGGGTTATATTTGTATTAGGATGGCCATCATTAGCATTCCAAATACAGTAGCTTCTGGGGGAGAGGAGTGGCACATCCTCTGGAGACCTCCTCTTTTCTCTTGCAGAGAAGCTCCGCTCATTATATTCCTGAGAATAGTCACCCTGCCCTCCACACAGAAGGCATCCCTGCTCTGGTTTTCTCTAGAGACTGAATTGAAACCTGTACTTGCATGTTCTCGCCTGTGATGAGCCATCATTTTCCTTGTTGAAAATCAAGTAAATGCCCTTCAGAGCTGTGCTTGCTGACACGCAATGATTTAACGGACCTCAAGTTCCTAAGTCAGGGGAAAAGAGGTCAGGGGAGTGCAGATTTTATCTTCTCTATATTTCTTTTGATGAACAGGGTGATTATTCCCTCTACCATCCCAGATAAAAGTCAAGGCAATCTCCTTGTACTTCAGAAGCACAGATTGAAGAGTGCATGTAGAGCAATTTTTTTTAATTTCATTTTTTCAGTTAATAAGCATTTATTTCCTCTGCCTCCTACTTCTGCTCCTCCATCTGAACAAAAAGGAGACAAAGAGAGATAACACTCAGAACAAATATGTACAGTGAAAAAGCAAATTCTATGAGGCAGCTGAGTGGCACAGTGCATAGAGCAATAGACTTGGAGTCAGGAAGATCGGAATTCACATCCTTCTTAGATACTTACTAGGTGTGCCACTTGGGCAAGTCACCTAACCTTTTTTTGAGGGGGGGGAAGGAGTGGGAATGGGCTCAGTTTCCTCACCTGTAAAACGAGATAATAATAGCACCTACCTGGGGCAGCTAGTTGGTGCAGTGAATAGAGCACTGGCCCTGGAATCAGGAGGACCTGAGTTCAAATCCAGCCTCAGACACTTAACACTTACTAGCCGTGTGACCCTGGGCAAGTCACTTAACCCCAATTGCTTCTCACACACACACACACACACACACACACACACACACAAATAATAATAGCACCTACTGGATAGTTTTGTTGTGAAGATAAAATGAAATATTTATAAAGCGTTTTGCAGAAATACTATCAACATCATCATCATGATGTCCAAAATTGCGCGTTTCGCTCTGCATTTGTTTAGTCTGTAGCATTGGCAGAGCAATTTTTAAGGGTTACTAACTCATTTGGAATATTGTATCACCAATTAGTAAATTATTAAGCTGATCAATGTATCAAATGACAAATAGAGGAAAATGCACCTGACGGTGAGTCAGAAGACATGTCCCAGCTTTTGCCACATGGGAACTGTGTGACCTTGAAGGAGTCACTAAAATTTTCTAAATCTTGGTTTTCTCTTATGTTAAAACAAATGAAAAAAATGTCATCATAATACACTTTCCCAAACACTTAACCCACTGCTATAAAGGCATTAAATGAAAATTTTTGACAGGGTAAAAGTAAGCATAGCATCCAAGTTGATTCCCTGAGGATGATGAAGTCCTTCGGATGCTCCTATTTACCAGCAGAATTACGCAGGTTACTCTAAGCCTCAGATTATTACAGAGACCACTCTAAGAGTTTAGTTTAGCCATCCACTCTGGAAAAACCTGTTGAAGGAAGGATGTCAGCTTCTTCCAGTCAGGTTATGCCATGAAGTTGAATGAATAACCTATAGAATTTTTCTGTTAGTGTTTCTATCTGGACAGAAAGTACAAATGGACACTGGGATGCATAGGAGAAGGGGAGTGGTCTGGATTACTTTCAAGAAATTGTAAACTCTTGAAATGGCCTCAAGCTTCTCTCAGGGACAAAGGTCTCCCTTTCTGACATCTGTATTTTAGCCTCTGTTGTGTGGCTGCAGGACAGAAAACTGACGTTTCTGAAGAATTGAAAATGAATAGGGGGGCAGTTAGGTGGCGCAGTGGATAGAGCACCGGCCCTGGAGTCAGGAGTACCTGAGTTCAAATCCTGCCTCAGACACTTAACACTTACTAGCTGTGTGACCCTGGGCAAGTCACTTAACCCCAATTGCCTCAGTTAAAAAAAGAAAAAAAGAAAATGAAAATGAATAGGACAGAATGCATCCAGTGAGCAGACTGCAACATTTGGTCAATGACGGATAATAAAAGTATGATAGGAAGAGACAATGGATTTAGTCACATGGCAAAGGTGGGAAGGGTTGGCCCAAAGAATGGGTTGATATTATGATGATGTCAGGTTGTTGTTAGTCATGTAAGACTCTTCATCCTCCCATTTGGGGTTTTCTTGTCAAAGATCCTACAGTGGTTTGCCATTTCCTTCTCCAGCACATTTTACAGATAAAGAAACTGAGGCAAACAGGGTTAAGTAACTTGTCCAGTGTTACCCAGTTAGTTAGTGTCTGAAGCCACATTTGAGCTTGGGTTTTCTTGACTTCAAGCCCAGCATGACATCCACTGTGCTAGCTAGCTGCATGATATGAGAAGAAAGCCAAGGATACCTCAAGAACATTGAATGGACTCCCCCTATGGCAGCTAGGTGACTCAGTAAATAGAGTCAGGATGACCTGATTTCAAATGTGTCCTCAGACACGAACTGGCTGTGTGACCCTGGGCAAGTCACCTAACACACTTGCCTAAGTTTCCTCAAGTGTAAAGTGAGTTGGAGAAGAAAATGGCAGGACCCCTCCAGTATCTTTGCTAAAGAAACCCCAAATGGAGTCACAAAGTCAGACACGACTGAAACAATTGTCCCAAATGAGGGCAAGAATCACACAGGATAGGTAGGGGAGAATGGGCTACAATCTACAACGTTGGAGGGAAGATGAAATCAATAAAATCATAGGTACATTTGTGTATTTGAGTAAGAATAAGATGACTATTCATGCTTACTTAGTATACTAGATAACATCAATAATTCTTCAGAATTGATTTAATGTAGTCAGCACTGAAAAGAAGTATAATCTATGTTTCATAATCCTGAAAAAAAATCAAAGTATATCCTCTCTCCTCTCTCTGTCTTTCTTTCTCTTCCTCTCATCCTCTTTCTTTCTCTTTCTCTCTCTTTTTCTCTCTGTCTCTCTCCATATATATATATATATATATATACACACATACATATATATATATATATATATATATATATATACACATACGTATGTATGTATAAAACAAGTTGAAACTGAAATGACCTATTCCTCCTCTTTCTAAATGTAGAAGAATTTGGTTGTTGGTCCCTAGTGCTATGCAAAGATTCAGGAATGAGTTATGGTTGATGAATGTGGCCTTTTAGCTTTTAGAAACACCGAAGAATGAAGCTGAAGTTTCCCAGAAAAGCCAAACAGATTCGTGGGCCAAATGTCAGTGACAAGAGACAGGCATAAGGAGTCACAAGACATGGGTTGCAGTTCCAGCGCTGCTGTTTCTAAACTGTGTGACCTTTGCAAAGTTTAGCTAACCTCACTAAGCCTTTGTTTTTCCCTCACTTATAAAAAAAGTTAATATCATAGGTACAATTTTCCTGCCATTTACACAGCCTTGGCATGAATCCTGCCAGTCGTCAGGAGGGTGATGGAGGCCTGGAAAGCTGCACGTTAAGGCCCTCTTGTCCTGATGGAGAGATGATTAAGAATCCAGGAAAGAAGAATGTCCCATCCAAAGACTTTCTACTACCCTCTCCTCAGAAAATATCCTTGAGTCCTACAGCACTGGGACCAGTTCTCCAAAGATTTAACTGGCCACTCCCTGCAGTGTCTGCCACCAAAAACTAGCCAATTTGCAAACTCTGCTAGCCTTGTCCTTCAGCACTGACCCTGCCCAAATAGTCTGTCTGTTCTTACTCAGAGTAAAAGTTTCAGGGATTCATCTCTTCTGAGCCTGCCCTACTCCACAATTATGACTCTGGGTACATATCAAAGACAATCATTGGATTAAATCAACCATCAATCACAAATCCTTTTGTGCCTAGTATAGTGTTCTGGGCTGTTGTATAGGACTGTGCTGGAGCCATCTCAAAAGCTGATTGTTAAATTTGAAATGTGAGCACTTACAGCTCAGAAATCTGCACATGCTACTGATCAAGATTTGATTTCTTGTTTTGTTGATCATATAGACTTGAGAAAGTGATCAGGGGGCAGCTAGGTGGCTTGGTGAATAAAGCACCGGCCCTGGATTCAGGAGGACCTGAGTTGAAATCCGGCCTCAGACACTGGACACTTACTGGCTGCGTGACCCTGGGCAAGTCACTTAACCCTCATTGCCCCCCCCCCCAAAAAAAGAACAAAGAGAAAGTGATGAAAAAAAATGTTAATGCAGATCAAATTTAAAAGTTTGCATAGGTATATTCTCCCTCTGAGAGCCAGCTTTTTTTTTTTTTTTGCTCTTGTTAGGGAGTTACGAGTGAAATATAAAACAATCTGTAAAAGGATACTATGTTCTTCTCTCCATACAGCATCAGGTCTGTCTTATTGGCATCTCAAGGTATCTTCCTCATGGTAAAATGTAATGTGGCCTAGTGGAAAGGTTAGTGGACCTGAGTTCGGGAGATCTGGGTCCACATATCTCCTCCAAAGTTTACCATGTGTGACATTCCTTTCGAGACTCAGTTGTCCGTATGGAAAATGAAAGAACTGAACTGAATTATCCCAAAGGCCCCTTAGAGTTCTAAATCTTATGATCCAGGGAATTGTAGCAATGGTTGTCCCTGCTCACAAGGAAAATTTGCTAAGTCATGAGACAACCTTATGGAATTCTTCCCAGTAGGAATATTTGTTTCTAAATGGGACTTTTGGTGAGATAAAAAAGTAAACTTGGTTTCAAGGTTTTTAATTTTTTTAATATGCCAACACCCTCAAGATGCAAAGAAAATTACATTATCAGCAATTAAAAATTCATTTTAAAAAATATCCCCAATCGCCAGCACTTGATATAAAAAAAGGAAAATGCTGTCTCTGATGGAGCTGACATTCATCACAGGTCTTCCCACCATCGTTTCTGCCTTGGATAGTGATAGATGGTTCTCCATCATGTTCGAGGTATGAGACCCAAGAGGCAAGACCTTTTAGATGTCTGGCCATCTGGCAGGATGCTGGTAGCCAGCATTCTGATTGCCTCATCTAGCTAACTCCCGGCCAAAATTTCCAACTCTGATTAGGGTGATAGGGCCTGGGCTATATACCAACTCTGGCTCTTGGCAGCCATCATTATTTTAAATTGGGCTGATTTTCATTTACCCATCTACTGGTAGGGATGGATTATAAGCTTATAGATAACATAAATAAAATAAGCTAAAGCTGACTTTAACACTATAAATTAAAGATTATCCTTATTATAGAGGGATTTGCTACATGTTATTGGCATCATTTATGAATTTGGTAGAGGAAAAGAGAAATTGTATTTAATGCATTGGATCTCATATAATTTTTATAGGAATTTGAGTACCAGCAGAGGTAAATGTTCACTGGTCATAAATTTTATGAGTGTGTAATCTCAAGTGTTTCTACTGCCCTATATATAACCACCCTTTCTCCTAGATGGTTGAATATTTCTTACCATTATTGGAGTCGACTTTAGTGAAAAAGTCTCAGAGGAGTTTTGCTGAAATGAAAAACTTTATGGAGCCAAAAATAGGGCTTTTTTGGACCTGTGATTTCATTGGTTTAGGGAACTCCCAAGGCAACAATCATTTATTTAGGATTTACTATGTGCCAGGTATGCAAATATCTCTAAGTGCTAGAGATATAAATATAAGCAAAAAGAAAGATGGCCCCTGCCCTCAAGGAATTTACATTCTTTTTTTTTTTTTTTTTTGTGAGGCAATTGGGGTTAAGTGACTTGCCCAGGGTCACACAGCTAGTGTCAAGGGTCTGAGGCCAGATTTGATTTCAGGTCCTCTTGAATTCAGGGCCGGTACTCTATCCACTGTACCACCTAGCTGCCCCCAGGAGTTTACATTCTAACGAAGGAAAGACAACACACAAAAGTGAGCTAAGAAGGGAGAAAGAGAGAAGTGAAGTGCATAGAGTTAGAAACACAACCAGGAGGGGAATGAAACATGATCATCCTGGACCCATGCCCAAAATGGAGTTTCCCTTCTTCCCAGAAGGAACTCCCCAATGGGAGAAGGGGACTGGCAAGGTAAGAGCGCTGTTCCAAGGAAGGAACTCCTTCTGCCAATGCCGCTTCCACTTTCTCTGCAATTTAGGGTCTAAACAAGTTGCCTATAGCATCCAGAGGTGATTAGCCAGCTAGTATGCATCAGCAACAGGACTTATATTATTAGGAAGCAGGGTACCATTGACGGAGGAGGCAGGACCACAGCAGCTCCAGCTGACTTTTGGTTTCATCTCACTCTGGTGCTTTAAATAAGCATCTTAATCTTAGACAGAAATAAAGATCTGTCTTGGTAATGATTTCTCACCCTTACAGAGGCATTCGGAATGGAATGATCACGACTTGGAAGATTCAGAGCTATTAGACCCTGCTGAGATTCCTCAGACTGTCCTGGACCCCAGGAGTTGGTATTAGCCGAGGTCTCCCTGAGGCTGAATCTGAATTGGTCCATTTGTCACTTTGAAGCCTGCAGGAGTGGGCACCAGAGATAGGGCTAGGGGAGTATAAAAGTGAAAAGACATATATCTGAAAATAATATTTGAGGAAAAGGCAAGTGAGTCAGATCCACCCCTCTGTTTTGGGTCACAGATACAGAAAGATGATAAAGATGATTAATATAACCCTGGACAAGAGAAGTTACATCCACTGCATTACTCATCAAGTTACATTTGCTTTGTGTCCTAGAAGGCCTGTTTACTACCCTTTTACTACCATGAAAATAGACATTTTTCATATTTACTACCAGCAATAGGAAAGTGGTTAGCCTTCTTAGGAGCAAGGATGGAAATAATAGAAAGAACTGATGACCCAAAACTACAAAGTACTATCAAATCATAGATTTAGTTTGATACTTTGAAGGGACCTTAGAGGTTATAGAGTCTAATCCAGTAATTTTTACAGATGAGCTCCAGAGATGTTTAGTGATTCAGCTATTAGGTGTCTGTGGAAGGATTTGAACTCAAGTCTTTCCCAACTGAGTCCAATGCTCAGTCTACTATGCCAACTAGATGCCCAGCCTTCATTTACCTATTGCAGAGAGTATGATGATAATGTGAACCAATGTAATCCACAGAAGAGCCACCTATTTTAAGCTAATTGTTTCAATTTCCTTTTCCCCTTTAGTGGAGATTGCTTTGTGAATCAATCCAGATGTGTCCATCATTGGTGTGCGTTCTCTCTCTCTCTCTCTCTCTCTCTCTCTCTCTCTCTCTCTCTCTCTCTCTCTCTCACACACACACACACACACACACACACATACACACACACACACACCAACATTTGACAATTCCTTCTCATTCCAGCCAAGTTCCCAGCACATTGCATACATACAGATGTAAGAACTATCTCGGACTCTGATGATTTTTGCATAAAGGGGAGCAAGCAATAGTGGACTGACCAGGGACAGCACTTAGATCTCTCTGCATTAGGGCTTGGATCCTGGTCCCATCCCCTACCCCTCCTGCATTACACTTAGCCCTGCCCATGGCTTTCCTAGCTCAGTCCCAGTCATCTTAATTGGCTTTTCTCCCAGAATTCCAGTCTCCCTTTGTCTTTTGAAAGTACAGTTTTATCTCTTCAGATCACAGTTTTCTCAACACTAGAAGTCAGTTCCTTGCCAGCAACCAGAGGCAGGACAAGAGATAGATACGCTGGGCAGTTCCTTAGGACACAGCGTGCAGAGGGATACCTTGACATATTTTAAAATATTTAGGACAGGGATGACTAAACCTGTGATTTCATGGTATCAGGAGCTTCCAGATGAGGAAACCCCCTCCACCAGTGCAGGTTGGCACCTTCTTTGTAACTTACAAGCCTTATGATGCCATCCAGGGCACTAAGACATTAAATGACTTTCTCAGGATCATGCAGTCAATATGTGAGAGGGACAGGACTTCAACCTAGGTCTTCTTGAGTCCATGGCCAGCCTGTGCCATGGTGCCTCATGTGTTTTTGTTTTGTTTTGTTTTGGGTTTTTTTGGTGAGGCAATTGGGGTTAAGTGACTTGCCCAGGGTCACACAGCTAGTAAGTGTTAAGTGTCTTAGGCAGGATTTGAACTCAGGTCCTGAATCCAGGGCCAGTGCTCTATCCACGGCGCCACCTAGCTGCCCCGTGCCTCATGTTTTTAAGCATTATTTTTAAATGTACACATTTTAATACCAAAAACTCTTCTGTGATGCACAGACATTTGTGTTAAGTCAATAGACTTAGGTGTTACAGAGAAGGCTCAAAGCTGCTGGTTGATGGTGACACCCAGGGTGAGAATGTTCAGCCCTTAGACAAATAAATACCTTGCCCAGGCTCTGCCAGCAGCTCCGCTTCCTTAGCAACCCAGAGACCAACTGACTCCACCCATCCTTCTATTTACTGGCTCTCAGCCCCCTGGGGCCACGTTGGATTTCACCTTCCCTGTCCCAGTTCTGATACTTGCCACCTTCTGATGGAAGTGCATGTAATCAGTTGTGTGGACAAAAGATAAATAACAAGAAAGAGAGAAGAAAATGCAACATGATCTAGGGGAGAGACCAGTGGGTGTTAAGTCAGGAGACCTGAATTCAAATCCTAGTTCTGACATTGTCTGGCTATGGGTAATTTAATTATCTTTTCAGATCCTCAATTCCCTCATCTGTAAAATGGGGATGATAATACTTATGTTCTCTACTTCCCGAAGTTGTTTTAAGAGAAAAATACCGTATAAATGTGAATTATGACTGCTTAGAAGAGTCACAGACTGTATAATGAGCGCCTGGGTGACTGAGAGAGCTAGGCAGAACTAAGCTTTAAGCATTACATAAAGTCGATTTTGTGATAGGGGTGGGAAGAGGAGGATTTATATTCAGGTAGTAGAGCTGTGTTTCTGAAATGCTTTCCTTTACCTCCTGCAGTCTCACCCTGTGCCTGAGGCCTGAGGCCCACAGAGGAGCTGAACAGTCTATTATCATTGAAACCCAGCAAAATAATCACAGAGGAGAAAGACTAAGTCTAAATGGTAGCACAGTTAAAAATATCGGGGGCACGCCCTCCACCACCATTGGCCTTCCAAAAGCAAGAGAATTGGGGTTTTTTGTTGTTTTTTTCCTTAGGTAATCTGGGAAACATCACAGGAACAGGGCACTCTCTCGTTAGAGAGAGCAATATAAATAGAGCACCTGTTTGTACAAGACTGAAGCTCATCCCGATGGTTTAAAAAATAACGGAAGATTCATCAGCGGGCATGAGGCAGAACCTTTCTCTCTACCATGTAGGGGGATCAGGGGAGAGGTGCAGAAAGTAGGCCACTGGAATGCTAGCTCTCATTAAAAATCTGTATACTGTTTCCAAAGAGGTTGCCACACCTGTTATTTTAGCCTGTCTGCTTGTCAGTGAGGAGTGGGTCAGGAGCTTGTCCAGGGTAATGAATGCAAATGGCCTCTTCCAGCAGCTTTCCCATGGTGAGCGTAGGCACTTATGTGTTTCTGGAAGTCTGCCTGGCCAGGGTAATGGCACTGGAGAAACATTGTTATGCTAATAATCATCAGGACATGGTCAGATTTTGTAGCCAACAAGGAAGAGCAGGGAATTACTTTTCCCTGTTTTGAACTTTACATCTTCAGGCTTTTGTGCCCTAGTGGATATGGTGGATGGATGTACCATCAAAATGAGGTGATGAGTTATAGGCTTCGTATATATTTGAAGATGAGTGTGATGTCAAAACAGAAGGTATCAGTACACTGTATTTTAAAGTCAAGAAGTTTACGTAGAAAACCAGCATGGTGGAGCAGAGAGACGGGTGCGTTTCTAATTAGGAAATCTGGGTTTCAGAACTAGTTTTGCTATTCATTAGCTATGTGACCTAGGACACTCCACTTTATCTTTCAGAATGTTCATTTCCTCCTCATAATGTGAGGCTCATAGGATCATATAGATCAAGAGTTGAAAGGAATCACAGAGGCCATCTCCGGTGATGGTGATGGAGATGGAGATAGTAATAACAACAAGCATTTCTTTAGCATCTACTATGTACCAGGCATTGTGCTAAGCACCTTACAAACATTAACTCATTGGATTCTCTTTCTGTTTTCTTTTTCTTTCTTTCTTTTTTTTTTGGTGGGGCAATGAGGGTCACAAAGCTAGTAAGTGTCAAGTGTCTGAGACCGGATTTGAACTCAGGTCCTCCTGAATCCAGGACTGGTGCTTTATACACTGTGCTACCTAGCTGCCCCCTACTCCTTTGATTCTCACAACAACCCTGGGAGATAGGTGCTATTATCATCTCCTTTTTACCAGATGAGAAAACAGAAGCAGACAGAGGTGAAGTGACATGCCCAGGATCACATAGCTAGTAAGCATCTGAAGTTGAATTGGAATTCAAGTCTTCTTGATTTCCAACCCCATGCTCTCTCTGATGTCCCCTGCCCCCATTTTATACATGAAGAAACTGAAACCTAAGGAGGTTGTGACTGGACCAAGGTCACGCAGGAAACCATCACCATAAGATACGAGATTTGAACTTAGGGCCGACAGGAAGACCGAATAAGATAGTGTTTATGAAGCACTTTTTCTTGTTCAGTTGTTTCAGTCATATCTGAGTCTTCATGACCCCATTGGAAGCTTTTTCTGGTAAAGATACTGAAGTGGTCCATTTCCTTCTCCAGTTATAAAGTACTTTTAAAATATTAACCATTGGGGCAGCTAGGTAGCACAGTGAATAAAGCACCGGTCTTGGAGTCAGGAGGACCTGAGTTCAAATCCGGCCTTAGACACTTGACACTTACTAGCTGTGTGACCCTGGACAAGTCACTTAACCCCAATTGCCTCACTAAAAAAAATATATATATATGTATATATATATTAACCATTATCAATATTAGACTGGATGTCATAGGAAACAGGTAGACATTGAAGGGTTTTAAGCCAATAAGTAACATGACAGCTTCAGTATTTCAGGGAAAACTAGACTCTCAGTTGTTTGTAGAATATATTAGAGGGGGAAAAAAATCTGAGTACAGGCATGGAGACCAGCTAAGAGGCTTGCAATAATCCATGTGTTAGGAAATGAAAGTTCTGAGGATGAGATTAAGAATGGAGGACAAGAAGAAGAACTCTCCTCTTTGTCTCTATTCCCAGTACATCCTCTTTGTCTCTTGGAATTGATGGACCAATGTACACCAGAGGATTTGACATTAGGTTACCTATTGGTGACAGCTGTCCTCTGGAGACAGGAGGTATTTTTCTAGTGGATCTCTCGGGAGGGTGGTGAGTTGGTCTTTTGAGAGTTATATCATAACTCCTTTACTGTGCCAAGCCAACCTCCACTCTAAGGAGCAGCTTAGTATTATACTTATTTGTCATTGGCAGAGTAGCTAGTTTTCAAAACATACTTTGAAACCCCTTTACAGACAGCCAAACATCTTCACAGTGCAAAGCTTAAAACGAGAGTCAGATTTTTTTCTCTATCCAATAGAGTCGATAATAGGCAGAGAAGGGGTAGACTCCGAGAAAAATCCCATCAGGCCATTGGGTAGGTAGGGGACAGAATGTGGCACCAAATGTAGCACCATGTTCCAGATTGAGCTAACCCCAGAGATCAAGCCTCCTTCTGGACCTGAGCCTTGGACCCATCACATCCTTCACACCTGGTTTATTGAGTGGCTCCATCTGAGGTAACTATGTATGTACAGTATTTGTTATGTATTGGCAAGCTTTAGACACATCAGCTCTTACTATTGGTTAACCTCTATCTGGGCAGGAAGTGTTATAAAGAATGGATTAGTGGAATATGGATGATGATTGGACGATACTATTTATTTTGTTTTTAGTGTTGTTCTTTTTCTTTTTTGAGGTTTTTCCTTTTTGCTCTGATTCTTCTCTTATAACATGACTAATGCAGAAATATGTTTAAGTGTTATTATATATGTGTATATGTGTGTATATATATGTGTGTGTATACATACACACACACACATAAACTGTATCAGATTGCCTGCTTTCTGGGGGAGGCGGGGGAGAGAGGAAGAAGAAATTTTTCTTTTTTTTTAGTGAGGCAATTGGGGTTAAGTGACTTGCCCAGGGTCATACAGCTAGTAAGTGTTAAGTGTCTGAGGCCGGATTTGAACTCAGGTACTCCTAATTTCAGGGCCGGTGCTCTATCCACTGCGCCACCTAGCTGCTGAGAAAGAAGAATTTGAAATTGGAAATCTTATATAAACAAATGTTGAAAACTATCTCTACATGGAACTGGAAAATAATAAAATATTTTTATTTAAAACAAAAACAAACAAACAAAAAAGAATGGATTTAGGGCAGGATCCCTAGGAAGCAGTTCTGAGTCGAGATAGAGAAATCCTAAAATGACCTGCCAATGGTTGTTTTGCTAATTGCTTTCCAAATATTATCTCATTTGATAATCTCACAACAATCTTGAGAAGTAGGTGCTGTGATAATCCCCATTTTATAGTTGAGAAAACTGAGGCAAACAGAGGTGAAATTACTTGCCCAGAGTCCCACAGGTAGTAAGAGTTTCAGACTGAATTTGAACTCAGGGCTTGCTTATTCCAGGTTTGGTACACAATCCACTAAATCATCAAGCTGCCTCACAACCCAGAACTGGGAGGGGCCTCAGAAAGCTGTTCAGTAGTCAACAAGCATTTACTTAGCGCTTATGTGCCATATTATGCTAGTCCTAGGAATACAAATAGTTGGGGGTTTTTGCTGTTTTTTTGATAGGGCAATGAGGGTTAAGTGACTTGCCCAGGCTCACACAGCTAGTAAGTGTCAAGTGTCTGAGGCCAGATTTGAACTCAGGTCCTCCTGAATCCAGGAGGTGCTTTGTCCACTGTGCCACCTCTCACTATACTTTAGAAGACAAAACAAAGTCCCAAATAAAAACAAGAAGGTAAAGTTATAATATCATGTTAATTAATAAGCTATAAGGGGGACAACTAGGTGGCGCAGTGGATAGAGCACCGGCCCTGGATTCAAGAGGACCTGAGTTCAAATTTGACCTCAGACATTTGACACTTACTAGCTGTGTGACCCTGGGCAAGTCACTTAACCACAATTGCCTCACCAAAAAAAAAAAAAAAGCTATAAGGGCAATAGCTCAGAAGTTTTCATAGATAATTCTGTTTCATATGACCCCCCCTATTTTCCTATCTTGGATCTGGGAATGTGAGCCAGAGGGAAGTGTGTTAACAGGAAGAAATGTTAGTGGAGATGCATCCTCTTTCTGAGTTCATCCTTGACTTCTGGTCTCCCCAGTTTCTTTTGCTCACAGGACATCTTACCTGAATCCTATAAAATTAAATTTAATGGGGAATAAATGTAAACTTCTACTCTTGGGCTTAAAACAACTCAATGTACAAGTTGCTAAGAAATATAAACTCAATATAACGTGTCATATTCCCTGGATAGGATGTTTTCCTTTGAGTCAGTGTTGTTAGCTATGTCATGGGGCAACAAAGAAAAAGATCTTGCAAAATAAAGAAAACAAGGGCAAGAGGATTTTTTTTTTGCACTTTAGAGGGAAAAACAGAACCTTAAATAAAAAGGAACAGGTGAAGTAGTAATCCAGTTATTGCCATGTCTTTTTTTTTCATTTTAACCTTTTCTGCACTGATTTGAGAGGACTAAAGATGAAACATTATATCCATTACAAAGAGGTGATGGATTTGGGATGCAGAATAGATAGATAGATGTGTATACATATATATGTATATGTATGTGTATATTGCATGTGTAAATGTTCTACATATACTCATACATTATATGTATGCATATACACTGTATTTATACATATGTGTATATATGTATATACACATATATATATACTGAGATACTATATACTGCCATCAAGGAAATTTGTTTTGCTTGACTCGGCATTTTTATTACAGGAAATGTGTTTCCTTTTTCTTTTTTAATGGGCTAGCAGGGAGAGAAAATAGATTTTTGTTAATTTTTTAAAATAGAGAAAAGGGGGGGCAGCTAGGTGGTGCAGTGGATAAAGCACCGGCCCTGGATTCAGGAGGACCTGAGTTCAAATCTGGCCTCAGACACTTAACACTTACTAGCTGTGTGACCCTGGGCAAGTCACTTAACCCCATTTGCCTCACTGAAAACAAACAAAAAACAATATTTCAGAGTTAGAAAGTACCTCACTTACCATCTTGTCCTATCTATGGGTATCCGGAAGGAATTCCTTCTACAACATACCAACAGCCTCTCCCTGAAGACTTCCTTTGAGGGAGAACTCAACACCTGCCAAGGTTGTTCATTCCACCTTTGGACAACTCAAGTTAAAATTGTTAGGGAGATTTTTCTGACATCAAACTTAAATTTCATCTTTACAAATTTCCCACCCATTGTTCCTGGTTCTGCTTTCTGAAACCAAACAGAATAAGCCCATTCCCTTTCCCTTGTGATGGTGTTTCTTGAAAACAATTCTCATATTTCCCTTGAGTCCTGTCTTCTACAGGCTAAAAATGCACATTTCCTTCAACCAATCATATGATATAAATCTCATACACTCCTATGATTTCAATTATCACCTTTTTGAAAAGATCTCTATAATCTATATCCATAGATAATATAAACTGCGTGTATACATATGGATGTGTATATACACAGACGTATGTATATATGTGTGTATTATAAATGTGTGTATTTGTGCTGCGTGTGAATATGTCATATCTGTATATCTGTATATGTTGTGTTTTATGTGCATGGATGTGTATGTGTGTGCATATGTGCATAAATGTATCTGTGTGTATATCTCTAACAGCTCCCTAGGTCCACAAGTCCCATGTCTCCATCTGTCTGCCAAAGTCTCACAACTGTGGTAAAAATTATTTGTGATGAAATTATTATTGCAGTTTTTAGCTGATTCATTTGGGAGGGGCCACACCTGGCCCACTCTGAAGTTACCTATGCTACTGAGGTCAGAAGGAGAGCTCTCCATAGGCAGTTTTTGAAGGACCTCCCCTTTTGGGGGAGGAAGATTGAGCACTCCCTGAGGGGAGGCTGAGGGACTTTCAGAACGCTAGCTCTCTCTCTGTCCTCTCCCCATGAGGTGGCTTGAGCAAGGCAGACTTTCTAGGTGTTGGTGAGTTAATTACGGAAAACCCTAAATTCCTTTGAATTAGCTTAATTGGAAACGATCTGGGGATTGCATAGGCTAAGTTTAGAGTTAAGAGTATTTATCTGTATTTCTTTTTTTCCTATTTCCTTATCTTTGATTTTTTTAATGTTACCTTTGTTGTTTAATTAATTCCCAAGTAATAAAATCTGATCCTTCTGTGAATTAAAGCTGTAAGGCTCCTTTCTTATTGGCCTGGGAGAAATATCTAAAAAGGGCAGTTCAGAGGGGAAGGTGAACCTAAAAGGTCCCTCATATATCCAGGACCCCAATATTTAGGCGATTCACCCAATTAACGCTCCATATATCAAATTTTGCCCCTCACACAACCATAACAGAGAAAGGAAGAGGATGGAAATAAACATTTATTAAGTGCCTACTATGTATCAGACGCTATGCTAGATGCTTTTTTAAAAACAAATATCTCTGGAGCAGCTAGGTGGCTCAGTGGATAAAGCACTAGCCTCGGATTCAGGAGGACCTGTGTTCAAAACCAGCCTCAGACACTTGACACTAGCTGTGTGACCCTGAGCAAGTCACTTAACCCTCATTGCCCCCCAAAACAAACAAACAAAAACAAACAAAAAAAAAACAACCAAACAAAAAAACCCCAAATATCCTATTTAATTCTCAGAACTCTGAGATGAGAGGTAGGTGCTATTAGTATCCCCATTTTATAGTTGATAAAACTGAGGCAAATGGAACTTAGGTGACTTGCCCAAGGTCACACAGCAAGGACGTGTCTGAGGCTAGATTTAAACTCAGGTCTTCTGCCTCCAGGCTAGTGCTCTATCCACTGCTTAGCCTAATTGGCTCAATATGGTTGTAACTGTACTGACCACAGGCACCAGTAGTAAACTCATCCTCTTCTCCCAGATGCCTACCCTTCCCTCTAACTTCTCTGTTTCTGGTAATAGGATCTTAGAATAATCTTTATTTCCGGGCAGATAGGTGGAGCAGTGGATAAAGCACTGGTCCTGGATTCAGGAGGACCTGAGTTCAAATCTGGCCTCAGACACTTGACACTTACTAGCTGTGTGACCCTGGGCAAGTCACTTAACCCCAATTGCCTCACCATTTCATAATTCTTGTTCCAGTAAGTGAAATAACTATATAAGTAAAGACCCTCTGTGTTACTAGATAATTGCATATCAAATAAAAGAGTCTCTGTTCTGTTAATCACAATTTGCCATTGGCATTCCAATGTGTCTTCTAGTTTCTTTTTTCTCTCAGTTTGGGAACTCATACATGGCACAGTACATAAAGCACCGGGACTAGAGTCAGAAAGAAGTCCTGGGATTCGAATTTATTCAGCATTAGACTTGTGGGCAAATCACTTGACTTTATTTACCTTTGTTTCCTCATCTGTAAAATGAGCTGGAGAAGGAAATGGTGAACCACCCCAGTGTCTTTACCAAGAAAACCCCAAATGATTTTGCAAAGAGCGAATTATGACTGAAATGACTGAACAACAAATATGTATGTATGAGGTTGAATTGTCATTCAATAGCATATACTCAGAGTTGTCATGAACAGTTGAATGAGTTTTCCACCTTTTTTCTTTTGGCCTGTCCCTGTGATTCCTTGGGCATATGGACCTTACACAGTGTAGAAGCTCCCTCCATCAATGCAAACCTGCCATTTGTCTGGAACTTAGAATCTTGAGAGTAGCCTGTGGAACTCCAAGGTTAAGGTGGCTTGCCCAGGGTCACACAGCCAATATGTGTAAGAGGCAAGATTAAAATCTAGGTCTCTGACTCCAAGACTGGACTGTGTTGCCTCTCGATTCTTCTTTTCCTGCCTTTTACCTGGATTTTCATGGGAAATTGGATATGTGGGGGACTACTCAGTGAATGTGCCTGCTTACAGACAAATGTTTGTGCTCCATAGATCTAGTGATGTGGGTAGCAGTTAACACTGGTAGGAGAACTGGTGAAAATGAAGACAAATACCTTTCTCTCTTCTGAGGGATGGAAAAATTCATCTATAGCTAGGCAGTACATGTATTGGATGGTTGTGCTGAATCTTTGTATTCTTTCTTTTTGGTCTTTGTTAAAAGGGATGGCTTTCTGAGTAGGGTAGGGGGGAGGATATAGTTGGAAGACTGAAAGTGATATAAAAACAAAAGATCAATAAAAATTTTTATTTAAGAAAATGAAAGCACAGTGAAAACTAAGACAGTGCTCCATATGTATTCCCATTCTGTCTTCAGAATGTGCTAAACTTAAAATGAAGTTTAATACTTGGCATCCAGATCTATCATCTCTGGACTCCAGAGGGGTGGAAAAGAAGAGTGAATTTAGAATAAGAAGACTTGCATTTGAATCGTCCTTCTACCCCTTGCTTAACTGTGACCTTGAGTAAATCACAGGAGTTCTCTAGAGCCTCAGTTTTGTCATCTGTAGAATAAGGGGGTTGGAAAAAATAACCTTGAAGGTCCCCTCCTGATCTAAAAGTATGATCATAGGATCTGAAGGAAATAAAAATGAATGGAAATCTCTGTTGCCTTAGGGATTGGCACAATGGATAGAGTACTTTGCATGGAACTGGGAAGACCAGAGTTCAAATGTAGCCTCAGACAGTTAGCTGTGCGACCCCGGGCAAGTTGCCTAACCTCTGTTTACCTCAGTTTCCTTATCTGTAAAGTGGGCATAGTAAGAGCACCCACCTCCCCTCCCTTCAGTATTTTGGTGAGGATCAAATGACATAATAATCATACCTGGCACATATGGAATGATATATAAATGTTAGCTGTCATCATCATCATTAATCTTAATCAGCCTCCAAGATATTGGCATGTGCAATAAGCATTCATTTCAGGAAAGTTCATGAGATGTCCCAAGCAGGATTTGTGTTTTTGTTTTTTTTTTTTTTAATCAAACCAGTTACCTTCATAGGGAGAAATCTCTTGAATTAAAGTGAATGTAAATTATTTATACATTTATCCAAATTATACTTGCCTTTTCTTTTCTTTGTGGCTTTCTTAAAAGGAAGCTACTAGAGTGAGAAGGGGTCAACTATATGTTACATTCATTTTGTCACATAGATGGCCTTTTCCCCCCTTACCCACCACTTATTCACATTCCTTCAGGGCCTCATAGATCATTACAATGTCCCAATTCCCTCGGGAGACCAGATTGTTCTCATCCCAGCAAATCCATCATATATTCCCAGCTTTGCTCATTTTGTCTCAGACAATGTGTGCCGGGATTTCTCATTACTCAACAAGGACATGACTCGTTATGATTATTTGCAGGGAAGGGGGAAGCTGGGGACGGGAAAGAGAAGAAAGGAAGGAAGAGGTTTTACTGTAAGGCCTTTCCTGCTTCTGAATAATTCACTTCCTTTCAGCGTCTGTTTCATCTAGGGCTGGGAAGGATAAGATTCGCTAATTTTGAAAATGTGCTCAAAAAGGAAATGTGCTCTCTAAACTAAGACCAAATAGTCACATCAGATTCATAATTTTAAACTTACTTTGTAAGTTCTTTGAGAAGAAATGCTGGAAGTATTGAAATAAGAAGACAAGCTCTTAGACTTATATGGGAGCTTATCTATCAACCTAAGCTCCTTATTTGATAAATAAGTAAAACCAAGCCCCAGAGAGTTGTGTGATTTGTCCAGTGTCTTAATTCAGTCTTTAGAACCAAAGAACTAGAATGGATCTATGCTAAAAATCTCATATTGGCTAAGTCACTTCACTTCTTGAGACCTCAGTTTCCTCATCTATAAAATGACAGAGTTTGACTTAATCACTAAGTCCCCTTAGAGTGGCTCTAAAATTATGCGATTCCTAGATTCCTATAGATCACGGGAAAAGAACTAAAGTTGATTGGTATTACTTGTATATAATATGGCTAAAAAACATAGAATCCAATAATCTCTGAAGAATTAAAATTCAGATGGAAATATAAAGCTCTAGAAGAAATGATGAAAGGGTGTAAATAGGTCTGCTTATGTCTTTCTGGGTGAATTTTGTTATTTTCTACACTGGTTTATTTAGAAACATCTTGTTAAAATACATTTAATTAAAATAAAAATTTGTTGATATTATAGTGTTTCATTAACATAACCATTTAAAGCTGTATCTGAAAATAAATAAATAGCTAAAATTGAATATCAGAGAGTTTCCACAATGGAGAGGCACATGGTGTTTGTGAGCAAGCAGAAACATTCGACCAGAAGGATTTAAATGAAAAACAGCATATTAGGGAAATACTTAATAGGAATAGGGGATAAGCTGGTGTAGGATGACACGTGGTCAGTTTATGGTGCATCATTGACAATAGTCACACAAGATGGACAACGATGGATGGGTTGCAGTCTGCATCGTTGGAAGGAATATGCAAATGGGTAAGAGCATAGTTCTACCTTAGTATTTGAGAGACACTATCCAAATATTATCAAATTATAATCTAGATTGCTAAATTGCCATATCCAGGCTGTTTCTTACCACGTTGCTCCATCATCCTAAAATATGCTTTAGAGGATTGGTTTTTTAAACTCTTGTTTATTGCCATTGTTTCCCCATTATCTTCCCCATGCTCTGGAACTAAACTAAACCGGTCATTTTTTTAAGCCCGTTTCTACTCCTAACATTTCTATATATCTCTCTCATTTGAATCACTTCTATCTAGATTGCTTTCCTTTCATCATTCCATTCACTTCCTGTAAATCTCACCTTGAAATGTTGCTATTCGATTTATCTTACAAATGACACCAAAAGCCCCTGTTTCCTAACCACATCATTCATTTCCCCCTTATCCCCCTTACAGTAACATGACTCCAAGAATAATTACTTGCATTGTTACCTCTTTTTAATTTTATCCTTCTCCTTACCCTACTCCATCATCCTTCAGTGACCTTGTGCCATTATTTCCCTCGTCTGTGGAATGATGCTAGAAAACTCAAGCCCCATCTCCTGTGTTCAAAGGCTTTATGGGACTTATACTCAAATGCTGCCAGAGAATCCTATCTATTTCCACTTCTGTTACTTTATCCTCCTTTCTTCTTAGCCTATTTCATTGACACTGGAATTTGCCTTACTGGATTTTGCTGCCGATTATGTTAAAATCCAATGACGGTTCATTTTTATTTTCTTTGGAATGAAGGAGGTGATCAATTCAACTCAATTCAATAAAAATTTATTTTAGTCATGTCAAAAGTGTATAATAACTTCTAATCATTATTTTGAATCTAACTTTTGTTACATAGATTGTCACTTTGGATAGTACTGAATTGTACATTATATTATATGTCCCTTTTAGGTAGAATTTTTAAAAAAATAATGGCAACCTCAAATAAAAGCCATTTTTCTAGACGGTAGAGCCTTTGAAACTGTACCTTGTAAAATAATCCTTATTTATTCTCCCAGCTCCTATGTTGAGGAGCTTTTTCTTCAGCGGTCAGAAGTGAAATGATGGTAAATCTTGTTTTTCATAACTTGTTCAGGAGTGAGGTACAAAAGATGGTTTTACTGGGATATCGTGAATGTCACTCATTTCACTGAGAAAGAGGCTAATCACAGATGAGAATCTGAGCCTTTATATTTTCCCTTTCATCATCTGAGCTTCTTTTAACAGATCCCCAACCAAGTGCATCTTTCAACTTGGGGACTTCTGAAGGCTCCAGGCTTTGCTCTTTGCTATCAGATATTTTGGAGTAATTTGTTCTAGGTTGCATTGCCTTAAAAAATTCTTTTTGAGTGTTTTAAAAAGTGAATGTCATACATAAGTGACAAAGCTTTATACTTTATGAGTCTGTGGCCCCCATAATTGAGAGAAAAATTGAGAGTGATATTCTTCTTCCCCATGGACACTCAAACCACCTCCAGTTTTGTCCTTGGAAGAGATAAAGAATTGCCTTTGTTTTATAGATTGCTTTGTTGACTTTGGTATATCTGGGAATCTGTGGACAAAAGGTGAGCAAGGTGTAGTTGCTGACAGAAGGAGAGGGAGATGGAGGCCCAAGGAGAGGGAATAGCATGTATGTTTTTTGAGAGTAGAATTTCCTTTCCTTTAGGATACAGTGTATGCTACGGAAAAGGAAGAGGAAAAAGCCCAGCAGCTTCTAGGGAGAGGCCGAGGTAGATAGAGAACCAAAAGGAAATCGTGCAGTTTCATTTGTAGCCATCAGAGACTAAGTGACTAACACAGACCAAACAAATTATGTCTTGATTAACAAGAGACAGGATTTTCCTTAATGACAAAAAGGCAGCTTAGCTTTGCCAGGCCCTCAAGGAAGTTGGACAGAGCTTCCTTAGACTGACACTGGAATCAAACCCTGAGCCTATAAGAAGAGGAAGGGGGGAGGGGAAGAGAAGAGACTTGAAAGTTCTGGAAAATTTCTATGAACAGATTTCCTAAAGCAGAGATCATCAAGGGGCCTGTTAATCAATTTCTTGGTGTTGGTGAATTTGGATGGAAAAAAAATCGACAGCTTTATTTTCACAAATCCCTAACTTTCAGTTATTTAAAAACTGTCTTATAAGGTTTTACTAGACTGTATCAAAGAGGCCCATAACGCAAAAAATGATTCCGAGGCCCTTCTCTAGAATCAATTCTGGCTTCTTGGGACCGCACTTTGTAACTGGAGCTCAGGAAAATGAAGTTTGAAGGGAAATGATTCAGAGCGACAGCTCTTGAAATAAATTTCAGGCTGCCTTCTCCCCTCTCCCTTTAATGCATTGGAGGCATTTGAAAGCATAGAATGTTTGTGTTTCCCACCTCCCAAACCCCACTTCAAACTAAAAAATGTTATGCCTGGTGACGCTTTCGTCAATTTAGCTTTCTAGCTGCTCATTTTCCAACAATTACAGTAACTTTCCACTCTGGTTAAGGCCTGACAAGAGACCCAGGTAGAGGTTGTGTCAACTATTTGACTGACCATTACTTAGGTCAGCCCAGGGGAGGTAAGTGTTACTGCTTTAAGTGGGATTAAGTGAACCTGGGGGCAGGGGAGTTGGGAGAAGGTCGATTCTGTCTTACTCTGACAGGCCATAAAATATTAAGTCACTGACCCTGTCTGGAAGGAGCACAGGACCGGCTGAATGATCATGGGGCCAAGGGAAGCACTTGACCATCATGCCTCTGAGCCCTTCTGAGCTGATAAAGCAGAAGTTCTGCTCCTGAACTCCCTGGCTTTCATTAACCCTTCCCAAGCTCCCTATTCAATATTATGTCTTCTAAGGTCAAAGAAAAACAAGGCAGGAATCCTAGTCTTTAGTTGAATCATGGGACCCCTTTTTTCACCCGCCCCTCCATCTTTTCAGCATATTTTTTTTTGGTGGGACAGTGAAGGTCAAGTGACTTGCCCAGGGTCACACAGCTAGTAAGTGTCAAGTGTCTGAGGCCAAATTTGAACTCAGGTCCTCCTGAATCCAGGGCTGGTGCTTTGTCTACTGCACCACCTAGCTGCTCCCTCAGCATCTTTTTGTTTTTTGTTTTTTGGGGGGATTTTTTTGGTGGGGCAATGAGAGTTAAGTGACTTGCCCAGGGTCACACAGCTAGTAAGTGTAAAGTGTCTGAGGCCAGATTAGAACTCAGGTCCTCCTGAATCCAGGGCTGGTGCTTTATCCACTGCACCACCTAGCTGCCCCTCAGCATCTTTTTAAAGTACTGTCTTCTCCCTTTAGATTGTAAGGTCCTTGAGAGCAGGCACTGCCTTTTGCCAATCTGTATATCTCCAGTGCTTTAGCGCATGGTAGGTGTTTAATAAATGTTTACTCTCTGACTGACTCTTTGGCAGTCTTGTAAAGCCTCTCAGAACCCTTCTCAGAGTAATGTTTTAATGGCAGCAAATAAAGTGTATAGGATTACTAAAGGAAACGATATGCTGGAAAAGACATGTACAGTCAATCCTCAACATTTTTAACTTTCCTGAATTCAATCATTTGCATGTCTATTAGTAACCTCATTTTCCCTTTTACATTGGTGCAAGTTGGTGGAGTGGCTGGTGTCTTACTAGGATGTGGTATTTCAAGCTCATGCCTCCTTCACCATCTCCAACACCATACACCAGTCGAGAAAGACAAGGTATGGGAGATGATGGACAAACCTGGCCAGGAGCAACTAAAGTCCCAGCAATCTCTCCCTTGGTTTTCAGAGAGTGGCCAAGGTAGAGGGGCTTACAGTGGCTGAGTATATAGAACAATGCCCTGCCACTGCTCTGTGACACAGTGGAAGATAATATTTGGGTTGAAAAGTGTTTTAATTTTAAGAATTTTATTTGCTGTATGGTATGTATGGTGCTGTAGATTTCATGTTACAAAAAATGAATATTATCCAAAATCAATATTGTTTTTCTTTAAAATTGAGATACTAGTACAAAATGTCACAGAATTCTAGGGGATTACTAGCAAGAAAAAATGTTTTGTAGGTTGACAATTTTATTTTATGCACTACATTTCATGGGTCATTTTTTGGTTACTATGTAATTAATTACATACACAGTGTACATTATCAGAACAGTTAATATCAGAATTAATATTTTATTATAATTGTGTGCAGAAAAGTATTTTTTAGCCATCTCTAGCAAAAGATTACAGTTTTGAGTGGTTGTAGGAATCTAACCCTCTCCTTTCTATAGGTTCAATATGTCAACATTTGCATTTTTTAAAATTTAGTGCTATTTTCTAAGAATGTTTTCTATAAAAGTTGTGGATTGACTGGAATTTTTTCCCCTCCCAAGTTCATAGACTCTCTGAAATCTATCTATCCCTGGATTCCTTAAAGTCTGTCATGTTAAGAATCCCTGCAATTAAGGAAAGGAAATAAATTCTAGAGTTTACCATGAAGGGGAAATGGGGAAATAAATCCTAAAGTGTATCATGCATATAACAACAACAATAACAATGATAGCAATTGGGACTTTTATAGCACTTTAAGGCTTGTTAAACATTTATTATCGCATTTTAACCTATCAGCCCTGGGAGAGGTAGGTGCTATTATTAGCCCATTTTACAGATGAGGCAACTAAGGCAGACAGGTTAAGTGATTTGCCCAGAGTCATACAACATAAACAAGTATCTGAAGCTGGATTTAAATTTAGGCCTTTGTGACTCCAAGACTAACACTCAATCTACTGTCACTTGGCATACAAACATAAAGGGGGAAAAGAGATTAATTTCAATAGGATAATTTATCTGCTGTCAGACATTCAAATGTGTTTTGATAAACTTCTATTACCTCTTGGGGGTATGCATACCTCAGGTCCAGAACCCCAGTGATAGGAGCTTCTGGTTATCTCTTACTTGGAGAGATCCTCTATCATGGAGGAAATTATCAATTAGATTTCATTTTGCAACTGAACTAATATTCTAAAAGAGCAAAATGATGATCCCCTCCAACATAAAAATACTATGCTATCCCTTAAAAACAAAGATGCTTTAAGGTTCCTGGTACACAGTAGGTGCTTAATAAATGTCTATTGAATGTTGATGGGATTAGAGAAGAGGAGAAGGAAAAAGGAGTTTCTTTTTTGTTTCTTTTTTTTTTTTTTTTAGTGAGGCAATTGGGGTTAAGTGACTTGCCCAGGGTCACACAGCTAGTGAGTGTTAAGTGTCTGAGGCTGGATTTGAACTCAGGTACTCCTGACTCCAGGGCCGGTGCTCTATCCACTGTGCCACCTAGCTGCCCCAAAGGAGTTTCTTTTGAGGAACATACTGTCCCTCGGCTGAACTTTTTTTTGCATGGCATATATACAGATCTGTCTCAGAAAAAAATCTGGCATAGTGGGGAAAACTGTACTTGAATTAAGAAGACCTGGGCTTAAGACCTTCTTGATACTAATTATGTGATTTTAGGCCTATTGCTGAGCCTAATGAGGCCTGCCTAAAGGGCAGCTAGGTGGTGTAGTAGATGGAGCTCTGCCCTGGAGTTCAAATCAACGTGAGTTTAAAGTCTGGCCTCAGACACTCAGCTGTGTGACCCTGGACAAGTCACTTAACCCTGTTTGCTTCAGTTTCCTCTTCTATAAAATGAGTTGGAGAGGGAAATTGCAAAGCATTCCAGTACCTTTGCCAAGAAAATCCTAAATAGGGTCATGAAGAGTCAGACGAGGATAGAAAATGACTCAACAATTCCTACATTATCTCCCTTGCAATGTTGTGAAGATCAAATGAAATAATTCATATAAACTACTTTATAAACTGTAAGTTTTTATATAAATGTTTTTATGTTTTATGTTATGCATATTCACAAATGTATTTGGAAGGGCAGTATAACATAGTTGATGGAGGCACAACCTTGCAGTCAGGGTGTGAGGCTTGTATCTAACAAATTAGCAACGTAACCCTGGGCAAATCACTTAACTGCTCACCTCTCATCCCTAAGACTGAATTTCAGATGGTGAACTGATTCAATGTGATGGGTTTCCATATTCTAACGGCCTCATGTCAATGATATAACTGGTCCAGACCAAAAGATAGAGACCATATTCACCATGAATGAATGATACATAGTCAGGTAAGCAAGGAAGCAAGAGCAGAGCTATAAGAATAGAAGCTGAGAAAAATTCAGACCTGAGAGGGGTGGACAGGAGTAGAGCTGTGTGCTCACGGGGGTACTTGTGAAGGCAGACATGGGCATTTGGAACAAGTGTGTGAATAGAAATCAAGATGGCAGTCAGATAAGTGAGGAGGAGGGAAGCCAGATAGATAGATTCTAGGAGAACAAGGAAAATGGTAACCCAATAAAATTATAGAGGAAAGCGGGGGAATAATGCATAGTCCATTAATGATTACAGAACTAGATTTTAATAATTCTATGAGGCAGGCCAACAGTTCTCAAGTTTGAAGATGACACATACATATGTTTCCATTTCTTCAGGGAAATTTCATTTTGTCAATATTCTGATCTTCAGGGCTTAGTCTTTCTTGGTTGAGCTAAAGAGAAAGTTAATGTAAAGAACCACCACATAATTTAAAAATCAAAGAGCACCACGGATTGGTCTTTGGCTGTGTTATTCCTTGTACCCCTTGACATAGGATCATAGTTTTAGAGCTGCCAGAGGCCTTAGAAACCATTAAGAATAATCCCCCCATTTTGCAGATGAGGCAAGTAACCCAGAGAGGTTAAATGACTTACCTAGAGTTACATAACTAGTAAATGTCCGAGGTAGAATTTGAACCTAGGTCTTCTTGATTCCAAGTCCAGTATCATATCCACTACCATTTTTGTTGTTGTACAGTTATTTAGTCATGTCCAACTCTTTGTGACTCCATTTGGGGTTTTCTTGGCAGAGATATTGAAGTGGTTTGCCATTTCCTTCTCCAACTCATTTTACAGATGAGGAAACTGAGGCAAATAGAGTTAATGGACTTGCCCAGGGTAACACAATAGGTATCAGAGGCTAAATTTGGCCTTCTGCTCTATCTACTGTTCTATCTAGCCCAGGGGATTTGTGGACATTGTCTTATTTGATCTTCACAATCATGCTATGAAGTAGGAATTTTCAGTCATTTTTCAGTCATGTCCAATTCTTCGTGACACCATTTGGGGTTTTCTTGGCAGAGATACTGGAGTGGTTTGCCATTTCCTTCTTCAATTCATCATACAGATGAGGAAACTGAGGCAAAAAGGGTAGGTAAGTGACCTACCCAGGGTCACACAGTAAATAAGGATCTGAAGCCACATTTGAACTCAGAAAGATGAGTTTTCCTGACTCTAGTTCTAGCACTCTATGCACTGTGCCACATCCACTAACTCACTGCCTCTTAATGTTAGTGATTACCAGATATACTCAATTATTTCCACAAACAGATGGGACAAGGGCTTCTCCTGAAGCCAATTTTATGTTTTTATGCTTAAGCATTTTGTGTTGAGGTGATGCCCAAAAAGATCTTAGGATCATCTCTGTAGACTTGATACTGTGGAAAGTAAATAGAATCTGAGGGAATCTCAGGTGAATTGGAGACTTCAGTGATATGTAAGTCATTACTAATTATGCTTAGAAAGTTGTATTAGTCTTTGTTTCCTGGCAATATGTTGGAAGAGAGAGCTCACGAATGAAGAGAGGAAATTTTAATCCCCAGCTAAATCTACAGGGTCACCGGGGTAGCAGTAGCCTGTAGACATGGAGGTATCTTTCATCAAATCAGAATCAGCAGTTTACTTGGCCTTTTGACTGCTGCAAAACAAATCATTTTTCCTAGAAAAAAATTGAGTCTCTGCTGAAGGAAAGGTGGTAATGTCTACACCAACAAGTCATCCAAATATTATTTTAAAGGGTTTGTTTTTTATTCAGCTCTATTCAGCACTGACAGCTTATATAACAGTTTCAGGTACAATTGACTCTCCATTCATTTCATTTCCATAGGATCAAAGAAGGAAGTGCAGAAAGATCAAGAAGCAAATAAACCCGCTGTTTCGTCCCCTAAAAGACTGGCAGCTTCAACTACGAAACTTCACTCACCAGGTAATTGGGAAGGGAGCTCATTATTATTTTGAAGAACTCTTGACCTGGGAGTTTCATTCCATCCCAGCTCAACTAATGTGATGGATGGTAGGAGCCCTGGAGCATATATAATTTTCATAGTTTTGTCTAGGGCATGTTTTTTGACCATTGCCAAGGTAAAATCATTTGACTGACATATTTATTCCTTTTTTTCCTATTTTTGTTTTTGCGGGGCAGTGGGGGTTAAGTGACTTGCCCAGGGTCACACAGTAAGTGTCAAGTGTCTGAGGCTAGATTTGAACTCAGGTCCTTCTGAATCCACGTCCGGTTCACTATCCACTGCGCCACCTAGCTGTCCCCAGTGACATATTTATTCCTAAAGAGCAAGATACCATCACTATGCACCAATATGGGAAAAGCTATAGGGAAGACTGTCCACCATTATGTGCATTCATCTAGTGTCCTATAGTACGGTCAAGCAGCCTAGAATTGGACAGTAAACACTTTGAAGAAATGGCTCCAAGAGCTTAGATTTCCTATAAGGGAGTCACAAAGCTATGTATAGAAAAAGTAGAGAATCTATGCTGTTTTTTGGTAATCAGGAAATCACTAGTTTAAATTCACATTTGACTAAGCTAACAATTGTTGATTGTGTTTGGAATATTTAAAAAACTTATGAATAGTCATAATATGGGAGTTTAACTCCTTGAGTATCATGTTATGCCATTGATGAGTTTGTAGCTCAGAAAAACACTGCAGAGACATAATACTCAGAGGAACCAGAGCCACCCAAAGGGTAATAGAAAAGAACATAAAGGATGCGAGTAGGCCATAATATTTTATAAATGAGGAATTATATGAAAAGCAGGAGAAACTATGTCATCAGAAAATGTAAGACCAAAAAAAGTTTTAAAGATGGGAAAAATCACATAATAAGAGTAAGGAAGAACCCATGGTGAGCCTGTGTATTCTACTGGTATTCATTTGATGCAATGGATAAAGCGAAAGGCCTGGAGTTGGGAAGACCTGAATCCAAATACAGCCTTAGACCATTACTACCTATGTGACCCTGTCAAGTTACTTAACTTCTGTTTGCCTCAGTTTCCTCAACTAAAAACCCAGGGATACTAAAAGCAACTAACTCTCAGGGTTTGAGGATCAATTAATTACTATTTGTAAAGGACACTTAGCACAGTCCCTGGCACATAGTAGGTGTTGATATGTAGATATATTTTATAATTGTATGTATTCCTTATTTTGTTGTTATTGTTGTTGTTATTGTTCAGTTATTCAGCTGTGTCTGACTCTTTGTGGCCCCATGGACCATAGCACGCCAGCCCCTTCCATCCTCCACTGTCTCCTGAAATCTGTCCAAGTTCATGCTCATTGCTTCCATGACACTATTTATCCAACTCATCCTCTGCTATCCTCCTTCCCTTTTGTCTTCAATCTTTCCCCAGCATCAGGGTCTTTTCCAATGAGTCCCATCTTCTCATTATGGGACCAAAGTATTTAAGCTTCACTGAGCCCTTTCAGTGATTACCTTGAATTATTTTTTTTATCGTTATATGTTCTTACATATAAATATATATGAGTTACTCCTTACCCCTTCGCTGTAACGTCAAGAGAACATGAAGAAAAGCCCCACAATAATCTGATTCAGATTTATGGAAGGATGTAGATGAGTCTTATCAGATGAGCAGACTTGTGAGGGGGCTGCAACCCACATTACTGGAGGGAGTTTTCTTCATCAGTGAGACCACACAGCCACTGGAGTATTAGAGTATATAAATAGTGTTGTAAAAAACCACGATAGACCAGAATGAGGTCCATAGGTTTTTCAGAGCTGAAAGAGGCTATAGAGATCATGTAAACAAAACCTCTCTTAATATGTGAGAGGAGTAAATCTCAGAAAATTGAAGTTCTTACCCAAGACCATGTATTGAATTAACCCAAATGTTCTCACTCAAAGACCAGGGCTCTTTCCACTAGATGACACCGGGTGTTCTGGTTCATTTAGCATCAGCCAGAAACAACCTTTTGTTTTAACCCTTAAAATAATAGTTCCCATTTATATGGTGTTTTGCAGTTCGTAATGGCATTGATAGAAAGGAAGGGTAAACATCATCCATACTTTATAGATGAAGAAGTCCAGGCTGTCAGAGATAAAGACCTGCTTGCAGTCACAGACTTGGTGTCAAAGTTGGATTTGGATCTAAGCAGAAGTCCATTTTTCTTCCTAAGTACTACAGAATAAACATAATTTATGTTTTGTCTGATGATTCTAGAGCTTATATTTCTGCAGGATAATAATTTTGAAAATCAATTCTCATTAAGTCAGAGATAAAGAGATATATAAAACTGCTGAAAATATATGTCTGGCCAAGAATCTATCCTGTGACTTATGGTTCTGTTTATGTTGCTTAGCATAGTACCTGACAAGTAGTAGGCATTTAATAAATGCTGTTGACTGGGGGCAGCTAGGTGGCGCAGTGGATAAAGCACCGGCCCTGAATTCAGGAGTACCCAAGTTCAAATCCCGCCTCAGACACTTGACACTTACTAGCTGTGTGACCCTGGGCAAGTCACTTAACCCTCATTGCCCAGCAAAAATAAATAAATAAATAAACAAACAAACAAATAAATAAATAAATTCTGTGACTGACTGGCTTGCAGATTTTATTTTATTTTTTTTGCTCCAGATACCAGCTTGTTTTCCTTCTCTTTTGTATGTTTCAGATAAAAAGCTGAGGACAGCCCAAAGAAATCTATTTAATTGGGATGTTCTAGTCAATCAATGTTTACTGCAAACTGCCTGAAAAGATTTTAAAGCTTTATAGATTTGGAGCCAGGAGGCACAAGAGGGGTCATCTAGTGAGATGAACTCACTGAGGCCCAGGGAAGTGCAATCACTTTCTCAATGTCACACAGGATATTATTGAGGATATACAGGATATTTTGAAGATGGTTTAAAAGTGTATTTGTGTCCATAATGTCAATATTATGTTAATATTGTTAAGCTATATACAGAGCAGTGTTCAATTTCAACAGATAGAAGAGACGGAGCTTGAAGAAGGATTTGAATAGATGACCTCTAAGACATTTAAAACTGCATTACAACCCATAGGTTCTATGATTCTCTGAGTCTATAATAGAAATTCTAAGGCATTCTGATTCCAAAGAAATAACGGAGAAGTACAAAATTTGTCTGGAGAAGAATACCCTTAATTATTTTTTATTTATTTTGTTTTTAATTTGTGGAATAAAACAAGCATTTCTATAATAATATAATAAAAAAGATGACTGCACATGAAACATGCAATGTGTACAACTTGCTATTCCTTTTAAATATATAACAAATTTATGTAAATTTCTTTTTTTCTGTTTTTCTTCTCTCCCCTGTCCCACCCTAGAGATGGCTACCATTAGACAAAATAGGTGTGTGTGTGTGTGTGTGTGTGTGTGTGCGTGTGTGTGTATACACACACACGCACACACACATGTGTATATATATATATATATATGGAAAATTATTCTATACATACTTCTATTTATCAGTTCTTTCTCTGGATGCAGATAGCATCTTTCTTCATATGTTTTTTTTTAAATTTGGGTATTTATAGTGGTCAAAATGACTTAGTCACGCAAAATTGTTCTTAAAATAATATTGCTGAGGACACGGAAGCTAGGTGGCGCAGTGGATAAAGCACCAGCCCTGGATTCAGGAGGACCTGAGTTCAAATCCAGCCTCAGACACTTGACACTAGCCGTGTGACCCTGGGCAAGTCACTTAACCCTCATTGCCTCCCCCCAAAATTAAACAGATAAACAAAACAAAATAATATTGCTTGGGAGCAGCTAGGTGGCACAGTGGACAAAGCACCAGCCCTGGATTCAGGAGGACGAGTTCAAATTCGGCCTCAGACACTTGACACTTACTAACTTTGTGACGTTGGACCAGTCACTTAACCCTTGTTGTCTCACAAAATAATAATAATAATAATAACAATATTGTTCTTACAGTATACAATGTTCTCTTGGTTCTGCTCATTTTGTTTTTCATGATTTTGTGCAAATCTTTCCATGCCTTTCGAAGATCACTAAGCTCATCATTTCTTATTGCACAGTAGTATTCCATTACAACCATACACCACAACTTGTTCAGCCATTTACCAATTGATGGTGATCCCTGCAATTTCAAATTCTTTGCCACCATAAAGAGAGCTGCTATAAACATCCCATTCACATTCAAAGTTATAATTACTATTTATAAATATCCCTCCATCTTATTTTTTTTAATTTTTTTTTTTTAGTGAGGCAATTGGGGTTAAGTGTCTTACCCAGGGTCACACAGCTAGTAAGTGTTAAGTGTCTGAGGCCGGATTTGAACTCAGGTACTCCTGACTCCAGGGCTCTATCCACTGTGCCACCTAGCTGCCCCCCTCCATCTTACTTTTACTCACTATTCTCAACCTCTATTTTTGCTCTATTCCTGTTATCTTCTCCTACACCCTTCCACTACCCATCCCACCCTTACTTATTATAAAGACTACTAAGTAGCCTGAAGATAAGAATTCTTCATATTAAAAAGTTGAAGATCCCTAGAAATTGGATAACATTAATCATGTGTGGAGCTTCTTTTATTTATTTAATTTGTTGTTACTTTTAAAGTTCCCAACTGTCTCCCTCCCTCCTTCCCCACCATGCACTAGAGAAGACCGCCATTTGGCACAGATGTGTGTGTATGTGTGTAAAACCATACTATGCATACTTCTGTTTATCAATTCTTTCTCTGAAGGTAGACACCATCTTCCTTCATAGGTTCTTTGTGGTAAATTTGAGCATTTATAATACTCAGAATAGTTCAGTTGTTCACAGTTATTCTTCAAACAATATTGCTGTTCCTATACACACAACTTTCTTGTGGTTCTGCTCATTTCACTGTTCATTATGTCATGCAAGACCGTTCATGTTTTACTAAAATCAACCAGCTCTGTCAGCATTTCTTATAGCACAGTAGTATTCCATCACAGTCATATGCCACAACTTGTTTAGCCATTCTCCATCATTTGTGGGGTTTCAGTAAACTTTGGATACACTGGATAATGTTTCTGCTTCCCCCTTGTCTCCTTCCTTACTCTTGCTGTTTGCCCCCAAATTAATAATTATAATAACAATATTAATAAAGTCTTATATAGCACTTACTATTACGTATCAGCCACTGTGCTGAGTACTTTACAGTTTTTATCTCATTTGATCTTCATTCACAACAACCTGGGGGTGGGGGTAAGAGCTTTTATGATCCCCATTTTCACAGATGACTAAACTGAGGCAAACAGAGTCCAGCACACAGCTAAGAAGAGGCCAGATTCCAACTCAGATTTTCCTGATTCCAGGCCCTGCACTCTATCCACTGTGCCACCTACTTTCTAGATATAGAATTCTAGGATTTGGGTAGCGTGTGGTCATTTAGCAGCTGTGTGCAACAGAGTTCTAAGCTAAGCCCTACTGTACACAAGAGTGATGATGGGTACCAGGTTTTCCTCTTCACTCCTTTCTCCCCCCACCCAACACCCCAGTCAGACAGCTTGCTTGCTCCCAAGGCTAGACAGGAAAATCATCGTTGCCAGTCCTGTACCTGTCTCAGCCAAAGAGAGTACATGGAAAGCAGGGAGGAGAAGTTGGAGGGGTTGAGATGAGAGGTGACTACATTTGAAACCAAATGTCAGACTTTTCCTGAAATGAAGTTGGGTTGTTTTAATGGAAATCAAACCCCCAAAGAATTCCCACCTACTACATTGAATCACATGGATGGGAAGATGTGTGCCAACCTGGAAAACACTATTTTCTGCCACAGTTTTGCCAAAAAAAAAAAAAAGACAGAGAGAGAGAAATGAGTGGATTTTTTGAGATGGAAACCTGACAAAGTTTTGGCATCTGTTTCTTTGTAATCGAGGGGTGTTTAGGCCTCCATATTGCACTGTTCGGTTCTTGTGCCAAGTCAGCTTCTTAGCTGTAAAATTATGAAGTGGTTCCTTCTATTTAAAATGCTGGGAAGGGAGGGGAATCCCTGCAGATGAATATTTTATAGGCTTTTTTTCCATTTACAAGGGTTATGCTTTCCCAGATGTACAGCCTTGGCACGCAAGGCTCTCATAGTTAGCTTTCTATCCTCTCTGGCTGCTGGCCTCTCCCTGGAGGCAGAGATGTCATTTTGGTCCTCTTTGAACATGAAGGACAACGAACATTGAATGCCTATTTTGCATGTGTACATGTTTCCCCTTACAGAATATAAATACTTCGAGGGCAGGGATATCTTCTAGTCTAGTATCTGGCCCATGTTCATTTATTTTTCAGTTGTGTCCCATTTTTTTGTGATCCCATTTGGGTTTTCTTGGCTAAGATACTGGAGTGGTTGTCCATTCCTTCTCCAGCTCATTTCACAGAGGAGGAAACTAAGGCAAGCAGGGTTAATTGACTTGCCCAGGGTCACACAGTTAGGATGTGAGGTTACATTTGAACTCAAGAAGATGAGTCTTCCTGATTCCAAGCCCAGTGCTTGTGCCACCTGGCTGCCTCTTGGCACATAGAGAGACACATCATAAGCCCTTGTTGATTGATAAGAAGACAAGAGGAGGAGAATTTTTTTCTTGCCTCTCTACTGAACTTAAAAGGGTAAGAAGAGCAAAGGGTTTAGATTAGTTCACTCATGCATAAAAGGTTGCCTTGATAGATCTCCCTTTTGCTTTCACAGGCTGATTTAACCTCACAAGCCACTTTAACTGGGGTTGGATTCTTTTAAATAAACAGAAGTTCAGTTGCAGAAATCTCCTCAAACAACAGCTTCCCTGTTCCCCTTCCTTTTTACTGCTAAATTATATAGTAAGGGTTGAATATGGCCATGGATCGTTAGATCCAGAAGGAACCTTAGAAATCATTCTAATTCAGCCTTTTTTTGATATACAGAGAAGGAAACTGAGGCTAAGAGGGGCGAGGTATTTTGACCAAGATCACATAGCAAGCTAGTGGCACAGCTGCGGAGTGGGGAGGAGCTAGCATTTATTAAGTACCTACTATGTACCACACACTGTACTAAGTGCTTTATAAATAAGTATATAGAAAATATGTCCTTTTATCTCTACTATGCACCAGGGTCCTTAATTATATTTTCTTGTACCATAGTCATTAAATTGTAAGCTCCTTAAGGGCAGGTTCTGTCTTTTTTTTTTTTTGTATCCCTAGTGCTTGGCACATAGTAGGTGCTTTATAAATGTTTATTGAATTGAATATTTTAAGTACTTCCTCTACTATTTTGACTCTAGTAGAGTGTGAGCTCCTTAAGAACATAGAATATATGATAGACTCCTTTTGTAGCCCCCACACAGTTTTGCACATGGTAGTATTTGACATGATAAACACTATAAGGTTTGTCAGCCACTTCTATGTGTATATCTCTTTTGAATCCCTTTTGAACAACCCAATGAGGTAAGTTGTATGGATATTATTATCTGACATTAACAGATGATGAAACTGAGGCTGAGACATTAGCTGTCTTATCCAAGGTCATATAGCTAGGAATTATTGAAAGTAGGATTTGAACTTATGTTTTTATGACTCCATTTTAAGCATTTTACCCATAGTTGTTGTTATTCAGTCATTTTTCAGTCACGATGCTATTTGAAGTTTTTTTGGCATAGATATTCGATTGGTTTGCCACTTGCTTCTCCAGCTCATTTTACAGAAGAGAAAACTGAGGTAAACAAGGTTATGTGACTTGCTCAGGGTCACATAGCTATTAGTGTCTGAGGCTGGGTTTGAACTCGAGTCTCTCTGACTCCAGGTTCAGCTTTTATCCACAGCACCACCTTGCTACCCATTCTTCCCATACTATCATGTTGCTTCTCCTTATCTTATTGATTTTGCATAGGATCAGGGCAGCCTACAGAGTTAGAAAAAACTAAGATGCCCTCGAGTCTAAACCCTCCATTTTACAGATGAGGCCCCAAAGTGAAATGACTTGCCCAAGGTCATACAAGTAGCCTTCATTCAAACCAAGGTTCTCTGACTACAGATTCTGTATTCTATATGGCATCCCATGCTGCTTCTCTAGAGATGAAATTATAACTTTAAACATTTAAATAAAATTTCAGTAACTGTTAATTGAAATGAAATGAAGTAAAATGATTATAAAGACCTCAATAGGGGAAGGTTAATAATAGTTGCTATTTATACAACACTCTAAGGTTTACAAAGGCTTTACACAGATTATAAGCCATTAGCTATCTGTCACTACCTGTGTAACTGGGTAAATTATTTAACCTCTCTGCTCCTCATTTCCTCATTTGTAAAATGGAATTGTACTAGAAAATTTCTAAAATCTTTTTCAGATCTAAATCTATGACCTAAATTGAGTGTTCACAGCCTCCCAAGGTCTCTGCTTATTTAAGAACTGTTTACTAATTAGAGGACATCTAGGTAAAGTCCCTAATTTTACAGATGTGGAAACTGAGGCCCAGAGTGGTTAAGTGACCTCCCTTTACTTTTGTTGGTAACCCTGCTGTCAAGCATCTGGGGGCACAATGGATAGAGAGCTGTAACTGGAGTCAAGAAGACTTATCTTCTAGCGTTCGAATCTGGCCTTTAGACACTCACTAGCTGTGTGACCCTGGGCAAGTCACTTAACCCTGTTTCCCTCAGTTTCCTCATCTGTAAAATCAACTGGAGAAGGAAATGGCAAACCACTCTATTCTTTTGCCAAGAGAACCCTAAATGGGGTCTTGAAGAGTCAGGCACAACTAAAACAATCCAACAGCATATTCTCAAGCACCCAGGTTTGGAACCAGGGCATCATATTTCTTTTTCCTTTTCATCACCCTCAAATACCACACACACACACACACACACACACACACACACACACACACACACACACACCCCATCCTTTCAATTCTATATCACAATATTTCAATTATACATTGCTTTCTATCTACTCATACTGTACCCACCCTAATTCAGACGTTATTACTTATTATCTGACTAATTTAATAGCCTTATTAATGAATTTCACTTCAATCTCTCCCTTCTTTAACCATAATAATATTGTTATTATTATTATTATTTGGTAAGGCAGCTGGGGTTAGGTGATTTGCCCAGGGTCATACAGCTAGTAAGTGTCAAGGGTCTGAGGCTGGATTTTAACTCAGGTCCTCTTGAATCCAGGGCCAGTGCTCTATCCACTGCACCACCTAGCTGCCCCAATATTATTCTTAATGGAGAGGCCTGACCATATCACTCCCCTGCTCAAATACCTTTAGTGGCTCCCCATCACTTCCGTGTTAAAATGAAGATTCCTTGGCCTGGCAATTTAAGACCTTCTGTAATCTGGGGGAAGTTTTAAAAATACATATAAATATATATAGCATATAGTTTTCTCTATGAACATGTTGTATTTTACTCTCCAGCAGAACATGAGCTCTTTTGAAGGCAGTAATTTTTTTAGTATTTTGTATCCCCAGCACCAAAGACAGTATCTGGTACCTGGTAGGTTCTTACTAAGTGATTATTAACAATAATATTGACAAGTCAACGATAGGGATAGATTTTATATGAAAAAACAAATTTCCAAATCCTTTCTGCCTAAAGGAAATAAGAAAAGGTCCTCCCATATCAAGCCCTGAATTACCCTAGTCCTATTTCTAAAATCTTATTACCTAAGCAGAAACAATTTGATATGGTAGAAAAGAATGTAGAGACCTTTTTTCTGAAGTCCTGCTATAAAACTTCTAGTTGGGACAAGTCACTGAACCTCCCAGAGTCTCAATTTCCTTCTCTGTAAAATGAAGATAATATACTACCCAACTCGCAGTGTCCTGAGGAAGGAGGTAGGATAAAAGGAAGTGACTGGAGTCCGAGAACCTGGATTCAAATCCCACCCCAGTTACTTATGACCTTAGATTAATCCATCCATTAAAAGATAGTAAATTCATTGGATAAAGACACTTACTCTCTTTGTGGTTTCCAACTTCCTAAAGCCCAGAGGTGACAATATCTGCATTAGTTTAAATGTGTCCAAGCTCAAATTAGGTTTTATTATTTTCTTTATATTTTCTTTTTTGGGGGGGTGGTAGCTAGGTGGCTCAGTGGATAAAGACTGGGCTTGAAATCAGGAAGATTCATTTTTATGAATTTGAATTCAGTCTTAGACACTTCATAGCTGTGTGACCTTGGGCAAGTCACTTAACCCTCTTTGCTTCAGTTTCCTCATCTGTAAAATGAGCTGGAGAAGGAAATGGCAAACCACTTCAGTATCTCTGCCAAGGAAACCCCAAATGGGGTCACAAAGAGTTGGACATGACTGAAACAACTGCAAAATTATATTTTCTTTATATTTCAAAAAAGATGTGTATTTCACTATCAGGACCTTAGGCAGCAGGTACAAATTAATTACATTAATTAAAACACCCAAGTACTTTTTAAAGCTCCATAACAATAAGCAAATGGCAAACCAGTCATCAAAGAAAAAATATTTCCTTGGGAATAAACTCCAGCAGCCAGTACATTCATGCCCCTTTGCCAATGCAGCAATAATCTAACATCATGCCCCAGAGCTCAGTGCAGACAATAAAACGTTTTCTCTCAAGCTGCGTTTTTTCCTGCTCTGATCTGGAAGAATTAAAATGTAATCATTAACATTCAAATTGGTTTGTATTTGACATGAGTGACTTCTCTAGAATCTGACCTTCCTCCCTGATATATGGGCAGCAGGAATTCCCAACTCTGCTCTCCTGGTATTGTAATAATCGGAGGCATGCCAGTTTTGAGAAATCATTTCAGCCTATTGCCTCTCATTCAAGAAAGAAATCTCTGGTGGACTTTTGTTTTTCTTTTAAAAGAAGCAGAGGAAAAAAAAGCAGAGGAAGCATTTAATTAAAATCAGCATATAGTTATCATTAAATTAACAAGCAGAAGTGTGCTTGTATCAATTAAGTCATTGTTTCTTTAAAGTAGGAGGCCACTTGTGTATTCTCATCAGTAGAATACGTTCTCTAGTAAAAACATGGCTTTACTTTCTCAGTCATCCAGTTACTTCCCTCCCCTACCTGTCTTTGTCTTATATCCTGAACACACGCATACATACAGGTGCACATTGTAGAGAAAAGAGCACAGGAAAAGAAAGAAGAGGGGGCAGATATTTGCCACAATATAGTTTATTATTATGCTGTTGGTGTCTGTGTTGTTTCCTCTAGTGTCTGATCTACTTAAGTACAGAACAATATTTATCTTTTCAGTGTGAGTTTTAAGTTTAAGGCTCCATTCATTCTAATCATTATCAACAAACAGCTACTAAGTATATGTTGTGATGCAGGATACCCTGCCTGCAGGGAAAGGGGGGGGGGCAGATACGTCCACAAAAGGATATATAACAGAAGAGTATATGCTGAGTGGGAAATAAAAACAATTATTACTCAAGGAACTCATGGGACGATGAGAAAGCAATTTCTTTGGGAATCAGCAGTCTTCTCGGAGGAGATAGGGTTTGGAGCTGGTCCTTAAAGGATCAGTAGGATGTATATAACTGGAAAAAAGGGGGGGGGGGGTCCTAACACTTTATTGCAAAGATGCTTGATACACAATTCCAGTTCTTATCTGGATTCAGTTACCCATCTTCCATCCAATATCGTTTTTAGAGAATAGGGATTTGGGGACAAAAGGGAAAAGGAGTGAGTGTTTTGGCACACCTCAGAATGAGAGTGAGCAGGTAGATCTCTATCATTGGAAGACTTGGCAAGGAGGCTAGGTGACCTCTTGTCAGAAATGTTGTAGAAGAGAAATTTTCAGATAATAACCTAGACCAGATGGTCCCTGGGCTATAACTTCTGTAAATCTAGGAGTTTGGGCAAGGTAGATTCCCCTGCATTGAAATGACTGATCTAAACCCTTTACCTAGAATATCACTATGCAGGAAGAATCTTAGATTCATTTCTCTAGCCTACATGCTACACTGAGGATGGTAAAGAATTAAGGTCATGAGGGGTTTTTGTTATTGTTGTTTGTTAGTTCTTTTTAAAATAAAGCCTTGGGGACAGCTAGGTGACACAATGGATAAAGCACTGGCCCTGGATTCAGGAGGACCTGGATTCAAATCCAGCCTCAGACATTTGACACTTACTAGCTGTGTGACCCTGGGCAAGTCACTTAACCCTCATTGCCCCAAGGGGAGGGCAGGAGAGGAGAGGAGAGGAGAAGGCTTGCATTTGAACTCACTGATTGAAATTCCAGATACTGTTTCTGTCCCAGACACTACTGTTGAGTGCTGCCCTGCAAAACTCAATCCAATAAGTATTTATGAAATGGTACTGTGTGCCCAGCACTGTGCTAGGTTCTGTCAAAGACAAAACCAATATACCCCCTACCCTCAAAGAGCTTACATGGAATAACATGTCCACAGATAAGTACAAGGTGTATATAAAATAGATACAAAGTAATTTTGTGGGAGAACTGGGAAAATTAGGAGGGGATGCCTGAGCTAAGCCTCAAAGGTAGCTAGAGAGTTTCCAAGAATCAAAGGGGAGGGAAAGCATTCCGGGAATGGAGGGACAGCCATTACAAAAAAATAGAATTAATGGAAGGTTGTGCACAGAGACATTAAGAAGGCCAGTTTGACTGGATCAGAGAATACAGAGAGGGCATAATATATAATCAGGAAAGATACATTGGCACCAAATTGTGAAAAGCTTTAAGCTCCAAACAGAAAAGTTTGCAGTTTATCCCAGAAGTAGTTGAGTGCTCACCCACGGATAAATAATCACCATCATATGTATTTGTCTGAAAGTCTCATTTTTCATTAAAAATGGGATTAGTGTTAGAGAGCCCATAATTGTTTTAACAACTGGCTTTAACCAGTAGCATCTGCAATACAAGAAGCAGGAATTCATTCATTCATTCAACAAAGATTTATTAAGCACTTATTGTATGCCAGTCTGTGCTAAGCACTTGGAATATAAGCATATGTACTTCAGCTCTGGTTTGTGAATAAATTGGACTGTTCAAAGAGATCACTTTTCACTTCATTCAATAAGCACTTATTAAACACTTGCTACCCAAATATAGTACATGGGACAATTTTGAAGGTGAAATTTAGGATTGGAATGTTTAGAGAAAATAGAGGACTTGGGCCATCCTGTACACTGAAGATTGGTAGCTCAGGTTTTGAAATCCTCAGAGGTCCTGTTGGGTGACCAAAAAAAAGGTTTGCACATCTACTTAATCCTGCAATTTCTGACCAAAGGAAGAAAGGGTGGGGGACATAATTTCTGGGCTAAACCCAGATAAAAGGTTACAAGGACAAAACAAAAATCCATCCCTGCCCTCAGGAAGCTCACAGTCTACTATTTTTGTTCCAGCACATTCAGATGCTAGAATCAATTATTCTTAGTTCAGATTCCACCTTTTTCTTTTCGCTGTCCCACTGCGGAGGTCTTTTGACCTTGAAGGGAATTCTCTAAGTGGCCCTGGAAGGAGGTACAGGGGAGATTTGGTGAATTTGGTTTCCTAGTTGTTCATACATACTTCTGTCCCAAAGATAAAGATATAGAATCTCATAGATGAGAAGAATATTCTGAGTTGCTTTCGTTTGATTTTTAGTAAACTAAAATGAAAAAAAAATGAAAAAATACATTTCTTCTGAGAAGATGCTCTTTAAATCCTAAAGCATTAGTCAAATGTATCAGCAGCAGAAGTATTATAACCTTTATGTAGGGCTTTTAAACATTGGCAAATGCTTCCCATATATTATTGCATTCGATCCTCACAAAAACACAGAGGTAGGTGGTATTATCATCGCTGTTTTACATATGAGGAAACTGAGGCTGAGAAAGCTTAAATTAAAAAGTTCTTACTTAAGAATTAATCTGGGGCAGCTAGGTGGCGCAGTGGATAGAGCACCGGCCCTGGATTCAGGAGGACCTGAGTTCAAATCCGGCCTCAGACACTTAACACTTACTAGCTGTGTGACCCTGGGCAAGTCACTTAACCCCAATTCCCTCACCAAAACAAAAACAAACAACAACAACAAAAAAAGAATTAATCTGAGGGGGCAGCTAGGTGGCTCAGTGGATAAAGCACTGGTCCTGGATTCAGAAGGACCTGAATTCAAATTCTGCCTCAGATACTTGACACTTACTTGCTGTGTGAGGCTGAGCAAGTCACTTAAGCCTCATTGCCCCACCAAAAAAAAAAAAAAGTTAATCTGAGGTAGGATCTGAACTCAGATCTATCATGATTCCAAGTCCAGTGCTCTAGGCACTATGCAACCTAAATACCTTATGTATTCCAAGTCTTATTTCATGTGTGTGTTTTTTTTTTTTCCTTATAGGATACCCAAAACAAAGGCCTGCTGTTCCAAGAAACGGGTTTGCTACCAAACCAGATCTACAGGCCCGGGAGGCAGAAAGACAATTTGTTCAGAGACTGAAGGAAAAGTGTGAAGAACAATCCAAGCAGCTCAGCTACATTCAGGGAGAACTGAAAAGGGCGATTCGAGGCTTTGAAGTTTTTGCTGTATCTACTCAGCATTTCTTTGGGAAGGTGAGTCCTCTAGTACAAAATTGGAACATCAGAGAGGGGCTGGGGACATTTTAGCTTGTTTGGTTTTTTAAATGACTCAAACGACTTGGGAGCCAAGTTGTTTATTCTATCAGGGAAAAGCTAATAAGTGAGGAAGGTTCACAATCAAATATATTTGACACTATAAGGGTAGCCAGTGGTGCCTGATTCTAGTATATGGGAAAGTTTAAAAGGTGGAACCTGAGATTGCAATATTGGGATGAAATGGAAATGTTGGTTCTCAGCATCAATGGTACCCAGTTGAGTCCATCTGTCTTTAGCTGTGATGTGGGCCACATGATACTTGGGTAGCTACCAACCTTAGAACTTAACCATGATGAGTTATTTGCAGGTGGTTTATAGACCAAATTGACTTTCCTGAATGGAATTTCTGGTATTTATTCTGTCATTTATGGAGGCTGTGATAATGCGATGTGAAGTCTCCCCTAATAAGAAACTGAGCAATCCCACTTCATGGCTGATTTAAGGAGGCAAATGTGGAGCATTTTAAATAGGCCTGTAATATTAGATATCAATCACTTAGGTTCCTCCCTTCACTAATAATGATGATAATAATTGGTGTTGATATAGTGTGTTAGAGTTTGCAAGATGCTTTACATACATAAGTTTATTTGAACTTCATAACAGCCCTGTAAGCTGGATACTATACATATCATTATTCCCATTGTATAGATTAGGAAATAGACTCAAGGAGCTTGCCTATGGCCACACATCAGGCAGGATTCAAACCTGATTCCAAGTCTGGCATTGATTAGTTAGAACTCTGCAGAACCTTTTATAACACTCCCACCTCCCTAACTGCCTACCTTCTACTCCCTCCCTCCAAAAAGAAGAAAAGTCCAGAAGCTATCACTTTAGGTTTTTTCTCGTGTACATTCTATATAGAAAGAGAGTAGGCTCCCTCATATGTGGTAATACATGGTAGAGTTAGCATATATATAGCAAATAAATATTATATTGTATATTGTATAATATACATAATATTATATAATATATACCTTGTATTATAGCGATATATAGGGATCTCTAAATATAGATATGTATATATCTATATATAGAGATAGAGATATATAAAGAGAGAGAGAGAGAGTTTTATCAGTTCAAATCCAGCCTCAGACACTTACTAGCTGTATAACCCTGGGCAAGTCACTTAACTATTTGTGCCTCAGTTTCCTCATCTGTAAAAAATGAGCTGAATAAGGAAATGGAAAACTACTCCAGTATCTTTGCTGAGAAAACCCTAAATGGGGTCACAAAGAGTCGCATGTGATTGAAAGACATGACTGAAATGAAATAGTTTCAACCTTCTTCCTTGCTAAAGCCTTTAGCCAGAAGCAAATAACAATGCTAACTAGTTTCAGTAAAATGTAACCTCATTTAGGACAGGAAACATTATTTTTGCCTTTGTGTATCCCCTGAGCTTAGCTTAGTGTCTTGTGTACAATAGTTGCCTAATAAATGGTTTTTGAATGAATGATTGAATGAATGAATTCAACCATTTCCTTTCTTTTTCCAACCCAGTAGCATTAAGGTTGAGGTTGATGTGTACGTTATAGAAGGACACCCCCATTATTCACAAGTGACATGAACAGACCTAAGTGTTTGAGAATTGACTGAGTACCAGCCTTTGCAGAGAAAAACTGAGGCATTTGAAGTACCAAAAGAGGCAGGATAGCAGAGTGGTTAGGGGTGGGGGGGTCAGCCTTGGAATCAGGAAGGCATGGGTTCAAGGTCTACATCCCGCCATTATGTAGCAGGCCAGACTTGAACCCAGATTTTCCTGATTGTTAGTTTTGACTTCTATCCAGATAAACACTGGGCCTGAAGTCAGGAAGAGCTGAGTTTGATTCCAGCTTCAAACACTTAGTAGCTTTGTGACCCTACACAAGCAAACATCTGTTTGCTTTAGTCTTCTCAGTTGTAAAATGGCCTAGCTCACAGGTTTGCTGTTAGGATCAAATGAGAAAATATTTATAAAGTGCTTAGCACAGTGCCTGGCACATAATAAGCACCCTGTGGTTGTTATTTTGTTATTTAGTGGTTTTCAGTGGTGTCTGACTCTTCATGACCCCATTAGGGTTGTCCTGGCAAAGACACTGGAGTGGTTTGCCATTTCTTTCTCTGGCTTATTTTATAGATGACAAAACTGAGGCAAACGGGTAAGTGACTTGCCCAGGGTCACACAGCTAGTAAGTGTCTGAGGCCAGAATTGAACTCAGGAAGATGAGTCTTCCTGCACCGACTTGGCAATCTATCCACTGTACCACCTACCTGCCCAATAAGCACCATATAAAAGCTTATTCCCTTCCCTTCCCCCTGCTTCACAAGTGACTTAATTATGCAAAGGAAAATAGGATCTTTCAGGAACAGTTCACTAGTAACATCTATGTTCTCTCTGAATAGACAGGGATTTTTCATTTCCTTACACTATTCACAGAGTCAGGGCTTAATCCAAAGGGACCCCATATCTGATAAATGGAGATTCAGGTTCATTCAAACTCTTATACATCTCTGTAGAGTTCAGCTACATAGGGCATGGGTGTGTGGAGTCAATTGTGCATTTGGTCAGTTAACATATTGTTTCCTCCATGCCGGGTGCAGGTTCAGTGGGCAAGAGTTTTATTTCTCTGCAGCATTACATGGCTCTTAAATCAAAGACAAAGCATCCCGGCTGGTGATTTATCAGTTTTCCCATCAGGCTTACCCACTTCTAGAATTGTACTCTACATGACATTTTAGCAAGATGGATGATGGACATGGATTTAGTATTTTTTTTTTCACTAAATCATAGCAAGCCACTTCAGACAGACCTCCTGAATGGCCTTGTCATTTAGCCTCTCAAACCATTCCTTCTTTTCTTTGTCTTTGTGACCTGTTACTACCTCTTGAGTTCTTCAACATGGGCCCAGAAGAAATAAACAAACAGGAACTTACTGTTGGGTAGAATGGAGGTGATCCACAGGGGTCTCCCATGGGCCTGCTGATGATACCCTCCTGGATGAGGAGGACATGTGGAGCTAAGAGTGATACATTGGGAAAGAGGAACACATTTCCATGAAAAATCAGGGAAGTTGTTATGGAAAGATGTTCCTGGGCCCACAAGTACAAGTTAGTAATCCTGATAAGTTGATCAGGGCATGGCCATAGGTTTAATCCTCATGTAAGCAGGTTAGCATCACATAGAAGGCAGCTGCTTGATGACCACAGGCTTCATTTCTACCGTTAGCCAGCATATGAAAAAATCCTGTGTTTCATTTTATGCCTGAGGAGGAAAATGGTGATGCATTAAGATGTCAAGTGAAGCAATGGAAGACATAGATAACGAGTTATTTCATTTCAAAGCAAGCATGATAATGAATTCCCTAACCTGGGATGTCTCCCATCTTCAAGTAACCGAAGGGCATGGACGCCAGATGGTGGCAAACTGTTCTTTATCGCCTTCATCTCCATCTCGGCTTAAGGAAAAACAAAATAAAAATAGATTATATCATGAAAGTTTTAGTTTAGCTATAAAAAATGAACCATATTGATAATGAGTGTTAAACAAGGAAATGAATTACCATTTATCGGTTGTGGGATCTTCTTAAGATTGTAGATTTAGATCTGAAGGGGACCCTGAAAGCCTCATTTTACATAAGAGGAAACTGAGTTCCAGAGTTGTTAGGTCACTTGCCCAAGATCATAGAGGTATGGACATCTGGGAATTGAATTAGGGTCTTTTGACTCTAAACTCAGTGCTGTTGGGTTCCTCTGTGCCTGAAGTGGTATAAAAAATATTGTCATTCATCCACTTTTCCGAAAACCTTTTTACCTCTTTCCATTTTCCCTCTTTCTGTAGTGGACACTTTCATTCTTCTAGTCTCCAAGGTTTACTATCTCATCTCCTCTCTTTCTCAACCTGCATATCCATTCGGTTGCCAAATCTTGACATTTCTAACTCCATAACCACTTTTATAACTGTCTTCTTCTCATAACTTATACCAGGGCTTCTTAAACTTTTCCTGCTTGTGACCCCTTTCTGCCCAAGAATTGTTTATGCAATCCTGGATATATGGGTATATAAAATAGGTATACATAACCTTTTGCTGTTGCCAAATTTTTGTGACTCCCACATTCAGTTAACTCCTTGTGGGGTCAGGATCCACAGTTTAAGAAGCTTTGACTTATACAATCACTGCTTTGGCTTAGGTTTTCATTATATCTCACCTCACCTGGAGTATTGCAATAGCTTGCTAATTGCTCTCCCTCATTTAAATCTATCAGTTCCAATTCACCCTCCACACCAAAGTGACTATGTCACTACCATACTCAGTAAACTATAGTAGCTCCCTATTACCTTTAGGATAAAATAGAAATTCCTCTGGCTTTGAAATCCTCTACATTTTCATTATTTATTGCTCCTCTTTTTTGTACTCTATAATATAGCCAAATTTCCCTTATTGTTCCTCGTAGCTGGAATGCCCTCCCTTCTCAACATAGGATCCCTTACTTCTTTCAAAACTCAGTTTTTACATGAGGCTTTTATTGAACCTCCCAACTGCTAGTGCCCTCTCTCCCAAAAGTACCCTGTTTTTTTCTTCTACATATACTTATATATGCCCTATTCTGTCCCTTGATAAAATGTAAACACCTTGAGAGCCCAAACATTTCATTTTTGTCTCATGTCGCCATCACTTAGCACAGTGCTTGGGATAGAGTGGGCCCTGAGAATGCATTTAATAAGGAAGTACTTGGGGGTGGCTAGGTGGCGCAGTGGATAAAGCACCAGCCCTGGATTCAGGAGTACCTGAATTCAAATCCGGCCTCAGACACTTGACACTTACTAGCTGTGTGACCCTGGGCAAGTCACTTAACCCCCATTGCCCTGCCAAAAACAAAATTATAAGGAAGTACTTGGTGATCTGATTGTCATCTAGGTTTTTGTTTTTTTTTTCTGCTTGATCATTCTGAGTATAATCAACACTTATTCATCTGCATGGATAATGGAAATGTCATTTATATTTACCTTTGAAAGGTGGCTTCCTGTTGCTAGGGTCTTCCCTATTAATATGTCCCTTCCATGTAATCTATTTATCTTGTACATGTACTTATATTTGTTGTCTCCCCCATTACAATGTCAGCTTCTCTAGGGCAAGGAATGTTTTTGCTTTTTCTTTTGTGATGTTTAAAATCTAATGTGGGTCTTAACTGCCCCCCCCAGTTTTGGGGGGAAGCTAGCTAAAATTACTGATAAATTCAGCAAGAGTTTAGGCTTTTAAGGATTTATTAAAGTGTATTGGAAGTCAGTGAAGAGAGAGAAGTTGAGAAAGCCACCTTTATTTAGCTATCCATGCTTCTATAGAGAACACATGGAGTAGATCTTTCTACTCTGTTCTGCCCCTGCTGCCACACACCGGTTCCTGAACGAAAAGAGAGAAATCTAGCGAGCGAGCCTCAGCTTCCTAGTTCCTCTCTCCCTCCCTGAAAGTGGAAACCCTTCAAGCTGATTGGTTGAGGGTGGTCTCCTGTTGATATCTTAGTCCACAGCCTCTGAGAACAACACCCCACTCAGGGCCAGCCAGGTGTGGTCTTGATTTAATCAACCTTAAGTAGGTTCTCAGTCAGTTTCTCAGTCTCACCTAATTCAATCAATTCTAAATCAATCTTCAGGAGGGGCCCCTGGGGGCTGCCAAATCCCATTATTTTCTCACACTTTGCATTTCCAGTGCTTAGCAAAGTATGTGTCAAACCTTAAGGACTTAATGAATGCTTGTTGATTGATTGATTGAGAGTTAGTGGGTCCTACTACAATTGAGGGAGGACAGAAATGGAGGCAATAACACTTGTCCTTCGTACTTTACAGGACCAATGTAAGGATATAATGTATTAATGTGAATGTGTTAAAGTCAATTAGCAGATATTATTTATTTACCATACACAAGTCTCTATGCTAAATATGACATGAATCCGAGCCTCAGGGAGTTTTTAGTTGTCTTTCTTCAGCTGTTAAGTGAGGGCATTGGACTACATGATCTCCAAGCTCCCTTCCTGCTCCAAACCTATCATACTATGACATCATATCTAACACCCTTTCCACTATATTATTCTGCCCCTTGCTACGCCACGCTATATTCTAGTTTGACCATCAAACTCATTCACCAGACCGGTGGTGATAATGATGATGGGGGAAATAATGATGAGGATAGCGGTGGTGATGATAATGGGGGTGGTGATGATGGTGGTGGTGGCAGAGATGATGGTGGTGGTGGCAGAGATGATGGTGGTAATGACGATGATTAGCATTTACGTAGCACTTCAAGGCTTCCTATGCACTCTACTATATGATACTATTTGATATTTACAACAGCTTTGTTATGTAGATGCTATTATTATTTCCATTTCTGTTGTTGTTCAGTCCTTTCAGTCATGTCTGAGTCTTCATGACCCTATTTGGGGTTTTCTTGGCAAAGATACTGGAGTGGTTGCTACTTCTTTCTCCAGCTTATTTTATAGATGAGGAAACTGAGGTTGAGAGGCTAAACGACTTGCTCAGAGCCACAAAACAATAAGTATTTTGAGGCAAGATTCAAACATGGTTCTTCTTGACTTCAAGTCTAGCCCTCTACTTCCTGGTTTCACAATAGCAATTCTTCCCACAAAAGATGATTTTTCTTTTTAGCACTTAGGACTTTTCAAAGAATATGATCTTTATCTTTAAAGGCAGTTTCCAAAGAACTTCCAAAGAGATTTTGAAAAATGGCAACATCTTTGGAGTAAGTCTATATGGCCTTCAGGGTAACTACTGTGAAGACAACCACATTCACTTGAATGTGTAAGTTCTAACAATCTGTTAAATCAGTTTTTATTGTAGTCACAACTTAAAAACTCAGTAACATTTTGAAACATTTGAGTAACAAAATTGAGTACAAGTAGCTATCACATCTGAGCTAGACTCATCTTTACCACCCTACCCCACCCCTGAAATTTGGGATGTTAGCAGAAAACTGGACCCTATTCAATAATCTAAGTTTAAAAAAAAAAGTAAAGAAGTATTAGAAAAAGATAGGTATGTGGGCTATGAAACATGAGAGAAGCCACGACAACAGGTTGGGTATTGTCTTAGACGGGCTGGAAAGAAATATTGGACTAAGATACCCCTCAACAAGAGGTATTATCTCATGGAAATTCTTCCTTTGCCTGATACCCTGTAGCTTTTCAGATATGTGAGTGCCTGCCAACTACCCAAACTAATGTGTGAGAACAGACTAGAAGATGCTCAATACCCTTAAGATTTTATTTTTGAAATTTTATATATGTTGACAAGCTTACAGAACATACAGGTAGCATAGGGAATACATTGGAAAGATAGCAGAAATAGAGAAGAAAGCAGAATTAAGAACATAATATACACAATGCCTACCACTATATAAAGGGGCAAAACAACCATATTACAAAACGTTAGAAAGTGAATATTGCAAAATTACAAAGAACAAACACGAGACCAAAGAAAAGATATAAGAAGGTGCACCTATTCCACTCCTTTGAGGAAGTGGGACCTCTGTAGGGGTGGAAAATTGCACATATTTTCAGATTCTTTTTCAATGTATTGATCTGTTTTCCTGATTTTTTTCCTCTTCCTACTTTTTAAAATTATTTGTTATATGGGATGGCTCTCAAGCAGAGGAAAAGGTAATCAAACCAGGAGAAATTGGTGATGTAAAAACAAAAGATATCAATACATTTTTTTAGAGTAATCTCTAATTCATGAATGAAGGGAGGAAAGACTAGAAGGAAAAAAAAGACTAAAGGCTAGATAAAAAACATTATCTTCCATACTGTGAATCTCCATTTCTTGACATAGAACTGCCATGAAAATTGTCAGCTGTGATACAACACTTCAGCCAGAATTAGGAAGGAATTTTGAGATGTCACTTTTAAGTGCCAACACCAAGCTGGCACTTGAGCTAGTTTCCAGCAGGTCTGGCCTCTAGGCATTTCATGGACGAGCAGACCACAGGCCAGGCATATCTGCTGTGAGCCACAATTGTTGAATTCTGCGTGGTACATTAATGAGTGTGATTCCCAGAGACTCTCACTTGTGCTAGTTAAAGTTGAATTTTTCATCATCTTCTTGTTGGCTTGTCCTGGGGAAACCACAGGTGCTTACTGACCTACTCTTGAGCAACCTCTAGTGGCTGGCAGGCATATGACCTAAGGCATTGCTTCAATATTGTCCAGGCACCCATTGCTTTTACAGAAATGGTTCTCAAAAAAAGTTGTACAGGTTAACTTTTGGCATATCAAATACAACTGGCTTAAGTTGTAAATAAGGGAAGATCTGTCTTCATTTTCATCATTAATTGGCTGTGGCTCCTCCTTTAATGAGGTAGTCGTATTCGGATGAAAATTTGGAAACAGAAGACTTGGGTCAGTCACTTAGTGTTTGTTAAGCACCTACTGTGTGTCAACCCACCCCTTCATGGAGGTGGAAGGTCCATAGTTGTTATACATTGCACATGTTGGGGGACTTTTTCGATATATAGTTTTTTCCTTCTTTTATTTTTTTGGTCATTAAAAAATATTATTTGTTCTATGGGATGGCTCTCTCTGGGAGGAGAAAGGAGAGAGGTATGGATACTAGGGATAACTATGGTGATGCAAAAAAAATCCCAGAAGAGATCCATAAAAATATATTTTAAAAATAAAGGATGAAAATAGAAAGGAGGCAAGCTAATATGAATCATAAAAATCAAGAGAATACTTCTTGAGCTTTTGGCAATAACAATGTGATTTAGCAGGAAAATGACTAAAGTGAAGCCAAAGATTCTGACTATGGGTGGACAGCTCACTTTCTGTGTGACAAGTCACTTGATTTCTCTCGTTAAAATTAGACTCTACAGAAATGCTTCATAGAGAGGGTGAGTTTAGAAGGATAGTTAGGATAGGAAGCAAAAGAAAGAAGCAGAGAGAGGGGAGGCTTGACAGAGGTGAAGCAGAGGGAATGGCATTCACTTCAATTCCATAGGAATTTGTTAAGCACCTACTATGGGCTGGGCATTGTGGTAGGTTTAGGGATAAAATGACAGCAACCAGTCCCTGACCTCAAAGAGCTTACATTCTAATAGGGGAAAGCAGTATATACACAGGCGAGAGATAGACACAAATATTTATAAAGTACATACACAGTGTTTTTATGGAAGAGAAAATAGCTCTAAGAACTGGAGAAATTTGGAAAGTTTTTTTGTATAATCAGTAAACATTTATTAAGTGCCTTCTTTGTGCCAGGAACTGTGCTAAACACTGGGAATGCAAAGAAAGGTAAAAGACAGAACATGCCTGCCAGCCACTAGAGGTTGCTCAAGAGTAGGTCAGTAAGCAACTGTGGTTTCCCCAGGACAAGCCAACAAGATGATGAAAAATTCAACTTTAACTAGCACAAGTGAGAGTCTCTGGGAATCACACTCATTAATGTACCATGCAGAATTGGGAGTTCATCTAAGTGTTATACAGGATAAACTGAAAATAATCGACAGAGGGAAGGTATTGTGTTCTACTCTCCTCCTAACAGGGACAACCAAGGAGATAACCCTTGAGCCAATCAATATTTGGTGGGGTTTTTTAATAATGCGCATATATACATACACATATATATACATATATACATATACATATGTACTTGAACACATGCATACACTTATGCTCTCCCAAAGTTGTTAGGAAAAAAGATTTTTGTTTTTAATCATAAGGCATCATATGTTGTTTTTATTCTGAAGTAGTCCAGTGGATTGGATAGAAATCTGGCCTCAGAATAAAGATCAGGGTTCAAGTTTGGCCTCTTATACATACTTACTCTAACACTTACTACCTGGGCAGAGGGTCACTATTAAGTGACTAGGCAAATCATTTAACCCATCAGTGCACCAAGCAACTTTCTGAGGCTATAAGTTGCAAAAAAAAAGTCTGCATTAACAGAGTGAATTAATTCACCTGGCAATTAATTCCTTTTACCAGAGAAGTCACAATTTTGAACAAAAACAATAGCAAAAAATAGCCCCTAATGCATAAGCACAATGACTTGCACAGGGTAGGAACACAGCATTCAGCAAAGTACTTGACACACAGTAGGCACTTAATCAAAGCTTATTGAACTGACTAACCATAAATATTCCACTTTGAAAGAATGAATCGATGAGTGAATATTCATGAGTGAGAAAAGAACAATTCTATAATTATAACAAATAATTATATAGATATGTATACACACACACACACACACACACACACACACACACACACACATATATATATGTGTGTATATAAAATAAGAAGTAAAAAGCACCTCTTTTAACTGTTTGGTAAGCTCAGATCTTCAAGACTGTCTCATGCTTTGAAGGGAATCCCAGTAGTGAAAACATGATAATAATATGGGACACACTTAGTATGAGTCATGGACCAAGCTGGTCCCTCTAATCTTCAGATGCAAGAAAGGGAAGCCTTTCCCTTCATAAGTCAACACAGGCATTTCAGAACTGTGCACCAAACAAAATTCGCCAAATAGCGATTGTATCCACTTCACTCTTTATAAGGTGCTTTCATCAATAATAAAAACGACCATTTAGAAGGAATAATGATTTCCCCCCCACTGCTTCTCTAAACAGCATGCAGGAAAGATTAATCTTTCTGTGGTCCTTTAGCCTGGAGTAATTAAAGGATATTTTTTACATCTCATGAGCCCATAGGTCAAAATTTCTTACAGTATTATTGGATAATGCTGAAGACTATTAATATGAAGAACTCAGGTTGAATTAAAGTTATGAATCTTCTGTTATGAAAGGTTCAGATTAATTGTTGCTCAGGGAGTGTGTCCCATGGCCCAGAAGCAAAGGTATCTTACAGAATAATGATCTTTAGCTCTCTGGACCTTAGCACAGAGAATATCTGGGCAGAACACCTGAAATATATTCTTATTACTGAGATGCAAGAAGGCCCTCAGATCATGTCATGCAGACTGTTAAAATAAAAAGGATTTCTTAACAGGATGGATCAATAGTGGGACTTGGAAAGGTCTTAAGGGACCTGGGACTTAAGAAGTCATTGGGGGAAGCTAGGTGGCACAGTGCATAGAGCACTGACCCTGGAGTCAGGAGGACCTGAGTTCAAATCCAGCCTCAGACACTTGACATTTACTAGCTGTGTGACCCTAGGCAAGTCACTTAACTCCAATTGCCTCACCAAAAAAAAAAAAAAAGTCATTGAAGACTAAGATAAATGAGCAGATAGTGAGAGGACAGTGTAAGTGTTTTGTATGAATTCACATCTCCAGAGCCAGATAAATTTCAGCCATTCAATCAACAAGCATTTATTAAGCTTCTTCAATGGGCCAAGTGATGTGCTTAAACAGTAGGGATACAAAGAAAGGTAAAAGATGCCCTCCCCCCCAGGGAGCTTACAGTCTAATGGGAGGTTCAACATGAAAACAACTATGTACAAACAAGACAAATGTAGGACAAATTAGAGATAACCAACAGAAGAAAATCACTAGAATTAGGAGGGAATAAGAAAGACTTCTTGTAGAAGGTGGGATTTTAGTTTAGACTTGAAGGAAGCCAGAGGAACCAGAAAGGAGAGAAGGAGAGAGAGAGAGAGAGAGAGAGAGAGAGAGAGAGAGAGAGAGAGAGAGAAAGAGAATGCACATTCTAGACCTCAGGGACAGCCAGTGAAAAATCCAGAGTTGGGAGATGGAATATCTACTGTGAGTAATAGCAAGGATGACATTTGAGGGCTTGGAAAGAATTCATAGGTATGATTGCTCACTAGCTGGTAGTAATTTTTGAAAACCCATGGAAAACAAGAGGGGCCCTGAAAATCTGGAGATGGGAAAATATTCCAGTTTTCAAAAAGAGGAAAAAGGTTAGGTTCTAAAAAGGGTAGCTCAGAAGCCACCTCCAGCAAAACCAAAGAACAGATTGCGAGAATAGGAAGCAGTGATCAGTAGATACCAACATATTAATTACAGCAGACCAGCCTCATTTCATTTTTTTAAAAAGGTAGCCTTGTAAATTAAGGGAAAAATATAGACATAGTATACCTAATTTTCAGCAATTATATTTGGTTAACATAATTTCTCATTGTGATTTCTTGCATATAGTAGGTGCTTAATAAATGTCTAGGGCAGCTAGGTAGCTCAGTGGATAGAGTGCTGGGCCTAGAGTCAGGAAGACTCCTTTGGGAAAGTCATTTAACTCTGGATGCCTCAGTTTCTTCATCTGTAAAATGAGAAGGAAATGACCAGTATCTTTGCCAAGAAAACCCCAAGTGGAGTCATGAAGTCAGACAAAACTTAACAGAACTAGTAAATGTCTGGAGAATTGTAGATTGATATATTTTTGTGAATAAGATGAAAATAAGATGACAGTAGAGTTAGGTGAGCATGTGTCCAAAAGAGTTTATGATACAATAGAGTGCTCTCTTGGTCAACAAAAGAAATTTTAAACAGCACAGGATAAAGAGAAGGATGGTCCGTGTTCTTGCTTTATTCAGTCACTGATTTGTCTTATACATTTCAAATTCTTTCAAGGTGTTTCTGATTCAGAATTTGTGATAATTCAACCCAGGGCAGCTAAGTGGCACAGTAGATAGAGTGCCAGGCCTGGAATCAGGAAGACCCATTTTTGTGAGTTCAAATCTAGCCTCAAATACTTATTAGTTGTGTGACCCTGGGCAAGTCACTTAATGTTCTTTGCTTAAGTTTCCTCATCTGTGAAATGAGGCAGAGAAGGAAATGGCAAACCACTCCAATATCTCTGCCAAGAAAACCCCAAATGGGGTTACAAAGAATTGGACACGACTGAAATGACTAAACAAGAACACCACCAGCCACCTTTAAAACTGAGTAGTCAAAGTGATGAAAAAGAACATTTACATTAGGAGGCAGGAGGCCCAGGTTCAGATTCCCACTCTGCTGTTTACTATGTGACCTTTGACATATTTCTTAACCTCTCTGAGCTTCGGTTGCTTTACCTATAAAATGGGGATAATAAGATTTCACCTGATTTTAAAATGGTGGAATCAGATAACCTTTTCATATTCTGTCCTAACACAAAGATCTGTGATTATGGAATTGCTCTCAAGGAATCCAAATAAATGTTATGTCATTTTAATTGAAAATATTTGGAAATTCCAGATGAGCAATCCCTAGGACTCTCTTGAGTAGCCTAGCAATGTAGGTTAATTAGCCCTGTAGCCACATTATACCCCTAGTTATACATAATCCATGGCAGCTGTGGGGTATAAAGTGATATGTGAAAATCATATTTTAAATCATGAACTAGATGATTTATGAGCATCACAGAATATTGTGTAGAAAGCTAGTCTTAGAATCAGGAAGACCTAAATTCAAATCTTATCTCTACCATATTGGTTGAGTAACACTGGGCACATCACTTAACTCTCTAAGACTACGGGGGAAGTGCAGGTGGGTGCCAACCTGCTCTGATAGAGGGATGAACTGGTAAATGTTTAACAACCAGCTATATACTTTTAAGATATACTTTTAAGTTTAATCTGTAAGGATTAGCATTTTCTGTATCACTTTCATAAATCTAGACAATAACAAAACAGTAAGTCAAGCCCTAATTTGTAATGTTTGCCAATTTCCAAATGCTTACACTGAAAATTGAACAACCAGCTCTCCCAAGCCAGTCCAAGCTGGTTCCAGCACTATCCTGGAACTTCTTTATTAGGAGTCTATCATTAATCAGTTATTTTGTGGTGGTTGTTGGTTTTTTTGGTTTGTTTATTGGGATTTTTTTTCAGGGCAATGAGGGTGAAGTGACTTGCCCAGGGTCACACAGCTAGTGTCAAGTGTCTGAGGCTGGATTTGAACTCAGGTCCTTCTGAATCCAGGGCCAGTGCTTTAGCCACTGTGCCACCTAGCTGCCCCAGTTGTTGTTTTTAATGGAGATTTAATGGAGATTGAAAAATATCTTCCATTTTGCCAGAACACTCCATTAAATTGGAGGTTGCCTTTAAAATTAGAAATATTTGATTTTCACACAAACTTTTAAGGGAGCCAGTGGTACAAATAGTGAGTACAAGCTAGCTCCCAAGTTTCTGCCTATCCACCTCCACTAATTAACTACATGACCTTGGACAAGTCATGTTACTTTTCTAGGTCTGAGTTTCTTTCCTCCCTTGTTAAATAAAGGTTTGGGCCTGAGATGATGTAAGGTCCCCATTAGCTCTTCCATTTTTTTATGATTCTGGACATGTCTGTCCCAGCTAAGGAGAATATAAATAAATATTCTTAGGCGTAGAAACAGATCAGAGATTTTTGGTCCATGTTTCAAAATCTGCCTCATTGTCAGGAATCCCTTTTGGTGCTTACAACTCTAGGCCAACCAATTCCTTCTTAGTCAACAGAAAAGTTTCAGCCTGCATTTTAGCTCCCTGGCAATCCATCCAGGAGACCATCTCCTATAAGGAATGACAATAGTGACATCTACAGGCCATTTGCTAGAAGTGAAATCTCATCCACAGAGCTGCGAAGGACTTCTTCCAAAGGAGTTCCCAGATTACATTTGTATACATTTAAGCTTGTTTTAGGAGGGTACATGATTTCTCTTCCCCCACCCCCATATCTTAAGTGCTGTTACTTGGAAGGAAGGAATAGAATTTTTCTCAGCTTCACCCCAGAAGACAAAGGAGTTCCAGTGTGTTGGAATTTGTCCTAACATAAGAAACAATTTACTTTGCCCAAAAATTGAATGAGAAAGAAAATAAATCTCCCCCCAACTCCCATCACTGGAGGTTTTCAACAGAAGCTGGACTATCTCATGACAGAGGTGCTGTTGATGGGGGGGGGAGGGATTACAGCTTCAGCTTTTCAATTTCTTTCAACCCTAAGATTCTAAGGATTGTAGATTTCTTTCTGTAGAAAGCCAGCTTCCCCCGGCCCCCCCCCCCCATCATCACTGAGACTTTATCCCAATACCATGAACTTCAGACTGATTTGCTCTACAAATTAAATTGGAGCAAGCTCTGGAACTGAAAACACCCAAGCTGTTTTCCTTTCTCATTTTATTCCTGACAGTCACATTCCAGAGACAGCAAGAATAAGATTTATGTGGCTTACTGTAACTGGTGTGCTGTGAGATAATTCACAGAAGCAATTATATACAGCACAAACAAAGCAGTCAAAACAATCTATACCTGAAAATAGAGTCCCCTGGGAAATGAGGAACTATCTCCCACTGCCTTGTCAGGAACCTAGAGAGGAGCTATTAGACTCAGAATGATGGAACAATATTGGCTGCTCCATATTATTTTGAAAAAACAAGAGTCATCACCAGATGTCTTATACTCATTAAACTGATAGGCCCTGATGGGATTTCCCTAACTTTTCTTTGGAAGCAGTTCTAAAAGTTTTTTTTTCCCTAACTTTGAATTGAATCTGGAACAAGAATTCCACTGGAATTGTGTGTGAGCATATCTCTCTTTTTCTTTTCTTTCTTTCTTTCTTTCTTTTTTTTTTTTTGGTGAGGCAATTGGGGTTAAGTGACTTGCCCAGGATCACACAACTAGTAAATGTCAAGTGTCTGAAGCCGGATTTGAGTCTTCCTGACTCCAGGGCCGGTGATCTATCCACTGCGCCACCTAGCAGCCCCATGTGAGCTTATCTCAAGACCCAAAGGCAGTAGTTATTTTAAGTCACTTGGGATTCAGCTCTTGGAAGCTTAATGGAATGTATTACTCAGCCTTGTTTTTTCTGGCTGTTGGGGTCTTTGTCCATTGTTTCAGTACATAAGAGTCTACAGCTTCACCTTTGAGGCGAGTGCCAGAGAATTTCCAGAAGAATATCCAGGTGAAATCCAAATGGCCCAGAGAGCAAGCATGATAAGGTCAGTTCTGGTGTTAATGCTGTCAGGGCTCGTGTCACTGACAACCAGGTGTGGATCCACAAACATATTAGCCCAAGGTGGACATAATGAGAGCAGCTTCCATGGGAATTTCATAGTCCAGAGTCCTTTGCTGCTGCTGCTGCTTCTTCTTCTTCTTCTTCTTCTTCTTCTTCTTCTTCTTCTTCTTCTTCTTCTTCTTTTTGTGAGGCAGTTGGGGTTAAGTGACTTTCCCAGGGTCACATAGCTAGTAAGTGTCAAGTGTCTGAGGCCGGATTTGAACTCAGGTCCTCCTGAATCCAGGGTCAGTGTTCTACCCACTGCACCACCTAGTTGCCTGGTCCTTTGCTTCTTACTGAGATTTCACATTATCAAAATTTAGAGTGTGTTCCATCCTCTCAAACCCTAAGGACCTCTCCTGGGAAGGAATACAAATTTCATAGCGTCTTTCCAGCCTTAGGTAATTAGAAGGAAAGTTCCATTTTTCTCCTCAATAAAAAAGCCTAGCTTTAATTACTTTCAAACATTTTCTACTAATTTGCAGAATTGCAGCCACTTACTCAAATGAGGAGTAAGAAAATCTTCTATCTTTGTTTTTGTCCTCATGTCCTGATTAATAGGCCTTTCACCTTCATATATGTTTCTGGAAGGTCTTTTTGCAAGGTTTTGTTTGTTTGGTTTTGGTTTTTTAATGAGGGTTTAATTCTAGTGGAAGATGCAAGCTGGTACTATGATGTCTGTGGCCAAGTTCAAAAGCTATAATCAAAAGTGTTGACATGACAGTGTAGATTTGTCCCATAGTTGCATGATATTAGTCAAAACAGTGTTGGTTAGTTTGTCCTATGAGGAAAATGTGCTATAACTAAATATCATAGAAGCATTTATTTTTTTTATTTTGTATCATTCTAAAGTTGACAAACACCAGAAAACATTAGGATTTCTATATAGACAGAACAGGAAAGAGGATTGTTTAGGAAAGTATGAATCTTATTACATGCAGCTTGGGATTTTTATTGTTGGTTGGTGTGTTTTTTAATGCTCAAGAGAGGGACAGCTAGGTGAAACAGTGGGTAAAGCCCTAACCCTGGAGTCAGAAGGACCTGAGTTCAAATGTGACCTCACACAATTATTATCTATGTAACCCTGAGCAAGCCACTTAACCCCAGTTACCTCCTAAAAAAAGGAATACACTCAAGAGAGCATATTAATTCTAAAACTATTTTGCCTGTCTGTTACCCTCTGAACCTCTGATCTCTTCTATGCATTTTATTTAAATGATTCATTGGTGACCATATCTTCCTGGGATGGGGGAGGAACATCACTATTATTAATCCTCTTTCCCTTCCCCCAATTCTGTACTCCCCACCAAAACAAAACAAAATAAAAAACCTCCCTTATAACTTTAGCATAGCCAAGTAAAACAAATCCATATGTTGTCCAAAAATATATGTCTGAAAACATATGTCCCATTCTGCACCTCTAGTCCATCACCTTTCTGTCAGGAGGTGGGTAATAAGTTTTATCATCAGTTCTCTGGAATCACAATTGGTCAGTGCATTGATCAGATTTCTTAAGCCTATCAGAAGTGTTTTTCTTTATAATGTTGTAACAATATAAATTATTCTGTTGGTTCTGATCACTTCATTTTGTATCAGTTCATACAAGTCTTCTCAGGTTCCTCAGAATCTACCTCGTCATCATTTCTTACAGTATAATAATATCCCATTTAACTCATATGTTATATTCTGTTCAGTCATTCCCTGACAGACTTTTCCCAGAGTTCTCTGTTTTTTACTACAACAAAATACTCTGCTTTGAATAATTTATATAAATGGTCATTTTAAAATACCTTTAGGGATATAAACCTAAAAAATGGTATTATTGGATCAGAGGGTATGCACAGTTTAGTGATTTTTTTGGGGGGGGTGTAATTTCTTTTCTTTTTCTTTTTTCTTTTTTGTTTGTTTGTTTGTTTTTGCAGGGCAATGAGGGTTAAATGAGTTGCCCAGGGTCATACAACTAGTAAGTGTCACGTGTCTGAGGCAGAATTTGAACTCAGGTCCTCCTGAATCCAGGGCCAGTGCTCTATCCACTGTACCACCTAGCTGTCCCCATGGGTATAATTTCAAATTCCACTCCAGAACATTTGGACTAATTCAGATTTCCACCAATAGTGAATTACTGTGCCTGTCCTCCCACATCCCCTCCAACAATTGTCTTCTTAGAAACATTTTACAACTTAACTATGAAGGTTGGTTTTAGTATATTAATAATTACTTTGTTAGAGTCTTATGTGGGATATACCTTTCTATCTAAAATCATGGAATTATCTATATAGATCTGGAAGAGACGATCCCTATCATAAAGCCAAATACCCTGTAGATGAAGAAATAAATCTGGAAAGATTAAGTGACTTGCCTAAAGTCATACAGGTTATGTATGGTAAGTTGCTGTTTGAACCCTCTGTTTCTAAGCCTAGCGGTTTTTGTTTTTTGCTACTGTACCACATCTGGATGGTGAAAGTAACGCATTGCTTAAATAGATTCCTGGCACTTGTTTGAATGCTAAGAGTCACTTTCAATAAAAAGTGCTTTTTTTGCCATGTGTTCAATAATCATAAAAACATGAGAAGGGAACTCACATAGGTTCAAAGTCATAAAGTTATTGATCGAAAGCTGGAGAGGACCAACTCCTTTTTTTTTTTTTTTTTGGCAGGGCAATGGGGGTTAAGTGACTTGCCCAGGGTCACACTGCTAGTTAAGTGTCAAGTATCTGAGGCTGGATTTGAACTCAGGTCCTCCTGAATCCAGGGCCTGTTCTTTATCTACTGTGCCACCTAGCTGCCCCCAACTCCTTCTTTAAAAAAAGAAAAGAAGAGGAACCTGCAAACCAGGGAGATTAAGTGGTAGTTGGCCCAGGTTCATGCAAGTAGAGATGCTATGAGAGGTGAAATCTGAACCCAAGTCCTCTGATTCTAGACCCAGTGCTCTTTCCTCTGTGTCAAGATGCCCTCATCTAGTCTGGTCCCTGTAGAACCGGAATAAAAGTAGAAAATCTCAGGGAATCATGGACTTGGGATATTCTTCTATATTCACTGGTTCTCAAGGAGTGCTCAGTTTACCATGCTTCCCTTCACTGTTGTTCTTCTGCCTCTGGGACATCCTAGTGAGAGGTACAGCTCAGAAACTAACATGGCAGAAATAATGATTTCTACCTTCAGCCAGTATTTCCTGTAATGGTGCCTGAAGACAATGGTAATGATACAGTAGTTAGGATGCGTCCTCAGGAGAAAGGTCAAGGGCTACTTTGGACTCCACAGCTGCAAATTAACTGGCTGAACATGGCAACTACACTGGCTTCCTCCATCCTGGTAGCGTATCAACACTTTTTCTTTTCTTCTTTTTTTTTTTTTAGTGAGGCAATTGGGGTTAAGTGACTTGCCCAGGGTCACACAGCTAGTAAGTGTTAAGTGTCTGAGGCCGGATTTGAACTCAGATACTCCTGACTCCAGGGCCGGTGCTCTATCCACTGTGCCACCTAGCTGCCCTCAACACTCTTTCAAAGCTGATCCAGGCCAAATTTCTTCCCCAAAATTATTAATGGTAACTAACGTTTGTCAATCACAGGAATAGGCCAAGGTCCTAATTTGGTAGTCACTGTTGATAGCAATTAAATGAGACCCATAGGACTGCTATTGTTATATAAGTAAGAACTTGGACAATGGCCAACACTGAAATTGATTTCTAGAACCCCATATATTTTGCTTCAAATGAAAGCCCACAAGAAGTTCTCTCTTTTCTGCCCCTCCACATACATACTGGAGGCACTGGGGCAGAGTGGGAGGAATGATGGAGTTGTAGTTAGTAAAACTTAAGACCCTGGATAAGTCATTTATCTTATCTCTACCTTAGTTTCCTCATCTGTAAAAGAAGGCTGACAGGAATGGCCAACATCTCACCTTCTACAGGAAGCCTTCCTTAAGTCCTCTTGATTCCAGTGTCTTCCCTATTTCCTATTTATCACACAAATATACATATATATGTACATATACATATACATATACATAGAGAGAGACAGAGACAGAAAGGGAAAGAGGGAGAGAGAACACTTGTTATATATATATATATATATATATATATATATATATATATATATATATATATATATATATTTGTTTGCATGTTGTCTCCCCCATTAGATTGTAAGATCCTTGAGATTAGGGACTGGTTTTTTGCCTCTTTTTGTATCCCCAGTACTTAGTACAGTGACTGGCACATAGTTGGTGCTTAATAAATGTTGATTGAGTGATTGAAATTCACTCATTTGAATATGTGTTAGCATAGTGGTAGAAGTGATGCCAGCCAATCCCCTGAAAGGGAATTGCTTGAGGTTAAAGGAGAAGAGTCTGTCTTGACCAGATGAGGACCTTTGAACTGTAGAGAGCTGTTGGATTTGGACTTTTTCATCAGCATCCTAGCAGTGTCCCTAGAACAGCAGTAGCTGGTATCAGTGTTTGCAGCAGAAGAAGAGGACAAACTGAGGAAAGGCAAATTCAAAAACTTTACAACAAGCCTAAGAGAAAAGCTATGCCATGCCATACCTCATAAAGGAGGAAAAAGGATTTCTGACAAACAAGAGCAGTGCCATATGTACTCTCTAAGCTTAAGCCCACTTCCCCCTAGACTCTCTATGTGCTGGTAGGATAGTGTATCAAAGAATTGGGAGGAGGGAATGTTTTATACCAGTTGTTCTTACTAAACCACCTTAGCATATACTCTTTTCTAAAAGCTAATTAAGTCTGGCTGACTAATTTATATCAACTGATAATCATAGTGGAGGACCACTAATGGGGGCTTATGAGCAATAGCCTATAAGTTCATCTCCCTTTCTTTCAGGATCTCTTAGAACCCTGAAGGGGAGATGTAGTAGCCAGCCTCTGGGGGACCCAACCTGTAACTGAAAAGGGGGACTGGGAGAACAAGTCCAGAGCCTATGCTGCACATTTATTCTGGAAGAATAGCTACGTCTTAGCTAGTTAAAAAAAACAACCAAGGGTGGGGGCATTTGAAAGACACAGCTAATGTCAGTTATATAAGGCCCTTTGTTATTGTTGTTTGGAATTGAGGTGGTGAGGAGATAGTATGGCACCAGACTTGTGATTTCAGTGGATGATAGAACTCCTAGTGAAGAATAACTCTATCAATACAAAGCAGAGCTTGTTTGGCAATTTACAGCCTTAGAGAGTTACCTGGGTTACTGAGAGATTAAGTTACTTGCCCAAAGTCACATAGCCAGGATATGCTAGAGTCAGGATTCAAACCCAGGTCTTCTTGACTCCAAGGCAGGCCTTTTCTCCACCATGGGGATGATGCATGGTGACTAAATTATGGTCAAGCATACTTGCATCAGATTTTAAAGGAATATCCAGATTCTTTTGTTCTAGAATTCTGCTGTCAGCTAGAGGCAGCTGGATGGTACAGTGAATAGAGCTCTGGGCCTGGAGTCAGAAAGACCTGAGTACAAATCCAGCCTCAGACACTTGCCAGCTGTTTGATCCTAGAAAGCCATTTACTCTCTTGTTTGCCTCAATTTCCTCAATTGTAAAATGGGGATAATAACAGCACCTACCTCCAGTGTTGTTGTGAGGATAAAATGAGATATTTGTAAAACACTTAGTACAGTGCCTGTACATAATAAGCACTATGTAAATGTTATTCCCATACCATTCCCCCCTTTGCTTAAAATAAGTGAGCCACTGATTGTGGGCTGGACAATGAGGGTTAGGTGACTTGCCCAGGGTCACACAGCTAGTAAGTGTCAAGTGTCTGAGGCTGGATTTGAACTGAGGTCATCCTGAATCCAGGGCCAGTGCTTTATCCACTGTGCCACCTAGCTGTCCTGCTAACACTTACTAATTGTGTGACCCTGGGCAAGTTGAAATGCTTTTTGTTTTAAAGAATTTTTCATAGTTTGTGAGATTTGACCCATATTATATACTTAGCCTAGGCAAGGAGACAATGTGCATTCAGTCTCACTGGATATTGACTTTGAGTAAATGAATGAATGATTTATCAAATGTGCATTATATGCAAAGTTCTATGCTAAGTGCTGGGGTATATGCTAAGTACCAATGCAAACTTAGTTCCTGTCCCCAAGGAGCTTACATTCTAATCAGGTAAATTACACACATGGAGGAGCAGTGACCAGAGAGGAACACTTTGGTTCAAAAATTTATAAGGATAGTAGGGGGCAGCTAGGTGGAGCAGTGGATAAAGCACTGGCCTTGGATTCAGGAAGACCTGAGTTCAAATCTGGACTCAGATACTTGACACTTACTAGCTGTGACCCTGGGCGAGTCACTTAACTCCCATTGCCCTGCAAAAAAAAAAAAAGTCATCTAATCTTAAAATTTGTAAGGATAGTGAGCAGGGCCACAAGGAGTAGATTTCCACAGCTCACTCACAAACAATGAAAGAATTGATTTAGTCACAGTTCATGAGGCTCTCTATTGATGAAGATGTAGCAGAGGGAGAATCCAGAGAGAAGGGAATACAATGAAGTGTGACCACAACTTTTCTGAAATAGGGTTCCAGTAAAGACAGTCATCAAACAAGAGGGTGAGCCCTAGTGGAAAAGGAACTAAGTAATGATATGGAAGAAAGGAAAGGATGGGAAAATGTGGCAGAAAGGAAATGTGGAAAAAGGGGAGAAACAAGAAAGAGAAAGAGAGGTTAAGAATTCTGCCTTATAACTTTAACTTCTTGGAGATTGAATTGTGCTACTAAGTGACAGGAATTATCCACAGCTGTAGATTAAAGCTATGAAAATGAGTCTAATAGGGGTTGGTGCATCTTCCATTCTCACTGAAGAGAAAATCAAGCTATTCAGTTGCAGTCATAGCATACTTTAGGAGTACCAGTTAGGTGGTACAGGGAATGGGAAACTGGTTCTAGAGTCAGGAGGGGCTGAGTACAGTCTTACTAGCTGTGTGACCTTGGGTGAGTCACTTAGCTTCTGTCTGCCTCAGTTTCCTCATCTGTAAAATGGAGATTATAATAGCACCTACCTCTTAGGGTGCTTAGGAGGACAAAACAAGATAATATACATAAAGAGTTTTGCAAACCTCAAAGCCTTATTCTAGCTATACGTGCTAGCTATAACATGGCACGGTTGCCTAGCCATTCAGCTCTCCCAAACCCTTCTGAATTAAGCTAGTTTCCTCCTAGGAGAAGGGATTGTGTGGGAGGACACCAATTTAGAATGCAGAGCTGGCTAGAGTCCCTTCTATAGCTAGTCTGCAGTTCCCAGAGTGGCTGGTTTCTGGGTTAACACCCACACGAATACACTGCCTTGGTAATGGCTCGAGAGGGAGTTTATTTCACAAACACCACAAGAGAGGAAAATCTCTGCCACCATGAACATGCAGACTAAGGAAGTTTGCAGCTTCGGAAGACCATGGCAAAAACCAGCCAGGAAGCCTAGCACTCTGAGGCAAAGACACCAGGAAATGTTAAAAAACCAGTATCTCCATGGCTCTAAGGAACTTAGATCATAGACAGTGATGCAACAAAGTATATAGAAGTTGGAAATCAGAAGAGCTACTTTAACAACTGTTATTTCATTTCATATTTGTTGATAACTAATACTATGGGGGCGGGGAGCCACCTAGAACAATTAATTTGCCCATTGTGTTTTCAGTTCAATCCAACAAGTACTTTTTGAGCCAGTCAACAAACATTTTTAAAGCACATACTGTGTGTCCAGTACTGTGCTAAGAGATACAAAGAAAGGCAAAAAAACATCCTCAGGGAGCTCAGTTTTGTTTTTTTTTTGTGGTTGTTGTTGGGTTTTTTTGCAGGGCAATGAGAGTTAAGTGACTTGCCCAGGGTCACACAGCTAGTAAGTGTCAAGTGCCTGAGGCCAGATTTGAACTCAGGTCCTCCTGAATCCAGGGCCAGTACTTTATCCACTGCACCACCTAGCTGCCCCTAGGGGGCTCAAATTGTAATGAGGGAGACAACCTGCAAATAACTACGTGTCTTTGAGATACCCAAGGAAAGTAAGGCACCTGCTCTGTGCCTATAACTAAGAGAGCCCTGTGAAGGATGCAAGAGAAACCTAGAACATAATTTCTTCCCAAAGAGAACGTAAACTGGCAGCATCCTTGACTCTTCCCTCTATAGTCATCAAAGAGCTCTCCATTCTAGTGTTTAACCTATCCTCTTCTCACTTATCTAGCCACCATTCTAGTTTAGTCCTTCTCTGTGATGTCTAGGCTCTTATAATAGCCTCTTAATTAGGAGTCTCTGTGTTTCTAGCCTCTCTCTGCTGTGTCATCCTCCACACAGGTTCCCAAGTAACTGTCCTGGGGCATAGATCTTACCTTGTCACTCCTCTGCTCAGAAACAAAGTGTAGCTCCCTATTGCCTATAGAATAAAATGCAAACTCCTCTGAATAGCCTTTAATGTCCACTACAGCCTGACTGCAATTTACCTTTCTAGATTTATCTCTTACTGTTCCATTGTAAGTCTTCTCTGTTCCAGCCAAAATGAGCTACCAGCTGTTCTCTGAACTTGACATTCCATTTCCTTCCTCCATGAATTTTTGCACAAACTGTTTCCATGCCTAGAATCAAAGCTATAATAAGGAGGTGGTGACTGAGGCACCAGATTTAAGAGGAGGCCCTTTAAGTCATTCAGAAGCATAGAAACAACTGATTATAGTATTTAGTTAGTAATAATTATTTTTACTTGCTCCTCCCATTCTCTCTAATTATTATTCTATATCTTTTCTGCCCTTTATAGCTCAGTTCCTTGGAAATTAGGTGCCTCCATTTCTTTCCTCTCACTCTCTTCTTAACCCCTTACAATCTAGCATCCTGCCTTACCACTCCCCTGAAACTGCTCTCTCCAGTTACTAATGATCTCTTGTGGCAGCTAGGTAGCACAGTGGATAGAGTACTGGCCCTGAAGTTGGGAGGACCTGAGTTCAAATGTCACCTCAGACACTTACTAGCTGTGTGACCCTGGGCAAGTCATTTAACCCCAGTTGCCTTAAACATCTGGAGCCCTATCCTGATATGCATCTCACCACTGGACCCAGATGGCTTTGACTCTGGAGGAGTGAGGTTTTTGGGTGACTTTGCTCTTAGTTGCCAAATCAAATGGACTTTTCTCTATCCTCAGTCTCCTTGACCTCTCTGAAGCCATTGCCACTGTGGAATACTCTCTCCTTTGTGATACTCTCTTCTCTCTAGGTTTTCAGGATACCACTCTCTTCTAGTTCTCCTCCTCCCTATCTCCCTATCTGTTCCTTCTCTGTCTCCTTTGTTGAATATTCCAGATCATGCCTTCTAATCATAGGAATCCCTCAGAGTTCTGTCCTGTGTCCCCTTCTCATCCCTCTCTATACTACTTCATTTGGTGATGTCGTCAGCTCCCGTGGATTTAATTACCACCTCTATGACAATGAATTTCATATCTACCTATCCTGCCCCAGTCTCTGTGCTGAACTGCAATCTTACTTCTTCAACTGTCTTTCGGACATCTCAAACTGGGTGCCCAATAGACATCTTAAACTCAATACGTCCAAAACAGAACTCATTAGCTTTCCTCCCCAATCCTCCCCACCTCCTACCTTCTCTATTTCTGTAGAGGACAACACCCACCTCCCAATCCCTCAGGATCACAATTTAGGAGTCCTTCTGGACTCCTCATCATGTCTCACCCCTCATATTTAAGCTATTGCCAAGGTCTATCAATTTTACCTTTGCCACATCTTTCTAATATAACTCCTTCTTTCTTTTGACACTGCCGCCACTCTGTTGCAGGCCCTTCTCACCTCATACCTGGATTATTATAATAGCCTGTGGGTGGATTTGCCTTCCTCAAGCCTTTGTCCACTCCATTCTATCCTCCATTCAGCTACTAAAGTGATTTTCCTAAAGTACAGGTCTGTTCATGTCAACTTGTACTAATAAACTCCAGTGGCTTCCCATTGTCCCCAAGTTAAGATATAAAATTCTCTGTTTGGCAAAGAGTTCATAACCTCACCATTTCATACCTTTCCAGGTTTTCTTTTCTTTTCTTTTAGACTTTTCACACATTATTATCCTAAAATATTCTCTTTGATCCAGTGACAGTGGTCTCCTGGCTTCTTCCTGAGCAAGACACTCCATCTCTCAGGCCTGGGCATTTTCTCTGACAGTCCTCCATGTCTGATCTTCTCTATCTGCTCATCTCTACCTACTGGCTTCCTTTAAGACTCATCTAAAATCCCAGCTTTTACTGGAAGCCTTCCCCCACCCCTCTTAATTCCAGTGCCTTCTTCTCTTAACTATTTCCTTTTCAGCCTGTATACATCTGTTTGTTTGTTGTCTCCTCCATCAAATTGTAAGCTTCTGGAGGGCAGGAACTGTGTTTTCCCTCTTTTTGTATCCCCAGTGCATGGCACGTTGTCTGGCACATAGTAGGCGCTTATTGAATGTTATTGATTGGTTTAAATTGGAATTTAACAGATAGTGACTTCTTCCCCCCGGGTAACTACAGATCAGGTAAACTCCTTTGTGGCCTGGTCCCATCCTTCTCTCTCCACCAACACCCACAGGAATCACCCCACAGTGTCCTAGGGTTTCTACCACCTATTCCTCATTCTTAAACAATTTAAGGTTGCATTCTGAGCTGCTTGGTTCTGGAACAAAATTTGCTGACTACAACTCTTTCTGGAATGTGGTTTCTCCTCATCTCTGCCTCTCAGAGCCTTTATCTTACTTCAAAGCTCACCCATTATAACCTCCTTGTGAAGAGTTCCCTGATCCCACTTCTACTGCCATTGTTAATATTCTCTCCTTCAAACGGTCTCATATTTACTTATCTGTGTCCATGTTGTATCCTTGGCCTTTTCCCTCACCCCTAGTAGACTGTTAGGTCCTTGAGGGTAGGGATTGTTTTGTTTTCTGTCTTTGTAGCCCTTCTACCTAGTACAGTGTCTTGTATACAACAGGAACTTAATAAGTGTTGATTCAATTTCCTGGAATTACAATCTCATTGAAGAACAACAAGGTACATAGAAAATTATATGAAAGGGGCTATGACCAGGTCCCCCAAAATGGATGCTTCAGGATAGTGGTCTGCAAAGTAAGCCTTTTGGCCAAAGGTTTTTGTACAGTGCCTGAGCTAAGAATGATTTTTACCTTTTAAATGCAATAAAACTTTATATATAGAAATGTAAAAAATAAAATAAAATTCTTAGCTCAGGGGCTGTACAAGAACAGGAGAGAACTAGGTTTCTCTCTTATTTGCCAGCCTCTAAGAAATCAGAATGGGAAGGATCAAAGTGGACTAGAGAGGCTTAGTAAAGGCTCCTTAAAGAAGGTGGGGCTGCCTAATCCCAGAAAGCATCAGAAACTGGAAACATCTTCTACATTTTATTTGCTTTATATCATATAAACATTCTTGTCACACAGAAGGACAAATCAATCATCGAAAAAAAGTTAAGGGGCAGCTAGGTGGCACAGTGGATAGAGCACCGACCCTGGATTCAGGAGAACCTGAGTTCAAATCTGACCTCAGACACTTGACGTGTACTAGCTGTGTGATCCTGGGCAAGTCACTTAACCCTCATTGCCCTGCAAAAAAAAAGAAAAGAAAAGAAAAAAAAAAAGTTAAAATGACATGAAAATTGAATACATATAAATACATATGTATATCATCTATATATCTATATATATGTATATCATCTATCTATCTATCTATCTATCTATCTATCTATCTATCTATCTATCTATCTATCTGCTTGCAGGTAACTGGGTGGCTCAATGGATAGAGCACTGGGCCTGGAGTCACGAAGACCTAAGCTCAAATTCAACCTCAAATACTAGCTGTGCGACCCTGGTCAAGTCACCTAGCCTATGTTTACCTTAATCCACTAAAGAAGGAAATGACAAATTACTCCAGTGTCTTTGCCAAGAAAACCCCATGGACAGTATAGATCATGGGGTCATTAAGAGTCAGATATGGGGCAGCTAGGTGGCGCAGTGGATAGAGCACTGGCCCTGGAGTCAGGAGTACCTGAGTTCAAATCAGGCCTCAGATACTTAACACTTACTAGCTGTGTGACCCTGGGCAAGTCACTTAACCCCAATTGCCTCACTAAAAAAAAGACAAAAGAAAAAAGAAAAAAAAAAGAGTCAGATATGACTGAACAACAACAATTATATATCAATACATATGTACACATACACACATACATACATATATACACACACATACACACACACACACACACACACACACACAAAAGTATGTATCTATGTGTGTATGTATATATGTGTCACTGTGGCTTCAAATGGTGACCTAAATAAAAATCAAATGTTAAAGTAAAAGCAGGGGGCTAGAGAAAATGGACGGTTTGGAAAATGATTGACCTTATGTGTTCTCATCACTTTCCCCCTTTGTTCCAAGGGCTCAGCTGCTGTCAGAGGTGGCTAGGTGAGCCTATAATCTAATAGAAGGCCATGCTGAAGATATTAGGCACAGCTGCATATTTAAGGAAAAAGTGTACTTCATTTTTTCTTTGGTTTTTGTGGGGCAATGGAGGTTAAGTGACTTGCCCAGGGTCACACAGCTAGTAAGTGTCAAGTGTCTGAGGCCAGATTTGAACTCAGGTACTCCTGAATCCAGGGCCAGTGCTTTATCCACTGTGCCACCTAGTCGCCCTCCAAAAGTGTACTTCTAAGGGGAAAATTAATGTAGGAACTATCCTTATTAGCTTTCAGGTCATATGAGAGGAAGTTATGGTCTGATTTGAAAAATGGAAAGGATATTTTAGAAATTATGCTCACACCCTGGGAGTTGAGACTTTGTATCCCCATTAAGAGTCTTTCTCATTAGGCCTGCTATTATTCACTGTTCTTAGAAACAACTGAGATTCTGGTTCTTTAAACTCTAGGTCTACTTCACTCATGGATGGAGAGAGATTTTACTCCCAAGGACTCAGAAGAGGGAGAGACTTCATTGTTCTTAGAAACAACTGAGATTCTGGTTCTTTAAACTCTAGGTCTACTTCACTCATGGATGGAGAGAGATTTTACTCCCAAGGACTCAGAAGAGGGAGAGACTTCATTGTTCTTAGGGCCAAAGAACACCAGGCACAGGCTCAGCATTACCCCTGTACTGCCCTCCAACTTTATCTGGGGAAACCAAAGTTGTTTCCCTGTAAAATTATTCATGGGCCATTTAGACAGAGGGCAGAAGGACTCATTTCTCTTTTATTTTCAGCTTCTACTTTTTCTCAGTAATAGGAAAATTTACTCATGCAGGACACACAAAGTCGTTCAGGGGAAGCCATTGTGAGAACCCTTTTAAATACCTTGACCTATATTGCGCATAATTAAACCTGGAACAGAGTTGCACTTTGAAAAATCCTTTCAGATTAATGTGTTGTTGCTAGTGGGTTGTTTTTGTGTTGCCTTTTTGTTTAAACATCAGGACAAAAATGTTCATAGCCACTGGCAATATACCTGCAAGGATGTACTTGTAAAACATATCCTGTTTGTGAGACTGCAAATAGAAGCAATAACAAGACCAACCAAAGAGCTTGCATACGGAGCAAGATCTCACCTTCCATGTCAGGGGCCTACATGAGTGGGAAAAGTTTATCCATTTAAATTCCAAATCCATTTGCATTTTGTTATAGTAACAGATTACTATGCATTATACCACCAGTCATTTAAAACCCTGGATTTTTGTAACTTGGTATGTTCCTAATGCCTTAATTTGAGACTATGGCTAAAGAGCTCACTATTTAGTTTGTTTTTGTTTTTGTGGGGGTTAAGTGATTTGCCCAGGGTCACACAGCTAGTGTCAAGTGTCTGAAGCTGGATTTGAACTCAGGTCCTCCTGAATCTAGGGCCAGTGCTTTATCCACTGCTCCACTTAGCTGCCCTGAGGCTCACTATTTAGGCTAAAATCAGTCAAAACTCAACTAAAAAGCCAGCTTTTACTGGAAGCCTTCCCCCACCCTTCTTAATTCCAGTGCCTTCTTCTCTTAACTATTTCCTATTTAGCCTGTATACATCTGTTTGCTTGTTGTCTCCCCCATCAAGTTGTAAGCTTCTGGAGGGCAGGAACTGTGTTTTCCCTCTTTTTGTATCCCCAGTGCTTGGCATGTTGTCTGGCACATAGTTGGCACTTATTGAATGTTATTGATTGTTTTAAATTGGAATTTAACAGATAGCCTTGACAAGGAACCTTGTCCTGAGCTGGTCCTAAATTCTATCCTATATTGACAAAATATCCTATATTACTGAAAAGTTTTTTTTAAAAAAATACACAAATAAACAGATGCTCACACAAATAAAGAGATACATTTACATATGCATATGCATGGAAGGGACAAAAAAGGGTTGGGAAATAGCTAATGGTCTAATGTGGTAATTCAGCATTTAAGTACAACCCTTCACTCAAAGGTTCAGTTGGTATGGGACTCTCTCCTTTGGTGGAGATTAATTGTTTGCTCCAAATTTGCATTAAGGGGTGGAGTTGGTGAGAACTGAAGAGAAGAGATAGCTCCATCTTCTGGCCTGAGGCTTCAAGAGAGAAATCATGCCCTTCAAGATGCCCTTCAAGTCCTTGAAGGGAGAAAGAGACTCTGGGACAAGAAGCTCTATGTAGAGAAGCTGGGACTTCAGTCATGTCAGTTTCTTCCCAGTCTTTCTCCTTTCAGAGATCCAAAGTGTGCGATAAAGGAGATGACTGAGATGACTGTAAAGGAACTGGAATTTTGATCCTATCAGTTTCTTCCCAGAATCTTTTTTTCCTTTTAGTAATCTGAAGAGAGTGTGGAAAAGTAATCTCTCTTGAAGCTGGAAGCCAAAAAACCAGTCTCTTCTCTCCAATTCTCAGCAACTCCTTAATGCAAACTCAGAAAATAAGCACCAATGAAGAGAGAGTCCCATACCAATCGTCTAAGCCAAGAGTTACATAAGAAAGGGAACAGGACTGGAATAAGATGTAAAAAATGGGTTTGAGCTAGATTATGAAGGATCTTAGATTCTGGGAAAAGTGGTTTATATTTTTTCTTATAGGCAATGAGGAGCCATTGAAGGTTTTTGAGTGATTTCAAATCTATGGAGTAAGATTATTTGGGCAACTGCTTGAAAGGAGAAACAGGGGCAGGAAGACCAGCTGGAAAGCTATTACCATTGTCTAGCCACTAGGTAATGAGGGCCTGAATTAGATGTATGGCAAAGGAAGCAAAAAGGAGGAGCACAAGCTAGAAATGCAGTAGTTAGAATTGCTTCTGAGTCCCTCTAGCCCTGCTCCTTCCTGGGTCTCTCAGTTCTGGTCTCTAGCAATTGATTGTGTCTTCTTTTTCTCTTAAAACCCAATTCCATCAGCATAGCTCAGCTGAGCCATATCTCAGTCATCCTCAAATGCCCTGATTCACTCAGTCATCCTCAATAGAGAATCAATGGGGGGGGGGGCAGCTAGATAGCACAGTGGATAGAGCACTGGCCCTGGAGTCAGGGAGGACCTGAATTCAAATCCGACCTCAGATACTTGACACTTACTAGCTGTGTGACCCTGGGCAAGTCACTTAACCCCAATTGTCTCACCAAAAAAAGAAAGAAAGGAAGAAAGAAAGAAAGAAAGAAAGAAAGAAAGAAAGAAAGAAAGAAAGAAAGAAAGAAAGAAAGAAAGAAAGAGAATCAATGGGGACATTTATAGTTTCTGTCATCAAGAAGTACTAACAATGCCAGCAGAAAAGTCTTATCCTTGAACCCTGTTAAACTTGACCAGACTCTTCCTGGTAATATCTTCTGCACTAACTTTTAGAGTCATTATGAGTCAAGTGCTTTGTAAACATTCAGATGCTAAATAAGGGAGTCATTAAACATTTATCAAGCACCTACTATGTGCCATGCTAAACACTGAGGATACAAAAAAAGGCATAAAACAGTCTCTGCCCTCAAGGTGCTTATAATCTAATGGTGATGGGGAGAGGGCAATAAATGTGAATTTTTTTCTTAAATTTATTTTTTCCTAGGTCCCTGGCCCTGATTAACCTTGCTTAGCATTGTATATTTCCATTGGGCTGGAACTTATTACCATATTTTATATAATTATAACTTTGAATAGCGCTAATTTGAATACATAGATCATTTCTGGGTATTCATTATTCACATTTTTCAGAACCTGGCTGCATACACCATGAATTTGAAGTAGACCCAGACAGTAGGGTTCTTTGACTGCCTCCAATAATAGTATATGACTGGGAAATAGGAGGAGGAATAGCAGATGGGGGCAGGAGGTAGTGGTGATGACTCATTGTCTGAGATTAGCAAGGTTGAGACATCAGCAGAAAAAAGGAGTGAAAGGTTGTTGTTCACTCATTCCTGTCAGATTCTTTGTGACCCCATTTGGGGTTTTCTTGGCAAAAATACTAGAGCAGTTTGCCATTTCCTTCTCCAGCTCATTTTACAGATAAGGAAACTGAGGCAAAGTTAGGTGACTTGCCCAGGGTCTTTCAACTAGTAAGTAGGCCAGTAAGTGAGGCCAGATTTGAACTCAGGAAGATGAATCTTCCTGACTCCAGGCCCTGGCACTCTGTCTTTTGTACCACCTAGTTGCCCTAAAAGGAATGAAGGATATATAGGAATAAAACAGGGATCTGTTGATATTGTTGCCCAAAGGACAAGGATGTGAGGGGGTAAGAAGTCAGAACAAGAGTGAATAAGACTTTTATGTAAGTAGAAAAAGAGGGTAGGTAACAATGTTAGAAATTGTTTTTTGGAATTAAGAAATGAAAGGTATCAAAGGTAGATTATTGGAAGCCTCATTCAACTAGGTAGTATGGTGGATAGAATCCTAGACCTGGAGTCAAAAAGTCAACGGACACTAACTGTGAGACCCTGGACAAGTCATTTAATGTCTATTTGCCAAAGTCCCCTCATTTGTAAAATGAGGATAATAATAGTATCTACATCTCAGGGTTATTGTGAAGAGCATATGAGATAGTATTTGTAAAGTGCTTTGTCAATCCTAAAGTACTATATAAATGATAACAACAATGATTATATCATAAATACCTAAAGAAGAGACTTAGAAAGTGAAAGTCAAGGTGAGCACTAAGGAATATATTGTAAGAAATGAAATTGACTATATCTTATCGAACAGAAAGTGAATTGTACAAATACAGGAGTTATTTCAGTATGTTATTTGTGTGAATTCAGATCCTTGACTGATATAATCGATGATCAAAACACACACCAAATTAGAAGGCCATTGGATCCTAAATTTAGAGCTGAAAGAAGACTCAGATAGGAATCAAGACACAGAGATTGGGACTTCCCAAGGTCACATATCAAGTTGGTGGCACAGCTGGGACTAGAACCCAGGTCAGATGAGTATCTGTCTATTGACCTTTCCATTCTCTCTTAGAGCAAAGATGAGAAGAAATCATGGGCAATGACAGCTGTTTTAACAAAAATTTTTAAGTGAACCATTGGCTCTGAAAATGGTAAATGGATAAAGATGAAGATATTGATTTTTATTATAATGTTTCCTTAGAGAATTTTAACCAGCATAAAACAATCAGCACAATGAAGAGGCCAGACAAGAACAAAAACTATCTCAGCCAAGCAGAGACACATGATACCAAGAGCAAAACTAGTTTGGAATTAGAATTATGTTAGAATTGTAAGAACATTATAGGGGAGAATAATGAGAGATTTTATGCAAAAAAAAAAAAGGACAGCAAAAAAGAAGTAAAAGAGAAAATAAGCTTGTGGAAATCTTGGTGTGAGACCCAACTGAACCAGATCTTCCTGAGAGCATTTATAGAAGGCTCTAGAACAAGAGATAGATGTGAAATGGGACCATTTTGCTATTGTTCCTACTGCAAAACATATTCATCATGACAGTAGAAAACAACTTTTTGCATTCTAGCACTTCAATTCTCAGTGTTCTGGCAATAACACAAAAAAAATCAATATGGGAAGAGCAAGTAGTCTTAATCAAATACATATCAAAGGAATCTCTGCTGATGGTGACATAACTTTAAAGGTATTTTCAATACATCTCAAAGAATAAATGATTCCTTCAAATGGAAAAGATCATTGACGTTATCAAGGCAAGACAAAGGCAACCTAGAAGGCAACAATAACTGCCTCTCCATAGGCTTACTTTATCATATCTATAAAATCTTTATTAGAATTATCTATGCATATATTGAAATTATACTTGATGAAAATCTGAGTAAGGAAATAGGTAAGCTTCCTCAGATCATTCTTTTGATAGTCATACAATTAACAGAGAGATGTAAAGACTACAAGTTTCCACCATATTTATTATTTATTGACTCAAACTTCCCAAAAAGTACTTAGGCAAGCAGAACAAAGCCCTGAGATATCTCCCATACAGAAGGAACTACGGTGTGGTAAAATGAAAAGAGCCAGATGAATTCAAATCCTAGCTTAGATACTTATTACCTACATGTCTTGGGCAAACCACTTCTTTTTCTTGAGCCTCAGTTTCCTTATATATAAAATGAGGGGATTGGACTAGATGGACTCTGAGGTTCCTGTCACCTTTGTTCCTTAGCTTCAGGATAAATGATGATGCTCTTCCTTACTTTAGCCCTCCGAGCAAACTTTAAATAGTTGCCTTTACATGAGTGTGTAGGTGTTTAGAACTCTCACCAGATAAAAGAACTTCCCTTGGTATTTGCCTGGAAAATTTCATGAGCAAAGGAGGTTGTTCTCAGTTCACAGACTGGTATTACCCTTATGTAGCAGATGGATTCCTGCAGCTGTCTAATTACTTCCCTGAAGCGATGTAGCTGACTTGATAGCCCACATTCTGACTTACTGAGGCTTTAGAAAATTGGAAACACTTGAAACTTCCTCCCTCCATAGTTTGAAAAAGAGGTCATATAAAATTCGTTGGGCAGAGACTGTAAGCTTTTAATGTGGCTTTTCCTTTGGCATTACAAAACTAAATGATATAGGTATAAGGATTGCTATAATAAAAAATCTTTGCTCATGACTCTTGAGAGATCTTGTCCACCTGGAGTGTTGGAGTTATGAGGTATAAAGGCACAAACAATGAGAGGGAAGAAAGGAAGGAAGAAAGGAAAGGGAAGGGAAGAAAGAAGGTACAATAAATTATTTTTCCTCCTGAGGGACTTACTCTTTGAGCTCTGGAATCCCTGACCTGAGATCTCCTTTCCTTCCTTCTTCCTATCCTCTCCTGTTCTTTGTGAGTGTTTTATATAACCATCTATCACTATATCCAACCAACCCTAACCATGCTTTACATTTCACATCATTCGTCTTCTTTTTTTTCAATTCAGTAAACATTCATCAGGCACAGAGCATAAATATGAGAGACATTAAAAAAGACGCAATAGCAAGTGTCAGATCAGAATCACTTTGTGCCCATGCACAGGATGAATGCCATATCCCAGGCCTCCAAGGCAGTGACATTCAAATTTAGCTTTAATGCTTCTACTTCCCCCTACCACACTAGGAGAAGTCATAGGCTTCTCTCACTCACTGTGCCAGTTGAAACATAGGGTCAGAGATCCTCTCTCTCTCTCTCTCTCTCTCTCTCTCTCTCTCTCTCTCTCTCTCTCTCTCTCTCTCTCTCTGTCTCTCTCTCTCCCTCTTCCTCCCTCATTCTCTTCTGGACTGCATCATTCCTCTTCTTGCCAGCTGCCCTGGCTGCCTCTGCATCCTATAGACCATTACCCCTTGCTACACTCCCTACCTCACATGACCCATCTCTTTTCTACTTCAGGATCCTTTATCAACTCAATACTTTCCTTACTACTGGATATGATGGGGGCAGCTAGGTGGCACAGTGGATAAAGCACTGGCCCTGGATTCAGGAGGACCTGAGTTCAAATCCAACCTCACACACTTGTCACTTACTATCTGTGTGACCTTGGGCAAGTCACTTAACCCTCATTCTTACACACACACACACACACACACACACACACACACACACACACACACACACACACACGCGCACACAAAAAAAACTACTGGAAATGAAATGTCAATCAACTTCCCAGTGGTTTCACTCATGATCCTTGTTACTTCCCAACTTAAGACATCACTCTCTGATTACAAGCCTCCTACATTATGCATATATATATATATATACACATACATACATACATACATATTTTATACATATATATATAAGTATGCCTATATATGATATATATACATATATATATATATGAATTCTACACACTCATGTAAAGGAAACTATTTAAAGTTTTCTCAGAAAACTAAAGTAAGGAAGAGCATCATCATTTATCCCTAAGATAAGGAACATAGGATCCTATATCAAAGGCTGGAAGAGACCCTGGGAGCCATTTAGTCCAATCTCCTCATGTATATGTATATATGTGTGTATATGTATATGAATATGTATTATAGACACACATACATGTATATTATATCTATATATGTATGTGTGTATTACTATGGCATTCCCTCTATTACAATATAAATTTCTTGAAGACAGTGACTCCAGCACTTACCACAAGGTTGAATACACAGTAGTAAGTGCCTTTTTTTGTTGTTTCATTTAGTCAGTCATGCCTTCATTTTCCATTGCAAGAACCACAGGCTATGGTAGGAATAATGACTACCAGAGTTCTTATCACATGGGGTGTGCTAGTTTTTCCAAAAGCTGGGCTCATTTTTCCTTTTAAGATTTTGAAAACATCCTTGAAACTTAATTAGCCCCAAAGACTAAGACTCAAACCCTTAGTGGAACTTCCTGGTGGCTAGTACACAAGAAGACAGGGGCTTCCTCCTTTGGGTTGCATTCACCTTGTGACCACCATGTCAAACAGAGGCATAGAAGCTGCTGCTCCCTGCTGAATCAATGCTGGATCCTTGCTGAGTATCCTTTCCATTCTGTTTCCAAGCAAACTGCATTTTGTTAACTATCTCATTTTGTTCTGGTCCCAAACCTGAACTACCAGTCTGGCCTAAGTCAGAACTGGCCTACAGCAGAGACTAACAAGTTGATAATTTAAAATAATTTCAATTCATCAAGCAGCCAGGTGGTACAATGGATAGAGTGCTAGAGTGACAGTCAAGAAGATGTAGGCTTGAATTTTGCCTCAGATGTTTATTAGCTTTGTGACACTGGGAAAATCACTTACCCTCTCCCAGCCTCCGTTTCTCCTTCTGTAAGACTGATATATAACAGAATCTCACAGGTTGGTTGTGATGGTCAGATGACTTGACATATGTAAAGCACTTTGCAAACCTTAAAGTGATGCATAAAGTGCTACAGTTATTAGCCAAACTACATATTAGGTATAATATATTTCTTTTTCTACTAGACTATAGTTAGTCTTAGAATTTCGTATTTTAAGGGTAGCTATTTACAACTATTCATCTGAATAAGTGTAGAATTCTTTCATCCAGAAACACAACTAGGGAAGAAGCACATATGCCAATGTGTCATTCTCTCACTTTTACAGATAAAGTAATTAATGGACAGAGCATTGTGTTGTTCACCTTTTAAAGTCATAGCAAATTGTTATGCATCCAATTAATGTTCTGTTCCCCACCCCCAACATCAGCTGCAGGAAGCTGGCCCAGCATCTTTGTGACACCACCAGCTTGAATTAGGCAAAGAGACAATAGCTCTCTGCAAATTAATTTGGATGAATCTCAGTGTGTTTCCATTAGTCAGTGGTTAGTTTAGCGTAGTGACAGGCCTCCAAGAAGTTACTGATATCGCCAGCAGTTAAATTAAAAGGTGGGGCTGAGGAGGTTGGCTTTGTTCTTTTCTAATTATTTTTATAGCAGAGCCACCACCACCCGATTAATTTTGTGGGGGTTTAATGAGATATGACTGCATACACACACACACACACACACACACACACACACACATGCAGACACACAGCTGAGCACATCAGATTTTCAACTTGAGACGGAAAAACAAATACAGTTACTTTCCTTTGTTTTTATGTAACCTAGGCAGGAAAGTCAGCATTACAGAACCCTTTTTCCCCAGGGGCTGATCTGCTGTAAATGTATGCAGAGGTTGGACATCCCACCTCCTAGTCCGTTTTAGTACATTGGATCATCAGAGCAGCTGAAAGTTCACCACATCCAAAATCATCCAAAGCAAACTTCATGTCTCTGTCAGACATCATTTTTCATCAATGCAGAAATAATCGGGGGAGAGGGGTGACATGGTATAAATTGGCTATGAAGAGAAATGTTTTACAGGAGTGAGTGTAAATATGGAATCAGAACATATTAAAAGGTATATTATTTATGATTATTGCTGGATAATCTTATTATATTTGGGTCATAATCTTTTGAATGGAATTGGACATTGGTCACTGTTGGTATGTGATTTTTGTAGGGGATGCCCTCAGACTTTGTATTCATTTGCACTGAGAGACATAATGTTTTATGCCCCATAATATGCTTCTTGCTCTGGGCGGCAGCCTACCTAATATTTCCTTAATGGAACTGCTCTGAAATGGCTCACTTCATAAGGGGCCAGCTGGCATCATCTGTGTACCCCTTCCCTTTTATTATAGCACACAATAAACTGTGAATTAGGCCTATTAACATTTCATAGACATCATTACAAATTTGATGACTTCATTTTCCTTAACTAGGCTTGGGTTATCATCATTGTAGCTTCCTTCACTCATGGAGAAAAAAGGAAGCTGTTCAAAAAATGTTCAAATGATGAGTTTGGTTAAAATGACCGAAAGAGACAGGTGTGACAGTTTAATGCCACAGTCCTGGCTATTAGGGATGATAAGGCTGACAGAATGCTTGAGTTCAGGAGTTTCAGAGCTGCTGATTGGGTATTCCCATTATTTCTGGTAACAATATGGGGAGCCCAAGGACCAGGGCAGTCGGGGTCTTGTTCCAGGTTGCTTAAGAAGGACAAACCAATCCAGGTCAGAAACACAGTAGATCAATGCTTCTGCTCAAGATGTGAATGGCAATTGCACTTCCAACTTAGAAGAGACATAGTCTAAAAAATTAAATTTTTAAAGAAGAATTAATGGCCAGAGTTTCTATATTCAAGTCTGCAGGATCCCTTGGAGTGCGAGTTGGAATCTACCTTCTTATTACATTCTTTTAAAGAGAGACAGTGTAATATCATGGCAGGGATACTAAATAGAGTTGAGGTATGGATTATGTATAGTCTATGGTCCATCACTTCCTAATTATATGGCTTCAGCCCAGTGCCATGACCAAAAACTTCACTATTCTTTAGCCAGTATAGAATTAAATTTCTTTAAACTTAGCTAGGTCAGTCATCAAACAATCATCTAGTCCATCATTGTGTCCACATACAAAGACTTTCTAGCCTAGCGGAATCTTTCTAGCCTAGCAGAATCTTCTATAGCTTCTATTCTAAGGGCATAGCTTATCCAACTCCAGTATGAAGATGGTGAGAAATTTATTGGAAAAAAAAATACAGCAAGAATAAGAAATCAAAGAGATCAAAGAATTATTAACTATACAGAAGCTTTAAGCTTGTAGAATATAAATACTTTCTTAGAGAGGAGAATTTATAGACACCGGACATGGTGAAAACTGAATGCCATCACAAAAAATGAAACTGATCATATTTCAAGAGACAGTAAACAACTTATTACTGAGATGAATCATTCCTAAATTTTAGCTATCTATGTACAGACCACCAACTTATTAGAGCAAAAATCAAAATGATTACAAAGCTAGAAAAAGGGATAAAAAAATTTTTAAGAAGATGGTATTAAATTAAATGGGCCTATTGAGACAAGTTATTGATATTGAAAAGCATAATTTGTATGAAAAAAAGGACATAGTGGATAGAGCACTGACCCTGGATTCAGGAGGAACTGAGTTCAAATCTGGCCTCAGACACTTGACACTTACTAGCTGTATAACCCTGGACAAGTCATTTAACCCTCATTGCCCCACAAAAATAAATAAATAAAAATAATCAAATAAAATATATTAAGTACTGTTGGGTAAAACTCGGTCTGCCTGGTCCTTTAGGGTCACACTAGGACCATTGGTTAAAAGTTATAGGGAGGTCGTTTTCAGCTAATAGAGCTCTCTCTCCTTTCTTTCTATGACCAGCATGCAGCCTACTGTCTGACACACAGTATGGACTTGATAAATTATTGCTGACTAATTGACTGTCTGGCATAGTTTGTTCCTGTTTTTGGAGGTCTTCAGACAAAGGTTGGATGGTCATTTTTCAGGATTATTACACATGAAAATCTTGCTTTTTCAAGGGCATCTTCTCCATCCAGGCCCTTCCCTCTTCCCCAGCAAACCCTCACCACGTTTAACATCCTGTGGCCCAGCTCAGTTGGTCAAGGTGGCTTTACAGTAGTCCCCATCTGGTTGCCATGATGATACAGTATATGCTGCTGTATTTGGGTTGACAGCTGAATTAACACAGAGCACAGGATTCTTACTCCAAGAAGTGGGGAGTAGGCCAACTTCCCTGCCCCCTCCTCCTATCAAGTATCTCTTTTTAGTGAATAGGAAGCATGTCTTGTGGCTGTTTCCCTGGTATCCCACCTACTCTTAATATGTTCCTGCCTCCAGGCTTCCCTGGCTGCCTTCAAGTTCAGCTAAAATCCCACTTTCTATAAGAAGCTTTTCTCAATCACTTGAAATCCTAGTGCCTTCCATCTGGTGATTACTTCTTACTGATATTGTATATAGCTCATTATTAGATAGCTGTTGGACATGCTGTCTTCCCCAATAGACTTTGAGTTCCTTGAGAAGGAGAACTATCTTTTACCTTTCTTTGTCTTATCAGCCATAGCACAGTTCCTGGCACACAGAACATGCTTACTAAATGTTTATTGACTGACTGTTACTGCAGTAGCATTCATTTTAAGACAGCTAGGTGACACAGCACCAGCCCTGGATTCAGGAGAACCCGAGTTCAAATCCAGCCTCAGACATTTGACACTTACTAGTTGTGTGACCCTGGGCAAGTCATTTAACCCTTATTGCCCTTCCAAAACAAAAAAAGACTGAAAGAGACTATAGAGATCATCTGTTCCAATCCTATTAATTTACCAATAAGCCCTAGAGAGGTAGGTGGCATAGTGCTTAGGGTTCCAGGCCTAGAATAAGGAAGATGTGAGTTCAAATTCAGCTTCAGACACTGACTAGCTATGTGATCCCGGACAAGTCACTTAATTCTGACTGCAAAATGAACTGGAGAAGGAAATGGCAAATCACCCCAAATTGGGTCATGAAGTTGGACATGAATGAACAACAAGAAAAAGATTGTATAAGGAGCATTTCCTGACAGAGAGGTAATGAACTCAAGGTGCAGAATGAAGCATTTTTTTTTTTTGGATATGGTAAATGAGGGGTTTTGTTTTGCTTGACTACGTGTATTTTTTATGATGGTTTTGTTTGTTTTGGGAGGAGGAAGGTGGGGAGAAGAAAATACATACTTAATCATTGAAAAATGAAAAAATGTTTAAAAGATTATATAGGATGTATATGTCAAAACTAGAATTTTGGTTATCTGGCTCCTCCTTCCATTGCACCATCATTGGCTGCCTCCAGGGAGTAGGGATGAGCACTCTTGCTTCATTTGTAACAAACCCAAAACAAATTCCCTGTTGTTGAAACATATTAAAAGCCTCCTTTTAGTTTCTCTAGGAATATTAAGAAATAACATTTCTCCAGCCTAAAGCCCTATGGTAACATTTCTCTTTAGGAAAGTTCTTTGATCAAAAGCTAAAGCTTTAATAGGGAAATGGATTTATGGTGATAATCGGTCTTAATTCTTGTCTAGATAAATACTATTGCCACACCATCCCCCTGAAGTGATTGGTGTCATGACCCCCCTAAGGGAGGTGTTCTCTTTTACATCAAGATTAAGATATTGATCACAGGAAAGATTCTTTTCAATCCTTAAGGGAAGTTGTCCAAGAAGGAACTGTGGGGAGGTTATTCTGGACTGTATTTTAATATGGTATCATATTTTCATTTTTCAATATTACTGTAACTGTTACCTCATATCATTTGGGGGAATAGTCATGTCAGAGGGCATGGGAGACTGTGCCAGTTGGGACATATCTCTCCCCAAACCAGAAGAGGTTTGGGAACAGCATAATATTAAATAAAAATTGTTTCTGGCAGACTTGAACCTAAATCACAGAGGATATTGTTAATATCAATATTTTTCCCTAAAAGTTTGTTCCATCCATGGATCATATTATGGCTAAGCTGTCCTGATAGACCTTCTGTAAGAAACTACACATTATTGGTTTTTTTAGTAAAATCCAGAACGGTTAAGATAAGACAACTGAGTGGTTCAGTGTAATGGACTTGGGGTCAAGAAAACATAAGTTCAAATCCTGTCTCTGACACTTAAGAACTCTGAGACTTTGAGCAGGGAAGACACTTTATCTATATCACAGTTAGTTTCCTCGCCTGTAAAGTGGCAATAATAACAACACCTACTTATATATAAAGTGCTTTGAAAACTTTAAAGTATTATATAAATTCTAGCTCTCATTATTATTAGGTTAAGGAGATACTTTATGAAGAGAGCCACAAACGTTCATTGGCAAGGTAACATTTTATCCCCATCTAAAACAACTTTCTTCTATAACAACTTTGTGTTAGCCCATCTTATCCTTGACCATTACATTGGTGTCACTGTGGATCTGTACACTTAGTTTCTTCATCTGTAAAATGAAGGGAAGGGGCCAGATAAACTCTGAGGCTTTCGACTATACAAGTCTATAGTTCTGTCATAATCAATAATCAGCATTTATTAAGTGCTTAATGTGTACCAGGGACCATGCTGAGCACTATGGATCCCCCCCCCTCCAAAAGGCGAAAGTAGTTAGTGCCTTCAGGATCACTTTCTAAGGGAAGAGATCAGAGAGAGAGGGACTGGACCTGTGATGTCTCCAACCTCATGGAGCTGCCTTTATCAGTAGAGGGCCAGCCCTTTGTCTGAAACTTGTAGAACTGTCTAAACCACTGGGAGTTTAGTTGACTTGCCCAGGGTCACACAGCTGCTATGCTTTGAAGGTGAGACTTTGACATGGGTCTTCTTGGTTTCAAGGTTAGCCTCCTTAATCACTATACCACACCAAAACATAAAAACAGGTGCATTCCAAAGAGATGGCACCAGCCTTTTTGTAGCAATAATGATAAGAGAAGTATAAACCAGCTTCCCCCTCCAGATTTCCCTATTGCTAATGATGGTGCCACCATTTCTCAGTCCTTTGTACTGCATGGTGTCATCTTTAACTCATCCTTCTCTTTTACCTTTTCTGTTTGGTCAATCAATAGGTCCTGATGCCTTTTCCTTCCAGATGCCTTTTGTCACCATCTTCTCTCTTTATCCTTTGGCTATCACCCTAGCCTAAGCTTTTAATACTTCAAACCTAAATTACAACATTAGTTTTCTAACCAGCTTCCCTATTTAAAGTATTTTCCTTCTATAATTCATCCCACTAATCTTTCTAATCATCACATCATTTCCATATAATATATAGTTAGTGTCTCCCAAGTACCCACTGCTTGGTATTTGGTAACCATAAATAGGCCCCTTCTACCCATTTGGTCTTTCTTACCATGATAACCTAACACCAACCTTTGGCTTCAGTTAGCCATCCCTCCTCCATTTTTCCCCTCAAACGTATCATGTTCTTTTTCCACATCCTTGCTCTGCTTCATGTACCAAACTGCTAATTCCCTCTCCAGATCTTTCTTCTAATACAATCTTTCCTTTATTGCTCTCACTTAATTTATAAAATACACCCACACACACACACACACACACACACACACACACACACACACACACATACACAAAAGGAAAGGAACAAATGTTATAACTTTTCTTACTTGGGACATTCTGTCTTATCTTCTCAATCTATTTAAATGTTATAATAGGCCAGGTTCAGAGTTTTCAGGGAACATAGAGGATGCTTCACACTTGCTTGATCTACTTACAGATCTTATTTTACTATACAAATCAGTAGTGAAATAACTATTTTCATTAATGGTAGCTAGGTGACATAGTAGGCAGCTAGGGAGGGCAGTAGATAGAATTCCAGGTCAGGAGTCAGAAAGACTCACTTTCCTGAATTCAAATCTGATCTCAGACATTTACTAGCTCTGTGACTCTGGACAAGTCACTTCCTCAGTTTCCTCATCTGGTGAAGGAAATGGCAAACTACTTCAGTATCACTGCCAAGAAAACCTCCAAATGGGGTCACAGAGAGTCAGACACAACTGAAATGACTGAAGAAGAAGAAGAACAACAACAGCACTGCACCTATGGTCAGAAAGACCTAAGTACAAATCTGGCCTTAGATGCTTAGCAGTTGTTTGACTCTGGTCAAGTCACTTAACCTCTCTGTGCCTCCATTTCCTCATCTGTAAAATGAGGATCACAACAGCACTTACCTCCCAGGGTTGTTGTAAGGAACAAATGAGATATTTGCTCAGTGCCTGGAACACAGTAAGTACTTAATAAATGCTCACTCCCTTCTCCCATCCCCTTCATTGTTATTTCACCATTTTACATGGGGTTGTCTCATTTGCTCAACCAGACTGCCAGCCCTTCAGAGCCTAGCACCTTCTCTTTCTGAATTGTATTGCATTCTACTCTCTTGAATAATAGTTGTATAGTATGTCCTGATATTTGTTACTGTTCTTAATATTATAGTTAATAATGTCCTGGTATGTATATGAATAAATGATTTTACAACATTAATTCATGCAATAGACGTTATCATGTCCATATCACATAAGAAGGCATAGAGCTGCTACTGAATTGTGCCTTGAGGCCACACTTGCATCTTAACATACAATGTATGTGTATAATGTATAAGCAATGTATATGTTTTAAATATCTGCATTGGAAATTAATAGGATCGCATTTTTTCTTTTTTGTTTTTTAAGTGGGGCAATGAGGGTTAAGTGACTTGCCCAGGGTCATACAACTAGTAAGTGTCAAGTGTCTGAGGTCGGATTTGAACTCAGGTCCTCCTGAATCCAGAGCCAGTGCTTTATCTACTGTGCCACCTAGCTGCCCCCTATAGGATCATATTTCAAACAACTCAGGAAATAGGCTGCCAGAGATAAATTGGATCTTACCACTGGGCTATTGGCAGAACCTGTTGCTATAACTAGTGCTAGAAGCTTAAATAGTGATTAAAAATGAGAGTGGAAAGGAGGTTATTAATTCAAACTATGGCCCTTCAACCCTCATTGCCCGGCAAAAACAAAAAACAAACCATCGCCCTCTATCTGGAAATGAGAAGCTTAAAGAAAGAAGATATTTACCATTTAGCTCTTTAGAAATTATATTTCTCAAGTACCATTTCTTTATTCCCATTACAAGAGCGTCCATTTTAAGTAATAGATATTTGAGAAAACAATGTAAACTAGAGCAACAACAAAAAAACCCACCCTAAGTTATAAATGAACTATTTCCACTGTTGTATGTCACTTTATGGGTTAAGACTTGAGGGTCATCTGTGGGCTCAGGTTATCTTTCAAAAACCTAAAGACCAGATTTAAGATAAGGCCACTAGGTTATGCTGTATTTCAACTTAACATACCCTTCAGATGAAACTATCCATTTCTCCAAAATAGCATTTGTAAAAAGGATGGCACATAACTCCTGTTGTCAGAACTCATCAATATATTCATTATGTAGGGGAACATTGTCATGCTAGGGTTTCAAAATATGATGCCTTTCTAGGTATGTTTGAATTAGTTTGCTGCAGAATTCATCACCAGGACAGTAGGATATAGATGGGACAAATCCTTGTCACTCTGCTTCATTCTGTCAGTTTTGAAATTAAATAAATAGCACACAGAGAGTGTTCGTGGATGGCAGCAATTTCAGTGGGTGGTCAGATGAGCTAATCTCGGTTCTTTATAGAATATTGAACCTGGATTTTTTGGTTATCTCTGTTTGGCTAGAGGAAAAAATAAACCAATAAAAAATAAACCAAAACCTCATCTAGTTATCAACATGTACTGAGTGCCTGGTAGAGCACTATAGACCTGTTCCAGGCACTGTGGAAAGATATGGGAGAAATGTGTTCATGGACTTGGAATGTGTTATCCAGGGCTTCATAGTCCATTGGTGGAGACAGATCATGAGAAAGGGGACGTGAAAACAAATGTGTCACTATATGCAGGGGATTCAAGAGTTGGGCACTACCCTTAAGTGTAAGCATGTAGAAATGGCTTGAGGGGTATTGGAGTAGAAGGTTGCTTGTGTTGTATAAGAGGCTCTGAAAGGCTTCTTGACCCCCTCCCCCCAAATGATAGGAGCCTCATTTATTTTTTCTTTTTCTTTTTTAATTTAATATTTTCCAATTATATGTAAAAACAAGTTTTATATTCATTTTTAAAAATTTTGAGTTTCAAGTTCTCTTCCACCCTCCCTACTGTCCCCCCTCATTGGCATGGCAGCAGTTTGATATAGGTGATACATGTGCAGTCATGCAGAACATATTTCCTTATTAGTTAGGTTGTGAAAGAAAATATAGGACTCCCCCCCACAAAAAAAAAACAAGAAAAAGAAAGTAAAAAGAAAGTATGCTTCAATCTACATTTGACTCCATCAATTCTTTTTCTGGATGTGGATAGTATTTTTCATTGAGTCCTTTGAGATGGTTTTGAATCATTGTATTTGCTGAGAATTGCTAAATCATTCACACTTGATCATCTTACAGTGTTGTTGTTACTGTGTACAATGTGCTCCTGGTTCTGCTCACTTTGATCAGTATCAATTTGTGTCTTTCCAAGTTTTTCTGAAATCGAACTGCCAATCATTTCTTATAGTACAATAGTATTCCATTACTATTATACACCACAACTTTGTTTAAGAATGGCTTGTATTCTTATAAGTTTGACTCAAGTTTCCTATATATCTGAAAAATGAAATCTTTATCAGAGAAACTTGTAAAAGATAAAAGGACCCACATGTACAAAAATATTTATGGCTGCTCTTTTTGTGGTGGCAAAGAATTGGACGTTGAGGGGATGCCCATTAGTTAGGGAATGGCTGAATAAGTTATGGTATATAAATGTAATGGAATACTATTGTGCCATAAGAAATGATGATCAGGCAGATTTCAGAAAAGCCTGGAAAGAATTAAGTAGACTGATGCTGAGTGAAGTGAGCAGAACCAGGAGAACATTGTATACAATAATAGCAATATTGTATGATGATCAGCTGTGATACACTTAGCTCTTCTGAGCAATACCATGATCCAATTCCAAAGGACTCATGATAGAAAATGTTTTCCACATCCAGAAAAACAACTGTAGAATCTGAATGCAGATTAAACCATACTATTTTTACTTTGGTTGTGCGTGTGTTCTTTCTTGAGCTATTCCCCTTTTGTTCTGATTCTTCTTTCACAACATGACTAATGTGAAATATGTTTAATATGATTGTACATATATAACCTATATCAGATTGCTTGCAATCTTGGTTGGGGAGGTGAGATGTAAGGGAGGGAGAGAGAAAAATTTGGAACTCAAACTCTTATGAAAACGAATGTTGAAAACTATCTTTATATGTAACTGGAAAAAATACTATTAAAATTTTTAAAAATAGGTAAAAGATGAACTTGAAACACATATAAGAAATTGTTCTGCCCAATTACATGCCAATAAATTTAACAACCCAAGGGCAGCTAGGTGGTGCGGTGGATAAAGCACTGGCCCTGGATTCAGGAGGACCTGAGTTCAAATCTGGCCTCAGACACTTGACACTTAACCAGTTGTGTGACCCTCGGCAAGCCACTTAACCCTCATTGCCCCACAAAGACAAAGGAACGAATGATGAATGAATGAATAAATGAATGAATGAATGAATGAATGAATGAATGAATGAAGATTGAACAACTCAAGTGAAATGGAAGAATATTTACAAAAATATAAACTGCCTAGATTAATAGAAGAGGAAATAGAATATCTAAAATAAATGTATTTTAGAAAAAGAAAGTGAACAGACCATAAATGAGCTTCCTAAAAAAGTATCAGGACTTGATGGATTTAAAAGTGAATTCCACCAAACATTTAAAGATTGACTAATTTCAATATTAAATAAATTATTTGGAATAATAGGTAAATGAGGAGTCCTACCAAACTCCTTTTATGAAATATAGTGCTGATACTAAACCAAGAAAAGCAAAAACTGAGAAAGAAAATTATAGACCAGTTTCATTAATGAATATCGATACAAAAATCCTGAATAAAATAATAGCTAGGACACTTTAACAATATATTACCAAGATTATACATTGTGACAAGTGGGATTTATACCAGGAATGCAGGGATGGTTTAACAAAAGGAAAACTATTAACATAATTGATTATATCAATAACAAAAGTAATAAAAATCATTTTATTATATCAATTGATGCATTAAAAGCTTTTGATAAAATACAACACTCATTCCTATTAAAAAACACTTGAAAGCATAGCTGTAAATGGATTTTTCCTTAAAATAAGAAGCATCTACCTAAAAGCATCAGCAAGTATTATTTGTGATGGGAATGAGTTAGAAGACTTCCCAGTAAGATCAAAAGTAAAACAAAGATACCCCTTGTCACCAATATTATTTGATATTGTATTAGAAAATGTAGCAATAGCAATAAGAAAAATGAAAAAAATAAGGAATCAGAGTGGGCAGTGAGGTGTAAAATGGATAATTTTGATTACATTAAATTCAAAAGGTTTTATATTAATAAAATCAATGTAGCCAAGATTAGAAGGAAAACAGAAAACTGGGAGAAAACTTTCTCAGGTGAAGGTCTCATATTTCAAATATATAAAAATCTTTGTCAGATTTATAAGAAAATTGATAAATGGTCAAAGGATATGACTGGCAGTTTTTTGATGAAGAAATTAAAACTATATATAGTCATAAAAATACTCTAAATAACTACTGATTAGAGAAATGAAAATTTAAACAACTTTCAGATATCTTATCCCTATCAGATTAATTAAAACAATAAAAGGGGGAAGTGACAAATGTTGGAGGGGATGTGGAAAAATTAGGACACTAATTCACTATTGGTGAAACTGATCCAACCATTTTGTAGAGCAATCTAAAATTATTCCCGAAGAGTTATAAAACTATGTATACCTTTTGACCCAGAAATACCACTATTAGTTCTGTTTCCCAAAGTGATTAGTGAAAAAGGAGAAGAACGTATATGTTCTAAAATATTTATAGCAGCTCTCTTTGTTGTGGCAAAGAACTGGAAATTATGGGGATGCCATTCAGTTGGAGAATTGCTAAACAAATTGTGGTATGTGATTGTGATGGAATACTACTGTGTTATAAGAAATGATGAGCTGGGGCAGCTAGGTGGCGCAGTGGATAGAGCACCGGCCCTGGAGTCAGGAGTACCTGAGTTCAAATTTTGGCCTCAAGACACTTAACACTTACTAGCTGTGTTGACCCTGGGCAAGTCACTTAACCCCAATTGCCTCACTTAAAAAAAAAGAAATGATGAGCTGATATTAAGATTAAAAAAAAGAAAATCTTTGGGCTATCATCAAGGCTAAAATATGAAAAATGGAATGTTTATCATAGGTACACTTAATATCCAATATGATAAGACTGTGTTTTGATGATGGAGAATTAAAGAATATGTCAAAATCTTGTGAACTTAGTTCCAAATCATGAAAAACAAATGATTAAAGTAAAAGGAAAACATTATAAATTAAGCATTTTTCAAAAGTGTTAAAAGAAAAAAAAAGAAATTATAAGGTGGTTGATTTTTAGAAAAACATAGAAAGATTTGCATGAATTAATGAAGAGTGAAATGAGCAGAACCAAGAGAATGTTGTACACCTTAAGCAATATTGTTCTAAGAACAATTTTGAATAACTAAGTCATTATAAATACTCAAATCAACAACAAAATTGTTGTCATCGGGTCCTTTCAGTCGTGTCTGATTCTTCGTGACTCTATTTGAGATTTTCTTGGCTAAGATACTGTAGTGATTTGCCATTTCCTTCTCCAGCTCATTTTACAGTTGAGGAAACTTAGGCAAACAGGATTAAGTAACTTGCCCAGGGTCACACATGCTAAAGGTCGAGGCCAGATTCGAATTTAGTGAGAGGAATACTTCCAGACTTCAGGCCCAGCATTTTACCCACTGTGACAAAAAAAATTTAATTGTAATTTTATCCTTTAAGTGTTGTATTTGAAGACCAAACTACTGAAGCTGATAGTTTTCCATGTATTTGTAGCAGAAAAGACAAAAACCACAGAAACAAATTTTCTATATATTTGTAAAAAAACAGATTTTCAAACAAACAAAAACGAAACCTGAAGCCTTCCAGGCCTGTTAATGCAAACTGTACCACTTTCTCCTCATTATAGATTCAAATCCTGCATATCCTGCTTCTGAGCCTAGCTCAAATTCTACCCTTGCCTGCCCAGCCAACACATTCATCCCTTCTCTGAACCTTATTAAGCACCACCCTGGGCTGACACTTAACTTTTTTATGTGTATTTGTCTTCTTCCTAAAGAGATTAGATCCTTCTGGAGCAGAGATCCTGAGCAGTCTGTACTATGTCTCCGCATCCAGGACTGCTTAGTAAACAAATAAAAGGAAGAGGTAAATATGGTGGCTTTGAAGAAATTAAAGTATATGTAATACAAAAGCTAGGAAGCCTTAGGGGCCATGTGAGCCAATCTCCTGCCTCAGTCCTCGTCTTCATTTATTTTCCAGGATAGATGGCAGTCTATCCTCTTTTTTTAAAATAACTTTTTTTTTGGGGGGGGGGCAGGGCAATGAGGGTTAAATGACTTGCCCAGGGTCACACAGCTAGTAAGTGTCAAGTGTCTGAGGTTGGATTTGAACTCAGGTCCTCCTGAATCCAGGGCCAGTGCTTTATCCACTGGGCCACCTAGCTGCCCCGGTAATAACATTTTAATTTAAAATTTTAAGTTCCAAATTCTATCCTTTCCTTCCCCTTCCCCGAGGCAACAAGCATTCAGATATAGGTTATACATGTGTAATTATTTAAAACATTACCATGTTAGTGGTTTTGTACAAGAAAAATTGATTAAAAAAAGAAAGTGAAAAATAGCATGCAGCAGTCTTTGTTCAATCAATATCAGTTCTTTCTTTGGAGGTGGATATTATGCTTCATCATTGGTCCTTTGGGACTGTCTTGGATCATTGTATTGCTGAGAATAGTTAGGTCATTCACAGTTCTTCATCAAACAATATTGCTGTCACTGCATACAACATTCTCCTGGTTTTGCTCACTTCACTATACATGAGTTCATATAAGTCTTTCCAGGCCTTTCTGAAATCATCCTGCTTGTCATTTCTTATTGCACAATAATATTCCATCAGCATAATATACCACAGCTTGTTTAGCCACTCCCTAATGAATGGGCATTCCTTTGACTTCTAATTCTTAGCCACCACAAAAAGATCTGCTATAAATATTTTTGTATAAATAGGTCTTTTTTCTCTTTTGCAGGAATGTCTTTGGGATATAAACCTAGCAGTGGTTTTGCTGAATCAAAGGGTGTGCACAGTTTTAAAGCCCTTTAGGTATAGTTTCAAATTGCTCTCCAGAAGAGTTGGACCAGTTCACAACTCTACCAACAGTGTTTTAGGATCTGTTTTCCCACTTCTGCTCCTACATCCATAATTTTCCTTTTTTATTATATTTGCTACTCTGATAGGTATGAGGCAGTACCTCAGACTTGTTTTAATTTGCATTTCTCTGATCAATAGTGATTTAGAGCACTTTTTCATATGACTATAGATAGTTTTGATTTCTTTGTCTGAAAATTTCCTGTTCATATCTTTTGACTATTTATCAATTGGGGAATGACTTGTATTTTTATAAATTTGATTCAGTTCTCTATATATTGAGAAATTAGGCCTTTATCAGTGATACTTGTTACAAAAATTCTTTCCCAGTTTTCTGCTTTCCTTATAATTTTGGTTACTTTGGGGGTATTTGTGCAAAAGCTTTTTAATTTTATATAATCAAAATTATCTATTTTATATTTTGTAATGCTCTCTATATCTTCTTTGGTCCTAAATTCTTACCCTGTCCATAAATCTGACAGATAAACTATTCCATGCTCTTTTAATTTGCTTATGGTATCACTCTTCATGTATAAATCCTGTACCCATTTGGACCTTATTTTAGTATACAGTGTGAGATGTTGGTCTATACTTATTTTCTACCATACTGTTTTCCAGTTTTCCCAGCAGTTTTTATCAAATAATGAGTTTTTGTTCCAAAAGCTTGGATCTTTGGGTCTATCATAAACTAAACTAACTATAGTTATTTACCATAGTGTAATTTATACTTGTTCTGTTCCACTGATCCACCACTCTATTTCTTAGCTAGTACCAGATTGTTTTGATAATTACTAATTTATAGCATATTTTGAGATCTTGTACTGCTAGACTACCTTCTTTAGCATTTTTTTTTTGCAGGGCAATGAGGGTTAAGTGACTTGCCCAGGGTCACACAGCTAGTAAGTGCCAAGTGTCTGGGGCTGGATTTGAACTCAGGTCCTCCTGAATCCAGGGTTGGTGCTTTATCCACTACGACACCTAGCTGCCCTCTTCTTTAGCATTTTTTATTGATTTCCTTTATATTCTTGTGCTTTTGTTCTTCCAGATGAATTTTATTATTTTTTTCTAGTTCTATAAAATATTTATAATAGTTTGATTATTATGGCATTAAACAAATAGATTAATTTAGGTAGGATTTTCATTTTTATTATCTTGGTTCAGCCTACCCATCAACAATTAGTATTTTTCCATTTGTTTAGATCTGATTTTATTTGTGTGAAAAGTGTTTTATAGTTGTGTTCATATAGTTCCTGGGCTTGTCTTGGCAGGTAGACTCCCAAGTATTTTATATTGTCTACAGTTATTTTAAATGGAATTTCTCTTTCTACCTCTTTGGTCTATCCTATTTTTAAAGTATTCCAAAGATAGAGATTCTACACCCTCTCTGAGTGTTTAACTCTCCTTTCCTAGAGATTTTCATTAATATATCATTGAACTCTCATTTAAGCCCATTTCCTTCTGCCTTCTCCCAGAGGACTTTGAGCAGCTCTGCCTCACCTAAATTAAATCCAATTCATAAGCAAGTCAAGACATCACCCTCATGCTGTCATTGATCCTCTTCAAGTAGGGCAAACAACAAGGTATGGATGCAGAATAATTGATTGGTCCCCTGCTAATTACCTTCATATGCTTGAAGACAATTATTTTCACCTTAAACTTCTCTTTTTCAGATTAAACAAGCATAACTCCTTTCATATGTTTTTTTTCATTTGTCACCATGGCCATACTGACCATGGAAATACAAGCTTTTTTCAATTTAAAAATTCTTCCTCGAGGCACTGCCCAATGTTCAATTACTTTCCAGATATTGAATAAAAAAATTCCACCTGGTTTCACGGTCACCAGAGACTTACCTTAATGTTCTTGGGGGATTCCATTCAAATTACCTTCATTTGAATAATCAGTGCTCAAGTTCTGTTAAATAGGGACTTGAAGCAGGCATGTGTGTTGATCATTTTGATTTGCTTTTTAATTAAAAGAATGTTGCAGGAATGCACATGAAAAATGTTAGCTTCAAATCCAGTCTACAGAATTGCTCAGGATCTGAGGTCTTGGCTTCCCCATTTTAAGAATTTTATAAAGTTTACCAACATCAGAATTTTTTTAAAGAAACAATTCTCTATCTATTATCCCTAAAACAATACTAACTCAAAATCCCACAACTAATCAAAGAAAATAGAAAACTGTGGCATCGATTTGAATCTTTGTAGAAAGCAGTGGTCTCTAATCATTAGACAAGGAGCCTAATTCTTTGCCACGGGGTCAGGAGGCAAGATCACCTAAATCCCTAATTCCTTGATCATTTAACAACAGATCAAAATATCTTTTAACAGCAGGAAAACAGTGCTACTGCATATGACTGTTCTGCTCATGAGTCCTCTAGACTGGTCTGGGAGCAGGGCTGATCATTCTGGGCATTGTCCTGGTCACATTAAGGCAGTGAGTGGCTTGTTCATTTTTGCTCTGATTTCTTCTCTTCACTTATCTACTTCTGATACATACTCTACAGCAGAGCCAAACTGGCCCATTGGCTGTTCTTCACCCAAAATTACCTCTCCCATCTCTGTTGTGACATCTGTCTACACTATTCCTGAAATGAGTTTCTTCTTCATCTTGAATCCCTTTCCAAAGGTCAGCCCACAAAACTTTCCTGATCTCTCCAGCTACTAGAGCTTATCCCTAATAGAGTGATAGATAATAGATAAATGAAGATGACCTTGAATATATTTTTGCATCTACTTTGAGTTGTGTGTGTTGTCTCCCCAAATAGAATATCATCTCCTTGAGGGCAGAGAGTATTTCATTTCAAGTGTGCCTAGCACATTTCTCACACAGTAGGTGCTCAATAAATTCCTTTTGCTTGGTTGATTGCAGCATTCTTAAAGAAGCCAGTACAGGGGCAGCTAGGTGGCGCAGTGGATAAAGCACTGGCCTTGGATTCAGGAGGACCTGAGTTCAAATCCAGCCTCAGACACTTGACACTTAACTAGCTGTGTGACCCTGGGCAAGTCACTTAACCCTCATTGCCCTGCAAAACCAAAAAAAAACAAACAAAAAAAAAAAAAAGAAGAAGAAGCCAGTACCAATACAATTCACCATCTGGGAGAGGGTGGCTTCTTTCTCCAACCCCACAGAATTCTAGTTCAAACAGAAGATCCATTAGAGAAGCATCAAGAGGGGCAGCTAGGTGGTGCAGTGGATAAAGCACCAGCCCTGGCTTCAGGAGGACGTGAGTTCAAATCCAACCTCAGATAGTTGACACTTACTAGCTGTGTGACCTTGGGCAAGTCACTTAACCCTCACTGCCCCACAAAAAAAAGTGAAAGAAAGAAAGAAAGAAATGGAAGCATCAAGAAAGGACACTCTCCAAAGGGAAAATTATTGCGCACAATGGAGCCCAAAGCGGTAAAATACGTGTGTATGTATATGTGCACATAAACATGTATATATACTTGCTTATATTTACATATATGTGTGTATATATATATATATGCATTTATACACACATATTCAGAGAGAGACATAGAGAAGAGACAGAGACAGAATTAGAGAGGTACAGAAACAGAGACACAGACAGGCAGAGACAGAATGAATTTTCCTCCACTGTATACATCTCTCCTATTTTCTCCTATTTTCAGCATCAGAGCATATTTCCAAACAGCAAAGCTTCCATAGTTTTCAAACTATAGTGAAAATATTGCTCTCAGGTTTATGTCCTTCTAATATAGATTAAACCCCAAACTTTTCTTCCTTAGCCTAAATAATCCCGTCTTTTTTTTGTGTGTGTGGGGGGGGGCAATGAGGGTTAAATGACTTGCCCAGGGTCACACAGCTATTAAGTGTCGTGTCTGAGGCTGGATTTGAACTCAGGTCCTCCTGATTTCAGGGCCAGTGCTTTATCCACTGTGCCACCTAGCTGTCCCACCCCAAGTCTTTCAATCAACTCAATTTGACAACTATTCGTTAAATGCCTATTCCGTGCCAGTCTCCATACTAGGTTCTGGTAATACAAAGGCAAAAATGAAACAGTCTCTAATCTCAGAAAGTTATTTTTTATTACTATTACTCTTTACTACTGCTGCTATTATTATTTATGACTCTTTAGGAGGGTCTCAGTTACTCCTTGCTTCAGTATTTCACAAATGGGTGATTTCATGAATATAGAAACTCCCTCAACTATTTATTTTTTAAGGCTGGGAAGACTTGGCTGTGTTTGTGGCCTTCTGGCAGCCAAGAAGGAGCTAGTGCAGAAGGAGAGATTAGAAGGGAGAGAAACGGATATGATGTAAGAGACTAGTTTCCAGAGGATGCACTATATCGAGAGCCCACATGGAAGGCCTCATCCTGGCAAGAAGAACCACACCTTCATCAGAGACTGGAACAAAGGAGGCGAGAATAGGAGTGATAAAGAGGGGTTTTAAGGTGTGGAGTGGGGAAGAGGACTGGGTATACAAGGGATGGCTTCTGTTTTCACAGTAATAAGGTGGTTGATGAGGCCTTTAGAGAGAGAAGTTTCAGAAGTCAATGTGGAAAGTTATGGTAGGTAGGGGTTCTTAACATTTTTTTTATATATCATAGGCCCCTATGATAATCTGGTGAAGCCTGTAGGTCCCCTTTCAGACTAATGTCACTAATAATAACTAATGTAACTAATACTAGCTGTGTGATCTTGAGCAAACCCCTCACCCTCTGTTTTCCTCAGTTTTCTTATCTGTAAAAGGGGGCCAATAGCACTATTCTCTCAGGGTTGTTGTGAGAATCAAATGGAATAATAATTGTAAAGTGCTTGGTATAGTGCCTAGCACAGAATAAGCACTAAATAAATGCTAGTTTTCATCATCATTATTATTTTTAAATGCATAAAATATAATACACAGGATTCCAAAGGAAGCCAGTTCTATTAAAATTCACATTGCCTTGTGGTAAAAATTATTGGAGTTTTAGCTGACTCATTTGGGAGGGGCCACACCTGGCCCACCCTGAAGTTATGTATGCTACTGAGGAACAAATACAAAAGGCTGTTTGGCCTTCACAGCCCTTCATAACCTAGCCCCTTCCTATCTTTTCAATTTTCTTTTGCCTTACTCCCTGACACATGCTCTTCTATCCAATGACACTGGCCTCCCAGCTGCTCCCAGAACAAGACACTACATCTCTAGGCTAAGCACTTCTTCTGACTGTCTTTCATGTCTGGAATATTCCCCCTCTTTAACTCCAACTACTGACCTCCTTGGCTTCCTTTAAGTCCCAACTAAAGTCCCACCTTCTTCAGGAAGCTTTCCCTAGCCCCTCTTAATTCTGTGCTTTTTTCCTATTAATTATTTCCTATTTATCCTATATATCCCTTGCTTTTTATATATTTGTTTGTATGTTATCTCCCCAATTGGACTGTAAACTCCTCGAGAGCAGGGACTGTTTTTTGCTTTTGTTGTTGTTGTTGTTGTATCCGCACTGCTTAGCACAGTACCTAGAACATAATAGGTACTTAATAACTGTTTGTTAATTGATTGAAATCAAGATGTACTTTTTTCCCCATCCAAGTTCAAGGACTCCCTGAAATCTACCCTGGAGATTTTGGGATAGGGCATGTGCACCCCTGGTTAAGAACTCCCGAGCTGAGGGCAGCTAGGTGGCATAGTGGATAAAGCACCAGTCCTGGATTCAGGAGCACCTGAGTTCAAATCCGGCCACAGACACTTGACATTTACTAGCTGTTTGACTCTGGGCAAGTTACTTAACCCTCATTGCCCACCAAAAAAAAAAAAAAAAGGAACACCCGAGCTAGAGCATGAATCAAGAAAGAATAATAAAAGGATTACCATGGAGCAATGAGGGCTGAAATCAGATAACAAATTGACTTGCTTAGTGTTATTTAGGAACTGATCCAAGAGGACCTGAGTCAGGTTCTTACCATCAACAGAAAGCAGGGAAATGGCATAAATTGCAATAGTCAGCTTTCCCATTTTCTTCTTTAAGATGATGCCAGTATATGGGCTAATGATGAACACCTGAGACAGAGCCCAGATGATCAGGACCCACAAATGAGAGAAATATGCCGAATAAAGCAGAAGGCTTAGGAGGGAATGAAATGGTGCTAGGTATAAGGAAAAGGCATTTGCACGTGGTAGAGGCATCAGAGTAGCACTGTCTCAGATTATAGAAATTAACAGGGAAGAGAAAGAGATCTGGACAGGCAGACAGTCTACATTCAGGTCATCTGGGCATGGGTAATAAAAGAGTGATGTAGCCAGGCAGGCATTCAGCAGCAGAAATGTAGCAGTTGGCCATATCATTCCAGAGCCAGAAGCTGGTGCGTTTGTATATTTAATATATGTTTTGTGCCCTTGGTGGATTTTATGTAAGATGTGTCTTAGTCAACTTGGATCCTTGCAAACCCTGGCAGAGTGTTCTCCAAATACTAGGCATTTAATAAAAATTTCAATTAAATTAAGTTAAATGGAATCTCCCCTCCCTGCTTAAAGACTTTAATAGTCAGTCAACAAACATCTGCTATGAGCCACACACTGTGCTAAATGCAGGGAAATACAAAGAAAAGCAAAAAAACCTGTCTCTGCTCTGAAGCAGCTCACAATTTAGTGGGGAAGACAACATGTAAATGGCTATGTACAAACAAGGAATAAGTTGGAGACCATCAACATAGGGATGATACTTGTATTAAGGGGGATCAAGGAAGACTTCTTGCAGGAAGTAGAATTTAAACTGGGACTTGAAGGAAACCAGGGAAGCCAAGAGGTGGAGATGACAAGGGAGAAATGCAATGAAAATATGTTCACATCCAGAATGGGATTATTCTTTGTATTTTTTGTGGATCTGATGGCCAACCTTTTCAAAAGTTAATGTAGGGGGGGCAGCTAGGTGGTGCAGTAGATAGAGCACCGGCCCTGGATTTAGGAGTACCTGAGTTCAGATCCAGCCTCAGACACTTGACACTTACTAGCTGTGTGACCCTGGGCAAGTCACTTAACCCCCATTGCCCCGAAAAAAAAAAAGTTAATGTAGGCCATATGGTTGTGTTTTAACAAGGTCTTTATGACAATGTACCTCCTAGGTGCAGACCTCACTAGACTCAGACCTCACTAGACTCTAGTAGGTTTATGCCTTTATTCAACAAATATTTAAGCATGAATGGTACGTGCAGATTCTGCACTAGGTACCGGATTCTGAAAATATCAATGATGTGTCACTTTCATCTCTGATGAGTGTGATGGCCTCAAGGTCAGTTGATGACGACGACGATGATGATTGTTGATGATGATGATAACTAGCATTTATATAGTTTTTTTTAAGGTTTACAAAGCCTTTAGCAGTGCCAGGAAATAGGTGCTATTATTTTCCTCATTTTACAGATAAAGAAACTAAAGCCAATAGTTGTTCAGTGATTCCTATAGGGTCACATTACAAGTTTCCAACTCAGGTTTTCCTGACTCCAGGTCCAGAGTTTTATCCACCATCCCAACTAGCTGCTTTCATGGGTTCCTGTGTATTTTCTGTGTCTCCTGCATTTTCTCTGGAGTGAGATTGAGCCGTCATATCCAATTTGTGTGTTACCTTGAGTACTTATATAGGAACTGAGGGCCTCCTGTTAGTGTGGAAAGGTAGACATGAGCTATAGTTAGAGATATTCCTGGAGTAAACCCTGGGTGGGGTCAATAAGCCAAAGAGAAAATTATCCCTACTGGATCAGACCTAGTTCATGTGAGCTTTTGTTATTTCTTTGTCATAGCATACATCCACACATACACATGTATATCATATAGTATGCTATATATTACATGCTATTAAATAGTATGTTATAAATTATTATATGGTATATACATTCTTATAAAGCATATTAAATATACTAATATATGACATACCATTATGTAGCATACTTTATACTGTTATATAGTATATTATATACACTAATAGATTATATACCATCATATAGTATATTACATGTTGTATATATGACTATATGATTGCTATTATATAGATTATATGTACTAACATAAGATGCTATACTATAATATAGTATATTGTATATACTATGACATACTACTTATTATATCACATGCACTATTATAAAGTATACATTTTGCCATTATATGTACTAATATTATATGTTGTTATATAACATTACATATATTAATATATTACCTATTATTGTATAGTGTATCATGCATAATAATATGGCATTGTTTGGTATATAATATATACTGTTATGTTATGTTTTACTATTATACATTATTTACTATTATATACTATTATATATGTTATACATTATATATTATGTACACTGTTTATATTATAATACTCTTTTATACCATTATATATTGAGAGAGGGACAGAGGCAGAAAGACATTGACTCATTCCTTCCTTGGCTTCCATGATTGTACTCAGCCCTGGTTCCTCTCCTCACTGACTAATGGTTCCTTCTTCTCCCTGGCTGCATCATTATCTTTCTCCAAATCCTTTATCATGGGTGACACATAGGCCTCTGTCCTACTCTCTCTTCTCTACACTTCTTCCCCCTTGATGATATCATATACTAACTCCCATAGAGTAGGTTAAGCATCATCACTGAACAGATGATTTACAGATCTATATATCTAGCTGTAATATGTCATCGGAATGCTAGTCCTCCTTTGTTAAGTGCCTGCTGGATATTGACTTCTAGATGCCAACAGACATGTTAAATTCACCTTGCTACAAACAAACTTGATTATCTAGCCCACAAACCCCCTTACCCCACCACTTTTTCAATCCAATAAACTTTGTAAAGAACCTACTATGTGTCAGGTACTGCGCACTCTGAGGATACAATTCATAAAAAGTCCCTGCCCTTAAGAAGCCTACAGTCGGGGGCGGCTAGGTGGCGCAGTGGATGAAGCACCAGCCTTGGATTCAGGAGTTCCTGAGTTCAAATCCGGCCTCAGACACTTGACACTTACTAGCTGTGTGACCTTGGGCAAGTCACTTAACCCCCATTGCCCCGCAAAAAAAATAAATAAATAAATAAAAAAGAAGCCTACAGTTTAACAGGGAGACAACATACACAAAGAGGCAAGAAAGGGAGAGGAGACTCTTGTTCTATACAGTTGAAACTAAGCAGAGCAGCAGAGGCTTTGTGGAAGGCACCACCATGCTCCCATAAGCATATTCATGTTTATGACCTCAGGGCCATCTTTGAATCTTCCTTTTGTCTCACCACCATTTCCAATAAGCTGCCAAGTGTTCCTGATTCTGTCTCCATAACCTCTCTCTCTGGTATCCATCCCCTTCTCTTCACTCACATGATCACCACCCTTGGTCAGGCCCTCATTAATCTCTCAGTTGGACTACTCTGTAATAATATCCTGACAAGTTTCCTTGCTGCCAGCTTCTCCCCTTTCCAATAGAGCCTCCATACAAAAAACCTTCTTACAGCATGGATCTGACCATGGCCACTACGGAGATATTTATGGTTGCTCCTCATTGTTTCTTGAAAAAAATACAAATTCCTTAACCTAGTATTTAAGGCCCCCTACAATGTGGTCCCTACCTAACTTTCTAACTTTTTTTATACTCTTCCCTTCACAAACTCTCTGTTCTAGTCAAATTAAACTCCCAGCTATTCCATGAATTCAACATTCGATCTCCTTCCTCTGTGTATCACAAGGACTGAGTCCATACATAGAATGCATTCTTTATCTGTGATCTTCAGAATCCTCATTCTCTTTCAGGACTTTGCTCATGTGCCTTTGGATCTGTGAGCTTTTCTCTGATCCCTCTCAGCTGTTAGGGTTTTTTTCTTCCTCAAATTACCTGAGAATAGTATACATCTGTGCACTATTAAATCATCCTTTCCCAACCACTAAAATGTCACCTCCTTGCAGACAGGCATTGTTTTTGCTTTTATATTCCCCTAAGTCTAGCATAGTTCTTTTCATGTAGAAAGCAATTAATCTAAAGATCTGTTGAATTGATACTGACCAACATTCCTTCCTAGTAAATTTGTCTAGACTACTCTAAAGTCTGTAGCTCGTTAAGAATATTCTTGGGGCAACTAGGTGGTGCAGTGGATAGAGTACTGGCTCCGGAGTCAGGAGGACCTGAGTTCAAATCCAAGCCTCAGACACTTGACACTTACTAGCTATGTGACCTTGGGCAAGTCACTTAACCCCAATTGCCCCCCCACACACACAAAAGAATATTCTCAATTGAGTTTCTCCCTTAAAGAGAATAATCATCTCTCCCCACTTGGCATAATCCAGAAATTTACTAAGAATGCTGCCTCTCCAGTGAGCTGAATCATTGACAAACAGACACTGTTGAAGAAGAGCCAAATTAGAATAGAAAGATCATTATGGGTTTAGACTCTCCTTACATGGTGATTGTATAGAGATGACTCACTTTTATACATCCATTTTGAAAAGAATCTCTGAGCAGAAAATGCTTTGTGTCATTCATTTCCTTTCTATCTTAATTCTCTACGTCCTGAGTATTTAAAATTCCATCAAAGATGCTTCCAAAGACTCTATTCTATAAATTCAGTATATTTCACTGGCACTCACTCAGGCTATTCATTTTGAGCTTGAAGACATGAGGTTTGTCCTCTCCTTTTGCAACCCCATCTCACTAGATAAGATCTCTTCAAAGATTATATTTGATTTTGTAAAAGCAGGTTTTCTTAGGGAAGGGCTTTGACAGGGCCAGTGGCTAATAAGAAAATACTCATTTTAGATGCATGGAAAAAAAGGAGTGGACAACTGAACCAAAATAACCATATAGCTACTTTCACCATTTCTAAGAAAAAAAATTTTTTGAAAGAACTTTAAAAAGTCATCAAAACACAGACTCAAATAATAACAGAGAAAGAAAATACCTTGAAGATTGTCTAATCCAACTATCCAATCTTTTCATTTTATAGTTGGGGGCACAATAAATGAGACAGTAGGGTTCATGAATAGGAACAATGGCAATCTGGTTCAGGTGCTGAGCCAAAGACAAGAAATGCCAACTTTAAGAAGGTTGGTTTGTTTTAAATTACCTATTTCTGACTCATCATATGATCATTTGTATTTACTTAGCCAGTGCTGTAACTAGCCATTTTTGCATCCAGGGCAAGCAACACAGAATATGCCTGAAGCACACAGCACAAAATATACCTTCAAAATCAACTCTTTTTAGGGGGTGGGGGGTGGGGCAATAAGGGTTAAGTGACTTGCTCAGGGTCACACAGCTAGTAAGCATCAAGTGTCTGAGGCTGGATTTGAACTCAGGTCCTCCTGAATCCAGGGTCTGTGCTTTATTCACTACACTACCTAGATGCCCCATCAAAATCAACTTTTAAAGACAAATTCAGTGTACTTGCCATATTGGTAAGGAGATCCCAGAATATCAACCTGTGCATGATAAGAGGAAGAGACAAATAGCCTAGTACTTGAAATTGGAGGGGCAAGGGAGGAGGAGTGCAGAAGTAGCAGGGCAGATCTGAATAAGGAAGGGTATTCCTGGAGTACAAATTCTTCTTTTTTTTTTTTTTTTTGCTGGTCAATGGGGGTTAAGTGACTTGCCCAGGGTCACACAGCTAGTAAGTCAAGTGTCTGAGGCCGGATTTGAACTCAGGTACTCCTGAATCCAAGGCCAGTTCTTTATCCACTGCGCCACCTAGACGCCCCCTGGAGTACAAATTCTTAAGGATAGAAAGAAGCCATCTGCCCATCTGGTAGCTTCCATTCTTGTTAATTCATCCTTGCTAAACAGCTGCTAAGTACAATTGTAGCTATTGTGCTGAAGTAGTAATGTATATCCTAAGGCAACAACCTGGTCACCCCATCCTAGTTATAGCTCTGCTCTTTCCCTTCTGTTTGGGCATTCAGTTTTCAGCATTTCTGAATGTCCTTGTTTGTATGTGATTTCACAAATATTATTTTTTTAATTTAAAATTTTATTTTTATCCCAGTTACATATAAAAATAAATTTAACATTTGTTTCTTAAAATTTTGAGTTCCAAGTTCTCTCCTTCCCTCCTCTCCCCCTTCATTGAAAAGGCAAGCAGTTTGACACAGGTTATACATGTGAGGTTATGTATACGGAAATATGTAGTCATGATGTGAAAGAAAAGACAGACAAAAAAAAGAAATAAAGTGTTTTTTTAAAGTATGCTTCAATTTCCATTCAGGCTCCATCAGTTCTTTCTTTGGAGATGTAAAGCATTTTTCATAAATCTTAGGAATTGCCTTGGATCAATGTATTGCTGAGAAAAACTAAGTCATTTGCAGGTGATCATCATCATACAATATTGCTGTTACTGTGTACAGTGTTCTCCTTGTTCTGCTCACTTCACTTTGTATCAGTTCATGTAAGTTTTTCCAGGTTTTTCTGAGAGCATCCTGCTGGTCATTTCTTATAGCACAATAGTATTCCATCACAATCATCTACCATAACTTGTTCAGCCATTCCCCAATTGATAGGCATTCCTTCAATTTCCAGTGCTTTGACACCAGTAAGAGAGTAAATATTTATATAAATATACAAAATATAAATATTTTAATACAAATAGTTCCATTTCCTTTTTTATTTTTTATCTCTTTGGAATACAGATCTGGTGGTGTGGCCTTGCTGGGTCAAAGGGTATGCATAGTTTTATAGCCCTTCTGGCATAGTTACAAGTTGCTCTACAGAATGGTTAAATCAATTCACAGCTCCACCAACAGTTAATGTTGAATTAATGTCTTCATTTCCCCATAATCCCCTCCAACATTTGTCATTTTCTTTATCTGTCATGTTAGCCAATATGATAGGTATAGAGTAGTACTTCAGAGTTGTTATAATTTGCATTTCTGTAATCAATAGTGATTTAGAGTATTTTTCATGACTATAGATAGGTTTGATTGTTTTGTTTGAAAACTTCCTGTTCATATCCTTTGACCATTTATCAATTGGGGAATGGCTTTTATTTTTATAAATTTGTCCAGTTCTCTATATATTTGAGAAATAATGCCTTTACCAGATTACTTGCTGTTAAATTTTTTTCCACAGCTCTGATTAACAGTGTAATTTCCCCATTTATCCTACTCTCTCTCTCTCTCTCTCTGATTTTCTGTTTCTATCTCTGTTTCTCTTTGTCTCTCTGTTTCTCTGTATCTCTGTGTCTCTGTCTTTCTCTGTCTCTTTCTCTGTCTCTTTGTCTCTGTGTCTGTCTCTGTGTCTCTCTGTGTCTGTCTCTGTCTCTCTCTCCCCGTTCACCCTCTTCATCCTCAAAGTGTTTTGCTTCTAACTCCCAACTCCCCCATTCTGCCCTCCCTTTTATCAGTCCCTCCCTCTTATTCCCTTTGCCTCCACTTTTCTGCAGGGTAAGATAGATTTCTATACCTGAGCATGGTTGTTATTCCCTCTTTGAGCCAATTCTGATGAGAGTAAGGTTAAATGCTCCTGCCTACCTCCCCCATCTTTTCCTCCACTGTAAAAGTACAAATATTCTTAAAACACTTAAAGTGCTCCTGTATCTCATCCTATGAAAACTTGCATGTATGTGAAAATATGTTTGCATTTCCACAAATGTGCTTACAAATTTCATATGATGAAGATTATCATTCCAGAGAAGCTTTCATGTACTAAGAGCTCTAATCTTGGCAAGAATGTCCCTTAAAAATTAATTTGGGATTATAAGGGAAACAGTAAGACCAGAATAAATATTTCTTTTTCCTTTTTCTCTATGGGTAACAGCCAGACTTCATTTATTAGCCATGATAAGCTACTTCCATTAGGTTAATTACCTATCCTGAGTCTTTTTTTTTCCTGAGATGGCAAGGGCTTTAGATATCATCCAGGCCTAATCCATCAGTTTATTTTAATTTTAATTTTAATTTATTGATTTTTTTTTACATAAATGCAAACCCCTTTTAAACCACACTACCTGAAAACACCTGCCTAATCAGCCTGTTACAATTGATAGTACAGGATGTGCTCCTTTTTTGTAGTTTACTATTTGTTACTGAAGGTGTGCTTCCATTTTGATGGAATAATGTCGACATTGTCAGTTATCTTTGCTGTCACCTCAACTTGTCTTTATTGGCTTCATTGAAATATATGGTTCTTTTGGCTCTGCTGTCTTCATATAAGAGACATCATGATGCAGCGGACAAAGAGCTGGTTTCCAAATCAGAAAATCCCGAGTTCAAATCCTGCCTTTTACACCTATCAGCTATGTGATCACCAGCAAGTCACTTAACTTCTTGAGGATTCCAAGGAACTTTGTAAGACCATAAATTTCAGAGAAATTCTTGGTCCTTTTAGATCGAGGGAATTTCCTCAACAGGAGTTGCCAACATCAATAAAACCACAAATCTGGATCATGTCTGTTCAGATCCCATGTTTCCCTAAATTCTTTCTATTTATCATGATGTCGTAATATTCTGTTACGTTTTTATATGACTGTTCAGCCATTCCCCAATTGCTGGACATGTACTTGTTTCCAATTTTCTCACAAATAATACTGATGTGAATATTTTTGTACATATGCTATCTTTTCTTTTCATCAATAACCTCACAGTCCCAGTAGTGATATCCCTGGGTTAAAGTCTAGGAATGTGTTTTAGGTTTCCTAAACAGGATTAGAAGCCCTCTCAACACCAGAGATTCATGATGCTCTCTACTTTGTTGTACAGAGAAATACCATCAAAAGTATGTAAATCTGTAGTCTGATCACCTTGCTTAGAAACCCAGGCCCATTGCTTATTACCTGTGCAGCCCCAGGGATGTTGTCAACTTCTCTGCTTCCTTATCTGGAAAAAGAGAGGGTTGGACTTCATGACCTCTCCTAGTTCTGAATTGTTTGATCAGTTTTTACTAATAAATTTTCTAAACGTATGTTCCCATTCCAAGGCAGATACTGTCTAGAAATCCATGAAGGGAATACGCCAAGAATGAAAACATACCGACCTGAATGACAAAGAAGGATTTAGGATTCTTCTTTGAAGTTCCCCCCAAAAGATCTAGTTGCCTCTCATTTGCTTTGATAAGATCCTGGTATTCTCCCTCAGCCCTGAGATCTAACTGGCTTAGACCAGTTAAACTACCTAAGGAAAGTCTGGATTTTGGAGAATTCCAGGCAGAATTAACTCATGTTACCTGATTCCTGCAGGCACTGCCTAAGAATAGTGTTGGGCAAAGTCAGTGTTCAGCATAAAAATTTGGTGTGTTTGCTCATGTCTGGATTATTAATGAGCCTAACCTTTCAGGTTTTCTCCTCTGAGGTGCAAGTATCTCCTTAAATGGTTGTCTTGTGAATAGATATAGCTTTCATTTACAGATGTATGTATGGATCATGTTTTTAAAACGCCAAGTCTCCTTTGAAGGGTAATTTCCCCCTCCCCCTCCTCTTTTGACTTTCTACTGTATGAAAATCGACCAATTGCTTCGACATATCATATCGCTCAAGGCTTTTAAGCTGTGAAATGCCTGGAAGAAAGGAAACCTCCAAATACCACAGTTTTAATCAACTGGCCACTTTAATGACTAGGGTAACTCTTGCCCAGGCAATCAGACACATAATTATATTTCAGATGCGAGAAAGGTCTCATCAAACAGGGAAGACGCGTTCGTGGTACACGGATTTGAAAATGAGCAATTAGAGATCCCAGTAGGCAACAGATACCCTGACAGGCAGAGCGATGAGGCAGGGAAGGCCTGTTGTCTTATCGTATAAATCACACTTATAAATATATTTACTTCTGAGAGCAACAGAAGCCCTGGGTGGGGATGGCGAATCAGAGGCCAGCTTAGCCCTGAAGTGAGGCCCTTCAGGATGCTCTTTTGTGCGCTTCTACTCTTGCGAGCTTGTCTGTTGTGTACAGTTGTGTGTGTGTCATAGCGGGAGAAGGGATGAGGATTGCAAGGTGGTACCCATCAGTTAGCAGTAGAGACAGCGGCGGCGGCTGCAAGAGGCTGCGGGTGGCTTGGAGGGTGATGAAATTGGTAAATGCCCAGTTATTGTGCGCCTATTGATCCGCCCCACTGGATGGCTCTCAGTGGCTAAGTGACCCTCCCTGCCGCCCCCAGTCGGAGCCTAGTATGCAGCCGGCTCTGGCTGGCGGCTCCCTCCTCCTCTTCCTCTTCCTCCCGCTTCTGAATTCCTGAAGTTACACTGAGAGATAAGGGAGCCCATGGAAGCCCCAGCAGCAGCAGCAGCGGCGGCGGCGGCAGCGGACGGCGGACGGCGGCAGGCGCCACTCACTGGTGACAGCCTCGCGGCTCCGGAGCTAATGATGGCACGCTGAACGGAGCCGGTGCGCTGGGTGCCGGAGCCTGCCTGCCGTGATGGGCCAGTGCTGCTGCAAGCTTTACTACTGCCTTCAGTGCCTGGACAAGACGGTACTTTGCCTTTCTCCTCCCCCACCCCCACCCTCTTTTGGGCATTTTGCTTTGAAAGGGCAGAGAGGGAACCCCCGAGCAACCAACAGTCTGATGCTCCTCCCTGGCCGGCGTGCGCGGCTTTGCTTTGTTGGTGGGCCAGACCAAGCCCGGGGAAGCTCCGCTTATTTATATTCGGCTCAATTGTAAGGAGTGTTCAGGGATACCTTGGATATCACTCACACTCACACACACACTCACACACACACACACACACACACACACACACACACTGCAGTGTCTTACATAATTCTGGGGTCTTGCAGTTTGAGGTGGGCATTGTCCTGAAAGGGAAAGGAAAAGACTCCCCACCCACCCAAATGTTCCATGGCCACACCCGGCTCCGAACCCTTGGAATGATTTAACTTGCATTTTCTGATATCTTAGGTACCCTACGTCATTGCAGCTCTGAGTTTCTGAGGTCACTCTTACACTTGGGGAAGAGGAGCGTTAATCTAGATCATTTCAAGTGTAACCTCAGTTTAGTCCAGCCTTTAAATTTCCATTCCTAAGTTTCCCAAGGTTCTCCTTGTATTGTATACTGGTGGAAACTCTAAAATAAAGACAGTAAGAAACAGAAGATAGAGAAAGAGACAGAGGGATTGAGAGAGACAGAAAAAAGAAAGACAGAAAAGAAAAGGGAAAGGGGGGAGAGAGGGGAGAGAGGGAAGAGGGGGGAGAGGGGGAGAGAGGAGAGAGAGAGAGAGAGAGAGAGAGAGAGAGAGAGAGAGAGAGAGAGAGAGAGAGATTGTGAGAGGATGTGGGAGATTTGTGCTATTGTAACAATGTGTGTCTGAAAGGCTTACCTTAAAAATCCTACCTAGGCATTGACAGTAGAGTGCGGATGAGAAAGGATTGTATGACGATTCCAACACAAAGCTTTTCTTTCTTTTTCCTTTGGACATTTGCCCAAACACGTGAGCTTGCACAGGTTGAGAAGGAGCATGTGCTTTTAATTTCCTTAATAGAAAGTATGTTGGCAAGACCACTTGTCTGTGTAATGTATTTTATTAGGTTGCTGGGTTTCTCAGAGATGTATGTGATAGGCTGATAAAAAGTTGGAGCTGCCTCCTTTGGGTCCAGTGATGCATTAGTTAGTGAGATAGCTTGAGGTAGACAGTATGTTACTAGATGAAGGGAAATGTATGGCTTAATATAAAACTCATTAAAATAGGGTCCCTGGGGAACATCTTAGTGATCAGTCTGCTTGTGAACCTTGACCTGAAGGATGGCTACATACCACCTAGGATGATTAAACTGGCAGCTTTACAGTCACTTAGGACTTTCTTTAAAGAAAAAGGAATAACTCTGCTCCATTTTTAACATCAGTTTCAATGATTTTGGCCATTGCAATGATGAGCATTGAGATGAAATATTTATATACACAGTAGACGTGAATTTATGTGCTTTTAGGGTGTTTTTTGTGCTTTTAGTTTTAATGGAAATATAAAGCATTGGCACTCAGTTGTCCCTGAATCTAATATAGCAGTGACCAAACACCATTTTAAAGAAAAATGTTCAATGTAATAGGAGCTGAAGGGTACTTTGTAATAGTAGCTATAGTTTAAAAAATATGAAAGAATTGATACATGTATGTACATATTATAAAGTTCATGGTCTCTATTACAATACCCTATAATAGTACAATTCATTTTTTTTTTTCCTGCAAAAAAACCAAGTATTTTGCTGGGATTCTTTCTTCTCTTTGTTCCTATCCCAAGTTAAGGTCCAAGAAATATGAAGGATAGCCATTCAATCAATTTGGGTTTGGAGAGATTAGATGAGAAATATTTTGTAGATGAAGGAAAATCTAAGTCATACATTTATTTACCATTAACCATATAGTGGTTTAACTCCTAAACTTCAAATTTAACATGAAACTTTTTGTAGCTGTGAAGATAATGTTGAGTTTATCGACTTCTATTGTTATTGTATTCATTGTTGGCTTTTCCTTGCCCAATTACAGGGTGGTGGTCCCCTATAAAAAGGGGCATCTAGGTAGCAACAGTGAGCTCCAGACCTAGAATCAGAAAGACCTGAGTTCAAATTTGACCTCAGACATTAGCTGTGTGACCCTGGGCAAGTCACTTAATCCTGTTTGTCTCCATTTCCTCATCTGTAAAATGATATGGAAAAGGAAATTGTAAACCACTCCTGTATCTGCCAAGAAAACCCCAAATGGGGTCATGAAGACTGGGATATGACTGAACAACCTCCCATAAAAGATTATGGAGAGGTATCTTCACAGATGAGAAACTACCTGAAATAACAGATAAAGAGCTGACCTCTGTGTCAGAAAGACCTGAGTCCTGCTTCGGACACACACAGGTTGCATATATGTGCATATGAGCAAGTCAGCTTCTTAGAACCCCTAGGCAACTCTTTAACACTCTACTTTGAAAAGCCTCATGGATCTGCATTGGTAGGTGGAGTTTTCTCAAGAGAGTTCCCTGTACTAAAGAAATCCTAGACGGAGTCCACTGATTTAAAAAAAAATCGTGGGCCAGATTTCTGGGCGACAGCAAGGTTTTAAAACCTAGAGAAATTGTAAGTTTTTGGTCTAGTTACCACATTCTTTTCTAAGTCAAATGATATCACCAAATGATAAACATATATGTATATATTAGATATGTCTATAACACAGATCTATAATATAGATATACATTATGTGTGTATATAATATATAGAGTTATCATATAGATGTATGTATCATGTGCACATTACATGTGTATAACATAGATGTATACAACATATAGCAGTATCAAATATATACATTCTATATGTGTATGATATATAGATATGTATATATTATATATATGCTATGAGCATTATTCACTTCATTGTAGTTCAACAAAAATGAAAAACCATACAATCCTTATCTCAGGGAACTTACAGTACAATAGTGGGGAAAAACTTTACTTGTGGTGTAGTAAAGTCAACAGACTTGAGGTTCTAATCCCAACTCTGTCATTTCTTACCTGTGGGACTTTAAGGAGGCTACTTGAGCTCTCTGGGCCTCAGTTTCCTTATTTGTAAAATGAGAAAACATAACCTGAGTATAATTATTTAGCTATATTAAATAAAACTATAACTATAACCTCTAAGGTCCTTTTCTGTGATAACATGGCATAGTGGATAAAACTGGATTTCGAGGCAGGAAGAACTCAGTTCAGATCCTTCCTCCAGTACTTAATTGTGGGATCAAGGTCACTTAGTTGTGGGGTCAGTCATTGAGCTCCTCTTACCCTGAGTTTCCTCATCTGTCTCTGGGGAATAATGAGGATAATAGTAGCTCCTACCTCAAAAAGTTGTGGTGAGTATCAAATGAGACAGAATGCGGAAAGAACTGTGCTAGCCTTAAAGAGCTATCTAAAAGTCAGCTCTTGTAATAATGATCTGATCCCACCTTTTTACTAAAGGTGGTAACTGAAGCCCAAAGTAGTTATAGTGTTTGTTTAAGGTCACAGGATGAATTAGTGGCTGAGCTAGGATTAGAACCCAGGCTCCCTAGCTTCCAGTCTAGGGTTCTTCCGATGATAACACCTACACCATTAAACTCAGACCCTGAGGCACTGGGTACTTATTGTGTAAATTAACAGAATCCAGGTATTTAACTAATCTGAGGCCGTTTTCATGTACTTAGCATAGGCCCATCTCCTAAGAGTAACAAAGTTATGTTCATTACTGAGAAAGAAATGTAAAAAATTACAACTTTAAATCCAAAACATAAAAGACAGCCCCAAGATAAGCCGAATTGTGCTGGTTTATCAAGTACTTTTTCCAAGATTACCTTCTTATAAGACCTTGGTGTAGAGTACATGGCATACACACAGCCAAACAGACAAAACAACATTCTTTGTGATAACTGGACCTTCATAAATCTAGTGGTACCAGACAAGCGGCTACTTATAAGGTGATAGCATTAATGGTTGATTTTCTTTAGCTCTGAATACACCATGAATAAATACTATAGTCTGCTTTTAAAATGGGTCCTGTCTCCTAAAACATTTATATTCCTATAAATCTAGATGAAGGATATATAAAATCCACCATCCACTCTTTACAAGCTCTACTATATACAGCTCTTGACCAACCAGAAACTGTAGATGCCGGGTTGTTTTTTTTTTTAAATAACCCAATAAAAATCTTCACCCTAGTAACCAGACCTAGCAACCAGCTAGCCCAGCTTCAATAACCTTTGAAAGAGCCTGACCCTTCTTTGTTAGGAGTGGTAGCTATCTGGGAGTGGGATGGGGGCAATGTAGGTAACGTAAGAACAAAAAATATCAATAGATATCTTTTTTAAAAAAGAGATTAATTGTAAACGCAAAGGCTAAGATGCTTCTGGTAGCTCTGGCCAATACTTAAGCATTTCTGGGTTTTTGTCAATGTGAGTGTTCCCTTCTCTGGTACATATCACACCCCTCTACAATCAGAGGTATGCTGGTAACTGTTTAACAACTGGCTTTCTGAAAAATGTACACTGGCACATTTTAAAGTTTAATCTGCCGCATTAACATTTCTGAATCACTTTTAAAAAATCTAAACAATCAATAAAACAATAAATCAAACCACAATTTGTAGATTTTGCCAATTTCTGAGGTATAAATGCTCACACTGGAAATTGAACAATCAGCTTTAGCTGGGTTCAAGCTGGTTCCTGCACACCCTATCTACACAGTTCAGTAGGAAGTTTCTTAGGTCAAAATATCCCTCACTCTGGAGCCAGAACTGGTGAAGAGTCTCTCTGAACTTGGCAAACCCAGCCCTAGCTAAGAGATCAATACGACAGGCTTATCATGGGCCTGTATTCTAAGCCTTTGAAGCTTGAAAGGCCCCACCAGAATTTCTATTCTACTGGCATTACTTTTGAAAATGCATGGTCATGGAACAGCTAGATGGCACAATGGATAAAGCATTGACCTTGAAGTTAGAAGGACCTGAGATCAAATCTGGCCTCAGATACTTTCCAGCTGTGTGACCCTGGGCAAGTCATTTAACCCCAGTTGCCTTCAAATAGAAAATAAAAGTCAATTGATATCCTAGAATCTAGAAAATATATTTTTTTAAAAATCCATTGTCACCTCCAAAACACAATCAAAGCCTTTATGATAAAGGACTTGAGCCAAGCTGAAAAAAAATACCTTTAACTTCCTAGGAAGAAAATAATTTCAGAAATGCATTTAGTTCAAAAATAATACTTGAGGGGCAGCTAGGTGGCGCAGTGGATAAAGCACCAGCCCTGGATTCAGGAGGACCTAAGTTCAAATCCGGCCTCAGACACTTGACACTTACTAGCTATGTGACCCTGAGCAAGTCACTTAACCCTCATTGCCCCACAAAATAATAATAATAAACAAAAATAATATTTGACTAGAACTGTAATGCATTAGATAAGAAAAGTAATGCATTTAGAGAAGTACTCTTAAAAAAAACTTCAAGAAAAGCAAATTGCCCAAATTGATTAAGTTCCTGTACTTTCGACTGCAGTAGTGAGGTGGCGCTATAGTGCACAGATTGCCGGCTCTAGAGTCAGGAAGACCTGAATTCAAATTCTTGCTCAGATACTTACTTACTAGTGGTGTGACTTTGGACAAGCTGTATAACCTGTCTTCCCCAGTTTCCTCAACTGTAAAAAAAATAATGTGAGCTGCCAGGTGGTACAGAGAATAGAGTGCCAGGCCTAAAGTTAGTTAGGCTTTCCTGAGTTTAAATCTGACCTACCTGTGTGACTCATGGTAAGTCACTTAATCCTGTTTGCCTCAGTTTCTTCATGTGTCAAATGAAAAAAATGGCAAACCACTCCATCTTTGCCAAGAAATCCCCAAATGGTATCACAAAGAGTCAGGCATAACTGAAATGAATAAATAACAACCAAAATAATAATAGTACCCATACTTATAAAGCATTAAGTAGTTGTCTAATAAATGTCTGTTTCCTTCCTTCCTGATTGAAAAGGTCTCAACAAGTATTTTTTGAGGGCTTACTATATGCCTAGCACCATGCTAGGCACGGAAAGGAACACTAAAAAGATCAGAATCTAATTGCTAAGACAATACTAAGAGGTATTAAACAGTCAGCAGTAGAACCAGAATAAGCAGTGTTCCAAAAGTCTGGTTAGAGAGAAATTACTGTGGACTTGAGTAGTGAGGGAAGAAGTCCCATTTGTGAAAGGGAGACCTGATCTGGGTCTCAGAGAATTTACTTAGCTAGAAAGGATTCTGTAGACCAAAGGAGATCGACTTCTGACTTAGTTTTAAGATGTTATAGAATCTATGTTTTATTGTATTTTTATTTATTTTGTTGCTATTTCCTTGTTATAGTTATCCCTTCCATATCACAGGGGTTGGGGTTTGGCTCTCTCTTCATACCAGAGAAGAAGTCTGAATTAATATTGTATTAAAACATAAAATAGGGGCAGCTAGGTGGCACAGTGGATAGAGCACCGGCCCTGGAGTCAGGAGTACCGGAGTTCAAATCCGGCCTCAGACACTTAACACTTACTAGCTGTGTGACCCTGGGCAAGTCACTTAACCCCAATTGCCTCACTAAAAAAACAAACAAACAAACAAACACAAAACCATAAAATAAGTTGCTACTATACAATATTATATGTATATGTTATGCAGTTCTGAGTTTCTAAACTTTTTCTGCCTCGTCTACAGCTTCTGCAAAAGCCTCCCAAAATTCCCATTTAATTTTTTATGCTGACTGATAGTATATTGAAACCACAATAGGGAAAGTTGCTATGTGGAAGGGTAAGTGTACATTTTAATCAAATTGGCTCTGCATTCTTCAGCCTTCAGCAGTTGGTGTATTTGACAATTCTAATGTACAGCATTAAAGTTGGAGGCAACCCTAAAAATCATATGGGCCAAACTTTTCATTTTACAAATGAGGAAACTGCAGCTTAGGAAAGTGGAACAATTTGTCAAAGGATACACAGCTGGGAACTGGTGGAGCCTGGACTGAAAACCAGATCTTTGGATGCTTTGTCTAGTTCTCACTCTTCGATGTCTTCCTCTGAAGAATAGAAGGTTTTCACTAGATCTTTGAGGAACAGTTAGATTGGTTAGAGAGTAGAGGGACAGATTATGGGTTCTCTACTGCCCCCCCCATATATCATCCCTGCCCACCGACTCCATAGACTGGTAATGCATTCAGAGAACAGACTGAGACATCTATTTTGGGGGATATGGCCAATGAAGGAATTTGTTGTGCTTGACTATACATATTGGTTACAAGAGTTTTGTTTTTTCTTTCTTTTTCAATTGGGGGGGGCAGATAGGAAGGAGGTAAAGAAGGTAGATTTTCATTACAAGAAAAGTAAATCACTTTAAAAATAAGAAATATGTCTCTTCCTCCTGACGGAAGGGTGAGGAACTTAAAATGCAGAAAGTGACATACATTTTTGGACATGGCTGATGTGGGAATTTATTTCACCAGATTATGTGGATATGTATTAAGGGATTTGGGTTTTATGGAAGGGAGTTTTTTGGTTTGGGGGTTTGGTTTTTTGTTTGTTTGTTTTTGTTTTTGTGAGGCAACTGGGGTTAAGTAACTTGCCCAGGGTCACACAGCTAGAAAATGTCAAGTGTCTGAGGCTGGATTTGAACTCAGGTCCTCCTGACTCCAGGGTCGGTGTTCTATCCACTGGGCTACCTAGCTGCCCCTTGGGGGTTTTTAATGTGTTCAGTGGAGGGGGGTAGTAGGAGGGACAGATTAATTTTTAAGACTTTTTTTTCTTGAAAAGTAAAAATAAAATTAAAAGAGAGAAAAAGATTATAAAGTCTCAAGAACGTTAGGTGCCTGAGACATGAAAACTAGGGAACTATTGCAGGTTCAAACAGTCAAGTTAGGAAAGCAGTATTTTAGAAAACTAAGCTTTATTTGGGTGGGTAGAGAGACAGGAAACAGGTAGAAAACAGAAATTTACTTCAGATTTATTTCTCTGAAGTTGAGTAAGAGATGAATTTGTCAACTGTTCTTTGTTGTACATGGCAGTCATTCTTAAGTCTATTACTTAGTTAACTGTAATTTTTCTTAACTAATCAGCACACTTCCTCGGATTTTTTAAAAAATATATTCTCATGCTCTGAGATTTATTCAGCAACTCTTAATGCTGTAATAGTAAGCTTTGTCTTCATGCAGTTTCACACAGTAGACAATGTAATGCTGGGAAAAAATTCAGCGTGAAATGTGGTTTCACATTTGGCTAGGCAGGGTTTGATTTCATTTCAGCAAAGGAAAAGCTTATAATTTTGCAAAAAAAAAAAAAAAAAAACCCAAACCAGGGTTGCTCAAGTATAATTACAAGGGAAAGAAATAATAAAGTTATTGATTAAGGCAAGAAAGGCACAGTACTTCCACAGCCCTAAATTGAAAGGCAAAAGGTCAGCTCCTCATCCCAAGGGATTCTTCCGTAGAGCTCCAGAATATGAGGCAGGCTAGTGCTAGTGTTAATACTGAGAACAGATGAGGTCATTATAAAAGGCACTGTCTCCGTAGCATCCTGAGGAGTTAGGTCTTTTATTCATTTCACTATGCGGTGATAGGAAATTGTGTGAAATATAGCAGAATTTTTTTTATTGAGTTCGAGACTTGTCACCAGCTAACCTGAATCCAACTCCCCAGGTAGCGGAAAGGAGGCACTAAGGCACCTTGGGCTCCTAGTAAAGTGAAACAGTCCTTGAGCATTGAGGTGTGTTTGGAGAAAATGGAACTCTATTGATTCCTCCAGGGTCACAGTTCTTAGGCTAGACCTCATCTGTGACTTGCTTCTTTAATTTGAGATAGAATGCCAGGCTCTCCTCATCTTTACTTCCAAAGAGCTCAAGAGAATTCCAGTATTTGGGCTTATCTCCTTAGGGCTTAAATGTGTTCAGAGAGTCTTCATTCCTTCTTTTCTGGATTGCATTTTGAGTGTGTGTGGTGTGGTGTAGTGTGTGTGTGTGTGTGTGTGTGTGTGTGTGTGTGTGTGTGTGTGTGTGTGTGTGTGTTTAACATTGTGTGGGGAAGAGGCTCCCTAGACCAAAAGAAAAATTGGATTATATTAGTCAGTAGGATCTTTAGGTAAGATTGGCTCCATCAGAGTACCACTGCTAGGACTAAGAAATAGGGAGGGAAGACATGAAGAAGGTTGAGGGGAGAATAAGAGGACTTACAGAGTGATAAATGAATGCTACCAGAAACTATGCAGTGGTCATTTGGTCCTGCTTGCTTCATAGGTTGCCTGAACTTGGTGACAAGGAAATAGCTTCAAATTAAGGCAGTTAGAACATATTGGTAAAAGGCTGGCTATCTTCTGATCTTTGGCTTTGGAAAAAGACCGATATAATACTCAAGACTAGAGTCATACCGATGAGGCCAAGAAGGGGAAGCATTTTCACATCCAGTTGAATTCCATGAGAATTACCAACCATCTGAAAGATAACATTTCATTAGCAAATCCCCTTGAAATAATAGAACATGTCAGGGTCTTGTAAGCTGGCAAAACATCTGAGGTACTTGAAGGTTAATGGAAAGATTAGCTAACACTAGAGCAGGCCAGTCTCTTGCAACTGAAAAAAGATTAAAGTCTGCTTTCCCAAATAGTGAAGGAAAGTTATTAGAATGGAACATGGTGTCTGAATTCTATAGACCCGATCCAACTTACATCTTGAGAGTGAGATAGAATGGTGACAAAGGCAGTCAGTCAGCTGCAGAAACTCTATTGCTGAGAATTACCATGTAGATAGAGACCTACAGAACATAAGAGCTTTACAGATCTCCTGCTGAACTCCCCTGAGTTAATATGAAGAGTGATATACTCTCACGATTCGATAATCCTAAGAATCATTATTCTCTGAAATACTCTCCACGTAGGATACTTTTAAGGGGAAGGGCGGGTGGGGATGGATACTCCCTTAAGCATTATATACAGAACTCTTTAAAATGTCATTATACCAGCCTTTTAGGACTACGCCTTTTTTTTCTTTCTGATAAAAGTATTTTATTTTTTTCCGATTACATGTAAAGATAGTTCTCAACATTTGTTTATACAAGCTTTCCAATTTCAGATTTTTCTCCCTCCCTCCCCTCCCTCCCCCCCTCCCCTAGACAGCAGGTAATCTGATGTAGGTTATATATATATATATATATATATGTATATATATATACATATATATAAAACATTAAACATATTTCTGCATTAGTCATGTTATAAGAGAAGAATCAGAGCACTGAGGAAAAACCTCAAAATAGAAAAACAACAGCACCAAAAACAAAAGAAATAGTATGGTTCAATCAGCATCTATACTCTATAGTTCTTTTTTTTCTGAATTTGGAAATCCCCTTCCATCATGAGTCCCCTGGAACTCTCCTGTACCATTGCATTGGTGAGAAGAAACTAGTCCATCACAGTTGATCAACACACAATGTTGATGATACTGTGTGCAATGTTCTTCTGGTTCTGCTCATCTCACTCATCATCAGTTCATGCAAGTCCTTCCAGGTTTCTCTGAACTCCTCCTGCTCATCGTTTCTTACAACACAATAGAATTCCATTACATTCATATACAACAACTTGTTCAGCCATTCCCCAATTGATGGGCAACCCCTCAATTTCCAATTCCTTGCCACCACAAAAAGAGCAGCTATAAATATTTTTGTACATGTGGGTCCTTTTCCCTTTTTTATGATCTCTTTGGGAAGGAGACCAAAAAGTGGTATTGCTAGGTAGGACTACACCTTTTGATGCTTTGTATTGGACCTCTTGACTGTCTAAGGAATAATATTCCCACAGTGCCAAAGACTCCATTCCAAGCTAGATACTTCTGGACTGAGTGTGTACAGATGTTAGAGCCCAGGATGGTGTAAGAGGACTTAATATTATGTCATTTGAAGATCGAGTTGAAGGAGCTCAGGAAATTTAGCCTAGAGAAGAAAAGATGGTGGGGTAGAAGGTGACAGTTATGGTTGTCAAAAGATTGGAAGGCTGGCATATGGAAGAGGGATAAGATTTCTTTGTCTTTTGGCGGGGAGATGTGGGATAAATGAGTGGAATGTACAGGGAGGCATATTTCAGGTTTGTATGGAATAATTTCCTAACATTTGGAGCTGCTGTATGAGATAATGGGTTCCTTGAAACTGTAAATATTTAAGCAGAGGTTGGATGACCCTTTGTTGGGGGCTGGAGGAGGATATATTATAAAGAAGACTATACAGCATCTGCTAAGGATTGAACCAAATGACCTTTGAGGTCCATTCTAACTTGAAGATTATATGATTCTATGGGAAACATTACATATTCTTCATATATATGTATGTACAATAACATGTGTATACATATGTGTATGTACACATACATATACATCTATTGCATTTTATGTATGCATATACATGTGTGCATGTATACATACATACAGAGAGAGAGAGCATTTTAACAGAAACAAATGGTGCTTAGAAGGGACAGGAGGAGAAAGAAGAAAATCAAGTTTTAAGGAGTAGTTCTTTTCAACTTGATTTTTCATGGGAATATTATGTTTCTAGTACCCTCGAAATGAGGTCTAGTGAGCTGAAGGAGAGTGAAGAATTCTCACTCTAAAGATCATCAGAAACAAATCTATGTCACCAAGAAAGCAAGGTAGATGGAACATTCATGGATAAGCTCAAATGGCCAATGTCAGTATCAGGTTGATAATAACTGCAAAGGAAACATTCTTTTAGTGGTTGGGTATTTGAACTGTCTCACCAAGAAAGTTTAGGTCGTTAATATCAAGTTCTATTTTTAGCCCTTCTGAGAAGAACAGGACCCCATGTGTTTGGCTCCAGTAGGGAAATTTTCCACTCATCCACTCTTCAGGGAAACCCTGATCCAACTCTATGATATCAGAAAGAGGCCATTCTCACATGCCAATCATTCTCTCACATCAACACCCTAGACCCAACATATTTTGGGAATGAGATGGGATGGTGTCAGATTGACTAGGCAAACTAAACTGCTCATGAGAATTGCTACAACCTGTGGCTAGACTATGGAACACAGAAATGGATAGAGTAGGGGGTACCTAGGTGGCACAGTGGATAGAGCACCAGTCCTGGATTCAGGAGGACCTGAGTTTAAATACGGCCTCAGACACTTGACACTTACTAGCTGTGTGACCCTAGGCAAGTCACTTAACCCCGATTGACTCACAAAAAAAAAAAAAGAAAATGGATAGAATAGTACTTTCAGAATTCAGTAATGCTAAATAACGTTGCCCTCTGAAATAGTATTCACCTACAAAGAGTGAATTATTCTGCTTATTTCAGGAATAAGGAAAATAGTGTGAGATTAAAAAAAAAAACATGTTGTTTTGATATGCCAATCTCCAGATCCCTCTCCTTCCTTTCTCAAAAGGTTCAGTTACCAACTTGAATGCATTCTCCATACTTCAACCTCTGACCTCATACTTTGGGATAGCAATATGTCCCATCAAACATTGACCTCATCAACTCTCTAGACCTACATCTTGCCTCAGTCACCCAGAGAGGATCATAGCTCAGATCATGCCATCACCTATAATTGTGCCACCTCTTTGATTTTGAAATCATAAATTCTCTCCTCTTTTTTTGTTTTGGTTTGTTTTGGGGTTTTGGGGGGGGCAATGAAGGTTAAGTGACTTTCCCAGGGTCATACAGCTAGTAAGTGTCAAGTGTCTGAAGCTGGATTTGAACTCAGGTCCTCCTGAATCCAGGGCCGGTGCTTTATCCACTGTGCCACCTAGCTGCCCCCAAATTCTCTCCTCTTAATAGCTCTCCTTTCCTCCCACCTCTCCATGCACTTCGTTGTTCCTTAACATTTTTATCATCCTTACCACTACCTCCAGTCCATCCATCCAACAGATTTGTAATCAGAGGACCTGGGTTTGAATCCCAGGTCTGCCTATATGACCTTGGGCATGTCACTTAATATCATTAGGCCTCATTTTCCTCATCTATAATGTGAGGAGATTGTACTCAAAAACCTCCAAGTTTCCTTCTCTCTCTCAATCTTCAAGCCCATGGATCAGAGCATGCCAGGTCCCCACTATCTCTCAAAGTCTGTCAGAGCTTGTTTATTGTTTCCACGACACTATGTTCTGTCCATCTCATTCTCTGCCATCTTCATTTCCCTTTGCCTTTACTCTTTCCCAACATCAGAGTCTTTTCCAGTGAGCCCTGTCCTCTCATCATGTGGCCAAAGTATTTCAGCTTTCAGTATTTGACCTTCCAGTGACTAGCCTGAATTAACTTCTGTAAGTATTGACTGATTTGATCTCCTTGCTGTTCAAGGGACTCTCAAAAGTCTTCCCCATCAGTACGATTTGAAAGCATCAGTTCTGCAGCACTTAGCTTTCCTTATAGTCCAACTCCCTTCCCTAGTTACTAGGTCTTAATGGGGGATGGTAATCCAGACTTACACCCTTTGGCTTGGCTCCTTCCCATCAAAAACTGATTACATAAAAGACAATCAAAAATAGTAACTAGCAAGTAAATCCATTTATCGAAGCAAAGCAAAAACCAGAAATTAAAGATGTGATGCAGATCAGAATATAGCATAAAAGTACATAAGTGAGTGAGCTCTTCTGATGCAACTGAGATCACATCTCACCTCAAACTGAGAAACTCCAGCCTCACCCAAGGGGAAATTCTCTTTCTGAAATGTTTAGAAGGCAAACTAGAAATTTTTAACATCTTGAGGAGCTGGCTTCTGTAATGATTGGAATGACGCCACCTGCTGGAGACTTACTGTAGAAAAACTCTGCCATGAAGTGAAGGTCTTTGAGGGTAAGACCAGGAGTCTTTTCTTTGGCATCAGGAAGTGACGTTTGCTTGTGGGAGGAAGAAAGGGGGAGCCTGGCGCTCTGTCTCGCTCTCTTTTCTTTGGACTCTGGTGGAGAGGGGAGCTAGAAATGCTCTCTCCCTTTAATAGATAGATGAATGTAGGCCTTTCCTTCTCTCTTTACCAAATTCTTATTCTCCTTAATAAATGCTTAAAAGCCTAACTCTTGCTAAAGCTTATAATTTATTGGCGACCACTCATTAGATATTTTAGACAGACTAGCTAGAATTTTAGCTTTAACACTTCCCTACATGTTTCCAGTTTCCAAAGTTTCTCTCTCTCTCCTCCTTGGAATAATCCTAAGAATGTGTAGAGTCACGCAAATCTCTTTCCCAAAGATTGTCTCCTTCCAAGAATTTCTCATACCAGCTCTCAAGAGGGCACACAACCTTATATCATCATTCTCTCCATCAATTAGGAATCTCCTTCTACATATGCATTAGATACAAACACCCCAGGCTTGGCTAGAAACTCAGATTATATTCATTTCATAAACTACTAGGAGGCAATTTAGTATGGTAGAAATAGCATTAGATTTGGAAGAAGAGGCCTTGCAATTAAATCCTTCTATGCCACTCATTACCTGTGTGACCCTAGACAAGTCATTTAACCTTCTCTGAGCTTCCATTTCTTCACTGGACTAGGCATAATCTCTATGGCCCCTTTCTAGCTTTAACTCTGTGGTCCTCAAGTTAAAAATCAGTTAAATTTCATAAATGCTATTCAAGGTTACAGCAAGAGGAAAGAAGAGATGAACAGAAACCAGGTTCTTTCTTTTCTGCACTAACTTCTGAGAGGGTTCTCCTCTTTAGAATAGCCTGGTTAACCTCCCTTCTGTATTTTCCTAGCTTTCTTCCTCCATTCTGGTGTCATCCCCTCCAAAATAATGGGTGAGTCAGGGAGCATTCAGAGAAAGCCACCACTGTGGCTAGTTGAACTGGCAGATTTTCACCTATAGTAAGTCTTGAGGATTACCTAGTAAATGCTATTCACATCAATAAAATACTCATGTCAACAATATCACAAATCCTTTACCTTTGAAGTCTTGGATGTGGTAATGGTACCTAGAACAGTGCCTTGCACTTGGTAAATATTTGAGGAATTGTAAATGCGAAAAGGTCATGTCGAATACAATGGAATGGGTCATTTCTTGAACTCAGATACTTTTAACTGAGTTCAAGGTAGCTTTAATTCCCTTAAAACATCTTTCATTTCAAAACTAGTAAGTGAATAAAATGACATGGTCCTTCTTGTTGCTCAGTCATTTCAGTCGTGTCCGATTCTTTGTGACCCCATTTGGGGTTTTCTTGGCAAGTTACTAGAATGATTCGCACACATATGTGTGTGTGTGTGTGTGTATGTATATATATATATACATACATGAAAATATTTCAGACTTAAGTATCAGAGTAAACAAGTTGACATTTTGAAGGCGATTCATTTGATCACATTTTCTCGGAAATAAAACTGTTGAATTGAGTTAATTTTTTAAGAATAGAAGTTCTCCCATTAGCTTATGAGAACATGTTGAAAGTAAGACAAGGTGGGGCAGCTAGGTGGTGCAGTGGATAAAGCACTGGCCCTGGATTCAGGAGGACCTGAGTTCAAATCTGGCATCAGACACTTGACACTTACTAGCTGTGTGACCCTGGGCAAGTTATTTAACCCTTATTGCCCCACAAAAAAGAAAGAAGGAAGGAAGGAAGGAAAGAGAGAGAGAGAGAGAGAGAGAGAGAGAGAGAGAGAGAGAGAGAGAGAAAGAAAGAAAGAAAGAAAGAAAGAAAGAAAGAAAGAAAGAAAGAAAGAAAGAAAGAAAGAAAGAAAGAAAGAAAGAAAAGGTAATGGTATTGTTAGAACAAAGAGTTCAACTGTTATATTCAACACTAGTCAAACTCCTGCTAGAGCACTTGCTTCGTTCTGGCCTCCAGAAATTGATGGAGCCATGAAGAATCTGGACTAAAATTAGAGGGAAGTCACAAAGATGATTAAAGGTTTGGACCACAGAACCTATGTGGAAAAGCTAGTGGAATTTAGATGATTTCTTCTGGAGAAGAGCTATTGTATAAAGAATGGTAACCAGTTGTTCACCATCCACCGATGACAGAATGAAGGAAGATGGACTTGGTGTGAAATCTAAAGGATTTGGGTTACCTGGAAGGGAGGGAGGAACATTTATATAGTGCTGTGCATTTATATAGTGCCTAATATATGCCAGGCACTGTGCTGAGCACTTTTTACAAATATTATCTCATTTGATCCTCAAAACATCCTAGGGAAGCAGGTGCTATTATTATCCCCCATTTGACAGTTGAGGAAACTGAGGCAGATGGAGTTAAGTGACTTGCCCAGAGTGACACAATTAATAAGTATTTGAGGCTAGATTTGAACTACAATCTTCCTGATTCCAGGACAAGTGCTCTATCCACTGCACCATCAGCTGGAAGAATTTACTGAGATTAAAGGTTTTTAAATACTAGAGTGGACAGTCAGGCAAGCAACAAGCGTTTATTAAGTGCTTATTATATACCAGGCATTTTGCTAAGAATTGGGAATGCAAATACAAGCCAAAAGAAAGACTGAAGCATGGAAAGATGAGGCCAACCCAAAAATGGAGGCCCCTGGCAGGAAGTCACCAATGGGAGAAAGAGGCCTGAATTCAATATGATGTTTCTGGGTGAGAATGACTCAGTCACTGAGGGAAGTTCCAGGGTATAGAAGGCAGCTGAGCCTGAGAAGACAGGCTAGTTCAGAGAAGACCTCTTCTACAGGTCTGCTAACCAACACATGTTCTTTTCTATTTGAGGTCCACCCCATGCCTGGGGTGGGCTATATAAACCTCAAAGGTTTATACACCAATGACTCTGTAAACCAGATTTTCTTCTGTGCCTATTGGACCCAGCTAATTAATTAGGCAGGAGATTCTGGAGACACCCAAACCTTGTAGCAATAGACATACACTTAATCAGTTAGAGAATTTCAGATTTGGAAGAGACCCCAGCATCAGTCCTGGCCAACTCCTCCTTGACCAAGAATGCCCTCCACAACATTCTTTTTTTGTTGTTGTTTTTTGTTTTGTTGTTTTGTTTATTTGTTTGTTTTGCTGAGCAATGGGGATTAAGTGACTAGCCCAGGGTCACACAGCTAGTAAATGTCAAGTGTCTAAGGCAGGATTTGAACTCAGGTACTCCTGAATCCAGGGCCTGTGCTTTATCTACTGTGCCACCTAGCTGCCCCTCTCCACAACATTCTTGACAGATGGCCATCCAACTTAAACTTGAGAGCAGTCGCCTTAGACTTAGTTCACCTTACAGAGCACCTAACTTAATTCCAGGAAGGACTTAAGTTCAAGGATGAATAGGGCTCATTTTAATAAGTACCAACCACATAAAAATCCTCTGATAGAAAGTAAACAACGCTTCCAATTTAATCAGTCTCTGTCTTGCCCTGTCATCATCTACATTTTATTATGCTTACTTGTATATCTGTCTTATTCCCAATAGACTGTAATCTCTCTGAGGACCAAGACTGTGTCATTTTGTATATTTGTATCTCTGGTCCATAGTATAAGGACTTGCACATACCAGGTGGTTAATAAAATGTTTATTTAATGAATTGTAAGATATAGCTCATAAACTCAGAGAAATAATTTGGCTGGAGAGATGCTCAACCAAAAAGTATATGTTAAACTGGGCCATGCAGTCTGTTAGGTGCTAGGGATGCAAAGACAAAAATGAAACGATCTCTGCTCTCAGGGAGCTTACACTCTTTGGGAAGAAACAACATGTACATCTATGCATATATATACATATATACATATATGTGTATATAATTGATGCAAATTAAATACGAGATAATTTGGTAAGGGGTAGAGGCACCAGCAACTGATAATGTGAGAGATAAAAAGAGAACAATACAAAAAAAAATCAAATGTATAGTTGTATAATAAAGATCAAAGGTGCTATACGAATGTCAGAAAAGGGAGAAATCACTCTGGGCTGGGCCGGGTTACTGTGGAGGGCTTTATGGCGAAGATAGGAACCTGAGTATGAATGTCATAGTTCATATGTACATAATACTTTGCTGTTTGTAAGAACTTTGTTCACAACCAATCTGTGGAGTAGCTATCCCCTTTCTACAGATCAAAAAACTAAGTGACCTACCCATGAGTCACATAACTTCTTTTTTAGAGTTGGGACTAAAACCCAGTCCTTCTCTGTTCAGTAGTTTTTAATCCAGAGTGAGTTTGGGAACATTTTTGTCATAACAAATATACTTTTGATTGTCTGAGAACCTCGTATCAATAAAATCCATCATCTGACAAATGAGAGGATTAAAGTAGATGACCTGTAAGATCCTTTTGACCTCTAAAATTCTCTGATTCTGTGACATACCATGGACAGTGCATTGCAGTACTCAAGCAAGGGCAGAATGAAAGAATTGTGTTTGAGTGTGTTTGAGTGACAGTCATAATTTATATAGCTGCTTCAGATTTTAAATCTTCAGCAACTCATGTCAGAAAAGGGGTTTGAACCTTATGTATTCGTCAGGATCCAACACTTTATCTACTACATCATTCTAGCTCTCACAGTACCAGAGGTTGGACTACCTTTTCTTTTCCTTTTTAAATCTTATCATGTATTTGAACATCAGATTTGCTAAGTTATCATGTACCTCTGGAAATCAATTCCTATGGATTAGTGTAGAGACCCCAAAATGGCACTCACTGAGTTAATGAAACAGCAGTGGCCAGTCTTCAGGCTTGTCGATGTCTCTGATGATGACTTCTTTTTGTGATACTACTTTTAAATACTTTGAAATGAACTAATAGGATGTACAATATGAAAACTGAAAATGAAAAAATCTTAATAATTCAGTCAAATGTCAGAATGTCTCCAAATATCTGGATGCTTGGAATAGCATAAAACATCCAGATGTTGAGCGGTTTTTTAAAGTTTTCATCTGGATCATGAGACACAGAACCCAATGATATGACCATGCAAAACAGCCATCAGGAAAAAAAAAAGATTTGAAAAGCTAGTTGGAAATTGGCATGGATCATGTATGTGGAATAAGGTCAAGGTCAATTGTGGCTTAAGAAAGGTGTTTTTTTTTTTTTAATTCACAAGGAGCATTTTTCTCCCAATGATAGATGTGTTAGATATTTTTGTCTCCTTTGTTCCACATTTAAACCTCAGATACCTCTCAGAAAATTACTTTACGGTGTGCTCAGGGTGAGAGGAAGGGGGAGGGAATTCCACAGAATGTAAATGCCAAGGAAGGGTTTTCTTTGAGAACTTGGTCTTTATAACTTAAAGGGTACCATGCTCCCCTCTAGCATTCAATTTTGCCATCTAAAAAATAATTGGTTTTTGTTGTTGTTCAGTCATTTCAATCGTGTCCAATTTTTCATGACCCCATTTGGGGTTTTCTTGGCAAAGATACTGGAGTGATTTGTCATTTCCTTCTCCAGCTCATTTTACAGATGAGGAAACTGTTGAATGACTCACCCAGGGTCACACAACCAGTAAGTGTTTGAGGCCAGATTTGAACTCAGGAAGTTGGGTCTTCCTGACTCCAAGACAGCACTCTATCTGCTATGTTACCAAACTGGCCCTTATTATTTATTACATATTAATTCCGTAAATACAACTAGATGGTGACTAAGTCAAATGAACAAATTGAACTCTCTATTTCAGCTCAGAATGCATGCTGATTCAAAAGTGGCACCACTTACACTAAGTGACATTTGCCTTTTTGTGCCTCATCCTCCCAATTCCTTCTTTTTGATGCAGATGGTAGAATCACATAATTCCTAGAAATTAAATTTTAGTAATGGCTTCTTCTTATTATAAAGGAAATAATCTATGTTTTTCCTTTAAAATGTTCCCATCTTTATCATTTAATAGCTGAGTTGGTGGCTTTTCATAATAAGGACAAAATTATATTGCCGAGGCTTGTTTTCCTCATTGGGCTCTTTGCCCATTAAAATTACAATGTTTCACAAATGGAATATTAATTTTAGAAGTCAAAGTCATATCAATTTGTATCACTTAGGCATGTATACACACAGGTATGATAAGAAAGTATACCCAAAGCAACACTATAAATGGAAAAATATAATCCATATGTATTGATGATATTGCGAAGTTTACATTTTGAATCCACTAGAAATGAATGAGTCAGACTTGGCTTCCATGGTAAGTTTTATTTTTATAGTACAAATAATAGAAAATAATCTGCTTAAAGGCTAAATTCATAAATATTTGCTTAATCTGGTTCATTACTTAAACATGTGAAAATGCTTAACCAGGATAAAACTAGGGACTTGGTGTCCATTTTGTTTTTTCAGAATGAAAGTGCCCTTGTGAAAGAAAAAGAGCTGTCAATCGAACTTGCAAACATCAGGGATGAAGTTGGTAAGTAGGGCATTGAAAATAAGTAGTGTAAAGAATGTCCATTCCTAATGCATATGAATGTGTAACCAAAGCAATTATGCCTTGTAATAAGCTACTAGGAGGAAAAAGACTGCCTAGATAAAATACACTCTATCCCAGAGCGCAGTAGTGGATTTTAGTGGTCTTGCTGGGAACCGTAATTCTTACCTCTCCGCAGTCACAGAGGCATGTTCTTAACAGTACACAGAGGAGCTAATCAAGCGTTTTACTCTGCTCCTCACAGATGGTGATAGATATCAGTCAGTATGGTCTGTGGTAGGCAGCCATCTATCTGATAGGCCCAAACTGAGGCCAGAGCTTGGGTCACGCATCGTTGAAAAGAAGCAAGAAGTCTCAAGAGCTGTATGGTGAATAGTAATGTATATTCCCTCTAGGATGCATATAAATCCATGACCTCATTGCATATCCTTTCATAAAATATCACACTGTGATGGAAAGCAAGGTCAAAAAAATAAATTTAGTTAGATTAAAATATGGAGCTTATTAAAATTCACAAGCCCTGGTTAATAAAGGGCTATAGGAATGGTTTAGGTCTCTGAACCATAGGAATCCGACCTTCTTTGAAGGGGAAGAGGGCCCTTCAGATCTGTGATTTCCCCCATACAGGTAACTCCTAGTAGGAGAACTCTTTTTACCAGTGAAGATTAGAAACTGATTTGCAATTTAGTGTCTGAAGAGTTGTCTGGAGAACCAAGATGTTCATGGACTTGCCCAGGGTCCACACAGTTAGCGTGTGTAAGAGACCACAGTGGACCAGGCTTTCCTGACTCCCAAGTCTGGCTTTCTATCCACTCCTGCTTCCCCCTCAATACTTAGGAGTAATGACTTCATAGAAATAGCATATCTTGGAAATAGTACATCTTCAGGTACTGGCAATACAGAAAGGAACTTTTACAGCAGTCTAAACACTAGATTGTGGCTCTTAACCATCTAATAAGCCCCAACATACTTCAAAAGATTGCTTTTTTTCCATTAAACACACAAGGTAACTGAGGCCCTAAGATGTAAATCGGCCTGTGAGGGACCTAACAGTAACCAACAGGGGAATACAATGAATTCTTGATGACTGACAGGATGGCTACCTGATCGGTGAATTGTCCACAGTGAATTTTAAAATATGGGTCTGTTTCTCCTTTGCCCTTCAATATACGTTTTTTTTTTGGTGAGGCAGTCAGTGTTAAGTGACTTGCCCAGGGTCACACAGCTAGTCAGTGTGAAGTGTCTGAGAGCGGATTTGAACTCAGGTCCCCTTGACTCCAGCTGCCCCTTCAATAGACTTCTAGACTATCTTTATGTAGGGAGAGCATTGTTTAGGGGGTATTTAGTACTAGGAGTAGTCAACAGTGTCAGAAACAGAAAGGAGGATGAAGGCTGAAAAATGGCCATTGAATCTGGTGATTAGCGGGGTAATAGTGACCATAGAGAAAGCATTTTCAGTAGGGGAGTGGAGTTAGCAGCCAGGTTATAAGTAGAAGCAGGTCCAGAGGGGAGCAGCAAAATGTTCAAGGCCCTTGAGTTCATGTCATTAGGGTTGTGGAAGGAATTGGCCATGTTTAAAATGGAGAAGACGGGCCATGACAGAACTGCCTAAGAATGAGTCAGGGCAGCTAGGTGGCACAGTGGATAAAACACCAGTCCTGGATTCAGGAGGACCTGAGTTCAAATCCGGCCTCAGACACTTGACACTTACTAGCTGTGTGACCCTGGGCAAGTCACTTAACCCCCATTGCCCACCAAAAAACAAAAACAAACAAACAAAAAAGAGGTGATGAGTCTCCAAGAAGGATCTGGCATAGAGGACAGGGAAGGGAAAGGGAGGGGAGGGCAGGAAAGAGAAGGAGAAGGAAACGGAGGGGAGGGGAGGTTTGGAACAGAAACTATGAGGAGTCAGGTGGGAGGGGGCATAAGATCAAATACAATGATTACTGAATAACAGTAAGGGCCTAGCCAAGATTATAAAACATAAATTTCTAGAGGATAAGGTCATTTTTGTGGAGGATAAGGTCATTTTTCATTGATGTTCAAAAATCCCAGGAGAGAGGAAAAAATAATTAGAAAGTAAGGGTTAATGTGGGATGATTATTTATAGATTAGTCATAATAAAAGGTCATAGCAGGGAAGGGGAGGCAGGAAGGAATTCTAGGGTAGCTTCTAGTGAAATATCAATGATATACCTTGTGGTCAAGGCTGGCCCTGGAGGTGGGTGGATATGGGGACTAGGGATGTATCAAGTAACCAGAAGTCACCAACAGGTGGAGAATACATTCATTGTTGGTGAAAGAGTGAAAAGGGTGGAAGAGGGGCAGCTAGGTGGTGCAGTGGATAGAGCACCAACCCTGGATTCAGGAGGACCTGAGTTCAAATCCAGCCTCAGACACTTGACACTTACTAGCTGTGTGACCCTGGGCAAGTCACTTAACCCCCATTGCCCTGCAAAACAAAAAAAAGGGTGGAAGAATAAAAAGTTCTAGTCATAGAGAAGAACATCAAAATTCCAGATCTTAGAGGTGACATAATTTTGAGAGACGTTAAGTTCTAATGTGTGGCCACACTGGTGTGTGGCTGAAGCGGGAGTGAAGACGAGAGTTGAGGAGGTCAAAGAACTGAGAAGTTAGGTTTTCAAAGGAGTGATCCTTGTGAACATTGAAGTCCCTAAGAACGATACAGGGGTCAGGGATATAAACCGGGTACCAGATTCATTGAGAAAATTGAACTGACCTTGCGATGAGTAGATGACAGTAACCAAGATGGGGAGAGGGTGGTATGCATAACTTGCATGAACTTCAGAAGAGAAAAAGTAATAAAGAAAAAGTGGTAGAATGGTCGGGAACTATGGATGGTGGGTCAGAAATCTGCCTATCACTGCTTGCCTAGCCCTGGAAGTTGGGGGTAGGGGGGATGGGAAAAGGTGTGGCTTCTGTTGGAGAGGATTGTAAGGATTATAAGCCTCTCAGAGGAGAGCCTGGCTTTTGTAATTATGAAGAAGGAGAAGGAAAGTCGGTTGTGTCTCCTGAAATAGCAGGATTCCCAAGGGGAGCATGTGCCCCTAGGGTGTGTTGAAACCATGGTCTCTGGGGCCCTTTGGCTGGTGAGTACCTCTCTTAATGGTTCATTTAAAATTGATTTCTAAATATAGTTTTTCTTCCTTTACTAAAAGAAAAAAAAAGTCTTTTTCTTCTTCAATGTGATTTGTGACTTCTTTTGTCATTGAAAAAGGTCACTAGCTGTCTCTTCTCCTCTCCAGAGGTGGCTAGAATCCTGGGAGAAGCAATAATTCTCACCCTGGATTCACAGCAATCCTTGGTACCCACCTTTTACAAATTATCCACCACATTTCCAGTTTCAGTGTCAAGAACTCCCCTCAGATTATTCTCCCAACAAGGATGCCAGTGTTCCTGTCACTTAATAGAATCTTGGCATTGTCACTAGTGGAGGTCCTTAGCAGCCCCTCAGTGATGAAGTCTGCCCTCCTCAGAAACCCTGACAACTCGGTATCCATCATATTGTCAAAGATTCAGAGCTGCAAGGGTCCTCAGAAGTCATCACAGCCATTTTTCAGATGAAACACCTCTAGTCAAGAAAGGGACTTGACCAAGGTCACACAGAGTAATAAGCAGAAGAGTTAAAATTTTAATGTAGGCCCTCTGACTCCAAATGCAATTTTCTTTCCAGTGGACCCCATTCTATCCCCCAGCCCCTCTTCCCATACACACACTACTCTGTCACTAATGGAGAACCCACTCAAATGATAGTAATTATTTATCATCCCTTCACTAAGGGACTTTGAGAGTTTTCCCTCCTACTTCACTAATAGGGTCCCTAAGGCCATAAACTAATTGAGCCCTCGGTTCATAGAGTTTAGAGGAGGGAAGAAAAAGAGGTCATCTCGTCCAAACCCAGTATTTTACAAATAAGAAAAAATGAGGCAAAAAGGCTACATGGATTAAGTATCAGAACTGAGCTGATGCAGGCCCTCATCACCCCACCCCTGGACTACTGCACAGTCTTCTGGGTGGTCTCCCTGCCTGACATCTTTCCTCATTCTACCCATCCCTCCACTCAGCCGTCAAATGGACCTTCCTAAAGTGCAGGTCTCTCCCCCTCCCCCTCCCTCTCTCCCTTAGTCAATTAACTCCCTATTACCCCTAAGATCCTGGGCCTACCTCCAGTCTGTTTACAACTTACCACTACCTCCCCCAACCCCATCCACACTTGCCTCCCTATTTTTTTCTCTTACAAGACATTCCAAACCCAATTCTATGCATTTTCACTATCTGTCCTGAATGCCTGGAATTCTCTCCCTCCTCATATCTGCCTCCCGGATTCCCTGGAGCTGTAGGGAGCTTCTGGCGTGGAAATGTCCTCTGCCAATCCAAAATGCCAATGCCAGACCCATCTATCACCTAGGAGGTGAGTGCTAGGGAGTTGTTTGGAGTATACAAGGTGAAGGGATCACACAGGTGCTCCTGATGCCAAGCCCAGCACTCTATTACAGTGGTTTTTCAGTTGTGTCCAACTCTTCATGACTCCATCAGAGGTTTTCTTGGCAGAGATACTGGAGTGATTTGGCATTCCCTTCTCCAGCTCATTTTATAGATGAGGAAACTTGCAAACAGGGTGAAGTGACTTGCCCAGGGTTACATACCTATTAAGTGCCTGAGGTCAGATTTGAGCTCATGAAGATAAGTCTTCCTAACTCCAGGACCACCACTCTATCCCCTGCACCACCTGACTGCCCTGATTTTATGTATCATATTTTGTTTGCATGCAGCCACACACATGTACCTGTACTATGATCTCATAACAGAGGTTGGTAACAAATAGGCCTATCACATCTGCTCTAATTCGAAAGCAGTGGGTTGGATCCTCCTACCTCACACAAATAACTTGGTCCCTTGCTGAAATACAAGTACCATCACTGTGTCCACTCCAAGTACAGAAGGGTGACTTTCTAACCTGTTAGCTGGGCTACAACAAGCACTAGCTAGCTCCATCCTAGCAGGTGATGATGCCAGAATGAATGGGATGTGGATTCCTCGGCATCTTCCCTGGCCTTGTGCCTCTGCCTGTACTTAGCTGATGACTGCCTTCGCCCTTACCTAACAGCATTCTTATGGATTAAACTAACCCACCCCCCCTCATTTCACAGATGAAGGAACAGAGGCTTAGACAGGTCAAAGAACTTGCTGACTCCTACAGAGAGAGTGACTCATCTCGGGCTAGTAAGGGTAGAGGCAGCCTGAGTCCCAGCCTGGGGCTCCTGTTCCTCCCCATACACCATCCTCCGGTCACAAAGCCACTGATTAAAAGGAGGGAGAAAGCATGACTTTGTATAAGATTTTTCCTAGGCTTGGAACTCTCTCCCTCCTCACTTCTCCTTCTTAGAAATCCTTGCTGACCTCAAGCTTCAGCTCACATGCCACCTCCTTCAAGAGGTCTGTCCTGATTCCTGTAGTTATTAGTACCCACCACCACCTGCCACTGATTATTTTTCTTATGTCCTCTACTAGAAAGTAAATTGCTTGAGAAGCGGGACTATCTCACCTTTGTATTTGAATTCCCAGTGTCTGCCACATAATAAATGCTTTTTTCATATAAATATTTTATTATTTTCCAGTTACATATAGAGATAGTTTTCAACATTTGTTTTTATAAGATTTCTAGTTTCAAATTTTTTTCCCTTCCCCCTCCCCAAGACAGCAAGTAATCTGATATAGGTTGTATATGTACAATCACATTAAACATATTTCTGCATTAGTCATTCTGTGGAGGAAGAATCAGAGCAAAAAGGAAAAACCTCAAAAAAGAAAAACAACAACAACAAAAAATAATAGTATAGTTCAATCTACATCTAGATTCCACAGTTCTTTTTTTCTGGATTTGGAGAGCATTTTCCATCATGAGTCCTTTGGAACTATCTTGGACCGTTGTATTGCTGAGAAGAATCAAGTCTATCACAGTTGATCAACACATAATGTTGATACTATGTACAATGTTCTCTTGGTTCTGCTTATCTCACTCATCATCACTTCATGCAAGTCCTTCCAGGTTTCTCTGAACTCCTCCTGCTCATCGTTTCTTACAGCATAATAGTATCCTGTTACATTCATATATCACAACTCATTCAGCCATTCCCCAATTGATGGGCAACCCCTCAATTCCCAATTCCTTACCACCACAAAAAAAGAGCAGCTATAAATATTTTTGTACATGTAGGTCCTTTTCCCTTTCTTATGATCTCTTTGGGAAAAATACCTAACCGTGGTATTGCTGGATCAAAGGGAATGCACAGCTTTAGAGCCCTTTGAGCATAATTCGAAATTGTTCTCCAGAATGGTTGGATCAGTCTGCAGCTCCACCAACAATGCATTAGTGTTCCAATTTTTCCACAGCTTCTCCAACATTTATTATTTTCCTTTTTTGTCATATTAGCCAATCTGATAGGTGTCAGGTGGTAGATAAATGCTTTTTGATAGAGTTATTGATTGATTGATACAAAGTTCTGTAGAAAAAAATCAGGAAGGAGAGAAAATGATTAGATTATGGAATCAGGGAAGGCTTCACAGAGGAGATAATTCCTGAGCTCAGTTTTGAAGGAACACAAGAATTCTGAAAAGCAAAGATGAAGGTAGGGAGGGGTATGGTGTGATGAGGATAAAAGAGATCCATTTCTCCAATCCAGCCTCCTCACAGATTCCCTCTTCATGTTCCTAAAGGACAGGTCTGACTGTTCCAGGGACAAGAGAAGAGACCGCATGGCAAATTTGTGGAATAGCTTGTAGTCCAATTTGGCTAAAATGTAGAGTGCATGAAGGGGAAGTAAAGCTGAAAAGGTAGACTGAAGCTAGATTGTAGAGGTCTTAAAAACCCAGCCAAAGCATCTATAGTTTATTCTAGAGGCCTTACAGAACTCCTCAGAGTTCTTTATCAAGGAAGTGACATAATGAGACTTCTGCTTGGTGAAGGAAGGATTAGAAAGGGGGATACTTTAAATAAAGAGTCCAGTTAGGAAACTAACCAGAAGTAACCACAGGCAACAAAGAACAATACCTAGAACCACTGTTTTGGTGCTGTCAAAGAATAAAAAGGGACAAATTTTTTAAAATGTTACAGAGTAGACAGAAGAGGGAAGAATCACAAATGACTGTGGTTTCATGACTGAATGAGGGGGTGACTAAGAGAAGAGTAGCAGCGTTCAGAGAAATAAGAAAGTTTTAAGGTCATAGTTAGAAGTTCAGCTTTGGACCCCAGCAGGACATCTGAGTGGAGATGTCCAGCAGGCAGATAGGCAGACCAAGAAATCAGGGAAGGGATTAGCATTGGATATAAAGTTGGGAGTTGTCTGTGTAGAGGTGATCATGGGAGCATATGAGATCACTGAAAGAGAGTGGAGAGAGGGAGAGAAGAGAGCCTAGCAGAGTATCCTGAAGGATACCCACCCTTGGAGGACAAAAATAAAATGAGAGAAAAGTTGTTAGGTCAGTGGTCGAACTCAAGAAAAGCAACATTTAAGGAGCCAAGGGGGAGGAAGTGGTCAAGTCAATAAGCATTAATTAATTGATTGATTGATTAATTTAAAATTAATTATTATTGATTATTATCATACTTACTATGTGTCAGTAACTGTGCTAAGTCGTGGGTACATAAATAGAAGCCAAAAACAGAAAGAAAAATAGTCCCTACCCTCAAGGAGTTAACATTTTAATAGAAGGGAAGATAGTATATATAAAAAGAAGCTGAAAAGGGCAGGGAGAGAAGGTACCTGCGTGAGGATACAGTAGAGAAAGTCAGCATTGTTAGATCCTGGCAGAACGTCACTTACAATAAGGACTGAGAAAAAGCCATTGGATTTAGTAGTAATAATGTCATTAGACACTCTTTAGAGACCAGTTCAGAAGCAAAAGTAGAAGACTGTGTGGTAAGGAAATAGAAGTACTAAATGTAGGCTACTCTTTCTGGGAGCTTAATTATAAGAAAGGAAACACGTCAGATGATGGCTTGAGTAGATGATGGAGTAAAGGACAGGGTTTGTTGTCATTGTTGTTGTTGTTGTTGTGTATTTTTAAGGATAGAAGATTTATAAGCATATTTGTAGGGGAGTAGAAAGAGACGTTAGAGAAAGCGAAGCATTAAAATAAGAGTGTGAGGGAATGATCAATAAAGAAAGCTCCCTTAGGAGGTGGGAGGGGATGCATCAAAGGCAGGAGAAGAGAAATTAGCCTTGCCAAGGAGAAGTTCCACCTTATCCTCTGGGACCAGAGCAAAGGAGGAGAGGATTGATGAAGATGTTGACAGATGGAGTGGTGGTGGGTGGGTGGGGGGAGGAAACTCGAGAGATGATCGACTTACTGTACTTTTCTCTTAGTTTTTTCATCTGTCAAAAGACATGGCAGCTTTTGATGATCTCCAGAATGCCTTCTAGCATTAAGGCTATGTCATAAGAATTGAAGAGCTCAGCGAGCTGGGAGTTCCTAAACTCAAGAGTCATCTCTGCATGTTCTTTAAATACCCAAGGTTATGGTTCATCCTGAGCATGTTAACTTGAACTCATTGAAGGTAGATCAATGCTACCTGACTATCTCCCCATTGATCTGGAGATTACACTCCCTGCTAACAATGGCTGCTCTGTCTTTGCTAGTACAGAGATTACTCCCCAAGGAAGAGAAACAGACACAAATTGAGAATTGTCTTTCAGCCTTATCACCATCATCTGTTATCCCATCTACCCCACTCAGTGTTATTTCTTCTTTGTTCCTCTTCCCACCCCAAACATTACTTGTAAAAGAACATTTTTGTTGTTCTTAGCATCATTACTAGAATTGTCTCATTCTGGATCTTGGCACTCTTGACACAATTCTTAAAGGATTATGCTATTTTTTTGTCTTCATTCTCAGTTATTGGACCTTATTTCCATCTTAAAAATCTGAGTTGGCTAATGAGTCAGTTTCCTCTTATCCACATCAGTGTGTTCAGACACCTTCCCATTTTCTTCCCATCAGGACTATTTCTGACTGTGTGGTCAGATTTTCTTAATTAAGCTCTTCTTCTTGGGCCAATTTACACTATAAAGTAATAGACCATTGGATCATATAATTAGGATTTCCCTGAACCCTTTTAAATGCCCTCTCTTAAATTGTAGGGTGCATGTCAGACCTTGCTCAGCTTTTCCCTTCTCTATCACAAACTCTATGATAGTGATCACTTTCTCCAAGAGTTTCTATCATTTCTACTGCAGTAACTAATTCTTTTTTGCTGATCACAATCAGGTACCAAGAAAAAAAAATTCCCTTTTTGAATTCCAAATTCTCTCCCTTACTTCCTTCCTTCCCCTCTCCCTGAGACAGTAAGCAATTTGATATAGCCTATACATGTGCAATCATGCAAAACATTTTTCCATATTAATCAAGTTGTAAAAGAAAACAGACCAAAAAAGTAAAGAAAGTGAAAAACAGTATGCTTTGATCAGCATTCAAACTCCATCAGTTCTTTCTCTGAAGGCAGATAGCATTTTTCATCATGAGTACTTTGGAACTGTCTTGGATCACTGGTTGCTGAAAATAGCTAAGTCTGTCCCAGCTGATCATCATGCAGTATTGTTTTTACTGTGTACAATGCTCTACTAGTCCTATTCACTTCACTTTGCATCAGTTCATGTAAATCTTTCCAGGTTTTTCTGAAATCATCCTGTTTGTCATTTCTTGTAGCACTCTATCACCATCATATACCATAATTTGTTCAGCCATTCCCTAACTTCTTGAATTTTATTAGAAAGAATCAGTATCTGTTCATATGGTTGAAGACCCCATTGCTACTATATCATATTTGCATATCAGTTTGCTTCTGGGTCCTGTCAATCAAAGCCACATGCCAATTAGCTTGGAGCTTTGTGTGTGTGTGTGTGTGTGTGTGTGTGTGGATGGCCCTGTTTCCAGTTTCACAGGAGGTGGGACCTCGGTTTGATGGCAGAGGCAGGAGGAACAGGCAGCATAGGGATACTTTATCCACGTGTTTCTCTTTACTAACCCCTAATATACTTTAAAAAATACTTAATGCACAAAGATTGGTGTTATACGTTTTCTAATTTAAGGCAACCACTCATTAGATTTTAGACATCACAGCTAGAATTTTAGGCCCTTACACCAGGTTTGTGATCTGTTCCCTGAACTCTTTCTCTAATTCTTCCTTTTATCCTGGCAGGGATATCACATGCCACAATAGTATTGTTTCTCCTTCTTTCTCCATTATTCATTGTTCAAATTGTTTTTGACCTTGCTTCCTCAGATTTCTTTTCCTGACAATATCTCTTAATATACAGTGCTATTCCACCATCATTCCCCCCACCATTTATCTGTTCTTTTCCTTTGAATAAGGTATATCCTTCCAGATACATATGCCAGTTATGAGTCTAAGCTCACTAAGTCTTAATGTTCATTGTGAGGTCAAATTTCCTACTTTATGTTACGATCTCTAATTCATCCTCCTTGATTCCCATGCTTTGTGCATTTGTATATAGATATTGGAAGCTGTAATTTTTATTTCTAGCTTTCTCCTTGGATATTATCTCCAGTGAATTAATGGTCCTCTCTTTTTCTTTACTTCCTCATACGTTATTGTCTTCTGTGTTACTGGATTTATCAGATATTTGTGAGTAATTTTCTCTTCATTTTCAAGTTCAAAGCATTCTTGATTAGATTTGCATAACGACAGGCCAGTAGGCTTTTTGAGAGCCCCAAATGTACATCACTGGACAAGATCACCTCATTTCTGAATTTTAAGTCATGGTCTATGAATAATAATTGCTAACATTTATGTAGCACTTAAAAGTTTGCAACATGTTTATAGGCATTATTTCATTTGATCTTCACAGCCTTATGAGGTGCATACCACAGAAGTATTAACATTCCCATTTTGCAAATGAAAAAACTGAGGCTCCCAGAGGATGTGTCTTGCCCATGATCTTATAACTAGATAGCACCCAAGGCAGGATTTGAACCTAAATCTGTCTTATCTCTAAGTCCTATACTCTTCACTAAACCAGGAATCCTCAGACACCATCTTCTTGGCCAGCTCTTTACTTGCAAGATCTCCTTTTATCGACTATATCTCCTTTCGCTGGAAAATACCACTGATGCCCCCCAAGGTTTTGGAGGGGTTTTTGCCCAAGGTCTCATAATCCTTGGCAACACTTTCTAGGTTCCTCCTCCTAGTATCATTTACTCTTGGGTGAATCACCAGAAACTAACGGTGATCATCAAGTTTGACAGTTCTTGGGAGGCGCCCTGTCCCACCCTCCATACAAGTCCCAGGAAGATGGCAGACCTCTCTGCTGGTTATGTCAGTCTGATAAATAGCTGCCTTGGTAGCATTCACCATGTAGTCACCAACCTCCACTCCTCATTTTTTGTTCCTCTGACCATTACAAGGTAACCTTTCTTCTGATGGCATCTGACCCCAGTTGTTTTGTTTGTTTTGTTGTTCACCCTTCACTTTCAGGGAAGACCAGTGACATCATAGGGTGACATCTTAACTCCAGCATGAATTAGATTGAAGTGAGCAGAAGTTCACAGAGTCTTCAGCCTCACTCTCTCTTCCAGAGGTATTGAAGTCCAAGGCATCCACAGCAATCCTTGAAGCACAGAAAGCTGCTTCTTCCAGCGATGGCCCCAATCTCTCCCCTTATGGGAGAACCCTCACACGCTGATATAATTCCAAATGTTCAGTGCCCTTTATCTTCTCTTCCTTTTCTGTATACTGTTCTCCCAGCCTCCACCATTCTGACACAGGTGAAGATACTTGCTGGCCCCTTAACAATCCTTTTCTTCTTTGTTACTCCCTGAAGCTCTGTTGCCATCATTCAAATCAATTCAATTCAATAATGTATGTATTTAAGTACTTACTTTGTGCCAGGCACTGTGCTAGATGCTGGGCAAAAGACTAAAATGGAAATGGTACCTGCCCTCAAAGCACTTAATTCTAGTGGGAAGAAACAGCCTATACACAATTAAGTAAATGTAAAGGAAGTTTTTGGTGGATGGTCCAGGGGATGGTTAACATTGAGGGGAAATAAAATATCTCTTTCAAGAAACATTTCATTTTCCCTCTTAATTTGGAAAGTAGAAATGTGCTCCTCCCAATTTCACTTCCTCCTTTAAGGATGAGACCTGCTTGTACTTTGCACAAAAATCAGTGTAAGGTATGTAAGTGTGGGGATTGATTGAGTCAGTCGCTGAAATCACCCACTCCACTTTAAATGTCAAGATGGTATAACCATGTGAGAATCCTTCATTATTAATTATAACACTTCTTTATTAATCATAGGCTTTAGATCAAATGCAAAAATAAAATTCTTGATCATTTTGTTGCTGTTAAATCATTTCAGTCGTGTTCAGCTCTTCAATGACCTTATTTGGGATTTTCTCGGCAAAGACACTGGAGTGTTTTGCCATTTCCTTCTCCAGCTCATTTTACAGATGAGGAAACTGAGTCAAACAGGGTCAAGTGACATGCCCAGGGTCACATAGCTAGTAAGAGTCTGAGGCCCTATTTGAACTCAATTCCTCCTAACTCCAAGGCTTTATCCACTTCACTATTACCTTGATTGCCCCTTGTCTTCATCTGAAACAATATTTATGGTCTCTTTTCTTATTTTCTGGTGGCTTTCTTAGCTAATCTTTGTGATTAAAATGTTATGGCAAACTGCCTATTTTTGAAATGTGAGTCTGTTGAGACGCCTCCATCATTCCACCTTGCCACTGACCTTCTGATTATTTCCACCACCCTCAAAGGCAAGCTTTCTATCCTCATCACCTGACCCTGCCACTGTTGCAATAACCTGCTAGTTGGTCTTCCTGCCTCAAGTCTCTCCCTATTCCAGTCTAGCCTTCACTTAGCTGTCAGACTGATCTTCCTAAAGCATAGCTCTGACCATATATATATATATATATATATATATATATATGTGTGTGTGTGTGTGTGTGTGTGTATGTGTGTGTGCGTGTGTGTGTGTATGTATGTATGTATATGTATATATATATGTATAGATAGATATAGATATATAGATATATATCACTCTTCTATTCAATAAATTCCAGTAGCTGCCTCTCCAGGATCAAATCTAAAATACTGTTTGGCTTTTAAAGCTCTTTGTCATCTAGCTCCTCCTTACCTTTCCAGTCTTCTTATACTTTACTTCCCTCTGTGTATCTGGCTTCATTCCTATTTCCCTGAACCAGACACTCCATCTCCTGAATCTGAGTGTTTTCATAGGCCATCCCCTATGTCTGGAACTCTCTCCCTCTTCATCTCCTCCTCCTTCCTGACTTCTTTCAAGTCTTAGCCAAAGTCCTACCTTCTGCAAGAAGCCTTTCTTATTCCTCCTTAATGCTAGTCCCTTCCTTCAATGATTATCTCCAATTTATCCAATGCCTACAGGATAAATTTTACAGCATTGTTGTCTCTCCTGTTATACTGAGAAAAGGGACCGAATTTTTTGCCTTTCTTTGTATCCCTAACACTTAGCACCATGCCTAGCACATAGTGGGTGCTTAATGGCGCTAACTGAATTACTAGTGGGGGTAAAGCTAGACTTAGTTAGCAGTCACATATACACAAGCATACAATGCACTGGAACATAGGACAAAATACACTCATCTAATTAAATCTACCCACCCTATTTCACCTTGACCCCCTGTCTTTGGGAGATGTCCCTCTACTTCTCTGAGAGATAGGTGCGCTTGCTCGCTCGTCGCTCGCTCTCTCTCTCTCTCTCTCTCCCCCCACACTTGGGGGATGAGATTTAAATTATTTAGTAGGAGGAACAGACAAGTAGAAGCATTCAAGGAAAAATCTAGTTATTGAATGAAAGCCACCTACTTGGTTGAACTCATCATTGCTTTCTAGATATTTCCCTGGACACAACTCCATATAAGCTGGCTCCCTGATTTAACAGATCAGCTCTCTATCCACTGTACCACTGATAATATTCATTCTAATCTTCAGTATTTAGTAGAATGGTATAGTGAATAGAAAGCCTCAAAATCATAAAGACCTGAGTTCAAATCTTGACTGCCTCTGACACATATTGGGTGTTTTACCCTAGACAAGTCACTTAACCTTTCACTGGTCTCAGCCCCTCTCTCTCTCTCTCTCTCTCTCTCTCTCTCTCTCTCTCTCTCTCTCTCTCTTTTGGTGAGGCAATTGGGGTTAAGTGACTTGCCCAGGGTCACACAGCTAATAAGTGTTAAGTGTCTGAGGTCAGGTTTGAATTCAGATCCTCCTGACTCCAGGGCCGGTGCTCTATCCACTGCGCCACCTAGCTGCCCCCTCAGCCACTCTCTAAGACTACAATTATAAAGCAGGTATGGCCTTATGTTAGTAAAAGAAGTTTTCTTACCTGGGAATTCCCTAAACCAAAGAAATCACAGGTGCTGACCTTATTGTTTCACTAAATTGTACAAGTCACATTTATTCCAAATTAGCAAAGGGGACTTTGTTCCTCCAATAAAGTTCTCCAGTACCTCATTTTGGAGGGAACCCTGAGTTTCCAGTGATTGCCAGTGGTGTGTAACCTCCCACAAAGTTGGAAAGTAAAAACCCCATGATGAACTTTGAATCTGTTGTCTATGGACCCTCCTAGCTAAATTAGGAGAGGCAGCAGGCTCCAGCAGAAAGAACACTTACTCTAGAATCAAAGGACCTGGGTTCAAATTCTGCCTCTGCCACGTATTAAGTGGGTGACCTTAAGCAAAAACCTTACCCAACCTTGTACTCAGATTCCTAATCTATAAAATGAAGGGACTGGGGGGGAGGAGCCAAGATGGCGGAGGAGAGGCTGTGACTCCCACAAGCTCCAGATAAACCTGTCCATTCACGCCCAAATAATGCGGTAAAAATCAAAACCCAGAACAGCCTAATGCACATAAGAACAGAGTGAGACTGTTTCTCCGCAAAAGAGGGCAATTCTGATCACCTACTGATCAGGCTGAATAGCTCAGCACGCGGTCTGGACCCAGCCAGGGACACTGCTTCCAGCACGTCAGAGTCTTCAGCACCAGCAGCTTCTGAGGCTCTGATTATGGACTGGTGAGGGGGTTCGGTGGTAGGCCGGGGCAAAGTGGAGGTAGTATCTACTGGAGTTGGAGCAAAGCGCCCTGGGTCTGAACCAGTGGGCTGAATCTAGTGGTGGTGGCCCAGTGGGGGAGGGGTAAAAGCACGCCAAGCTTCCGACCATAGAGAATCAGAGCTCAATCAGACTTCTGTTTCTGGGTCAAAGAGAAAGCAGCTGTGATTACTCACAAGCCAGACAGGTTGAGAAGAAGCCCAATCACCCCCTGGGCCACGCTGTAGCACGAACAGTGTGTCCTGGAAGCAGCACTACACTTTAAGGAGTAAAAAGCCAAGAAATAATAAGCCAGGATGAGTAGGCAGAGAAAGCAGAAGACCATCGAAAACTTCTTTGGGGGAAAGGTAGACCACAATACATCCTCAGAAGAAAAAGATAATAATAGGGTCAAAGCTCCAACATCCAAAGCTTCCAAGAAAAATATGAACTGGTCTCAGGCCATGGAAGCTCTCAAAAGGGACTTTGAAGAGAAAGTAGGAGAGATAGAATGAAGATGTAGAGAAAGAGAGGAAGGAATGGAAAGAGAAATGAGAGCAATGCAGGAGAGTCATGAGAAAAAAGTCAACAGTTTGAAAAGCCAAATGGAAAAGGAGATTAAAAAACTGTCTGCTGAAAATAATTGCCTAAGAATTAGGATTGAACAAATGGAAGCTAGTGACCTTATGAGAAACCAAGGCACAGTAAAGCAAATCCAATTGAATGAAAAAATAGAAGGCAATGTGAAATATCTCCTTGGAAAAACAGATGACCTAGAAAATAAATCTAGGAGAGATCATTTGAAAATCATTGGACTACCTGAAAACCATGACCAAAACAAGAGCTTAGACACCATCCTCCAAGAGATTGTGAGGGAAAATTGCCCTGATATTCTAGAAGCAGAAGCTAAAATAGAAATTGAAAGAATCCACCGATCACCTCCTGAAAGAGATCCCAAAAGGAAAACCTCCAGGAATATTATAGCCAAATTCCAGAACTCCCAGGTCAAGGAGAAAATATTGCAAGCAGCTAGAAAAAAGGAATTTAAATACTGTGGAGCTCCAATAAGGATAAAGCAAGATCTAGCAGCTTCTACATTAAAGGACCAAGGGCATGGAATATGATATTCCAGAGGGCAAAGGAACTGGGACTACAGCCAAAAATCACGTACCCAGCAAAACTAAGCATCATCTTTCAGAGGCAAACATGGAACTTCAAGGAGAAAGAAGACTTGCAGGCATTTGTTATGAAAAGACCTGAACTGAATAGAAAATTTGACTTTCAAATACAAGACCCTGGAGAAGTATAAAAAGATAAACAGGGGGCAGCTAGATGGCGCAGTGGATAGAGCACCGGCCCTGGAGTCAGGAGTACCTGAGTTCAAATCTGGCCTCAGACACTTAACACTTACTAGCTGTGTGACCCTGGGCAAGTCACTTAACCCCAATTGCCTCACTAAAAAAAAAAAAAAGATAAACAGGAAAAAGACTTCATGAGGGATATTAAAAGATCAAACTTTATTTCCTACATGGGAAGATAACACTTCAAACTCATAAGAACTATATCAGTAAGGATTTAATAGAGGACACAGGTCTGAACTGAATATGAAGGGATGTTACGTTTTGTTCTGTGTGGGGTGTCTTATGTCTGGGGCCAGATTTGGACTCCTGGGTCCAGGGCTGGTGCATTGTCCACTGTGCCACCTAACTAACCCATAATGACATCCTTAAAATAGGGTTGAGGTGTAGGAGAAATAGACTGGGGGAGGGGGAAGGGGAGAGATGGTCTGGGGAGAGGTTGTTCACATAAAGGAAACAAGAAAAAAGATTATGGAGGGGAGGGGAAGAAGGGGAAGGAATTGGGGAGTGAGTGAACCTTAATATCATCAGAATTGATTCAAAGAAGGACTAACATACATACCCAAGTGGGTATAGTAATATATTTTTGCCCTGAGGGAGGGGAGGGAGATAAGGGGTGGGGAGAGGAGAAGGAGAGAAGGGCAGATTGGGGGACAGAGCAGTAAAAAGCAAAATATTTTCGAGGAAGGTAAAGATGTTTTGCGTAACAGCACATGTATGACATTGAATTGCTTGATTTCATAGGGAGGGTTGAGGAGAGAGGGAGGAAGAAAATTTGGAACATAGAATTAGCTCAAAGACCTTAAACTCATCAGAGTTGGCTCATGGAGGGAATAACATTCACACCCAGTTGGGAGGAGTAATCTATTTAACCCTAAAGGAAAGTAGGAGGGGAAGAGGATAAGGAAGGAAGGGTGAAAAAAAAGGGAGTGCAGAGTAGGGGAGGGGACAGTCAGAAGTAAAACACTTTTGAGGAGGAATAGTTTAAAAGAAGATAGAAAACAGAGTAAATAGCACGGGAAGGGAATAGTATGGAGGGAAATAGTTATGATGACTTTGCTGGGCTAATATGAAGAAAATTCTTTGTTAAGTTTAAGGTACTTTATTTAGGTTATGATGAACAGGATACTATTAGAAAAACCTGGAAAGACATACATGAACTGAAGCAGAGTGAAATGCACTGTATACAAAATAACAGCAATAATGTAAGATGATCTGCTGGGAAGCATGTGGTTATTTTCAGCAAGGCAATGGTCCAATATAACCCTGAAGGACTTATGAAAATGGCAACCCATCTACAGAGAAAGAAGTGATAGTATCTGAAAATAGATGGAAACACATTTTTTTTCTTTTCTTTTTTTTTTCTTTTTTGGTGAGGCATTTGGGATTGGGTGACTTGCCCAGGGTCACGCGGCTGGTGGGTGTTGGGTGTCTGGGGCCGGATTTGGGCTCGGGTGCTACTGGTTCCAGGGCCAGTGCTCTGTCCACTGTGCCACCTAGCTGCCCCTGGAAACACATTTTTTTAAAAAAATTGTTTTCTCTGACAATTCCTCAGTCTGAAGTTTTGGGAGTTTTTTGACTGTTTTCTCTCACAACCTAGCTAATGTGGGAATGTTTTCCATGGCTACTCATGCATAACTTATTTTGAAATGCTTGAGTTCTAGTGGGTGTGGGGTGGGAATGGAGGAGGAAGAGAAGTTGGAACAATTTTTTAAAAAAATTGATGTTAAAATTTGTTTTTACATATATTTTGGAAAATAAAATTCTATTCAAAAAAAAAATGAAGGGACTGAACTAGATAATCTCTAAAACTCCATCCAGCTCTCAATATGTTATCCTAAAATAAAATTATATCAAAGTTCCAATACCAAGAGATTGATCACTAGATAATGATGTTTTTTTGACTCAGTCAAGGGATGTCAACAGGAACCTAGGGAGCACAGTGGATAGAATACTAGATGTAGTATAGGAAGACCTGAGTTCAGATCTGGATGAGTGACTCAGGTCAAATTATTTAATCTAGTTTGTCTCAGTTTCCTCATGTGCACGATGGGGCTGATAATAATAGCACCTACTTCCTAGAGTTGATGTGTGGATCAAATGAGATATTTGTAAAAGTGTTTTCGAAACCTTTAAGTTTTCTCAAGGAGCTCATAATCTAATGAGGGAGACAACACACAAATAATTGTGTGCAAATAAGCTATATAAGAACAGCCAAGTGGCTCACTGGACCTGGAGTCAGGAAGACTCATCTTACTGAGTTCAAATTTGGCTCAGATACTTACTGGCTACATGACCCTGGACAAGTCACTTAACCCAGCTTACCTCAGTTTCCTCACCTGTAAAATGAGCTGGAGAAGAAAATGGTAAGGCACTCTAGTATCTTTGCCAAGAAAACCCCAATTGGGATCATGAAGAGTCAGACATGACTAAAAAATTACTTAACAACAAATATATATATATATACACAGAATAAAGTAGAATTGATGACAGATGGAAATCACTAGCATTAAGGTGGATGATGAAAGGCTTTTTGTACATAAGGTGGGATTTTAGTTGGGACTTGGGAGGCTTAGGTTGAGATATATATATATATATATGTATATATATGTGTGTGTATAATATAATATACACCATTTCTCAGAAGACAGTTCAGACATAGAGGTAAAGATTTTGGAGTCATCTGTCTATACATAATAGTTAAAGATGTGATAGTGAATACTATGGCCAAGGGAAAGAGTGCCAATAGAGAAGAGAAGAGGGGTGAGGACAAGTCAGTCTTGGACATTCACATTAAAAGCTCAGGAAGAGGAGGAGGAGCCAATAAAAGGGACAGAAAGAAGAGCTAGACAGGTAGGGGGAGGTCGAGGAGAATGAAGTGTCGCTGAACCAAGGAAGGAGAGAACATCCATTGGATTGAGTATTCAATACTCAAACATTAGAAAGATAGGCTAAAAAAAGGCAAATGGATTTAAAGAAGAGGGAGTCACTTGTGATCTTTCAGAGAGCATTTTCATTAGAGTTGTGGAGGCAGAAGCTTGATTTCAAAGAGCTGAGGAGAGAGTTGAGTGAAAAAGTATAGATATCAGGTATAGAAGACTCTTTTAACAAGTTTAGTAGAGAAGGGGAGGAGAGAGATGGGATGGTAGCTGGATGGGAAAAACCAGCATATATTTGTAGCTAATAGAAAGGAACTAGTAGAGAGGAATGAGAGGAAATTATTGCTGAAGCAGTCTTAAAAAACACAAGAGAGAATGGGATAAAGGTATATGTAAGAAATGAGATTAGTCTTAGTGACATAGAAATTAAAATTATCTATAGTTAAAATGTTCTTGTAGTAAAAACTATTTATGTTAATTTAGATCTTTTTTGTTTGTTTGTTTTGCGGGACAATGAGGGCTAAGTGACTTGCCCAGGGTCACACAGCTAGTAAGTGTCAAGTGTCTGAGGTCAGATTGGAACTCAGGTCCTCCTGAATCCAGGGCCGGTGCTTTATTTACTGTGCCACCTAGCTGCCCCCCTATTAATTTAGATCTTACTAAACTGTTTATAATAAAACAAATAAATATATTGCCTACTTTATATGTCCAGTTATGTATTTAAGGCCAATAATTTCCTTTAATTAATTAATTAATTTTTTTATTTTTCAACATTTATTTAGATAAGATTTCCATTTTCTCCCTCCCTCCCCTCCCTCCCCCCTCCCCTAGACAGCAGGTAATCTGATATAGTGTAGGGGCCAAAATTTAATATATGGAGCATTAATTGAGTGACTTGCCAAAATATTGGGGTCCCTGAAATAACAAGGTACCTTTAGGTTCAAAGCTCCCTCCCCTCTGAACTGCCCTCTTAGATATTTCTCTCAGGCCAATAAGAAAGGAGCCTTATGGCTTCTTTTTCACAAAAGGATCAGATTTTATTACTTGGGAATTAATTAAACAACAAAGGTGAAATTAATAAAAATCAAAGATAAGGAAGTAGGGAAAAAGAAATACAGATAAATTCTCATAACTCTAAACTAAGTCTTTGCAATCCCCAGATCGTTTCCAATTAAGCTAATTTAAAGGAATGCAGGTTTTTTTCACCAAAACCTGGAAAATCTGCTAGCTTTCTCGCATCATCAGGAAGAACAGAGAGAGAAAGAGAGAGAGAGAGAGAGAGAGAGAGAGAGAGAGAGAGAGAGAGAGAGAGAGAGAGAGAGGCAGAGAGCCAGAGAGTTCTTGAAGTGACTCTTCACCTCCCCTCAACTAGCCTTCAATCTCCCCCAAAAGGGGAGGTCCTTCAAAAACTGCCTATGGAGAGTTCTTCCTCTGACCTCAGTAGCATATGGAACTTCAGGGTGGGCTAGGTATGGCCCCTCCCAAATGAGTCAGCTAAAACTCCAATAATTTTTACCCCAAATAATTTTTTTTACCACAATAGGCTTTATATATATATATATATATATATACACACATATGTGTATGTATGTATACATGTATATATAATATTTAACGTATTTCTGCATTAGTCATGTTAGAAGAATCAGAGCAAAAAGGAAAAACCTCAAAAAAGAAAAACAACAGCACCAAAACCAAAAGAAATAATATGGTCCACTCAGCATCCATATTCCACCATTCCTTTTTTTTTTCTGGATTTGGAGAGCCTTTTCCATCATGAGTCCTTTGGAAGTTTCTTGTACCATTGGATTGGTGAGAAGAATCTAGTCTATCACAGTTGATCAACACATAATGTTGATGATACTGTGTATAATGTTCTTCTGGTTCTGCTCATCTCACTCATCATCAGTTCATGCAAGTCCTTCCAGGTTTCTCTGAACTCCTCCTGCTCATCATTTCTTACAGCACAATAGAATTCCATTACATTCATGTACCATAACTTGTTCAGCCATTCCCCAATTGATGGGCAGCCCCTCAATTTCCAATTCCTTGCCACCACAAAAAGAGCAGCTATAAATATTTTTGTACATGTGGGTCCTTTTCCCTTTTTTATGATCTCTTTGGGAAAAAGACCCAAAAGTGGTATTACTGGGTCAAAGGGTATGCACAGCATAATTCCAAATTGCTCTTCAGAATGGTTGGATCAGTTCACAGCTCCACCAACAATGCATTAGTGTTCCAATTTTCCACAGCTTCTCCAACATTTATTCTTTTCCTTTTTTGTCATATTAGCCAATCTGATAGGTGTCAGGTGGTACCTCAGAGTTGTTTTAATTTGCATCTCTCTAATCAATAATTATTTAGAGCATTTTTTTCATATGACAATAGATAGCTTTGATTTCTTCATCAGAAAACTGCCTGTTCATATCCTTTGACCATTTCTCAATTGGGGAATGACTTGGATTCTTATAAATTTGATTTAGTTCCCAATATATTTTAGAAATGAGGTCTTTATCAGAAGTACTGGCCATAAAAATTGTTTCCCAGCTTTCTGCCTCCCTTCTAATTTTGGATGCATTGCTTCTGTTTGTACAAACCCTTTTTAATTTAATGTAATTAAAATCATCCATTTTGCATTTCATAATATTCTCTATCTCTTGGTTGGTCATAAACTGTTCTCCTTTCCAAAGATCTGAAAGGTAGACTATTCCTTCTCCTCCTAATTTACCTATGGTATCACCTCTTATGTCTAAATCATGTACCCATCAATAATTTCCTTTAAAAGTAAAACATTTCCAGGGCAGCTAGGTGGCGCAGTGGATAGAGCACCGGCCCTGGAGTCAGGAGTACCTGAGTTCAAATATGGCCTCAGACATTTGACACTTACTAGCTGTGTGACCCTGGGCAAGTCACTTAACCCCAATTGCCTCACCAAAAAAAAATAAAAAGTAAAACATTTCCTTACATAGTTCCCAACCTGGCTAGCCACAAGCAAAACAAGTAGGCTTTATTCTTATTAGGTAAATTATAGGCTCAATCTAGTTAAAGGAAGATTTTTGTATAGGTCGGATTATTGCCTGCCTACCTAAATAAGATACTTCAAAAATTCTGGCTCATCTTTGGTGACAGTGGTTTCCAAAGTCTCCAGGCTTTGACAGTCTCCTGTCTGTGTCCATTATTTTGAGCGGATGTGTGCCTCTAGTTTGCCATTGTAGACATAGTTGTATAAAGCCAGTTAGTTAGTCTACAGGCATTTTTTAAATAAGTGCTTAGTTGTTCCAAGTACTGTGCTAAGTGTTAGGGATACAAAGAATGACAAAAACACTGCCTGTCCTCCAGAAACTTGCATTCTAATGAGGAAGAAAACATGCAAACAACTATGTACATACAAGAGATAGACAGAGTAAATAGATCATTCTGAGGAGTGGGGAGGAAGGGGAGCCTGAGAAGGACCTATCTCAGGAGGTTGGATTTGAGCTCAGTCTTGAAGAAGTCCAAGAAAGCCAGGAGTTAGGGGTCAGGAAGGAGTACATTCCAGACATGGGGGACAGTCATCAAAAAAGCATGGCATTCAAGGGTGGTGTCATGTGTGAAGAACAGCAAGGTGGCAGGTGTCATTGAATCATAAAAGTCTAGCCATATGCCCCAAAGGGAAGAATTAAAAAGGGAATGAACATATTTTTGTTGTTGCAGCTGTAACAAAGAAAATAGAGTGGATGCACTTCCATTGGGGAATGGATGAAGAAACTGTGTCATCCGAAATATAATAGAATATAACTGCACCATAAGACATCATAAAAGGGAAGGATTTAGAGGAGCCCATGCAGACTTACATGAACTGATGCTTAGTGGAATGAGCAAAACCAGGAGAACAATTTATACAACTATAACAGTCATAAAAGAAAGCAACACTGAAAGAATCAAGAACTATGATTAAGCATTTTCCAATCTCTACTCCAGAAGACTGATGATGAATGGTGCCCTTTACCTCTTGTCAGAAAGGTGGTAGATTAGAGGTTCAGAATAAGAATACATTTTTAGACATGTATGGAATTGGTATTATTTACTATATGTATCTGGTCCAAGGTATGGCTTTTTCTGGAGGTTGAAGGGAAGTCATACAGAAGTGATAATGGTACAGCAAAAATATAAAATAAAAGAGATCAATGCAACAGTTTAAAATACACAGAAAAGAGTAGGTGAAAGCTCAGAAGAGGGAAGGTAGACAAGCAGGGCAATGTTGGTACTATGGTACTAAATTTATCTTATACTATAAAAACAAGTCACACATAATGAAGATAAATGGTTTCACATAGAATTTTCTTTTTATTCTTTGTATACAAAAATGTTAATATGCATTGATATTTGTCAAGTTCATGATTCTTTTAAAAAGAAAAAAAAGCTTCCCAACCAGTATTCCATTTTTGACATCCTAGTCCACTCAAGCTAGAAACCCTGATGTCATCTTTGTTTGATCCTCTTTCCTCTCTCTAAGACCATATTGTCAGTCACCTTCAAAAAAATCTCATGTCTGTCGTTTTCTTTCTGTCCCCATTGTCACCATCCTATTTCCACATCACTTTGCACAAATGGTCCCTCTACTCAAAATTTTTTTCACTTATTCTTCATTGACCATAGGATAATGTCTGAACCCCTTATCAAATCACTTAGAGACTTTTGCAGTTTGGCCCCAACCAACCTCTCTAATACTGTTTTTAACTGTGCCCCAGCAGGGCCCCCTACTCTAGATCAGTTGGTATGCTCACTGCCTTCTAAAATGTACCTTGTGCATTCCCCCTTTAAATGTGCTAGAATGGACTCCACGTTTTCTCTACTTATTTGATTCTTATCCAAGCTCAACTTAAGTCCTTCCTTCTCAGAGAAGCTTAACTTTCCCTGACATCAACAATGATATTCTGCTCCTCTGAATACTTGTATGGAACATCAAGCTATACCACATAGCACCGTCATGCACTGTCTTATGCTGTTCATTGTTTTGGGGTAACAAGGTCTTGTCTCCTCCAACAAGGCTGTGTGATTCTTGGGGGCAACTGGTCAGTCACATATCATGAATGTCTCCCATGGTGTCTAGAACAACATCCTTGCATGTGGTATGTGCTTAATAAATATTTTGTTGATGGATTCCATTCAAGTCATGATCCCAAACATAATGTCTTCAAAGTTTTGCAAAGCCTTTTCACCAATGGTGAAATACAAATGGTTCCATTGCAGAAAGGAAAAGGGAGCAGAGTTGTTTATTGAATAGCCTGTAGAATAGGGCAGTTTTGTTATTGTTGTTCAATCATGTCTTATTCTTCATGACCCTATTTGAGGTTTTCTTGGCACAGTTACTGGAGTGGTTTGCCATTTCCTTCTCTAGCTCATTTTACAAATGAAGAAACTGAGGCAGACAGGGGTAAGTGAATTGCCCAGGGTCACACCCTAATGTCTGAGACTGGATTTAAACTCAGTACCTCTTGACACCAAGGCAGATACCCTATCCACTGTACCACCTAGCTGCTCCACCTTCTTGATATTGCAATTCTCTATGTAAAGATGTAGAAAAGAAAACTCACATCCTTCAAAAAATAGAAAAAATAATGATACTTGAGAACAGAGCAAGGAATTTTTATGTGAAAGGGCAAATAAAATGGGATAGAACATAATATAATAGAATAAAATAGACTCTTGGCTTTAGATGGGACATAGAAAATGAGCTAATCCAATTCCTTACCTGATAAATGAATCCCTTATTTAAACCTTGCTTGGTAAGGAGAAGTTTGTTGGAAGTATCAGAAATATATTGGTAAATATTAACAACCATTTCACCCCTCAAAAATCCAAACAAATGGGGCAGCTAGGTGGCACAGTGGATAGAGCACCGGCCCTGGATTCAGGAGGAGCTGAGTTCAAATCTGACCTCAGAAACTTATCACTTACTAGCTGTGTGACCCTAGGCAAGTCACTTAACCCCAATTGCCTCACCAAAAAAAAACCCCCAAAACAAAAAAACCCCCACAAAAATCCAAACAAACAAGAAATCTGTGTCTACAATACACTTTTTTTTTTTTTTAGTGAGGCAATTGGGGTTAAGTGACTTGCCCAGAGTCACACAACTAATAAGTGTTAAGTGTCTGAGGCCAGATTTGAACTCAGGTACTCCTGACTCCAGGGCCGGTGTTCTATCCACTGTGCCACCTAGCTGCCCCTACAATACACTTTTAAGTTTAACCTCCATTATTTCCATTTTCTCTATGACTTTCTTAAGCTTCAACAATCAGCAAAACAATAAATCAAGCCCTGATTTGTAGCATATGCTGGTTTCTGAAGAATGAAGGAAAATTTAACCATCAACTCTCAATAGCCTGTTTGAGCCACCCCGGTGTACTCTAATGAGGTAACCTCCTAGCTACAACTTCCTTCTTGTTGGAAGGACTAACAATGGAAAGTTAAGTAATGATTGTCATTTAGTGGCTCAAATAATCAGTTCGTTATTGTTTAGTGGTTTGTTCATTGGATTGTTTTCATTTTCCATTTCAGATTAATCTCAGAAAAATCGTTTAACCTTCCTCTAACTTAGTTTATTTAATCTTAAGATAAAATATTCAGCAGTAAAGTGCTTCTGAATTTCAGAGAAGACAGATAGGATGATAGATCCTTACAAACTAAGTGAATGTAAGCTGTCATCTTGACTTGTAGAGCCTATTTAATTTTTTTTTAAGTGACAGGTTCAGTGAAGAAGAAATGGATGCTATATCACAAAAATTCCATTTTTAGTCCTTCAGCTTTTAATTGTCACAGACTGATTCAATGGGGCTTTTGAGCTGTTGTTATTTGTTGCCCTTGGAGATAATTAGTAAATAGTTGCTGGGTTCATAGGCCCAGAAAAATTGAAAACTGGTCAGCAGGGTTAGCCTTAGGAGTAGGCAAAGTAATCCTTTTGTTTGGATTGTGTGCAGAACCTCTTCCACAATGCTGATCAATACATGTGCCTTCTGGTTTTATGTCATGCTTTGGGTCAATGCTCAGCAGAGCCATGAACAGACTAACATAGGACTGGTTCACTCTATGTGAGGAGACCTTTCTTTTTTTTTCCTTTTCCCTTTCGCATTCTCTTGAGGAGGAGGAAGAATATGGAAATGGGAGACACTTCCAATCATTGAGAGAAGAAATAGAAATTAACATCCACTGGCCTTTTGACTCTCTAATAAGACCACTCCAGACATTCAATCATCTATCCATGTTCTTCCTAAAAAACTATGGAAATATCATCATATGAGTCAATTTACATGATGTAGTGTTGAAAGAAAAATATATCATCTTCTTCATTTCTTTTCCATCCCCTCTAGAACATAGGGCTTATCAAGAAGGAAAGAGTTAAATGGATAATAATGACTTGAAATGTTAAGTTCCTAAATCCTTGCTTTAAATAGTGCTCAAAATAGCCATTAATGGACAGTCAAAGGAAGAAAAATACAGAGTAAAATCCGTTGCTAAGAAATGAACTAACTTTATATTTTGATAGGTACTGTTCTTTTAATAGCTACCATTAATGTAGCATTTACTATATGCTAGACTATGTGCTAAAAAGCTTTACAATTATTTGATCCTCACAATAACCGTGGGAGGTAGGTCTACCATTACCTGAATTTTACAGATGAGGAAACAGACCAAGAGAGTGACTTGTGTCATGACAAAAATCTGCTATAAAGAGAAACTGAGACACAAAGTTCTTAGTATGGTTAGTTTATTAGCAAGTCTAGCAATTGCCAATAAATGGGATCCAAGGATCCTCAGTAGCCAAGAATGTATCTGATAGTCAGCAGCTCTTTGACAATGGGAGAAATGCAGAATTGACTAAGATCCCCTGGAAAGTCTTTTGGTGGACAAACATACCAGATCTCATCTTCCCCACCTCACCATGGTCAGAAAATTCACAGATTTGAGTTATAGGCACAAGGGAGAACAGATTCACATAATGAGGGAGCCAACCAATGCATAGTGGAGTGATCATTTATGTAGAATAAATTGACTATGCCTTATTAAAACAATACAGAATTAAATGGGCTATCAGTTTTCAATTTCTCACTTGCATAGGGTCATCCAGCTAGTAAGTGTCTGAGACTGGATTTTAACTTAGGTCTTCCTGACTCTAGATCCCACATTCATATTCACTATGCCACCTGGCTTCCCTTAGTTATTTTAGTTGCCTAATATATTTCCAGTTGTTTATGAAGATTAAATCTAACCTAACAGTAGGAGAAATTGGTGAAAGGAAATCTTCAAAGTATTCAAAATTAGGAGCTTGGTAAAGATAATATGTAGTCTCTTGTTCCTCCTGGTGATGAAAGGGGCACATTCAGATGTATAAATGTTGAATCTTTAAGGAAGCTCATTTAAATTCAGGTCATTAACTTTTATTTGGCCAGATTTCCCTTAGCACTCTTGGGATATTCTCTTTTTGATTTACTCACTTAAAATATCATAATCAAACTTTACATTGGGGATTATTACCTGAAATAAAATCATAGGATTATAGATTTAGAACTTGAAAGAACCTTAAAAAGCCATCCAGTCCAACACCCTTATTTTTCAGATGAAGAAACTGAGGCATAGAGAGGTTGTGTGTTATGCCTACAGTCACAAAGCAGTGAGTCTCTGAGGTTGAGATTTGAACCTAGCTATTTATTCTTGGCTCAGGGTCTGAAGCCCTGTCCACTGAACTACACTGCCTCTCATAGTACTGGTATTGTAATTCAAAGAGGAGTAGAATTATGAGGAAAATACTACTGTTTACACTGACAAAGAAACTTAAGGCATGTCCCTTCTCTTTTATAAGTCTGATTTTATGACTTGTTATAATTTACACATGCGCACACACACACACACACACACACACATGCACACCCCTTTCTTTTGGACTTTACATCACTCTTATTTTGAATCTCTTCTTCATCTGTGCCTATAAATAAATATGCAGGGAAGTTAGGCAGCAGAATGAATAAAGTGCCAAGCTGGGAATCAGGAAGACCCATCTTCTAGAATGCAAATCCAGCCTCAGACACTTACGAGCTGTGTGACCCTGGGCAAGTCATTTAACCCTGTTTGCCTCAGTTTCCTCATCTGTAAAAATTAGCTAGAGAAGGAAATGGCTAATCACTTCAGTATATTTGCCAAGAAAACCCAATGGGGTCACAAAGAGTCAGACACCACTGAAACGACTAAACAACAACATAAATATTCAATATGATTCAATTAAACATTTATTAAGTACCTTTTATGTTCAAAACATCATGCTAACCTTGAGATTGAACTAGGAATAGGGTTGGACCTGTGATTTCACTGATTTAAGGAAGAGGTGTCAAACTCATAGCCACCAAACTATGGGGGACCCTGAGTTCTGCCTGAACCAGATTAAAATATAATCATGAAATTTTAACAAAATAAACTAAAATACAGTACAACATAGATAGTATTGATATGTGGTTTTCTAAGTCAGTAAGCAGCCTGCAGGGATCTCTTCCTGTTTGAGTTGGATACTACTGGTTTTGAGACCTCACCCAGATAAGGAAATAAGGAAACTCCATTTACCTAGGCACCGTGGCACCTTCTTTGCAACTTATAATCATAGTTGCCTAGAACCTACCTTCTTAAACTGTGAGGTCAAGTAACTGAATGTGGGGATTGTGAAAAATTTGGCAACAATAAAAGGTTATGTATACTTATTTTATATATCCACGTAAAAATTTCTCAGGCAAAAAGGAGTCATGAGTGGAAAAAAGTTTAAGATGCTCTGACTCATCCAAGCTCACACAGTATGTTTGAGTCTACATCCTAAGTCCCTTCCCCAGGTTTCTGTATGTTGTGTCAGCACAGAAAAGCAGCATAATGCCATCCATAAAATTCTGACCTTGGAGTAGGAAAACTTGGGCTTGAACCTCATCTCCTATGCATAGTAGCTGTGTAATCAATCATGGGTAATTTATCACTTAATGGAATAATAGTATCTGGGGTACCTTGCCTCCTGGGGTTGTTGTGAGGATCAAATGAGATCATGTGTGTACAGTGCTTACCATATATTAAAGCGCTATGTAAATCTCAGTTATTTTTGTAGAGAAAAAGTGCTAGCCAGAACAGGGGACCAAAGAATTTCTTCCTTGTTAGCAGATTTACATAAGAAATGCAGGAATGTGGAAAATAAAAAGCAGTGACCTTCATTTAATTAGTTTGTATTCTCAAATGGTTTAAATTAAATTCATTATAAATTAATATATAACTAACACATATTAATATATTATGTAGTATGTTATGTATAATAATGATATGTAATAAATATAAATCAAATTTCATTGATCAAAGTAATTAAATTAAATCAAAGAGAATGTATTGTTTGTTTTTTCATGGCAGAACATCATGAAATGAGTTTGGGGGGGCCACAGAATACCCATGAGGAGTTAAATGAGAGTTCTTAAGAATTTTTTTAAACAAAAAAGAAGAGTTAATTGTCTGGGAGCACAGGCTTCAAATCAGCACAAGACACAGACAAGCCAAAGAATAGACTTTATCTTAATCCAGGGGCTTTTTTTGGTTGCTGTTGCTCTTAGCTATATGTGTGGGGCCATAGATAGCCCTCAGCAGCAAAGCACTAGAAGAGCTCAGCTCCCCATCACACCTTAGGAGATGGCGGCAGAGAGCCAGCAGATGGCAGCAGAGAGCAGTTCAGCACAGCTCAGCAAACCAAAGACAACACAAAGACCAACATGAAAATGATACACCCAGTAGAGAGCCGACCTATGAGGTGCACAGGGAGCAGTGAGTATAATGACATCACCAGAGAACTCTGACAACCTTGCACCAACAGAGCCACATGCATGCCCTGGTTCCCTCAGGTTCCACAGAGGTTCCCTCCATTTGTGTCCTTTCACAGGTGTTCCTCTCATGTGTCTTCCCCTCATCCCCCAAGGAGGTATAAGTAACCTGTGGGACGATAAATTCCACATGCAAACAGGGATATATATATATATATATATATTTTATATTTTATATTTATATACATACACACACACATATATATATATCCCTGTTTGCATGTGGAATATATATGTATATGTATATATGTATGCACATATGTGTGTATACATATACATATATATACATACACACACACACACACACACACACACATATATATATATATATATATCTGGGCTTAGAGTTGGGAAGATGTGTTCAAATTCTGCCTCAGATACAGAGCAGCTATGAGACATGTAACCTCCATCTGCCTCAGTTTCTTCATCTGTAAAATGAAGGATGTATTCTTGATGACTCCTAAAGTCCCTTCAAACTCTAAATCCATGATCCTATTGTTTTTGTTGTTGTTGTTCAGTTGTGCCCAACTCCTTGTTACCCCATTTGGAGTCTTCTTGGCAAAGATACTGGAATGGCTTGCCATATTGTTCTCCAGCTAATTTGAAATAATGGGAAACTGAGGAAAACAGGGTTCAGTAACTTGCCCAGGGTCACACAGCTAGTGAGTGTCAGATGCAAGATTTTAGCTCAAGAAGAGAAGTCTTTTGGATTTACAGATCTAGTGCTCTGTCCACTGTGCCACAGAGCTGCCCTGTCCTGTTATGTACTTTATTTAAATTTTGGGTTTTAATTTGTGTTTTCTCTGAATAAATGTTAAAAATTAAGCACATAAGGGGAAGTTTGTAAGCAATAGCTTTGAGTTGGTGCTGAGCGATTGCCTCAAAGCTTTTCTGGGCATTATTGTGAGAAGGTGTGTTCTAGGTGCTATGTTATTATTGTTATTATTGTTGTTACCACTCCTGGTTGGTAAGGGGCTCAAAGAGGTACCTTTGACTACATTGTGATATAGTTCTTGATCTGAGATTCTGCTCCATCATCAGAAAGGCATGTTCCTTAAAATTATTATAAAATTTAATAAAAGATAACCATCAATAAGTGAGCATTTATTAATGTCTGTTGTGTTAGGCACTGTGCTGAGCGCTAAGGAATAGGAAGAAAGGGGAAAATAATCCTTGTCCTCAAAGAACTTGTATTCCAATGGAAGAGACAACAAACAGATATCTAAATATACAAAATAAACACAGAATTGCTAGAAGGGAATCCTCCAGAGGAAGGTACTAGAAGCTAAGGGGACTGCAGAAGGTTGCCTTGCAACTGAGACTTGGAGAAAGCCAGAGAAGCTAAGAGGTGTCAGTAGTCCAGGAAAAAGACCACCTTAGGCACAAATGACAGCCAGTACACAGAAATGGAAGGTAGAGATTATACAGTACATGGAGGGGAGTAAAATGTCAGATTATTAGAAAGGTAAAAAGGGGATAGGTTATCAAGAATTTTAAATACTAAACAGAAGACTTTATATTTGATCCTAGAGGTAATAGGGAGCCACTGCAGTTTATTGAGTAAGGGTATAATCCTACTAACACCTACACTTTAGAAATAAACAATCACTTTGGAAGCCGAGTAGAAGATAGATTGGAATGGGGAGGGACTCGAGAGAGGGAAATCAATTAGAAGATTATTGCAGTGGTCCAGGAGAGAGATGATAAGGGCCTATAATGGGGTGAAAATATAGGGACTTGTCAGAGGTATGTTGTGAAGATAAAATTAACAAGATTTGGCAATAGCTGAGATATGTAGGTTGTGTGAGAGTGAGGCTGCAGGCCTAGGTGACTGTATATATGATGATGCCCTTGATGTTTTTAGGAAGGTTGGAAAGAGGGGAGAGTTTAGGGAGAAATAAAATGAGATGTTTTTGACTCGTTGATTTCAAGATATCCACAGGACATCCAATCTAAGAAATCCAAATAGGTAACTAGGTGTGGGATCAGGGCTCTAGAGAGAGACTAGGGCTGGATATATAGATCTGGGAATCTAACTGAACCAATAATTGAATCCATGGGGGCTACTGAGATCTCCAAGTGAGATAGTATAATAGGAGAAGACATGAGAGGCCAGTTGAGCAACAACCACAGTTAATGGGTGTGATCTAGGTAGAAATCCAGCAAAGAAGACTGAGAAGGAGCAGTCAAGTAGGAAAACCAGGAGAGAACAGTGTCATGGCTACGTAGAGAGCAGAGAGTATCCAGGAGATGCTATTAAGTCAAAAAGGGTGAGGACTGAGAAAAGGCCATTAGGTTTTTCAATCAAAGATCACACCTAACTTTGGAAAGAGTAGTTTTGGTTGAATGCTGTGTTTAGAGGCAGAATACAGAGAGTTCAGAAATGAGTGAGAGGAAAAGAAAGTGGAAGCACATTTTAGACCACCTTATCATGGAGTTTATCCACAAAGGGGAGGAGAAAGGACAATGGTTATTCAGGAAAGGAGTTGGTGGTTAGAGAGAGACTGAAGATTAGAGTGTAAGGATGATAGTGGGAAGAGTTTGCCACAGAATAGAGAATAGGCTTAAGGGTACCCAAGGAGGGAGGGAGGGAGATGACCTTGCCATGCGGAAGGGACACTTTTTCATCTGAGATGAGAGGGAAGGAGGAGGTAATGAGGGGAATGTGTGAAATGAAGAAAAAGAGAACTCTCATCAAAGGCCTTATCTCATTTATTTATTGGTGAAGGGTGGCAAAAACAAAAAGTAATCAAGCAAAATTCATAACAAGGGACAAAATCTTACACAAACCCCCTAGAAAGCAGAACATGCAGGTAAAATGCTTTTCTTCTGTGTTCCCTTTAGGCATATCTGGTATTCTGCAAACTCTGGTCATGTTTTCTACTCCTAAGGGCATGTTTGAGAGCCTTAACGTAACACTAGAAAGGTTGTCACGCTCAGTGCTGATGCCACCATCAATTAGCCCATGAAAGGGTTGGGAAGATTCTGGGAGAGTAATATCAAAGGATGGCTTTCAAACTCATGCTTCATTGGCAATCCTGTCTCTCTGTCTCCCTGGGAAGGTCCATCGAGTGACAGTTCCCCAATGGCAATCTCCTAGCCCATCTCTCTTTTTTATTTTTATTTTTTTTTTGGTGAGGCAATTGGGGCTAAGTGACTTGCCTAGGGTCATTCAGCTAGTAAGTGTAAAGTGTCTGAGGCTGGATTTGAACTCAGGTCCTCCTGAATCCAGGGCTGGTGCTTTATCCACTGTGCCACCTAGCTGCCCCCTGTCCCATCTCTAAGCCTGAGTCACAAGCTAAGGACAGCCCTACAGTAAAAGGTCCATTAGTGTTTGGTGGTCTTGGTCAACTGGTAGGTTCTCACATTGTTGGAAGAGGAGACAACCACTTCTGCTCCCACAAAACAGCCAAGGCTGTGCCATAGCCAAAGGCTGCCAACAAACCAGTTTCGATGGATCATTAAAGTCTTTTTGCCACCCCCAAGATGCCCAGCTTTATGGTTTCTGATATTCTGGATTAAACCTTCAAGCCACCATAGCTTACTCACAACATTATTTAAAACGATTCAAATCCCTTCATGCTAATTCTGTGCAGAGAGTGCCAGACCAGTAGTTTTGGTTTCAGTGCCAGGGTCATGTATGAATGTGTGTTAACACATTGGCGTCTAGCTCAACAAAGGGCTAAACCTACTGTAGAAAAAGGGATGGGATTGTTGCCGGTGTGACAACCCCAAAAGGAAGAATAAATTCTCCATAAATACGATTTGTTGCTGTAGGGAAGTCGTTAGAAGAGGCAGCTAGCTAGGTGATATAATGGTTAGAGCAATAGGCCTGGAGTCAGGAAGACCTGAGTTCAAATCCAGCCTGAGACACTTACTGGATTGTGACACTGGACAAGCCACTTAACTTCTGTTTGCCTCAGTTTCCTCAATAGGGATAATAATAGCATGTACTTCCCATGGTTGTTGTGAAAATCAAATGAAATCATATTTTTAAAGTGCTTAGCACAGTGCCTGGAACATAGTAGGCGCTATATAAATGCTAGCTATTATCGTTAATTATTATTCCCCATTTTAGACAATTTTTCAAAATGTCTGTGGTTTCAGCAGCGTAGATATTCTCTCTGTCATCACAGTGTGGCCAATTAGTTCATCCTTATCACAGTTGATTCCCACATCTTGATGTGACCCCAGCTCCAAAAATTCAATATATCCAAGACTGAGCTCATTTGTCCCCCAAACCAGCTCTTCCTTCAGACTTTTGTATTTGTCTCAGTCTAAGTGGAACCATGATTCATCTGGTCACCAAGGCTCCAAATCTTGCCGTCTTCCTTTTGCTCTGACATGTACCAAGTCTCAGTGATTCTTCCTTGATGGTGTCATGACCATGCCTTCCTTTTCAATCTAGCACTTTGTGCATAGTAGGCATCTTGTAAATGTTTGCTGCATTGAATTAAATTGAATGGGGAGGGCAGCTAGGTGGCACAGTGGATAAAGCATTGGCCCTGGATTCAGGAGGACCCGAGTTCAAATCCGGCCTCAGACATTTGACACTTACTAGCTGTGTGACCCTGGGCAAGTCACTTAACCCTCATTGCCCCTGGGAAAAAAAAAAGAATTAAATTGAATGTATTCCTGACACTTTGCCATAGTACAAGCCCTCATCTCTTCATATCTAGCTGATATACCTGCTTTCAGTCTGTCTTCTCCCATTTACTTTATACATCACTACCAGATTAACCTTGAAATACTGTTTTAAACATGCTCCCTCCCTCCCCCCCATCACAACACACATACAGCACTCACCTCCAATCAAAAACTTTTCATGCTCCACAGAATAGCATTTATTCAAGGGCCTCTCTAAAATCAGCCTTTTATGAATACTCCCATATGTGAATTCCGAAGAGTATGGTCTACTCATTGTTCCCCCAGAATACCATGCCTAAGTCTGCCTCTCTGCTTTTGCTCATACCATTTCCCCCTTCTTGGAATTCCCTTTCTCCGTATCTATCTTCTGTCCTTTCTGAGAGTCCAACTCAAGTCCCATTTCCTCCATATTTGGGAAGAAAATTCTCTCCATTCTCCGATGATTCTCCAATCTTGTGTCTAAACTCTCTTCTTTCAACTCCTTTGCCATTGTAAAATACAGTCATTTCTGCAAAACTCCTCTTTTGAAAATGTGAGTTTCTTATAATGTGACTGACTTATTAGGGAACATTATGAGCAAAACCAAACTTCATGTTTGCTTATGCTCAATTTGGTCTTTTTTTCAGTGGGGGGTGGGGGGTGGGGCAAGGCAATGAGGATTAAATGACTTGCCCAGGGTCACACAGTTAGTAAGTGTCAAGTGTCTGAGGTCTGATCTGAACTCAGGTCCTCCTGAATTCACTGCCAGTGTTTTATCCACTGCACCACCTAGCTGCCCCTCTCAATTTAGTCTTCAAGAAACAGTGAGAGAACACAGAAAATTGCTATCCTTCACAAAACTTAAAACTTGCAAGTTGCATCTCTTCCAATGTCTACTTCCACAAGCAAATTTAAGGTCTTTTTCAAGGCAAAGTGCTATATTTATTGTATATTTTTCTGGTGCATAACTGAGGTTTTGCAGCCTACCAATGCTGTCCTATCCCCCATATCAACTCATTTTTGCCAGCCCAGGTCCTATGGAAATCAAGGCATAGTTGGAACAGCAGCCTGAGGCCTTGGGCACCACCACTATTGTAGTATTTGTGTATTTCATAACCATTTAACATGTATAAAACTGTACTACCATCTTTATTAGGTTTCTGGTTTTTTTTGTGTCAGTGATAAAGTTTTTGAGTATTACCCCACTCACCCCCCCCAACCCCTATGGTTTTTATTGCATGGTTTTGCATAGTGGGGTTACTTTTAACAATCTATATATTATGTGATAGCACAACTGACTGTAGATTTTTATTGATACCTATTGTTTTTATATTGCTTGGATTTCTTCCTGTATCTCTTCCCTTCCCCCTCTCCCAGAGACCCATCCTCTTATAACAAATAATATTTTTTAAAGGAAAAGAGGGCAAAAGGCGGGGGGGTTCCAAAAACAAACAAACAAAACAAAAAAACAGGGCAGCTAGGTGGCACAGTAGATAGAGCACTGGCCCTGGATTCAGGAGGACCTGAGTTCAAATCCAGCCTCAGACACTTGACACTTACTAGCTGAGTGACCCTGGGCAAGTCACTTAACCCCAATTGCCTCACAAAAACAAACAAACAAACAAAAAAGGGGGGGGGTCAATAAAACCAATGAACACATCAACAAAACCTGACTTTATATGTAGTATTTCATAGCCATGGACCCCTGACCTCTGCAAAGGAGTCAGAGGAGTTATTGTCTCATATCTCTTCTTTAATTTTTACATTCATTTTATACTTAGTATACATATCATTTTTTTCTTTTTGTATATATGCTTTTTTCTCTGCTAGCAGTAGAGGATTTCAGCAATGGACAGTGTTCTGTGTGTGCACACACTCAAAAATACATAGATACACATATACACATCGACATGCACATACACAGACACACACACAGAGCATTGATGTGGAAGGCCTACTTTCTTATTCTGTCTCTGACACTAACCAAGCTTTTGTTTCCTCAAGTATAAAATGATGATAATAACATTCATAGGGCCTATATAAGGATTATTGTTAGGTTCAAATAAAATAATGTTTGGAAATGCTTTATGAATTTTAAAGAGCCATATAAATATCACTTCTTATTAGTGTGAACATTGTTTTCTCTATTTTACTGATGAGGAAACTAAAATGCAGAGAGACTTGGTGACTTACCCATGGGTCCCTGGGTCAGAAAATATTAGAAGAGTATTCTGTCCCAAGGGCCAGTACTCTTTTGTTGTACTATACTGCCTTTCTGGGAACCATTTTGGAATTGGCTTCATTGATCTTTTTTCCTTCATTCTTTATATATAGCCAGTTCTTTGGGACTGATGATTCAAATTATGAATTATCCAAGAGCCTTTCTTTTTGTAAAACCAGTAGGTAGACAGGGTTTATGGGAAGTAAGAAAACTGAAGACAGCCTCCTTAGATTTCTTTTTGGAACCATGTGAGATTGATAAGGAAAGATGGTCCCATTCTTTTTTGGGGGGTAGGGGGGGCAGGGCAATGAGGGTTAAGTGACTTGCCCAGGATCACACAGCTAGTAAGTGTCAAGTGTCTGAGGTCAGATTTGAACTCAGGTCCTCCTGAATCCAGAGCTGGTGCTTTATCCACTGTGCCACCTAGCTGCCCCTGATGGTCCCATTCTTAATGGTGAAAATGATCCTTGAGGGTTACCTGCAGATTTCAGTTAGCCATGACCTAGCATGCCTTGTCCTGCCACAGAAGACTAAGAGTAGGCTGTGTGTTCATTTATACACAAGGTCAAATATTCAAGGATATCCACCCAGCAGTAGGAACATGTTCCCTTGGACAAAGGAACTATAAAATACCAGCCCCAATGGTGGGGTTTCAAAATTGCCTGACCACAATGTCCTCAAGGCATGTATAGTTTGAACTGTTCTTCACATACTAGGCACTTAAAAATTATTTGTGGAATTGGTCAATTACAAGTCCAGGCGAATTTGGAGGGAAAGAAATAAAGTACATGCATTAACATTTTCTTCTTAAAGAATTATTTTTTTCTTTTTAATTGGTATTATTATTTCTCACATCTGCAAAATGTCTTAGTTTCCAAATGCTTTAAAATCTGAGGCACTTTTTTCAAATCTGTTCTCTCCTATCTCCTGATCCCTACTCCCAATCCTTCCTCCTATTAATGGATTGTAAACATTACCACACAAAGAATCATAAATCAGCCATTTGTTGAAGTACACATTATCTTAATTAACATGTAAAAATATGACAGAAGTTTTTTTAATAAATGAAAATTGTCTAAATTAACTGAAATCATCAAAATTCTTCATTTTCCTTCCTCCCACTCCTCCCCCACTCATTTTGTTCTTAAAAAAATGAACACCAGGGCAGACATACACAATACCTAATACAGAAAACTGGTTCTATGAACAGATAACAGTAGGCAAAACAATGTCACAGGGGACCCTCTTTTGTCCCCCTTCCTTCCCAGTTGATCTAGAGGATCAGGGAGAAGGGAAAAGATGAGGTGGTTTTTAAAATACCAGAGGGACTTCTTCAGCAAGCACTCTGGAGAAGCAAAGCAAGAAAGAAAATTCTGCACTGGAATCCCATTTGATTTTACCAATGGCAGCTGCTAGTTTTGTTATAGTCCAGTCCACACCATAGTGGTGGTAGGATCAGCTGTTCTCTGCCCCTTCTGGCTGTCTGGGACAACCCAGAGTGTCCCATATTTCCACTCTCATTCTCCTTTACCTCCATAAATAGCTTTCCAAAGAATTTGCAGTTCATGTTTTATTTTCCTCTGCTTGTGGTTTCAGATAAGCATGCCCATGCTCTCTGATCCTTGCCACAAGGCAGGAAAAGCAGAGATATTTTGTGTGGCAACTTCTTCCTCCTCTCTCTCAACCCATAAAAACTCTAGATGGAAATGTCTCCAAAAGCAAAGGAAATGGAAACCTGAGTCTTCTGTGAAATGTATGTACACAAAAATCTCTTGGTTTCCTCAAGGCCCAATGATTCCCCCTTTTACTCCAGTTCTCGCTCAGAAGTCTCTGAAAATCAGTAAGTACTGGTCTGTTTCACTTTAAATTTCAGATTTAAAGGAAATTTTTTAAAGGACCAGCTCCTAGAACAGTGCCTTACACATAGCAGTACTTAATAAATGCTTGTCAAATGGGTGAACTTTAAACATTTTGATCATTTTGTATGGAAAGCCTTCTGATCTTACTTACATCCTTCCCTTTCTCATCCATAAACAGAAGATATTGGATATAATTCAACTTTTCATCTTAGACCACATATAGAGAGGCCCAAATGGAAGTTCACATTCTAGAGAGATTGAGCCAATGAGACAATTTTTCACAGCCTCTTTTATTAAATATAAACACTCAGTAAGGACATACAGGTGCAAACACCCACTCCTTTGGCACAAACGGTTCCACCCCTCTACCCCTTCTCCAGCAGATTGCCTCTTTTAATATCCCTACTATCTCCTTAATCTTCAATCCCTCCCTGTCTACTGTCTACTTCTCTAGTGCCTACAAACACACCCATGTATCTCTCACACTCAAAAACCCCTCATTTCATCAATCTATCCCCACTAGCTAACATCCTTTGTCTCTCCTCCCTTTTGTGGCTAAACTTTCTGAGAAGGCAGTCTACAATTAGTGCCCCTATTTCCTTTGCTCTCACTCTCTTATCTCTGTATTCTGGCTTCTAACTTCATCATTCAACTGAAACTGCTCTCTCCAAAGTTACCAATGATTTCTTTGCCAAATCTAATGGCTTTTTCTCAATCCTCATCCTTTTTGACCTCTCTGTAGTCTTTGGCACTGTCAATCGTGGTCTTTTTTCTAGATTTTTGTGACACTACTCTCTCCTGGTTCTCCTCCTATATGTCTAACCACCTCTCAGTCTACTTTGCTGGACTGTCATCCAGGCCTCATGCTCTGATCATGAGTTTTCCCCAGGGCTCTGTCCTGAGCCCTCACACTCTATAATATTTTCCTTGGTGATCTCATCAGCTCCCATAGAATCAGTTAACATCTCTATTCAGGTGATTTTCAGGTCTATTTAATTAGCCCTAACCTCTCTGCTGATCTTCTCACACACACACATACACACACACACACACACATCCAATCTATTGCCACATCCTGCTCAATTGTACATTTATAACATCTTTCATGTATACCCCCTTCTCTCCTCTGACACTGCCATCACCCTGGGACCGGACCAAATCTCTTCACACTTGGACTATTGCTGTAGTCTTCTGACTGGTCTCTTTGTCTCATCTTTCTCCACTATAGTCCATCCTCCCCACAGCTGTCAAAATGAAAAAGCAAGGATCTGAACATATCATCCCCCCCTCCCCCCCACACACCCCACTCAATAAACTCCAGTGGCTCCCTATCACCTCTAGGATCAAATAGGAAACCTTCAGTTTGGCTTCTAACGCCCTTCATGACCTGGCCCCTTCCTACTTTTTCAGCCTTCTTACACTTTACTGCCCTCCACATACTCCTCCTTCCAGTGACATTGGCCTTGTTCCTCAAACAAAACACTCCATTTCCTGATTCCATACATTTTCATTGACTGTCCTCCATGTCTGGAAATTCCTAACCTCATAGTCTTTGCCTCTTGGCTGCCCTGGTATCTTAAAGGAGTTTTAATAAGGTTAGGGATTCCCAAGTACAATACAAAGAAGCATGATACACACAAGACAGAGAGGAAATAAGACAAGCCTGCTTTTTTGAAGTGAAATATAATAAAGGGCTGTGGGAGGGGATGGACACAAGTGGGTTTTATAGAGCTCTTCTCTGGTTCCTACAGGATCAGGCACTGTGGGGAGGAGTTGGGGAGCCAGGACCTGGTAAGAAAATCAAGGTTGGGGCAGCTAGGTGGCGCAGTGGATAGAGCACCGGCCCTGGAGTCAGGAGTACCTGAGTTCAAATCCGGCCTCAGACACTTAACACACACTTACTAGCTGTGTGACCCTGGGCAAGTCACTTAACCCCAATTGTCTCACTAAAAAATAAAAAAATTATTTAAAAAAAAAGAAAGAAAATCAAGGTTGGAGGATGGGAGTTAATTCACATTATGAATGGGAAACACCTGGAAAATTGATACCGAGATGATATTCAAACTCCCCAATTATTGGGAAAAGGAGCATTCAGACCCATAGGCCTTACTTTGGCAAGATGACTGGGAACATAAGCCTCCCCAGTGGTTTCTTCATTCCATGGGGTGGGGAGGTTATCCCAATCCTTCAAAATACTAGTGTTGTCTCTCTGAGACTATCTCCAGTTGGCAGGTATGTAGCTTATTTGTATCAAGTTGTTTTCATGTTGTCTCCCCAAATTAACCTGAAGGCAGGGACTCGTTTTGCCATTCCCGCCTCCCCACCCCCAAGTTTGCACAGTTCCTGGCATGTGGTGAGTACTTAACAAATGCTTGTTGACTTGATTTGGGAACACACTCAAGTCAATAATAGCAGTGGCCTGGGTGGGGATACCTGTCTTCTTGGTACTGATTTATATGATTCCCCCAAGGCATTTAACCCAAGGTCTATTCTGCTGGCCCTTAAAATAATTAACAAGGTACAACTTAATCTAATCAGCCCCTTAGGGCCCAAGGACTGGGCAAAACAAATACATCTTACAACAGAAGACTTGTCATAAGATAGTGGATTTGGGGACCTCAAAGACCCTCAAGGCCAACATCCTCATTTTAAATAGAAGAAAACTAAAGCATAGTGAAGCTATATCACTTGCCCAGGGTTACAGATCTAGTAAGGCTTTGTAATGTTGTTGTTCAGTCATGTCCAACTCTTTCGTGACCTCTTTTAGGATTTTCTTGGCAGAGACTGGAGTGGTTTGCCATTTCCTTCTCCAGCTCATTTGACAGATAAGGAAACTGAGGCAAACAGAGTTAAGTGATGTGCCCAAGATCACACAGCTAGTAAATGTCTGAGCCTGAATTTGAACTCAGGTCTTCCAGACTCCAGGCCTAGTGCTCTATCCATTGCACCACCTACAAGCTTTTAAAGTCTTTATAAATTCTTAGTGTAGACACCTTCCCTTCCATCCCTATTAAAACAAAAACAAACAAACAACAAAGTGATCTGGATGAGGTGCTTTGATACAGTTACACCAAGAGCTTGGTGCTGAGCGGACTGACTCTTACTCAAGCTTGATGTTGACATGCCCAAAACACACAACAAAGGTAGAATTTGAACTTTGCTCTTCCTGTCTCCAAGTTCAGTGCCCTGCCCACTACACCACACTGCCCATTAACTGACCACCCATTATTGATAATGCAGTTCTTTGTCTGATTTTGTCACAGCCAAGGGGCTCTCTGGGCTATTTCTTCTCTGGTTCTCAGTGTGCCTGCCTTGAGGTAGGCTCCCACTCCCTGCTTCTAATCTGCTGTGGAAATCAGATGATCAAATTCATTAGAACCTGATTTGAGGGCTTGAGGGATAATGGGCCAGATGTTTGGGTCTCAGGCTTTGTGACAACTATTTAGAGAGCTAAGAATCCTCTAATCATAGACAGGGGCATGCTGGAACCGAACTCCTTACAGAACCAATAGTTAAATTTTCAGTATGCACATTTACACCTCAGAGAGCAAAATGAAGACTTGACTTACTCTTTTGCTGACTAACTAGACTTGAGGATGTGATGGAGAAAATGTTAATAATGCAAATTCAACTTAAAAGTGCCTCACATGGGGCAGCTAGGTGGCACAGTAGATAAAGCACCAGCCCTGGATTCAGGAGGACCTGAATTCAAATCTGGCCTCAAACACTCGACACTTACTAGCTGTGTGACCCTGGGCAAGTCACTTAACCCTCATTGCCCCACCAAAAAAAAAAAAAAAAAAGAGCCTCACATACTTTCTTCCCGGCAAAGAACGAGCCGCACCTTGGTTCATTGGCCATTCTACAGAGAGTTGAGGTTTTAATAAGACTTGACCTTTGAATAAGCAAGTCTTTTTGAGATTCCATTAAATAAGGAATCTATTTTCATTTTAGCTGCATAGCATTTGAAAGTCTTAACTGCCTAGCTGGGACTAGAAGGAGATAGGAGGGGCAAGGGGTGGGCAAGGAAGGAGAGGCAGGTGGGATGGGAGGAGACAGAAAATACAGCTTAAGGATTTAATTATCATAAACCCGTGATTATGTTCCACATCTCTTTCTCCAGACCAACAATTTCTCTGAGAAATCTCCTTTGCAGAGATTTAATAACTAAAGGTTGCTCTAAGACTTGATTCCTTTTGTAAAGAAAGGTAGGATGTATTGATGGGTGTGCTGCAGGAGATTGGCATCAGCCATTAAAATGGAAAGAGACTTGTCCAAATGAATGAGCCAGCATTGGTTCTTCAGCAGCCTATTTTTCTCTCCATGGGAAGAATATCAGCAGAGGGTAAACTTTGTCAGGTGTGTTGCGAATTAAAGAGAAAGTCATCCTTGGAACAGATGTGATGGTGAAATAGAATAAGCTTGAAACTGGAAAATAGAGCACCTGTTCACTTTGTTAATACTATCTTCTGAAGACCTGGCATCTAGCCTATCTCTAATAACTCCAGTATTTGCTAGCTTGCATCCATGGGCAAATAAATCATTTAACCTTTTAGTTTCTGCATAGCACAATGAAGAGCATATTGAACTTAAAATCAGAAAGACCTGAGTTCAAATCTGGCCTCAGACACTAGCTGTGTGACCTTGGACAAGTCACTTTAATCTCTCTAAGCCTCAGTTTCCTCATTTGTAAAATGGGGATAATAATAACACCTCCCTCACAGGGTTGTTGTGTTAAAATGAGATAATATTTGTAAAGGATTCTGCAAACCTTAAAGTACTATATAAATGCTATGTGCTATCATTATTCATAAAGGGGGGACAGAGGGTTGGACTCAATGACCTCTAAGGGCTCTTCCAGTTCAGTATTATATGCTCTGGAATCAGAGGACATAGGTTCAAATCCTACCTCTGACCTTCAGCAATTTGCTTAAATCTCAGTTTCCTCATTTGTAAAATGAATATATTAGACTAGATGGTCTCTGAATCTAGCTCTATAATTCAAATTCACATCACCACTCTGACCCTCAGGTTCTTCTTCTGTAAAAAGACCTGTAGTACCTACCTCACAAGATTGTTGTAAGGATCAAATGAAATAATACACATTAAGTACCAAATAAATGTTGGCTATTATGTAGCTTTACTTCAAATCATAGAGAAAATTTATTTCACAGCTTTTATTAGCACATTTATGGAATAAGAAACCAAGGTATTATTATAGCCTATTTTTACATGTGGGGAAAATGAGACATAGATTGGATTCTCTCTTTTTTTGGGGTGGGGGTGGGGCAATGGGGGTTAAGTGACTTGCCCAGGGTCACACAGTCAGTAAGTGTCAAATGTCTGAGGCCGGATTTAAACTCAGGTCCTCCTGAATCCAGGGCCGGTACTCTATCCACTGTACCCACTAGCTGCCCCCAGATTGGATTCTTAATAGGTGTGTGGTATAGGCAGATTCTGCATCTTCAGTGGACCTTCAGGATTGAGGCACAGGCTGTTTTTGTAAGGCCTACATCTTTTACATCTTTAAATAAATAGCATTTAATGATACAAAAAACATTCTCAGCCACAGGCCTGATTGAATTCCTTGGGTAGTTTGCCAACTCCTCATTTTACATATTAGGAAACTGAGGTCCACTGAGGTTAAAATGATTCTCCCACCAACCTACAGTAGGTTATCTATCTTCAAATCCAGCCATCTTTCCCCCTCTACCACAGCTATCTGCCAGCTGAGCATTGTAGCCCCTGAGATTACCTACTGTTTCTTTGAAACCCCACTGGATAATATGATGGTGATGGAATATTATTGTGCTATAAGAAATGGAAAGCAGGATGATTTCAGAAAGGCCTGGAAAGACTTGTATGGACTGATGTATAGTGAAATGAGCAGAACCAAGAGAACATTGTGTACAGAGACAGCAATAGTGTTGGATGAAGAACTGTGAATGACTTAACTATTTTCAACAATACAATCCCAAAGGACTATTAATGAAACATACTATCCCCCTCCAGAGAAAGAACTGATATTGATTGAACACAGACTGAAGCATGCTATTTTCACTTTCTTTTTTTCCCTTTTATTCAAATTTTCTTGTACAAAATGACTAATATGGTAATGTTTTACATAATCGCACATGTATAACCCATATCTGATTGCTTGCCGCCTCAGGGAATGGGGAGGGATAAAATTTGGAACTCAAAACTTTAAATAAAAATGTTATTTAAAAAAAAAAAAGAAATCCCACTGGTTAGCTATGATCATGTATGACCCAGAAGCCAGCTGGACTGGACTATTCACTGACTTAAGAGCTGTGTTGAGATGATGCTTGCCTTGTAAATGATCCCACGCTATTGAGAGCTTTGCTCAGCAAGGGTGTCAATGTTAAACACAGTCATTCACCTCATTTACCTCAGATGATCTATGACTTCATCCATGCAGGCATTCCCTCCACTGGCACAGATTACAGCCTTGTCATACCTTGGTAGACAGTTTTATGAGAGGCTGTGGTTTAAAAAGAAAAAAAGGCAGCCTCTGTTGGCCAGCTTCTAGCAAACAAACCTAGCAAGACTAAGTTTCAGATTCATTCCCAGACTAGTACTCGATGCTTTTCCAATTTAAAAGGATCTGTTATAGCTTTTCCTCCATGGGGACAATTCCAAGCCACAGGGAGGCATTGGAGGACAATATTAATGCAAGACAGTTGTTACAAGTGCACGAAGTCCTACCTTTTATAAGTGCTTTACAACTGGGGGCTGGAGTAGGGGACAGACAAGCATTTATTAAGCACCTACTATGTACCAGGCAGTAGCAGCTAGGTGGCACAGTGGTTAGAGCACTGGGCTTGGAATCAGGAACCTAGGGGGTGTCTATGGGAGTGTTAGAAAAGGGGAAGTGAGGCCAGACAGGGTAGCTCAGTGGTATAGTGCATAAAGTGCTAGGCCTGTAGCCAGAAGACTCATCTTCCTGAGTTGAAGCTGTGTGACTCAAGGCAAGTTACTTAACCCTGTTTGCCTCTTTTCTTCATCTGTAAAAGAAGCTGGAGAAGGAAATTGCAAACTACTCCAGTGTCTTTGCCGAGAAAACCCCAAAATGGGCTCAGGAAGAGTCAGGCACAACTGAATAAATGACCAAATACACATGTACCAGGTACTGTACTGAATGCTTTATAAATATTATTTCATTTGATCCTTACAAAAACCCTCGGAGGTAGATTCTGTAAGCATTTACCCATTTTACAGTTGAGGAGACTGAAGTAGACAAAGCTTAAGTGACTTGACCAGGGAATTAAAGCCTGTAAGTGTCTGAGGCCAGATTTGAAATCAAGTCTTCCTGACTCTTGGCCCAGCACTGTATCCACTGCCCCACCTACCCTGCCAAATGAGGGTAATTGATGAACAGTTGTGATGAGTGATTTTCATGGATTCATTTGACAAATACTTGTTAAGTACCTGCTCTGTGAGATATCTCCTGATATCTTTTTTCAATGCATATGCGTCATTTTTCATCAGCTCACATTTACTATTTAAAACTAGCTGGCAGCATGATGTTAACCTCTCTGGATGTTGGGGTTGGATGAGGTGATCTCTGAAGTTCCCTCCAGCTCTGATATTTGATGAGAACCCCTACTCAGACCTTGATTCCACTCTTGCTTTTCCAGCTGATTGTGTGTATGTATGTGTGAAAAAGTTATATACTCCTATCCACTCAAAATCTACTGTGAACTCTAGAGTTCCCCAGCTTTTTATGATAATGATTTATTTACCAGAATTTACTTCTCCCCCGGAATAGCACTAACCATTTTTCACCTGAATAAAAAAGAAGTAAGAATCCCATTGCCCGATGTTCTCAAATTAATGTTCATTAATCTCTGTAGAAGAAATGTCCCAATAGATGAAATTTTCAAAGTTTACTGGAGGCAAAGGAATATTTACTTCTCTGGGGACTTCTTTATAGGAATCCCTTCCCTGAAACTAGCCTTTGTCCCTATCCCGCTTTTATTGCTCAGTATGTTCTACAGTCTGACAGGTTGTGACCCCATCATGAACTCATCTAAGGTGAGAGATAATCACTCTTTTATATATAATAGCCATTGGAAATGTGGAGAGAGAACCACAGTAGCCCACAAACAATAAATGCTATTTACCTCCTTCTCTAGAGAATCTCCTACTTTCCCCAGTTCCTCTCAATCCTCCAGTTTCACAGCAGCACCCTATGGTGTAGACTCCCCTTAGAAGGGCAACAAATAGGGTGCTAGAAGGGTAGCCCCTCCCTCTCCCAGTATTCTGGTCAATCTAATCCAAAGGCTCATGCAGACATCCAGCCTTAGGTTACTCCTCTGATTTCATGGGCTCCTCTCAAGAGGGAAACGTACATGGGCTATCTTGATGGGCTACCCTCTCCCCAATGGAATTTACATATACATATAACTCACAGCACTAGCCCAGGTCTTGTGCTCCCTCATGTCATGACTTAAGACTCCCATGCTTTTCTTCTTCTAGCCTTATGGGCCACATGTATATATCTAGCCATCAAAGATGGGATAGAAATCCAACCCAATATGTATACAAAAGATACATCCTCCATTAAAATCTTCTTCCACTGCCTCTTCCTAGTAGAATATAAGATCCTTGAAGAAGTGCGCTCACTCGCTCGCTCTCTCACTCTCTCTCTCTCTCTCTTGTTTTTTTTACTCCATACAGCAAAACCAGAACCAATGGGGAGAAAGTACAACAAAGAGGAAAATGTAGGCTTACCATAAGCAAACATTTTCTAACCATTAGAGATTTCCAAAAGTAGAACAGGTTGCCTTGGAGAGGGACTGGGTTCCCTCATTTTCTAATGAGGGGAAGCTGAAAACAGTCCGGTGGATAGTAGTAGGAATCTCTTCCGTGATGGACTTGAGGGTCACTGAGATTGCTTCCAGTTCTCCAATCCTGTGACCTTGTGAGGGCAGGGATGAATGACTCCATTTTAATCTGTATACCCCTGGCACCTAGAACAATACCTTGCACATGATAGCCAGTGCTTAATAAATGCTCGTTCAGTTTGTGGGATAGTGTAGAAGCAGGTGCCACAAAAGGTTATTCTGAAAGGCTGTGCCCTAGCAAGCTAGACAGGCCCAAGGATGAACCGACTGTATGCCTTCAAAGGACCAGCCTAGCTAAGATGTGAAAGGCTCCACACCAGAGAGCAGGCCACCAGGCTGTGATACTTTTTAGCCACAAAATTCATGAAGTGCCCTGGCTGAGGCACTGAGGGCTGGCAGTCTGACATTAGTGGTAAGCTTACTGATGAAATCCCAGATCCTTGAAGTATCCAAATAAATATAGGTTTACATAAAGAGGGAGTCACATATGTAGGTCTAGGCCCATATGTTTTATGTAGTTAATTCTCCAAAATCCAGGTGCTATAAACCGGTAGTATCAACCTCAAATAGAAATGAGGGCCACCAAACAGTATATAAGGATCCCTGTGGGCTGCACATTGGCTTCAAAAACCACATATTAATGGTATTCATGTTTTACTATTTTCTTTATTTGGTTAAGTATTTCCCAATCATATCTTAAACTGGTTTGGTGTACTCTGGAATGTTGTGGGCCACATGCAGCCTTGGGGTTACGTGTTTGACACCTCTGGTATAAACAACAACATTGCCATGGGGAAGGCAATTTGCGAACCTTAAAGGCTATATAAATGTGAGCTATGGTAAGGGGCACCATGGCATGGTTGTTGGAGAGCGGGCTTTACCATCAGGAAGTTATGTGCTTGACCTATACAAATACTGTCACACGGGGAAAATCACTTTTCTCAATGCCCTCAGACAACTAGGGCTGGACAGTGCACAGGGGGTGCCAGTCTACATTGGAAGAGGAAGCTGCGTACTAGGTGTCCCCTCCACTGATGAATTCCAGGTCTTTCCAAAAATAATAATAACAATAACCAGAATGCAAAGTAAATATCATGGTCATGTTTTCATCGTCCTCTAGTCACCCTTCTATCCTAACAGGTCTTAAAATAAGAGGCCTTTAAGATAAAATGGTTTCATTATTTTCCCAGACTTCAGGAAAGTATGAATCAAAACTATAGCAAGCCAGGGGCAGGGGAGAAGATGGGAGATGTGCAGAAGGTACTGATAATTACTATTACTCCACTTCATTTTTTTTTTTATCCTCACATCTACCCTGGGAGATAGGTGGTATTTTTTGTTTTGTTTTGTTTTGTTTTTTGCAGGGCAATGAGGGTTAAGTGACTTTCCCAGGGTCACACAGCTAGTAAGTGTCAAGTGTTTGGGGCTGGATTTGAACTCAGGTTCTCCTGAATCCGGGGCTGGTGCTTTACCACTGCACCATGTAGCTGCCCCCACCTCCACTTCATTTTTTTTTAAATCTTTCTTGGCATGAATTAGGTAGTGTGCCTCCACCAATATCCTGCATCCCCTAGGAAAAATAAAGGGAGAGGAGAGGAGAAGAGGTTGCAAAGTGGTTGCAGGGAGGAAAATGTCCAAAAATGTTAACTCCTTGAGGACTGAATTTTTGTCTTTGTAGCCCTGGTGCCCAGCACAGTTGCCTAGTACATGGAAGACACTTAATGAATGTTTGTTTATTGATTCCTTCATTCATCTTGGTTCTGGTTTCCTGAATAGGATTCTGGAATTCATTTCTTTTTTTTTTATGTATAAGGTATTTTATTTTTTCCGTTACATGTAAAGATAGTTCTCAACTTTTGTTTATACAAGCTTTACAATTTCAGATTTTTCTCCCTCCCTCCCCTCCCTCCCCCCTCCCCTAGACAGCAGGTAATCTGATATAGGTTATATCTATATATCTATATACATATACATATATATATACACACACACATATATATATACATAATAACATTAATCCTATTTCTGCATTAATCCTGTTACAAGAGAAAAAATCAGAGCAGTGATGCAAAACCTCAAAATAGAAAAAAAAAACAACAGCACCCAAAACAAAAGAAATAGTATGGTTCAATCAGCATCTATACTCTACAGTTCTTTTTTTTTTTCTTGGATTTGGAGATCCTCTTCTATCACGAGTTCCCTGGAACTCTTCTGTACCATTGCATTGGTGAGAAGAATATAGTCCATCACAATGGATCAACACTCAATGTTGATGATACTGTGTACAATGTTCTTCTGGTTCTGCTCATCTCACTCATCATCAGCTCACGCAAGACCCTCCAGGTTTCTCTGAACTCCTCCTGCTCATCATTTCTTACAGCACAATAGTATTCCATTATATTCATATACCACAACTTGTTCAACCATTCCCCAGTTGATGGGCACCCCCTCAACTTCCAATTCCTTGCTACCACGTAAAGAGCAGCTATAAATATTTTTGTACATGTGGGTCCCTTTCCCCCTTCCATGATTTCTTTGGGAAAAAGACCTAAAAGTGGAATTGCTGGGTCAAAGGGTATGCACAGCTTTATCGCCCTTTGGGCATAATGGAATTCATTTCTGAGAAACATTTTTCATTTCGCTTTTTTTAATGAGGAGGTAAGGTCTTCCTCTTTGGGCATCTTCACCTGACCAGTTAAATCTCTTACCTTATATTTATGATGATGGTCTCATTTCTCCTGAAGATGCACCTACAATAAAGCTATTTCACAGTTTTCTATTCTCATTTAATTTTTTTTATTGTTGTTGTCCTTTCTCCACAGCCTTCAATACAGCAAAATGTGAGAAATTACAAAAAGAGAAAGAGGATCTGGAGAGAAGGTTTGAAGACGAGGTGAAGAGACTCCGTTGGCAGCAGCAAGCTGAACTCCAGGACCTAGAGGAAAGGCTGCAGCAACAGTATGTGGGAGAAGTGAAACGCTTACAGGAGGAACACCGCATGCAGCTAACGAGACTCAGGTGTCAGCACCAGGAGCAGGTCAGCACTTTGAAACACTGGCCGGCCGACTCACTCTCCTGAATTGTTGACAAGGTGTAAATAGGGGGGACAGATGAAAGGGAAAACCCCAAGTGCCAAGCCTAGGATCAGGAAGACTCATCTTCCTGAGTCACTCACAGTCTTATGGGGAAGACAATAGAAAAAGGTACAAGCAAACTATATACAGGATAAATAGGAAATAAATAAGAGAAAGAAGGTACTAGAATGAAGAGTTTGGTAAAGTCTTCACATAGAAGGTTGGAAATTTAGTTGGGAACAGAGGCATGGGATGGCCTAGTGATACAGTTTTAGGCTCTGGGGTGTAGCTAGGCCCCCGCTGCACATATACTCCCAAAGGGGCTATGATGACAGATCTAGGTTAGGGATGCAGGACCTTTGAAAAAGGAAAATACTAAAAGGTTCTTTCAGAAAAGTATGGGAGCAGCTATTTCCAACCAGTGACAGGCAGGTCTTTCTTAGCATAGAATCCTGGGCAGCCTGGCTTATTAAGATTTAGTGAATGCCCAAAGGCTGCCCCAGGGAAAGGTGAGCAGTGAGGAGTGTCACAGAAGGGTAGCCTAGTAATAAAAGTTAGACAGAGAGACAAAATGGGAAAAGTTCACTCTTTTGTTTTTGAAAATGTGTTCTAAGTAGTAGCTCGAGAGAGGTGAGCTGTGCTAAGGGGTAGGAGTTTTAGAGGGAGTGAAGGCTAATTTGAAAAAAAACCATATAAGAACCACTACTTTGTTGCAAAGAGGAGTTTGTGTCACAGATTCAAAGTTACTTAAAAAGCCCAGAAGCAGAGGCTACCTTCAGGGATTCCTCCTGAGCTGGTGTCCCACCACCTGATAGACTCTATCTATTACCCTGACCTTGGAGAGAAAGGCTTTTTCTCCTTGAGATATAGCTCAATTTACACTATTTTATAAAAGGTTAATGCACTCTTCATTCTAGTGCCTTCTTTCTCTTATTTATTTCCTATTTATCCTCTATATAGTTTGCTTGTACCTTTTTCTCTTGTCTTCCCCATAAGACTGTGAGCTCCTTGAGGGTAGGGTCTGTCTTTTGCCTCTTTGTCTCCCTAATGCCTAGCACAGTGCCTGGAACATGCTAGGTCTCTAATGCTTATTGACTGACTGTTATGTCCAACTTATCTGGCATTTGGGGCACTGCTCAATCAAGGTTAGGTAGTGGGATGGGACAGCTGGGTGGCACAGTGGATAGAGCACTGGCCCTAAAGTCAGGAGAATGTGAGTCCAAAGCCAGCCTCAGACACTTCACGCTTACTAGCTGTGTGACCGTGGGCAAGTCACTTAATCCCAATTGCCTCAAATATCCATCCAGTCATCCTGATATATATTTTGGCACTGGACTCAGATGGCTGGTGACTTTGCACAGCCCCGCCTCACTTAAATCCAATTTACTGCAGGTTATGACACCACCCCTCTTCTAGAACAAAGGAAAAACAACAACAGGTAGGGGGTAGCCCTTATGCTACTGTTTTCCTGGAGTTCCTAACTATTTCTTTTGCTCACCGGATCATTAGTATATGCCCAGTTCTAAGGGAATGATTCTCTCCGTCCTCTCTGCCCACCTTACAGATTGAATGGATTCAAGGCACTTCCTCCACTGAATCACATTGTGTCTGGAGTCCATATTGTGTTGACAAAGTAATCGATCCATCAACGAGAATTTATTATGCTCTGATTTTGTAACAGAAACTGCCCAAGGTACTAGAGTTACAGAGAAAGAAATGAAACAATGTCTATCTGGAGAAACAACATGAACACAAATAAATATATGCAAAACATCTATAAAGTAAATATAAGGTAGTTTCTGAGAAGTATTAGCAATTGAGGGACCAGGACGTACCTCATGTAGATGTTTGCAGAAGGAACCAGACTTCCCCTATCATCAGACAGAATGAGATCCTAGAAGTTCACCAGCTCCACTCCTTATCCGGGGAATGAGGAAGCAATGGTATTCTAAGGTACCTGTTTTCTAGGCTGTGGTGAGCCAGGCACAAGACGTACACCAAGGTGTGCTGCAATATAATGAAACATTCTTGATGGGCCTGAGGCATACTGGGGACCAGTAGTCTGGCTGTAATGACAGGGGCAGAAAGAAGAGAAAAAAAACCTACTTGTATGTCTAGGAAGGTGCAGAGAGGATATAAGCCATTCCTTGTGATTTTTGCTTCTGCACCATTTATTTTATCTGAAACAGGTACAGTTTTCTCTGACTTGGGAAAATGAGAATTTAAGCTGATCGGGATTCCTTTCACAAGTTAAACAGGGACAATATAGAGCCCCCATTTCTTCATGATAACTGTAAATCTTCTCTAAATGAATTAGCCAAAGCTTCTGATCAAGGACATGAGATAAATCTGCAGAGGACTTAATGAAATTAATCCAGCATCTCTTTACTTATGTCTGCCCCCTCATTCCACTGCCCTATCATTCAGCACGACCGTGCACTAGACAGCTATGGGAGCAGAATGTATCATTGGGAGTAGATGGTTTGCTACATAATACAAAGATATGTGCCATCCTTTATTAAATAGGATACTCGTCATGACAGTGAGGACACACTCTCAGCTCTTTAACCCAAAAGAGAAAGTATTAAGAGGCCAGATTTAGTTTATGAGTGCCATCAGGAGCAATTACTCAAAGGGCCCTTAGGAGATTAAAAGGTTAAAAAAAAAAGTGGCACAAAGCCAGTTAGATCTGCCATAAACTGGTAATAGATGAGTTATTAGCATCTGATTTTTGATTATGATCCAGGGTTCATAAGAGAAGCTTGTGTTTGTGATGTAACCATGCATCCATAGCCTACTCACAATATAGCTCTTGAGCCTTGAACTTGGAATATCAGGGACCTAGGTTTAATTCCAGCTGTTATTGAAATTCCCTTAGTAAGTATATGATTTTAGAGTAGTTCTAACTTCTTAGGGCCTCACTTTCCCTCATCTATCAAATGGAGATAATAATTGCACTCCTGCCCTTATACATTTGTGAGAAAGTAATTTTTAACTGTAAAGCGCTATATTAATATACCATTTTGCCCCTTCCCCATTTTGTTATAGTGCAGACATTTCTTGCAGTGTTGACCTTCTAGTTCCCCATTACATTATTAATACTACCATTATAGCATTATTTCACTTCATAGTATGTTTTTGTGTAACCAATTAGTTGGTTTTTTGTTTGTTTGTTTTGGTTTTGTTTTTTTTTAGTGAGGCAATTGGGGTTAAGTGACTTGCCCAGGGTCACACAGCTAGTAAGTGTTAAGTGTCTGAGGCCAGATTTGAACTCAGGTACTCCTGACTCCAGGGCCAGTGCTCCATCCACTTCGCCATGTGTAACCAATTAGTGACATTAGCACAGAATGTTTACTCATCTTACTATTCTTTTCAGGGAGGACTGAGATTCCAAGAGCTGGGTCTGAGTTACCTATTGGTCTTTGTGTTAGTATCTCCCCTCTATTTAGAAAGGAATTAGGAGGCTTGAGAGGAAGATGATCATTTTCGGACTTTGTGAAGAAATGTTACCAAAGAGGGAGGTCAGCTCAATAAAACAAGTGAAGGATAGTTTAGTGAGTCTGGCACATTGGTCTTCTCTCTGAAACATGGTGGGTAGGGACACTTTAATGTCCCCAAAAGTCTATGAATTCCTAAATTGTTGAACAGTAATAAGACGTATACACCAGTTTTAGCTCAAATACACCCATTAGCTTCAGTTAAAGACACTCAGCTGAGACAGTGGACAATTAGTCATCTTTCTAGTTAAACAATCCAACAGCACTGCAATGAATTAACATTTCATTAATAATAATTCTGCGGAGCACTTGTGGATAAATGAGACCATCACACCATACTTAGTATATTCATGGTGGTATTCTATCACCATGCAATCAAAGGCACAGCACATGGCAGATCGTAAATGTAAGCAACAAGCCTTAATAAATATCAGTAGAGACAGACCGCCAAGGCAATAAGGGGTCATTCTTCAAAGCCATACCTTGTCACTATCTCATTCTGGCTCTTTTCCTGGAGCCTTCTCACCCTGGGACTTTCTTCACCTTGAACATCTCTCTATAGGGCCCTGCCACTCTCCCATTGGTGAATTCTTCCTGGGGCCTATCATTTGTAAAGGGCCTTTATTCTCCTTCCAGCCCTGTTCCTGCCTTCTGAACTTGAAAACCATGGCCCTGAACCAGGCATATTTACTCCCCACACCCCACTTTTCAGATCCCTTTTTTGCATTGTATCCTCCCATTAAAAATGTAAAAGAGGGGACTAGCTTTCTTTTTTGTTTCTATTTATACCCCCAGTTCTTAGCACAATGTTTGGCATGTAGTAGGTGCTTAATAAATGCATGTTTCCTTCCTTCCTTCTATAGCTGAATTTTTTTATTCATCCCTTCTTCCTCACAGTTTAAGATAGAGAGACCACAAGAAACTGAATGTTGTAGTGGGAAGGGCTGAATGATTTTGCATTATGCTTCATGGTGTATTTGCCTCCACATAATTTGTGGGCTGTTGTAGATTACAGAATTAACTGGTTTCAATAACAGAGCAGGAGAAGAACATATTTCAGCTTTCTACTAGTGATTCATTTCTGCACTAATCTGAGGCAGCTTTGAGATGGTGATCCTGAAAAAAACAACACAAAAAACAACCAACAACCCTCAAACAAGACTTGGGATGATTAAATATGACCATATTCAGCCTTTCTGCAGAGAGGAAGAGAGATGTTCATAGCTTTGGGCCTCAAAGAAATTATTGCTTAATTAAGAATGCTCAGTAAATAAGAGTGAATCATTGCAGGTGTCTGTTCTCCCCATGTTTGTACAGCTCAGCTAACAACAAATAGCACTGGTATTACATTGTGGACTTTGACTGCTGATGTTCCTACCTGCATAGGTATGGTTCTCATCTCTGTCACTATTGTTGTTTAGTTGTTTCAGTTGTGTCCAACCTTTACTGGAGGGCTGTCTTGGCAAAGATACCGAAGTGGTTTGTCCTTTCCTTTTCTAGCTCATTTTACAGATGAGGAAAACTGAGGCAAAAGGGATTAAATGACTTGCCCAGGGGCACAAAGCTAGTAAATGTCTGGGGCCATATTTGGACTCAGGAAGATGAGTCTTTCTGACTCCAGTTACGTTATACACTGTGCCACCTAGCTGCCCCATGTCACTTAGCAAAGGAGAATTTAAGTAAATTCTCCCCAGAAAGTACAGAACCCTAAGAAATTGTTCTGCTTCAATAATCATATATATGCACACATATACATGTACATATGCATATATTTTATATGATATGTGTGCTGATATGGAGATAGAGATAGAGAGATATGGATATAGTTACAGATAGTTATATATAGGGAAGATATATATATATATATATGAGTACATGCAAATACATATACATGTAGCTCTACTTAATGAAACATTAGAGATTGAGAAATCTATGCAAAGCCCTGGATGATATAGTATGAATTGTTCCTGTGAGGTTGAGGGACTCTAATAGCTTCTGAATTTTAAGAGGAACAAGAATAATTCAACTTCACATAGTACTTCAAGCTTTACAGAGCACTTTGCTACCAACAGCCCTTGGGAACAGGTCACACAAGCGTTCTAGTCTCCATTTCATTGATGAATAAACTGAAGTTCAGAGGCTGTGACTTACCAAGGCTTCCATTGCCTAGTCTGTATTAAAGGAAGGATTTAAATTTGGGTTTTCTAATTCTATAACTCTCTTTGTGCTATAATATGCTCTTTACTGAAAAAAAAAAAGAACTTAGTTTCAGAATTAGGGGATCTTGTCTAATTCATTCAGTCATTTATTTGTTCAACAGTGCCTGTTCTATACCAGACACTCTGCTAGATTCTGAGGAGACTTAAAATAGAAAGCAAAATGTTCCCATGTGCCTAATAAATTCATTGATTCTCCTGCTCTCCCTTTCTTCTCTCTCCACTTTCCTCCCCCCCTTTTCTCTCTCCTTCCTCCCCCTTTCTCCTATTTGTTCTCCCCCTTTCTCTCCCTCCCTTTTCTCTTTCCTTTTTTATCCCTTCCTCTCTATCATCAAGAAGCTTAGAATTACAGTTGCACTTTAATAATATGAAATGAACATTCTTCCTAACCTAAGAAGCTTGTGGTTTAATATGAAGAATATGACATCAGCATGGTTACTTCCCTTAAGGATCTTGTAATAAAAAGTAGAGATAACACACATAGTCAAGTAATAACAGAACCTTTGTTATCAGTTGAGCCCTAACCCCTGACACAATAGACCTGGGAACAATTTAGGAGGGTGTCTCACAAAATCTCTCTGGCTCATGCACAAACCTAGGAAAACCTTGGAAACATCTGCCTTGTTTTACTATCCCAAAATGGGCTTTCAGTTCTGTTGCAAATAATTATACTAAGAAGACATCAAATATAGGGCAGATTTTTTTTTCTATGTTTGTTTTTGGTTCTTTGCAGGGCAATGAGGGTTAAGTGACTTGCCCAGCGTCATACAGCTAGTAAATGTTAAGTGTCTGAAGTCAGATTTGAACTCAGGTCCTCCTGAATCCAGGGCTGGTGCTCTATCCACTGTGCTACCTAGCTGCCCCAATATAGGGTAGATTTTAATCTAAAACACACACACACACAGAGGATGGATTCGTATTTAAATCCCTCAGCTGTCAGGAAAACTCTTCTATCTCCAAACAGTATAGGTTCCATCCTCCTTTAGGATTTATATAGTCAACATGATGGGCAGCTAGGTGCTACACTAGCCCTAAAGTTGGGAGGACCTGAGTTCAAATTTGAACTCAGACACTTGCTACGTGACCCTGGCTGAATCACTTAACCCCAATTGCTGTGCCAAAAAAAGAAAAAAGTTAAAACAGTTCTCTAAACAAAGAAGTCCTCTTCATCCTTTTTCTCTGTACTTCAGTTTATCTCCAACCAGAACAAATTTTTTTTAAAAAGTCTCTTTAGAAATTATTCTTGAGGCAGCTAGGTGGCGCAGTAGATAAAGCACCAGCCCTGGATTCAGGAGGACCTGAGTTCAAAACTGACCTCAGACACTTGACATTTACTAGCTGTGTGACCCTGGGCAAGTCACTTAACCCTCATTGCCCACCCCACCCCCCTCAAAAAAAAGATTCTTCATAGAATGATAGTATAACATTGAGGAACTATTGCTGGGCCCACACCAGCTGGAGTACGCTGCCCATTCTCTGCTCTGTACCAAGGCATGTATAGTTTGGACTGAGTTCAGTCCTGGGCCACCTGCTTCTAACAAGAGAGTTTAGATTTCATTTTTTCCTTTTCCCACTTTCTTTGGCTTGTTAAACTCCAATTTGTCAGATTTACATATAGTTTAGGTCATGGTTTCTATTTAGGGTTTTTCACAGAAGAGTGGAATAAAAAGGTTCCCAGTGTACCATATTAATCAAGTTTGAGCAGGTAGGTAATTCATTCCTGAACACACACACACAAAGGAAGCTGGGCACAAAAGATTCACAGCATTCATTAACAGAACAACTTAACACAGGATTCAGCAACAACTCCTAACTCCCATTACATCTGCTGTGAGGCTGAAGATTAAGCCTCATCAGAAGCAGAAAGCAGCTTGCAGGACTGCTCATTAGGCATTTTATGGTTCTCTTCATCTCTGCACTATCCAGATCACCAACAATACGTGTCTGGTGGTAAAATGTCCAGCGTTGGTACAGTCCAGGTCTTAGCGATGAGTCCCCTGTAATAGTAACCACAGGGCTAACATTCAGCTGGGGCCTGATGAGACTCAAGACCTCCAGACCTCTAGAACTCACAGTGTTGCCTACGAGCCACCTCGGTATGTCGGAAAATAAGAAACATAAAACAAACACAAAAGACACAGCCCCAACCCAGAGTCGGGTTTGTTTAGGAAAGATATTTGCGTTAGATGCCATGTGCTCACAGTTGCATGGAGATTGGGGGGCTGGGCTTGGAGGGGTTAGAGCCAGCCACCCTTTTCCCCCATCCCCTTCTCTGGAAGCAGCTCAGAAGCAAAGGGGAGGCTGAGGAGGGCAGAGCATTTAACCCCTTTTGTGTACACACACTGAGTCATCAGCTATTCCATTCTCCCTCATTTGAAAGTGAAAGCCCCTTAGCCCTGAGTCAGCTCATCGCTGGAACTATGAATGGCAGGCAACTCTGAGCACGCTCCATGGGATGGCCCCTATAGGCTAATTCAAGCTCACACTAGAGCTGTTAAACTGTCACTTCAAGATTCTTGAGCCTTTGAAAGATACTGGATCTGTAGTGTCTGTGGGGGAAGCTAATGAATCTGGTGTTACACTGGCAAGGCCAAGGTTGCAACTTTGGCTCCTTCCCATTGTCCCTCTTTAGCTGTTATAGTATCTCTTTCTGGCCCCAGCTCATAGGTGATTCCCCCAGTTAGGGATTGTGCGGTTGAGCAGACCTCCCCCTCCAGGTCCTGTGTGCAGCTTGCTGGTTTGACCCCTCCATCATCTCTCCTCCACAGTCCACATGTTCCCTCGTATCCAGAAGCAGATCCTTTCTTGCACACGCACTCTAGGGATTCCCCCATGAATGAGAGCAGAGGGAAGTGCTTAACCCAAATAAGGAGGGATGGATGGGCTTGCCTGCACACCTGCTGCAGCTGTCATGCAAAATGGAAACTAAATGTGCAAGAAAGGTATAGAGTGGGGCAGCTAGGTGGCGCAGTGGATAGAGCACTGGCCCTGGAGTCAGGAGGACCTGAGTTCAAATCTGACCTCAGACAGCTGTGTGACCCTGGGCAAGTCACTTAACCCCAACTGCCCTGCCAAAAAAAAAAAAAAGAAAGAGAAAAAAGAAAGGTATAGAGTGCCTGGGAATTTAAAAGGAAGGAGTGATTCTGGCTGGGAAGGGGTGGGGGAAATCAAGGAAGACTTCATGCAGAAGCTGTCATTTGAGCTATTCCTTGAAGGATGGGGAGTTTAGGGAGGAATAAGATACTTAAATTTGGTGTTGGGGAAAAGTGCAGTAAGGAGGGGGTAAGCAGAGGAAAAAGTCCACTTTGTCTTGAGAATAAATCTATAAAGGGGGTTCATTTGGCTAAAAAGCTAAATTGGAACCAGATTATCGAAGGATCAAAGGGTTTAGAACCAGAAAGGACCTCAGGAATCATTTAGTCCCATTCATTCATTTTATAAAGAAACTGAGAACAAGAGAGGTTTTAAGTTGCTTCCCCAAGGTCCCACAGATAGTAAATGGCAGGTCAGGGTCAGCATTTGAACTGGATCCTGATACCAAATTCAGAATTCTTCCCACTACACTGCATTGCCAGGGTCAGTCAGAACTTTATTTGTTAAATAGTAGGGGGGTGTTTAAAGGATAGTCAAGCAGTGAATGATGTGTTTAGAACCATGAATTAAGATGATTAATCTGGCAGCCATTATGTGCAGGATGGATCCAAAGGGAAAGAAACAGAATGTGGGAAACCAGTCACTTTGGTGTCCCCATCAGTGCCCCAAGTGAAAAGCAATTGAGAGTAGGACCCCTGGGAATGGAGAGGAACAGGCCAGTCTAAGTTAAAAGCATGAAAAAATGTCAGTGGCCTACATACAAGGAGGGAGGGAAACTTGCTTATGTGGTTAGACTTTGACAAACAATCACATCCCTAACAAAGCCAAGAAGATACCTCAGAGTAGCTGTTGTACCTTCTATCTGATATACGTGAAATAAAGGGGCTGTGATGTGGTTAATTACTTCGAGAGGTCAAATGCACATGACATCTTGGAAGGGATAAGTGATTCTTGGGGACACATGCAGTCCTCTGGAGTTTGAAGATCCAGATTCAGAGACCGCCACTGATGGTTACTTCCCCGTAAATAAGCCTCCCTTGGGCTTCAGAATTCTTGTTTATAGAAAAGATTGGACTAAATGCCCTCTGAGGTTCCTTTGAGCACCAGATGTAGGATCTTGTGAGCTATGCCATATCTACCCATAACTCCTTGCTTTTTGTACCCTGGGGGTCCCATCTGTCATTTCCAAAGGTCTAGACACCTAAAAGACAAGATAGCATTGTCCTAAGGCATCTGCCCCTTTTTAGCTGCTAGCTCATGCACCGTCATATGTCCACGAAGCCCCTGCTTATCTCTGGCATTTGGGGATAAATGACTAGGCAATTTTATAATAATAATCCAGCATTTGCAAATGCTTTAAGATTTGCAAAGCACTTTACAATTTATTCTTATCATTTTATCCTTGAAAACAGCCCTGTGAAGTAGGTACTACTATTATCCCAATTTTTCACAGATGAGGAAACTGAGACAGACAAAGATTAAGTGACGTGCCCATGATCATATGGCCAATAGGTACCTGAGGCTGGATTTGAACTCAAATCTTCTTGATTTCCGGTCCAGCACTTTAACCCCTGTACCACCTAATTGCCTCTTCTAATGATTGCCCTTTTAGCAACAAGTCATATTTATAGAGGATGTATTCCTCCTTCTGGGACTGCCATACCAGGACCAATTCTATCCCTCTTCCCTCAGTCCTTCATTGAGCTAGAAGACAGCTGGTCACCATTTTCCATGTGTTAACACATTCCAACATGATATTTTCAGCCACTGCCCACTTGATATATCATTTGTGACCAAATGATAAAAATGAGGGTCTTGGACTAGGATCCCAGATGTAGCTCCAGAAGGGACCCCAGGGACCCTCTGGTCCAACTCAAATTTTATGGATGAGAAGAATGAGAACATGGGAGTCCAGGCACCTTGCCCAAGGCTGCAGTGGTTTGTCGGTGTCAGAGGCTGCTGGCTCCGCTGTATACCTCTCTGAGTCTGGGATTTCTCACTTGGCAATGATGGTGATGGGTGCCCATCCTCTGCCTCTCTGATGCTCCCTGACCCTCATACTTGCTGCTCTTTCTTCCAGGTAGAAGACATCTCAGCCACCCACGAGGCTGCCTTGTTGGAGATGGAAAACAACCACTCTGTTGCCATCGCCATCCTCCAAGATGACCACGAACACAAAGTCCAAGGTAATGCCCCAGCCTGTATTTCACCCTGGGCTTGGCAAGGAGAGCCGTCAACTGGAGCATGTCCTCCCACTGACTCAATTAACTGCCCCAACTCTATGCTTTCATCTTTCCATCATGTCCTACACATGGGCAGCTTTGGGAGAAGTAGGGGACCAAGGCATAAGTGTAACTACCGACCATGTGAGCCCTGCAAGGTTTGGGGGCTTCTACTTCTAAAAGTGAAAGAGGGCAGGGCACTAGATGTGGGCATTTGGTGGTGGCAGTAAGCCCTTTTAACTCAATTCAATTCAACAGATATTAAGTCCCGACTGTGTGCAAGGTACTCTACTAGGTGCTGGAGATACAAACAAAGAACATTTGAATCCCATGCTTATCGTCTCTGTGACCATGGGCAAGTCACTTCCTTTCCTCAGGTCTAAATTTCTTCTTTGGTAAAATGAAAGGGTTGATGGTCACTGTAGTCCCTTCTGGCTCTATATCTGTGGTCATTTGAAATGAGTTTAATTTGAGAGAGGGGGCCCAGAAGTAGGAAAAGTCTTTTCAATTTAATTTTTTTAAATCTTGCATTAAGATTTAAGTCCCCCATCTCCCCTATAAGCACATCCCTTTCCTTCTCTCACCCTCCCACCTGTATCCATGAGTGTTCTTCTATGCTCTGTATCTCATCTGGATCATCAGAGTGTTCAAAGCTAATTCTGGGGTTTTCCCGTTTCTTGCAGTGTGCTTTGAGTTGTGTTTTTATCATGATGTCCAAGACAAGCCATGAAGGATTTATTACAATGGGCTAAATATTAGTTTTTCCGTTGCTTTCAGTGGTTATCCAGTAATATACCCTGACATTTGTGACATTGAAAAAGTTCGAGAGACATAGTTTCTGGGTAATTAGTCATTTTATTAATAACACTAACATTTTATTAATAAAAGAGGTCAGTGGTACACTTGAATGTCAAAGACCTTCATGGTGGCAGGTTCACAACTTATATGCCCTCGGAAAAGTGGACAATCAACTCTAACTGGTTAAAAATTAAAAGATAAAATTATTATTATAATAAGATGTGAGCTCATTCTAAGGAGGGTCTTTGGGGTATGTGACTTGGATCACCCAAGTCTTGGTCAAAAAGACTCATCAGTATCCATATCCCTGTCCATAAGATAATCCACTTCTGTGCCAGACCTGTCTGACCAAACACAACAAATAGAAATTCACCAATTCTCTCAGCCTGGTCAGGGAATTTTTTCCCAAGATTTCCTACACTGGTTGATTTCTGGTTGAGGAAGTAGAAAATGGGAAAAAGCTTGATTGTAATTCAATAATTAATTATTAATATATGAAAGAAATAACTGTTTCTCTCACACTCAAAAATTTACTTGATTCAATTTACATAATAAGGTTTTTCTTCTTAAGATATCTCCATTACTTCCAAAGATTTGTGATCTCTCTGGGGGAAAGCATTCCTTCTCATCAAAGATGACCACCTCTCCAAACCACAGTGAACATGATAAAAAAAAAAAAAAGTGTTGGCCATGGGGCAACTAGGTGGCACAATGGATAAAGCACTGGCCCTGGATTCAGGAGGACCTGAGTTAAAATCTGGCCTCAGACACTTGACACTTACTAGCTGTGTGACCCTGGGCAAGTCACTTAGCCCTCATTGCCCTGCAAGAAAAACAAAACAAAAGAACAAAAAACAAAACAAACTAAACAAAAAGTGTTGGCCAATTGTTGTCTTCTATTAACATCAATGGGGAAAATTTTTCTCTACCATTCTGGTCTAAATATAGGTGATACCCTTAAAATGCAATCTCTCTGAAAAGTCTTTGGAAGGAAATGTACATGCATACATACATTTATATATGTATATATAATGTATTTATACATATATATCCTTTCAAAGAGGAAAGCAATGAAAAAGTTAATATTTAGCCAATTATAGAAAATATTTGAGCTTATATTTTACATATCATGATAAATACAACTCTAAGTATACAGTTAAGAAACGTGAAATGGGGGCAGTTAGGTGGCGCAGTGGATAAAGCACTGGCCCTGGATTCAGGAGGACCTGAATTCAAATATGGCCTCAGACACTTGACAGTTACTAGTTGTGGGACCCTGGGCAAGTCACTTAACCCTCATTGCCCTGACAAAAAACAAAAAGAAAAGAAAATGGGGGGAAAAAAGAAAGAAACATGAAATCCCTAGAGTTACCATTAAGTAATTTGATGATCTAGACATAGAAAATATGGCTAGATCAAGGCAAGTCAACAAGCATTTCTGAAGCACTTTTGTGCCAAGAACTGTGTTAATGACAGATAATACAAAAAGAAGCAGAAGTCTTTGTCCTCAAGGAGCATGCATTCTAATAAGGGAAGATAACACATAAAAGGGAGCTGAAATGGGGGGAGGAGTCAGGAGGAGATAAAAGTACCCAGTATGATGGTGGTAGTGGTGGTAGCGATGATGTTGTTGTTGTTGTCATTGTCATTGTTGTTGTCATTGTTGTTGTTGTTGATGGACATTGTAGAGAAAGCTGGGGAGGCAAGTCATGAGTTCAGCCCAGAGAGGAATGAAGTCAGAGATGGGCCCAGGCATCCTCCTTAAAATGGAGGGGGTGGGAGGAGGGAGGGTGCTTCCCATGTGTGAGGCGCAGAGCTGGAGGAAGCTCCTGAGGTGGAGAGGTTTCTGGGGTATTGTAGACAAAGTCTGGGTGGAGAGTCAGGAGTGCAACCAGGAGAGGAGTGAAGATGAATATGTGTCTGTGTAGGTAGACATGGTAAAATACCTCAATGCTGAGAAGTAATTACGTAGAATGGATTTATCAGAAATGTGTAATTAAATGTTCACATTTATTTCCCTTCACATTCAGGTGTCTTATGCATTTTCCTCTTTATTTCATCCATTTGATTTGTTCTCTCCTTTATGCTTCCCTTACTACCATACATGAAATTTGAAAGCCAACCTTTTTTTGTGAAGCCAGAGATATGGACAAGATCATCTTTCTCATATTTTTCAATCCAGTCGAACATCAGATCCACCATTGGATTCTTCAGCATCCTACCCTCTATGTGGACCATATCCTACTCACAACCCTGGAGACACCTTGTAGATGTCATTCCAACTGGGAAAATGAAACCATGTGATTTTTGAAGTGCCAATCTTTTTCAGTTCAAGGGACCTGTGACCACTACATGTATCCAGCAGGCACACTGCTTTGGAAGAGGGTCAGACCTCTGAGCGCACACAGAGGAGGACTGGATAATCATTCACACAGTCATGCAGTCTTTTTTTCAGCATCCCACAAATCTGCCATGGGGAACTTCTCTTTCTAAAATGCCTTTTCTCTCATTTCTAAGAGCATGATTACTGGCCCCACTCAAGTTTTTACAAGAGCAAGATCTGGGCAGAAAGTGTCACCTTCTATTCAGACCCATATAGGAACTGCTAATGGATCCTTAGAATTGTCTTTTCATCAGAAGGTGACCGGAATCTACAAATTTCATTTGAAATGTTTGTCTTCTAGGACCAAATATCGAATGGATTTTTCTTTCTGTTGATAGAGGATCTTTACAAGTTTTCTCTCGTTCTTTCTTCCTTTCTTTCTCCCCAGGTATATCCCATTTTATCCACTGATCCCCTTGGTTGGATGGCAAATGTACTTCCCTGTAAAGAGAAATTCAATTTTACTTGCCCCCCAAAATGGAAAATTGTATGTTCTGTCCTATGTCTTAACAAAAGAAAAGAATCCAGTACAGAAGAACTTTCCTATATCCTTGTTCTCATTGATATAATTCATCCACATTGTCTATTTTTCATTTCACCCTTATTTGAACCTGTATAATGACTCTATGAAACTCATATTCAGGCTTCCTAAGATCAAATCAGGTAAGCATGACTAAGCACTTACCTGGTTTTTCCCCCATTTGTTCTACTTCCTGGATTTCTTCCTAAGTATTTCTATTATATATCCATTTAAAGCCCTTAACAATCTGTCCTCAACCCATCTTTTCAGAATAATTTAGTGTTATTCCCACTCACATACTCTGCATTCCACCCAAATTGGCTTACATATTGTTCCCCAAATGTAACATTCCATCTCCACTCCCATGCACAGGCTTTGCCCCAGGTGTGGTATACTCTCTTTCTTTACCTTTCTGCCTGAAATCACTAATATCTTTTAAAACTACTACCAGGTACCTGCTTGGGGCCTTTCCTGTTCCCTCCCTGCCCCCGATTGCTACCATCTGCCCTTCCCAAATATTTCTTTCTACTTTCTTCGCACAAAATTTGTATTTATTTATCAGTATACATATTGTTTCCTGCCTGAAAAAAAGTCAGCTCTTTGAGGGCCAGAAGCATTTCATTGTTATCTTTCTATTCCCAGTGACTGGAATGTGATAAGGATATGCTCAGATGCATGTTGAATTGAATAGAATGGAGTTGAAGTTACAGGAGGCTTATTTATAGATAGAAAAATGCATTTTCAATTTTTAAAAATATGCATATTCATTTCTATGTAAAAGAAAAAGTACAAAGTTTATCTTTTTCAGTTTTCTCCTCCCAGTCTGCTTATCATGGTAGATTAAAATTAATGTTTTAATCATTAATTTTTAAAATAGTTTTTTAACATTTAAATGGTTCTTTTTTTGCTATAAAAATGCTATTTTTAAAAAATTGGCAGAAGCAGATACGGTACATTTTATAACCTTAAATAGAATTCTTAAATTAAAAAAAAACAAAAACAACAAGAGCAATCACTTAAGATGAAGTAGGCATTTTAATGACATGGAATTGGAAAGGTTTTTTTGGGGGGGGGTTCACAAACAAAATTAAGACAGCTGGGCTAAACGTGGAATTAGTCAATTTAGGTGGGGAAAGTTTTGCATCCAATAACTCTAATAAGAATATATTGTCCAAGATGATCTAGGGAACTAAGAGAAGTAGCTAATACCAAAAGCCATTCCCCAATGGACGAGTGAGCAAAGGATATAAGCAAATAGTTCTCAAAAGAATTGCAAACTTTCGACAACCACATTAGAGAGTGCTCCAAACCACTAATAGTTAGAGAAATGAACATCTAAACAACTCCAAAGTTTTGCTTCACACCAAGCAAATTGGCCAAGATGACAAAAGATGATGATATAGTAATCAATGTTGGAGAAGCTGTGAAAAGACAAGTGAGCTAATGCACTGCTGGTAGGGCTCGAAATTAGTCCAACTTTCCCAGAAAGCAATGTGGAATTGTTCATTAACCAATCATTTATTTTTTTTATTAATATTTTTCCCCAATTACATGTTAAAACAATTTTTGACATTTGGTTTTATTTTTTTAAGTTTTGAGTTCCAAATTCTGTCTCCCTTCCTCTCTTCCCTCCCCACTCTCTGAGATGGTAAAGCAATCAGATATGGGTTTTACATGTACAATCATGTAAAACATATTAGTCATTTTGTATAAGAAGACTTGAATTAAAGAAAAAGAATGAAAGAAAAAATAGCATGCTTCAGTCTGAATTCAAGCAATATCCGTTCTTTCTCTGAAGGCAGATAGTTTGCTTCATCATTAGTCCTTCGGGATTATCTTGGATCATTGTATTGCTGAGAACAGCTAAGTCATCCACAATTCTTCGTCAAACAATATTGTTACTGTGTACAACATTCTCCTGGTTCTGTTCACTTCACTTAGCAGCAGTTCACTTAAGTCTTTCCACATTTTTTTCTGAAATCATCCTGCTCGATCAAGCATTTATTAAGTGCCTACTCTGAGCCAGTTGCTAGGCATGCAACGGTATTTGCAAGGAGCTTTCATCCTAATGGGGAAAAGAGAGTGATTAAAATATCCACACCCAAATTCCACTGCTAGGCATGTACCAAGAAAGACAGATCCAATACACCTCAAAATATTTGTAGCAGCAAAGAATAGGCAACAGTGTAGTTGCTAATAGATTGGGGTAAAAAAAAAATGGAGTATATGAATGTAAATATTACTCTGCTATAAGAAATTACTTTGGGGGCAGCTAGGTGGCGCAGTAGATTCAGGAGGACCTGAGTTCAAATCCAACCTCAGATACTTGACACTTACTAGCCGTGTGACCTTGGGCAAGTCACTTAACCCCCATTGTCCCGCCCCACAAAAAAATGACTTTGAAGAAGAAAAGGCTTGTTACAAAGTGAAGTGCAACCTGGTAAACAATATAAGGAATGACCACCAAAGAAAAAAAAAATTGAAACTGCATGCTATGTAATTAGAATGACCAAGTTTGAACCAGAAGGAAAGATAAAAATGTACCTCCCTCTCTTCTTTGCAGGTCGGAGGAACTATGGATATGATACTGCATATATTATCAGATTGTGTTGGTGTATTTCGTTTCTCTGTACTACATTTTCCCTCTTTTTTTATCCTTTGTTATATAGAATGGTTCTCTGGTTGGGGAAGGAGATATGTTGAGAAATTAAGATGACAGAAAAGATATCAATAAAAATGTTATAGTATATTATTTAAAATAAAAAACGTCCATAGAATATACTGTCTAATCAGCATACAAACTGCTGACCCCTATTAAGCAGCCAGCATCATCAAAAAAGTAGGGTTCTGGGGGCAGCTAGATGGTGCAGTGGATAGGGCACAGGCCCTGGATTCAGGAAGACCTGAGTTCAAATCCGACCTCAGACACTTGACACTTAGTGGCTGTGTGACCCTGGGCAAGTCACTTAACCCTCTTTGCCCCGCAAAAACCAAACAAACTAGAGTTCCTAGGTTTTCTCAGCAACACAGTGATCCAATATCCCAAAGGACTTATGATGAAAAATGCTATCCACCTCCAGAGAAAGAACTAATGGCAACTGAATACAGACTAAAGCTTTTTCTTTCTCTTTCTTTCTTTCTTTCTTTCTTTCTTTCTTTCTTTCTTTCTTTCTTTCTTTCTTTCTTTCTTTCTTTCTTTCTTCCTTTCCTTCATTCTTTTTTATTTTCTTCTTTCTTTCATTCAAGTTTTCTTCCACAGAACGACTTATATGGAAATATTTTACATGATTATACATGTATAATACATCAGATTGCTTACCATCTCAGGGAGAGGAGAAGGGAGGAAAAGATATAATTTGGAACTTAAAACTTTAAAAAAAAGAATGTTAAAACAATTTACATGTAATTGTGGGGAAAGAATTTTTAAAAGAAGGATAATTTGGGAAATGTAAGTGATTTTAAACCAAAAAAATCAATAAAAATTCATTTAAAAAATAAATTAAAAAAGAAACCAGAAGTCCAAGCAGAAACAAAAGTTTAAACCTAAGTAACTTCATCCAAAAGTACCCTTTCTTGTAACCTAAAAGACGAAGAGGCAACTTCACATTTGTATTTTTAGCAATTAATATTTTAAGTTTTTTTTCCTAGTCAATTTTCAGAAGTATATCATGTGTCTGACATTTTCAGTCAAATCCAATTTTAAAATACTTGTCATTTTTCATGGACCTCTGAAATGTTAAGGTTTTTTTTTTCTATCTGTATAAAATCTGAGGGAAAGGTTGTATTTTTCCCTACATTTTTAAGTTGGCTCGACAAAGTCCTCAGAAAGAAGCTAAGCTATTAATTTTTATGAGGCCTCTTTCTAAGGGTATTAGTTCTACAATTAGGATCAGTTTGTTCCTACATTGATAATTATTTCAATACTTTAAAGATGAGTCATTTCTTCCCTATGGGATAACCCCCATCCACCTATAAAGAACATGCCTTAGTAAACTGTTTAAGTGGTTATCATGAGGGAAAAAAATACACCACTTAGAGACTGATCTTCTAATTTCAGCTTTTCTGAAGTTAGCTGTGCTGGACCTCAGACAAGCAATGTTATGACCAAGATTTTCCAAGTTGGCATAAAAAGGTCAGCCTTGTCATTGGGATAGTCTTGGCAAAACTGAGTCATCTCTATGATACAATGAGTCATGAGCTTAATACTTTAGTAGTAGATATGGAAGGCTAATATCCAAAAAGATTTTATATTTCCCAACATCCACAAATCAGACTGAATTCTTCTGTAAGGATATTCTTAGAACATAAACAGGTACAACTAATATGTTTTCTTTGTCACTCTTTCTTTACCTTGCTAGGATGCTAGTGAAATATAAGGGTTCTTCTGATGGTGATCCCTTTCTATTGCCACATGGCTAGCACCTCTTCTTTTTCATTTCTCTGTTGACATCCTTTATCCCGTTTTACCTTTATCATCCCTTACTTATAACGTGTTTCAGTCTGCTCATCCCCACCATTGACCTTTGAATGATTTTCATCTTCAATTCCGTAGAGACAGGAGTATTCCATGAGTGTCCACCATTCATTAGCTCTGGGGTAAGTATTAGCATTTAAAGATGGGCCTTTGTTTAAAGGAGAAGCTGGTGGCTACTTAATAAGTGCACCATATTACAAGGCACTTTAGGCCACTCTTCAGTTCAATATGGTCCTATAGCATTGTCCAGTTGTGATGCCTGTTCAATCAATTGGATAAGCTCTATAGGTTGTGAATCCAACTGAATAGTCCATTTGGACTATAGGGATTCTTTCTCTGCTTGGTTTTTCCTACGTGGCTAATTAGACTAAACTGTCTAATTGCAGTCTCCTAGATGAGATTGATAATATTTGATGGCTTGATGCAATTAACACAAAGTTGTCCATAAACAGGGACATCTAGAAGACCTCTAGATATTCTTCCTTCTCCAAAGGGAATTCCTCTTGCACTGTATACTGAATCTCCTTCATGACAGCGCTTAACAAACATCCCTCTGGGCTTTTTTTGTCTTGCTTGATATAAATTACCAGAGGTTTATCAAAAAAGTTACCCCTGTTATCTTTCAAGGAAACAATTTTAATGGATGCAAGGAAGATAACTCATGAAAGGAGAATCCTTAAGGCAATATTTTGCTCTATAAATAATTTTTAAAAATTATAATAAATAGTAAACACTGGGGGAGTGTATGTTCTCTCTACATCTTTCAGGCAGTTGTGTAACAATAAAGATGCAGGGTGGTATAGTGAATAGAGTGGTGGACATGGAGTCAGGAAGACCTGAGTTCAAATCCTGAATCACTTAACTTAGCTGTGCAACTCTGGGCCACTGTTTGCCTTAGTTTTCTCATCTGTAAAATGAGAATAGTTAATAGCATTGACCTGGCAGAGTTGAGATAAAATAAAATAATATTTGTAAAGTGCACTGCAAACCTTGTGTTATATACATGCTAGTGAGTGATGATGTTGACATGGTTTTTTTTTGATTTTTTGTTTTTGCAGGGCAATGAGGGTTAAGTGATTTGCCCAGGGTCACACAGCTAGTGAGTGTCAAGTGTCTGAGGCTGGATTTGAACTCAGGTCCTCCTGAATCCAAAGCCAGTGCTTTATCCACTGTGCCACCTAGCTGCCCCCGATGTTATGTTTTACAATAGAATACCATCTATGACAGCCTATTCCCTTCAAATACCCTCATCTTGGGTGCTCCCAATGTATGTATAGATTTTTCTCAGAAAAAAATGGAAAATTAGGCATATAGGTTAGCAATTACTTATATAGTATTGGTCATCTTTTTTCTTTTAATAATATGGTCATATATATGTGTATGTATGTGTATATCTTCTTCTTCTCCAGAGAAGGTAAAAATCTGTCTCTCAGTCCCCCTCACAATTAACAAAGCCACCTGCACTAACTTCTCTGTATACTCATTCTCTAGACCGCCAGCCTTTCCCATACTTGTTTTCTTAACTTTTCTATGAACACAGCCAGGACCATGATGTTGAGTCCAAAAAGGGTGTCTCTGTTGTTCTTAATGATGACAACAGGTTTTGTTTTATTTTGCAGGACAGTTAGGGTTAAGTGACTTGCCCAGGGTCACACAGCCTTCCTAGGTACATGCCAGAATCACATGATAGGTCCTAGAGGGAAGTTGCCTATTCCATTGATGACCTAGGCTTAAGAAGTACTATATGAGGGGCAGCTAGGTGGCACAGTGGATAAAGCACCGTCCCTGGATTCAGGAAGACCTGAGTTCAAATGTGACCTTTGACACTTGATACTCACTAGCTGTGTGACCCTGGACAAGTCACTTAAACCACATTGCCCCACCAAAAGAAGAAGAAGAAGAAGTATATGAGGCATTATTGAGGAAATAAACATAGGGTAAGGATTAGAAAAGGAAGTGAATAGACCTTTTATGAAGGTAGGGTGAGAGACAGCATGTAAAGAGCCTAAACTATTCTATAAAATCTTTTAAAACCAATGAATTGCTAAGCCTGTTCTTTACATTAGCTCATAGAGTTAAGATTCCTTTAAAGCAATCCATTTTTATCATTTCTCATGGTACAATAACATTCCATTACATTCATATAGTACAGTTGGTTTGCCATTCCTTAATAGATGGGCAAACCCTTAGTTTCCAGTTATAGGTTACTATGAAAGGAGCTGCTATAAATATTTTTAGACATATGGCTCCTTTTACCCCTTTCTTTGATCACTTTGTGGTTAGTACTTTACTCACAAGCCCCCATCATTATACTCCCCACTTGCTATCAGGTAGTAATCTCAGTTTGCTTTTAGCAAAGATATTTACCAAGATGGTATAGAGAAAAGAGTACTTTAGAAATGTCCTCTCAAACTCTCTCAGCTCCCAATTCCTCAGTCTCTATAAATCCTATGACTTACTCCTTCACTCTGCCTCAACTATCGGGATGGTCACACACTAGATCTCACTGTGACCCACTAGTGATCTACTTCTGTGCCTCATCATCACCATGCCTCAGCTGCCTTCTCCCTTGACCCCTACAAGTCCTCTTCTCCCACTAGTGAGTTCATCCTGAAACCTCCTTTTAGAGGAAGGGCCTAAAATCAGTCATCCTTCCCCCTGTTTTCAACTCCCCCATGTGAGATTTAAAATTGGATACAAGAGGGCAGGTAGGTGGCGCAATGGATAGAGCACCGGCCCTGGAGTCAGGAGGACCTGAGTTCAAATCTGGCCTCAGACACTTAACACTTACTAGCTGTGTGACCCTGGGCAAGTCACTTAACCCTAATTGCCTCACTTTAAAAAAAAAATTGGATACAAGAGCATTAAACTCCCCTTTAACCTTTCCCTTATATATCTCCCAGACCAGTAAGTGAAAGAAGCTTCTGAGCTTTAGTTAGAGCTTTTTATTGTTTGGGAATTAATTAGCCAACAAAACAAGGTGATGTTTATTAGAGAGATAGGAAAGTAGAAATACAAATAAATAGTCTTAGATCTAAGCTTAGTCTATATTCCGTATAGAACTCACCAAAATCCAAAACCACCTCTGAGGCTGAGAACTGCGTCAAGCACGTGCTGTTATGGAGGACCAGGCTGATCACCAAGGACCACAATGTCGAACCTGAGTCAGCGTCTGTGTGTGCAGAGCAAGCCAGCGGGCGAGGAGAGAAAAAGACATCACTTCCGTTCTCTCCTTGCCTTTAAGCTCGCACCCCGGAAGTGGAGTGCTTAGCAGACGCATGGGCCATTCGTCAAGGTCTCCTCCCCGAAAGGGTGGTCCTTCAAAAACTGGCATCCTTCAGTTATCCTAACTGACTGTTAAAAACTTTCACTTTTTACCACACCCATTATAATGAAAGCTCTCTGAAGACAAAATCGTCTTCTTTTTTGCTTGTATTTGTATCCCTAGCATTTAGAATAGTTCCTATAAATGCTTAGTAAGTACTTAATTACTTGCTTAAGTAAATGCTGAATAAATACTTATTGGTTTGACTTAACTCAACTTCCATTTTTTAATTAGAAATGGTGATATTCCCCTATTGGACTATAACTTTCTATCATTCCACTTCCCCCTATGCCTCACACATCCCAAACATATTTTTTGCCTTCATCAAGATCTCTAAACCCTCAGTCATTTCTTAGATCATTTCCCCTGTTCTAACTTCACTTTCCTCCCCATCTCAATTGTTAGGCATTTCAACTTTACACCGTCATCTGATCTTGAATTCCTCGCCTCTTTGTCGTGTTAGCACAAATCTGCCAAAACACAGCTGTGGATTACTTCCACCATCTGCCTTCTCTACTTCTTTTCATGGGCCTCTGAATGCTGCTGGAAGAAATCTCACAACCATGCTGACTGGTACATTACAAACGCATGTTATCTAACCTCAGCTGAGCCCTAACTGCAACAAGGAAGTCCTTTTACTCCTCTTTAAATAATTCCTTATCTCATTCCCCTCAAGAGCTATTTCAAAGCGTGCCTTCCTATTCCCCACTGTCTCTCAGCTAAGGACCTTGGCTCTTACTTTACTGAGAAATTTGAGAACATCTGATGTGAGTGTCTTCTCTTTCCATTCTCTCTCTTCCAGTCTCTGACAAAGAGATAACCCTGTATGCCATGGCCAACCCCTCTACATGTTCACTTGCTTCCATTCCTCCTGTCTTCTCCAGTAGATGACATCATCAATCATATCCTATCTCTCTATAATCTTCTTCCTCTCCCTATCTCCAGTTACTTCTATATTGACTTCAAATATGCCCAGTTCTCCCTACTCTTTTTTTTGCAGGGCAATGAGGGTTAAGTGACTCACTCAAAGTCACACAGCTAGTAAGTGTCAAGTGTCTGAGGCCGGATGTGAACTCAGGTCCTCCTGAATCCAGGGCCTGTGCCCTTTCCACTGTGCCATTTGGCTGCCCCCATCTCCCCTACTCTTAAAATACTTTCACTGGATCTGGTCATCCGCTCAAATTACAGTCTTACATCTCTCCTCCTTTTCTCAGCCAAATTCCTTGAAAAAGCTATTTTCACTTGTTGCTTCTGTTTCCTCTCCTCTCATTCATTCCTTGACTGCAATTTGACTTAATGAGTTCATTACTCAGCTGAAACTGGCTTCTCCAAATATGTCTTTATTGCCAAGTATGATGGTCTTCTCTCTGTCCTAATTCTTCTTGATCTGCCATGATTGGCATTTGCGATGGTTGACCAACCATTCCTTCTGGATATTTTCCTTTCTGGGTTTGTGTGGCACCACTCTCTCTTGATTATTCTACATGACTGACCACTCCTCATTCTCATGCTGGCTGGCCATATTTATGACCCCTAAATGCAGGTGTTCCCAAGGTTCTATGCTATGCCTTCTTTCTCTGTCATCATCGTCGTCGTCATTGTCGTCATCGTCATTGTCATCTCCCATGGATTTGACTATCATCTCTATACAGATAACTCCCAAATCCATATATCAAGCCCCAGTCTCTTTCCTTCAGCTTCAGTACCACATCATCAATTGCCTATCAGATATTTCATCCTGGATGTCGAGGAGACACCTCAAAATCAACATGTTCAAAACATAACTCATCTTTCCATCTAAATCCTCTCCTCTTTCAGAGTTCCCTATCTCTGTCAAAGGCACTATCATCCTCCAGTCACCTATGGTCCTAACCTAGGCATCACCCCAAACTGTTCATTCTCTCACAACCCATATATCCTATAATTTGCCAGATCTACCCTTCGAATTTTCACAACCTCTCATATCCAAGCCCTTATCTCTACTTGTACAGTTACTGTCTTTGTTCAGGCCCTTATCACCTTTCTCCTTGATTATTACAACAGCACCTAGATAGTCTCCTTAGTCTACCCTATACACTGTTGCCAAAGTGATTTTTGTTAAACTTGCATATGACCTTGCAAGTTCAATCAATTCTAGTGTCTTCCTGTTGCCTCTAAGGTATTATACACATTTCTGCTTAGCTTTTAAAGCCTTATGCAACCCAGAGTCAACATATCTTTCCAAAACCATTCCTGTGATCTAGCCAAACTGTCCTCTCTGTTTCTCATACACAGCACTTTGTGTCCCATTGCCTTGCTTTTTCACTGGCCATCTCTATACCTGGAATGCATTCTCTCTTCACCTCCACCTCTTAGAGTCCTCCCTTCCTTTAAGATGCAGCTCAAGCAACATCTTCTGCATCAAGTCCTTCCTGGTCCTCCCAACTGCTATTGCTCTCCTTCCTTTCCAAACCACTAGAAAGGGAGCTCTCGATTTTAGACATATTCTCTGTGGAGTGAAAAAAACAGCTATTTTGAGGCAGAAATAGAAGAGTGTGTCAGAATACCATGTTAGGTGGTGAAGTGGTGTGGTATAGCACCCAAACACAGAAAGACATGGAAGGGCACACAGATATTTGGTATTGGGTTAGAAGGAAGAAACAAGAGGTCTTCTTTTCAGCAGGGGCTTTGGATTAATTTGAAAATGCCTTGTTGTGAAGTGGTTTTCTGAAAAGACAAATCTGGAACAATGTGACAGGCCTGACTGCAGCTCATTTGTTTCTGGGTTCTCATTTGGATGGTCATCATTGATGGGTCCCAGTATATAGCCAACAGCTCCATTGTGACCAATAACAGTTCTTTCTTCTGTCACACTATCCAAGGCCATTGACTTATATATGTTGTCAAGTCAATATGTATGATATTAGCTACAACCCATCATCTGGGAATTGATACTCCTCAATGCCTGTTTCCAAACACCAGAAAGGGATGCCTGTGAAACATACTGAGAACTCATGATAGCTGATTTCTTCCCCTAAGTGTAAATCCACTCTCTTTCCAATCCACTTTGTGACTGCTCTTCTGGACACAGGACTTCCTTCAGCTTTAGTCAGATTCATGTAAAACCTCAGAGTTCTTCTTAATTGCAGACCATGCTAGGAAGAAATGTAATTAATAGCTGCTCCTCGGCAGTAGCCTGCTCTGAGCATAGGGTCTGAACTGATTAATGAGAGCTCTCCTCTCATCAGTTAGAACATGAAAACAAATTGCTTGCATAGTCAGAATGAGATAGGCTGAACCCTGACTAATGAGACTCTTCCCGTCTGGGGGAAAATGGCCCCCCATCTTCTTAATAACATTTACGTGACATTACTTTCTGCCTAGCTCCTACAAATTATTGCTGTGTTGACACTGACCCACTGAGAACAATTGTTCCAAACACCATAAAGAGGGTTCAGCTGGTCCTTTTCCCGGTAGAAGCATCTTAAAATTGAATCTTTGCTTGAGTAGGGTGATTACCCACTTTGTGGTCCTAACCATCCCTCTGTTTTCTGGCAGCCTCTCTGACCTTAAAACAATTCCTTTTCCTCAGTAGGAGGATTTTTTTTTCTTTTGTTCTTTAATAAATGAGATTGCTATCCCACCCCTCGATCAATCACAGCCTCCAGAACCTTCCTTTGTAACAAAACCAATCCACTGGCTATATATGATCACGTACACCTCATTTTGTACCTGTGATCTGTCACCTGTCTACTAAGAGGAGGGAGGTGTGCTTTGCTACTGGTCCCCTGAAGTCAAGAGCAATCGCCACATTGATCAGAGTGCTGTTGTCTTTCAGCATTTTGAGGAGAGTCACTCTTCAGAGTTCTTCTGTCCCAGGAAGAAAAAGGCAATTAGAAATTGGGAAAGAAAAGCTAAACCATTTGGCTAGTCCATCATAGACCTGGGCCATCTCTGACTATGACAGTGAATGTGGATTTTTTTCTTCTCTTTTTCTTCAGAGAAGGGCTGTCAGGTGGTCTGTTGTGGAAGGGAACAGCATTGCAAAGACAAGTCACATAACATGTTTTTTTTAGTGGGGTTTTTTTGTGTTTTGTTTTTGTTTTTGTGAGGCAATTGGGGTTAAGTGACTTGCCCAGAGTCACACAGCTAGTATTAAGTGTCTGAGGTCATATTTGAACTCAGGTCCTCCTGACTCCAGGGCCGGTGCTCTATCTACTGCTCCACCTAGCTGCCCCAAGTCACATAACACGGTAATGATATGTAATGTTATGAGGATGGAGACAGCAGGGTACCGTGGAAAGGTGCTTGAGTCAGTGGCCCTGGATTGGGATCCCTGCTCTGCCATTGGGACTTTGTGCAAGTCACTTGACTTCTACCTACCTTTGTGACTTTGGGTCAGTCACGGAATCTCTCTGACCTATAGAATGACAGAGTTGGACTCTGGGACTTCTTCAGGCCCTTCCAGTGTTATGGCCCTGTGCCCCGAGCTAGGCTCCCAGTGCCTATTCTCATGAATATTGGGCTCACTTGTATAGAGGCAGTGGCATCCTGACTTGAGTGAGAAAGAAGCTACCCCTTTTCCTAAGGTTTTTGTCAATATCAGGCAGGAGACCAATTTAACAATGTGTTTTTTTCTTCTCCCTAGAACTGATGTCTGCCCATGAGCTTGAAAAGAAGGAATTGGAAGACAGTTTTGAAAAACTGCGGTTGTCACTCCAGGTTAATACTTTCATTATCTTCTTACTGCAGCTGGGGAAGTGTCAGCATCGTTACCATCATCAAACACTTAGTGAGCATCCACAGGATATAGGGCCACTGTGCTAGGCAAAGGAGATACAAAGAGACATTAAGTCCCTTCCCTTTAAGGAACTCCTAGCCTACTTGGGAAAATAGTATGGGTGGTACTAGAATGTCATCAAATAGAGCATATGCAAAATGCTAAGTGTGTAGAATAAGCAGTAACTGTCAGGGGCATTCAGAGGAAGACATGATTTCTGAATGTTAAAGTGCTCAAGAAGAGTTTAAGGCATGATGTGTAAACTGAACAATTTGGGGATGTCTATGGGAGTGATAGAAAGGGGGAAGCGTGGCCAGACAACATTAAGAGGGGTGAGTAGAAGTCCAATTGTGAAAGATCCCAAATGATAGGCTAAAAAATGTCCATTGTATCCAGTGGGCAATGAGAAGTGAAAGTGATGTTTCTGTAAGATTAATCTTGGCAGCACTATGTAGCATAGAATGGATTGGACAGGGGACATTAGATACAGAGAATTAATGAGGACACTACTGCACTAGGTCTGAGTTGATTAGAAACTAGCTCAGATGATAGCAGTGGTGGAGGATATGGAATCAAAACACCTGAGTTTCAATCCTGATTCTGCTGAATTACCAGCAGTGCAACCTGGACTTCATTTTCTTCATCTATAAAATGAAGCAGTTAAACTATATTACATCTGATGACCCATCTGGTTCTAGATTAGAAATCCTATAGAAAGGAAAAGTTAGTAGGAACTGATGATTAACTGGATATTGAAGGAAAAGGAAAGAGAAGAGTCATGGATGAATCAAAAGTTTTGGGGTTTTTTGTTTTTTTAAAGGGGATAGATGGCTGCTTTGGTGGGGGGGGATGTTATATTTTATTTTATTACTTTTTTGGCAGGGCAGTGGGGGTTAAGTGACTTGCCCAGGGTCACACAGCTAGTAAGTGTCAAGTGTCTGCGGCTGGATTTGAACTCAGGTCCTCCTGAATCCAAGGCCAGTACTCTATACACTGCACCACCTAGCTGCCCGTGAATCAAAAGTTTTAAGCCTGGGTTATAGAAGCGTACTAGACATGGAGAGATACAGAGAGGAAGCTGACTTAGTCAGGGAGATGTGTTTGGTTCTAGATGGGTTGAGTTTGAAATGTATAGTAAAACATTTTAAAATGGACTAGACTTCTCAGGAGATAGTGAGCTCTCCCCTCACTGGTAGTCTTCAAGAAAAGACTGGATGGCTGGCCACTTGCCAGATACATTGATCATATACTTCTTTGGGTATATATGTTGGCCTAACTGGTCACTGAGGTTGCTCCAACTGTGAAAGTCTGTAATCTGATAAAATGTTCAGTTGGCAATGGAAAGATAGAGACAGAGATGAGGGAGCTACTAGTCTAGAGGTGACCATTGGAGTGACAGGAATGGACAAGTCGCCTAGAGCCAAGGGACACTAGTTTGAAAGAGAAAATGGAAGAGAGCTGAGGACAGAGCTTTGAGGATGCCCCACTTACCTAGGGGGAAGAAGGAGGAGGAGACAGAGCAGAAGAGAACAGAGTAGACATGGTCAGAGGTGGGAGAAAAACCGAGAGTATCACACAGCCAATAAGAGGGATTTGCTGTGAGAACCATTTAAGAGGGTTGCGGTTTTTGCTTCATCACTTCTAGCAGGCTCTTTATTCCGTTGGCACCAGCCAGAGGTGTTTGCTGTTATGAGATGTTGGAAAATAGCTTCCCCTCTTTGCTCACAACTCCTCACTGAATCAGCAGCTATTCAGAGTGTTTGCTTTCTCTCGAGACCTAGCCCTGCTGAGACCAAAAAGAGTCAGCCAAGGTCGCCCTCTCTTTCTGGCCCACATAGCTATTTTTCCTGTTATTCCTCACATCCCTCCTGTATGTTCAGCAAAGACAGAAAACTCAGTTGTGAGCTGTGTAATAGAATAACCTTTTTTAGGTTGTTTAGGGCCAGCTGGGACAGTTTAGCAAAGAGAGTACTTTATTCAAGTGAGTAAATGGAAGGGGGGAGAGGCTCATCTGTGTAATGGGGATAATAACAACATCTACCTCACAGGGTTGTTGTGAAAATCAAATGAGATAATATTTGCAAAGTGCTTAGCACAGTTCCTGTCACATAGTTTTATTGTTGTTCAGTGGTTTCGGTCGATTCTGACTCTTCGTGACCCCATTTGGGGTTCTCTTGGTAAAGAGTAGAGTGGCTTGCCTTTTCCTTCTCCAGCTCATTTTATAGATGAAGAAACTGAGGCAAACCAGGTCAATGACTTGTCCAAGGTCACACAGCTAGTAAGTGTCTGAGGCCAGATTTGAACTCAGGAAGATGAGTCTTCCTGACTCCAGGCAAGTCACTTAGCCTCTCTAGGGCCCAACTCTGCAACAGTGGAGGTTATATTAAAACCAGGAATGCCCCACTTAGATGAAATTAAGACTGCATCTTCTCCCTCCCTCCACAAAAAGAAAAGGTGCACCCAAGTCTTAGAATTGTGCTGTGGTTTCTACTAGGCCCTTAATGCCTTATACAACATGTTCTTTTTCTCCACGAATGCGATGTGATACAAAGAATGTCAATGACCTTACAATCAGATGAGACCTAGACTCATAGGCTCAGAGGAGGAGAGCCAGAAGGGGCCACCTCTAGCCAAGCCCTTCATTCATAAGGGAACTCAAGGCCAGTGAGTTGATGGCACCCAACAGATATTTATTAAGGCCCCACAAATATTTAGCATTGGGGGTAGGATTTGAACCTAGGTCCTCTGGCTCCAGAGTTAATTTATTTTCTACTCTGCCAGCGTTCAAATCCTGCCTCCTAGCAGACTTGTTTACTCTGTGGTCATGGGCAAGTCACTTAGCCCATCTGAGCCTCAGTTTCCTCATGTGTAAAATGGAAATAATAATACCTGCAGTACCTACATCACCTAGTTGTTATAAAGATCCTATAAAATAATGTGTGCAAAGTAAATTGCAGAGCCTCAACGCACTATTAAATGGCAGCCATAATCAAAAATTTATTACTAGAGAATAAGTGGCTTATTTTCCACTGTTGACTTACATTGGTGGGGGGAAATGTATGTTCACTGTCCTGGTCAGAAAGAAGTGTAAGATCATGGAACCACAGTTAGCATCGTCAGCCATCAGATACGCTGATAACTAACAAATCCTAAAATGAGAAACTGTTATAGCGAATTGGCTACTGATCCACATTCCGATTCCATAACGTGTCTCTACAGAAAACTGTCCAATTTGGAGATTATCTTGAGAAAATGAATTAATCCCAAGATTCTCCCCTTTCCTTCCCCCATCTAACACTCCTCTGGTCAGTCTCAGCCCTCTACTTATGTATGTCCTCGGAGAACACAGACAAATCTGAATTTTAGCTCTAGCCAGACTTTAATCAGGAAGACAGATCTGCTGCCTGACAACCAACTAACCAGCACATCAAAACACAAATATAAATTATTTTGCATTATCTATGACACTGGATTTCTACCATTAGGGCAAAAAAAATTGGGAATTGATGCATTGTAGTTTTAAAATCTCTGTCAAAGTTGGACTTCACCCAATTTGCCCTCTTAGAATTAGATTATTTGTTGTGAAATTCAACCTCCATTTACCAAATACCTACTGTGCACAGAGCACTGTCACAGATACTAAGAAAGATATCAGGTTTTGACAAGACACTTTCTGTGCCCTCCTTCACTTTCATCGAGTAGACCCTGAGAGGAGGAGCAAGGACCAGAGATCCCCCTGCCACCCTTGGAGGAAAGGGGACTGGGGTAAGCTGGCAGCTGGATGGGCAAATTAACACAGTTGTTTTCTTCACTAGCTCAGAAGCCCCCTGGATGGTAGCAGCCTGAGGCCATTCTATCTTATCTTACCGATGCTTTGTCAGCTTCCCAGATGGGGGCTAGAAAATGGGGGGACTAGGCAGATAGATTCCATCCCTAATGTTTCAGGTGAAGGGTGCGATAAGCCTTTGGGGAAAAAATACTCTTCCTTTGTTTACCCCGAGTAAGTTTAATGCTGGAGCCACGTGGAGAGGATAGGCATTTTTATAGTCATATTTGAGAAGGTAGCAGCATGATGATACATGTGCTCTGGAGGCCGGGGGAGGGGGGGCCCAGCCAGAGTTGCCATGGGCCATAATTTACATTTCCCAGCTCATGTGTGCGTAAAATCCCATAGACAATAATACTGCCCTAATGTGTTTGTGTTTGCGTTTGCATTTAATGCCCTCGTGGGCCTTTTGTTGTGGAAAATGAAATGGAATTAATGGGAGGAAAAAAGAAAAGAAGACATGGGGTGTCTGTTGGGGCCAGGACACATGTGCTGTAGGGAGGAGGGGGTCCTCATCCTTCTTGGCCTAGAGGGTATTTGACACACCAAGGAAGGTCACACCACACCCTGCTCAGTTCTGAAGCAAGAGCAAAAGTAAGCCTGAAACAGTCAGAGCTTTCGGGCCCAGGATCTCCAGTGTTCTGTACAGCAAGACCTTCTCTCTGCTTTTCAGTGGCGCCAAGAGAAGTAATGGGAACACCTCTGTCGCTTCCTTTTTAAAGCCCTGTCACAGGGTAGTTAGGGGCCAAGCACAAGTTTTTAAGTGAATGGCAAGGCTAAAGGAGGGGGAGAAGCTATCTTACCTCCTTCCCCCTTCCAAGGGTCTGCAACAGCCTTGCTACTGTGTAGGACTGGGCCCCGGGGTGGGGTGGGGGGATGGGGATGGGGATGGGGGATGGTTAGTATGACAAGATCGCTGCAATTCCCTTGGGAGCCTGGGAAAATTGGGTAATGATTTTCACATGTATGTTCCCAATTTCTTCCCCATACACACACACACTTGAAACTGTATTTAAATACATTTAACCTTCCTGTAGTGAAGTGGATAGAGTGCTGAACCTGGAGTAAGAAAGACCTGAATTAAAATGTGACTTCTGACACTAGCTGTGTGACCCTGGACAAGTCACTTAACTCTGTTTGCCTCAGTTCCTCATCTGTAAAATGAGCTGGAGAAGGAAATGGCCAAGCAGTATCTTTGCCCAGAAAAACCCCCGATGGGGTCATGAAGAGTTAGTCACAGCTGAAACAAATGAACAATAACCACCTTCCTGATCCTCAACTTCCCCTTCTCTACCATGGCCTAGATGACCTATAACCCTATGCTATCCCAGGAAGAGAACTGACCTTGGAATTAGACAATCTGGTTTTGAATCCAGGTCCCAATACTGGTCCTCAGACAACACAGTTCACTGACTGTTCTGAGTTTTGGTTTTCTCATTTGTAAAATGGGAACGGTAACACTTGTACTCCCTACTTTATTGGACTGTTGTGAACAGTGAGGTATAGTATCAGCATGGACTTTTTTTATCCTAAGGCAGCTTGATATAATGGAGAGCACATTGGTTGACTATGGTTTTTTTTGTCTGTTTTTTTGGTGAGGCAATTGGGGTTAAGTGACTTGCCCAGGGTCACACAGCTAGCAAGTGTCAAGTGTGTGAGGCCAGATTTGAACTCAGGTACTCCTGACTCCAGGGCCGGTGCTCTATCTACTGCACCACCTAGCTACCCCTGGAGAGCACATTGGACCTGTCAGGGTGACCTGGGTTGAAATGTTTCTTCATGTGCTTATTTGCTGTGTGACTCTAGGAAATCTACTGAACAGCTCTGAGCCTCTGTTTCTTGTGTCAAATGGGGGTAATAATTACAGCAGCTAGCTCGGGGAGATGTGAGGACCAAATGAGAGCATGATTGTAGTTTTGCAGAGCCTTCAATTGCTGTCATGGTGGTGTTATAATCATCGTTGTTATTATTCCAGCAGTTATGTCGTCACCAGGAGATGTGAGAACGAATCTCCCTGGACAGTGAAGGCTATCCCCTGGTAGAATAAGTCACCAAGCAAGGGCTTTCAGATGAGGAAGACTTCTCATGTGTTGGAGATAGTTTAGTTGTCACCATGCCCCACAGTCGAGGTACAGACAAACTGTGTGTGAGGTGTCTCCTTCTGTGATTCCACAAAGGTAGAGACAGACACTTCTGACACCAGGAGCTGGGTGGTCCCTCAGACTTCAGACTGGTGGTGCCCTCTGCTGCCTAGTTAGAGCAAGAGGAGGCTGCTGGGACATGGAGATGATACTTGGCTCCATGAAAAGTCATTTTCATCACCTATAAAAGTTTATTGTGGTCCTTGGGTACATGACACTGTTGAGAACATCTTCTCCAACTGTTGGTGAGGAAGGATTCTATCTTTAACCCCCAGATCAGGGCATCAGACAGACAGACAGATGGTGAGATGTACTTTTTTTGGACTCTGTTTTTGTAATATGAATAATGATCATGATGAAGGCTCACATTTCCATAAGGTTTATGAAGAGCTTTCCATAGATGATCTTATCTGATATAATAACCCTGGAAGGAAGATACTATTATCCCATTTTAGAGATGAGGAAACTGAAGCTGAGAAAAGCTAAGTGGATTGCCCAGAATCACATAGCTAGCAGTGTCTGTGGTGGGATCTGAACACAGATCTTTGTGAGGTAGCATGATAGTTAGAGCTCTTGAATCACATGACTTTGGTTCAAATTGTGCCTTTGCCCCTTACTGCCTTGGTTAAATCACTTAAGTGCTCTGGGCCTCAGTTTTGTCACTGATAAAATGAGGAGGTTGGCCTGCATAAGCTCTTGAGGTCCCTTCTGGCGCTGGATCTGTGAGAGCAAGTCCAGAACTCTATCCATTATGCCGCCTAGTTTCAAACAAGGAACCTGAGGCTCATATTGGCTAATTGACTTGCCTAGGGACACTCAGCTTATGTCTGAAGCAATATTTGAACCCAGATCTTCTTGACTCCAAGCTCAGCACTTTATTGTCTATATACCTCTCAGAATTGTCTATACCACCGTGGAATAAAAAGAGTTCATGTGATGTATAGCACTTCACTGACCACACAGCTCTTTTCTCACATAGAAAATTCCAATTAAAGCACATGTGCACATACATACAGTATTATTATTGTTTGTCCTTCATTCTCAAAGAGGACCATGACATCAGGAGGTGATGTTATGACTTGCAGTGAATTGGCTTTAAGTAAGGCAGGGCTATGCAAGGTCACCAGCCTCACTCTCTCCTCCAGAGCCATCTGGGTCCAGTGGCAAGATTTAGATCAGGACAACTGAAGATGGCCCCGGATGTTTAAAGAAATTGGGGTTAAGTGACTTGCCCAGGGTCACACAGCTACTAAGTGTCTGAGGTGAGATTTGAGCTCAGGTCCTGATGAGTTCAGGGCCAGTACTCTATCCACTGTGCCACCTAGCTGCCCCACATACAGCATTATTTGTTACCAGAAGATCCACCTGCTTTCTTCTCTAAGGGGCCACCTCCAAGATGCTCTCTTTGACCTTTGGCCCTGTCCACCAACACCCAGCTGACCTTTCCCTCCTCTTCTCCCTTGTTCTTGTTTATATGTGAACTACAGGACCAGGTGGACACTCTCACGTTCCAGAGTCACTCTCTCCGGGACCGAGCTAAGCGATTTGAGGAGGCTTTGAGAAGAAACACTGAGGAGCAGCTGGAGGTAAGCAGCAGCCTGCCAATGCCCAGATATTACTTGGGTCCCCCGTGGGCAACGGAAGGGCAGATTTCGGTTCATCTTCCTCCGGGCCGGCCCTGCCCGCCCCCCATCTTCTGTGAGCAGCTGCCAGGGCCCCTATTTTCACTAAAGAAAAAGACTCTGAGTTGATTCCTTGTCAAAGTGACAGCGAGTCCCAACCCTCTGAGCTCTCTGGATGTAGTTCTATCCTCAGTGACACTTGGCAGCTGGGTATCATCAGTCTTAGTGTCAGCCTTGCCACAATCCACTTACCTACCCATCCAGTACCATTAAGCTTCTGTGACAGTCAGAAGAGTAACTAGGGCCCTGCTGGTGCTCATCTCCCATACCCCCCTGTCCCTCTCCACCCACTTCTGGCTCAGGGTGGGACAGGGAAGCCACACTTGCTGAATGCACAGGTGAGTTTGGGGCCACATTCCTAGAAAATCAGGCAAAATCTCTTGCATTCCATTTTTTCAATTCCTGTTTTCCTTGAAACTTTCTCTCTTTGTTACTCTCTAATTTCATAATCATGGTGTCTTCATCTGGGTCAGGTAGGACCTTGATGGCAAGGCTTTCCTGCTGTGTGCTGATTGAGCATTAAAAGCAAGCGATGGTTTTGATTGCATTCACTCCATGTATTCCATTTGTCAGAGGGGAGCTAGACTGAACATCTCTAGGCAAGATGCTCTTTGGGGTGATCTCTGAATTTTCCCTTGTAGGGTCATGCCTTCATTTGGTGAGCATTTCTTGAGTGCCTACTATGAGCCAGTCACTATGCCAGGCACTGGGAACACAGAGACAAGCAGGAGACTTGCATTCTTTTATGTTTTTACTAGTATCTTATTTTTTCCCAATGACATGTAAAGACAATTTTTAACATTCATTTTTTTTTTAGAATTTTGAGTTCTAAATTCCCCTCCCTCCTTTTTCTTCCCCGCTCCCCAAAGCAGTAAGCAACTTGTTATAGGTTATACATGTCTTTTATTCTTTTAGAGAGAGAAGATAAGTAAACAAAAAAAAGTAAATGCAAAATATCTACAGCACAGTCCATCATCAAGCATTCTTGATACCTACTGTGTGCGAGGCACTGGGGATGCAAAGGCCAGAATCCAATTGTCCTTACGCTTAAGTCAGTCAACAAATATGCATTTATTAACCTCTTGTTGTGTACTTGGCACTGTGCTTAGCCTGAGGGTTAAAGAAAGTAAAAAAAAAACAGATCCCTGTCCTAGAGTGACTCATTTTTCCAATGGAGGAGACAGCATGCAAACAACTACGTTCCTATAAAATAAGTGCAGGCTAAAAGGGAGGTGCTATCCCTATGAAGGACTCCAGGAGCTTACCTTTAATGGGGTAGGTGGGGATTACGGGGCCTAAGTGTATGCAAAGTACAAGGTAGAGGGGGAGGGATGGAAAAGGAGGCTGGGGGGGCAGCCTCATGGAGGAAGTCCTGTTTGAGCTGAGCTTTGAAGGGAGAGATGTAAAGAGGGAGGGCACTCCAAGCATGCGGCAAAGTCCGTGCAAAGGCATGGAGATGGGAAATGAAAAGCCATGTAGGAGCAGCAACAAGAAGGCCAGTCTGGCTGAACCACAGAGTGTCTGAAGGAGAGTAATAAGCCTGGAGAAGTAGGTTGGAGCTTGCTATGATGGCTTTGAAATGCCATACAGCAGTTTGTATTTTGTCCTCGAGGTAACAGGGAGTCAAAGGAGCAGCTTGAACAAGAGAGTGACTTAGACCTGTGCCTTCAGAATATGACTTTGGCAGCTCTGTGGAGGATGGGTTAGAGAGGGGAGCGACCAAGGAAGGGAAGCCAGCTGGGAGGCTGTTGCAGTGGTCTGTGGGAGAGATGAATGGATGCAAGGATGTTGTGGAGTCTGCAAAACCTGACAACTGACTGGATGTGAGAAGTGAGACAGACTGAAGAGCTGAGGATAATGCTGAGGTTGGGAACTGGGTAACCGGAAAACTGCCGGTACCCTCAGCAGACAGGAGATGAAAAGAAATGTCCGGGGGGTGGATGTACAAGTGACAAATGAGTTCAGGAGAGGCAGCACTTGAACTGAGCTTGGAAGTCATGTAGGGAGTTGACTGGATGAAAGTCATAGTCATAACTACACCCAAGGAGGTTTGCTGCTTCTTGCAATGTCTTCTTTTGCTGTTTTACTTTGCATTAAAAAATATTCATTGTAGGTGAAGTCAAGTTCAGAATTTTTAAAAGAAAGAATGCAGATTGTACAAAAATACAGAGATGGGAGGTGGAATGTGGCTTACAGGTAATGGCAGGTAGGTTAATCTGGCTGGAATATGGAGCACTGGGGAGGAGAACAATAGAATTAGATCCCATTTCTGAAAATTATAGAAGAAGGTAACTGTCCCTTAAAAGGCAGTGGCTCTCAGTCATGCACAATAAGACAAAGCCAGGGACTTCTTCTATTCTCAGGAAAGGATTGGCCCCTGAAAAAGCCATTGAAGTTGCGTAAGTCACACTATTTGCACAGTCTATTTCAAAAGAGTTGCTTCTTGAATTTTGTAAGTCATTTATAAAACTAAAACATTTCCTCCCTGGTTACTAGTGCCCTCCCTGCCTGCTCCGACACCAGAAAGAACTTCCTATTTACTTGTCTGTGAAGGGCAGCATGGTATTGTAGGTAATGGGGGGAGAGAAGGCTTCGGAACAAGAAAGGTCTGGGTCCCAGGCCTGCCTCAGACTCTTCCTGTATCTTTCTGACTCTCAGTACTCTGGGCACACTCCTGAGGATGGTAGGACCTGACTAAGATGTAATTGAGAACTGTTTAACACAACAAATAAAGGCACAATAAAACCTGGGGAGCATTCTATTTTAAAACTGAGTCCTGGGGGCAGCTAGATGGCGCAGTAGATAAAGCACCGGCCCTGGATTCAGGAGTACCTGAGTTCAAAAATCCGGCCTCAGACACTTGACACTTACTAGCTGTGTGACCATGGGCAAGTCACTTAACCCCCATTGCCCCGCAAAAAAAAAAACAACAAAAACAAAAAACAAAAAAACCAAAAAAAAACAAAACTGAGTCCTTGTGGAGCAGCAAGGACCCTGATGTACAGACTGGTAGTCCCCATTTCTAGCTGAGGTTGACACTGCTGCTCCAGGCAGCTCTCTAAGCCACTAAGTTGCAGAGAAGGTGCCTACTTAAAAAGTGCATAGACTTTCCTCCCCTGGGAATTTGCCCAGACCAATGAAATTGAAGATCCGGCCCCTGTCTATTCCTTACTTCTCTGTGTATATGTTGTTTCACGTTAATAGAATGTATATTCTTTTAGGGTAAGGATTCCTTTGTGCTCATCTTTGTGTTCCCAGTGCTCAGCACAATGCTGGGCACAGGGTAGACAATTAATAAATGCTTGTTGGATTAATGTGAATGAATGAATGGACAAACTAATTTCCCTACCCATACAGTTGCTTGAGAGGCAATGTGGTGAAATAGAAAACATGCTAGAGGTGGAGTCCAGAAGATCTGAGTTCAAATCCTATCTCTCACACTTTCTAGCTAGGTGACCATTGGCGAGTCACCCACTCTCTCTGGGCCTCAAGTTCCTCATCTGAGAAAAGAGGAAGTTGGACTTGATTGTCTCTATGGTTCCTACCAATTCCAAATCCATGGCCCTTTGTCTCCTATTTCCAGCAGAGCAATAAATATTTTCCTTAAGATTTCCCAAAGAGGAGTGAATTATAGGAGGGTTCAGGACTCCATACATCACTTCTCCTCTGTCTCAGTGTCCACACAAATATGCATTAACAAATAGTTAATGCAGAGCTGACCTTGAAGCCAGAAAAGTCCCATCTCTGATACATACTGGCTGTATGACCCTGGGCAAGTCACTTAACCTCTGGGCCAGGGGTATCAAATATACAGTCAGCAGTGTTCCAGGAACCATATTAAAATGCAATTGGAGGGGGCGGCTAGGTGGTGCAGTGGATAAAGCACTGGCCCTGGATTCAGGAGTACCTGAGTTCAAATCTGGCCTCAGACACTTGACACTTACTAGCTGTGTGACCCTGGGCAAGTCACTTAACCCCCATTGCCCCACCAAAAAAAAAATGCAATTGGGAAAAATTTAACAAAACAAATGAAAATACAATAAAACATAGGTAACATTCCTTCTTAAAGCTAATATTCAGGTCTCAGGGATCCATACATATGACAGTCATTATCTCTGTTCAAGTTTGACACCACCGTTCTGGGCAATCTCTAGCATATGAGCTGTAGAGAAGATGCCAGCTTATAGAGATAGAGGCAATTTCTTCACTCAGGAATTCCTTCTTCCAGTAAAATCCCAAGTCTAGTCCCTAGTTTGTCCCTATGGGAAGGCTTACCACAGAGGCCTGGGATTTGCTGAATCCATGAAGCCGACTCATACCATTAAGAGCCGTAACAACATCATTGCTTCTTTTCCTGCTTTCTGTAGGTTGCTCTAGCTCCCTACCAGCACTTGGAAGAAGACATGAACAGTCTGAAGCAAGTACTAGAGATGAAGAATCAACAGATCCACCAACAGGAAAAGAAGATCATCGAGCTGGAAAAGCTGGTCAGTCCTTCCCTCCACCCAGGAGAGCCTACCTTGTTCCATTTTCTGTGATCTTCATTGAGGTCGTCAGCTAGCGGTATTAGGCGAGGGATTCTGCACTGGGCACTGTCCTAAGGAAATTGAGTGGCCGTGTTTCTACAGTGCTTCTCAGCCCTCAGGATCTTCCAGATTGAAAATCACCTTCCCAAGTACAGGGCAGGGGACACATGGTCACGGCTCGTTTGTTCCAAAAGAAAATCTATGGGTTTGGTTGGGGAGGAGGAACGTAAACTTGATGTGAGTCAGTCGCATGATGAGACAGCCACAAAAACATGCACTCTTGGATGGCATTAAGAAGGGCATGGCTTCTAGGAATAGAGAAGTACCTATCCCGTTGACTCTGCCCTTATCTGACTCATGGGAAGCATTGCTTTCAGTTCTGGCTGTGACTGGATAAGAAGGATGTGGATAAGCTACAGCGTCCGGTGGAAGGCAGCCAGAAGAGAGAAGGGCTTGAGTCTGCCATAGGAGGATCCATTGAAGAAACTGAGGGTTTTTAGCCTTGAAAAGAGAAGACTGGAGCGGGGGAAATGGGGGAGTGTGGAATGATAGCTGTTCTCAGGTACTTCAAGGATCCTCAAGGGGAAGAGGGAGTAGATTTGTTCTGTCTGGACCCAGGGGCAGAACCAAAGGCGACTGGGTAAAGAAGGGCAAGGAGAAGAGGAGGAAATAACTAGCTTTTACAAATATTATCTCATTTGATCCCCACAGCAACCCCATGAAAGTAGGCATTACTATTATCCCCATTTTATAGTGGAGAAAACTGAGGTAAACAGAGGTCAAGCGTCGCACAGTTCATAAGAGTCAGGGACTGGCTTTGAACACAGGTCTTCCTGGCTTCAGGTCTTGCTACTCTATCTACTAAACTGCCTCCTAGGACAAACTTTCTAACAATTAGAATTATCCAAAGTTGGGCTGCTTTGGGAGGTAGTGATCTGTGCCTGTCTCCCACCTTTGAAGGTCTTAGACCTTCAAGACATGATATTAGAAATGTGAAGGGGAGGGGGGGGGCAACTGGATGGAACAGTGAATGGAGCACTGGCCCTAGAGTCAGGAGGACCTGAGTTTGAATCTGACCTCATACACCTACTAGCTGTGTGACCATGGACAAGTCATTCACCCCAAGTACCTGTTAAGGGCTAAAATTCTAGCTAAACTGTCTAAAATATCTGAGTGGTCGCCAATAAATTATAAGCTTTAGCAAGAGTTAGACTTTTAAGCATTTATTAAGGAGAATAAGAATTTGGTAAAGAGAGAGAAAAAGGCCTAGATTCCTATCTATTAAAGGGAGAGCACATTTCTAGCTCTGCTCTCCACCAGAGTCCAAAGGGAAGAGCGCAAGACTGAGCGCCAGTCTCTTCCTTCCTCCTCCCACTAGCCCACGTCACTTCCTGACGCCAAAGAAAAGACTCCTGGTCTTGCCCTCAAAGACCTTCGCTTCATGGGTGGAACTCTTCTACAGTAAGTCTCCAGCAGGTGGCGTCATTCCAATCGTTACATACCTCCAAAAATAAAAAAAAAGAAAGAAAGAGAAATTTGATCAATCCCTCCTTCTTGGGAAAGGTATTGTCCATGATGAGCGTGTGCCAGTGATGTCACCATTTCTATACAGGTGGCTCTAACTAGGACATATCACCAGTGAGCTCTTCATTCTTTACAGGCTGAAAAGAACATCATCCTAGAAGAAAAGATCCAAGTGCTTCAACAGCAAAATGAGGACCTCAAAGCAAGAATTGACCAGAACACTGTTGTCACAAGGTGTGTAGGTTTGAGAACCTCTAATCTCCTGAATGAATGTAAACCCATTGAGGGCAGAAGCAATTTAGGTTTTTATGTTGGTATCCCCAGCCCCAGCATAGTGCTTAGCATACAGTAGGTGCTTAATAAATGGGCAGCAGCTAGGTGGCAGAGTGGATAAATAGAGCACTGGCCCTGGAGTCAGGAGGACCTGAGTTCAAATGTGGCCTCAGACATTTACTATTTGTAATAAAAGAATAAATAAATGCCGGATGCCCACCGGCTTGCTTCTTTACCTCTTTCAGTTGGCTTTCAGGATCTGCTACTTGCTCCCACCTTCCCCCTTAGTCCTCCCTAGCCAAACTGCAAGAGCTTCTCCATGAGGAGGCTATCTCTGTGTCTGGTTCTTGCTTTTTCCCATCTGCTGGGATTGGAACCCAGGGCTTCCAGATTCTAAATCCATCACTCTCATTGTGCCAGGTTGCTTCCCAAGTCTCAAGATGGACACAGAACACTCTGAGAAGGAAGAGGAGGGAGGAGGAGGGAGGGAGCATGCCCAGCTGAGGGGAACAGGGAAGTTGGCAGCTTTCCATGCAGGCTAGAGTTAACACTGGTTTCAAATGACCAGAATGGCGCATTTGGCTCACGGGCATGGAAATAGTCCTGGCACACAGTCCCAGTTCCCTGGAGAAGCCTAGGGGTGGAATGCACCCTGTTCAAGAGTGCACAAGAATGTTGTTCTCCACCCTCCCTGCCCCTCCCATATTCAAATCAGAGAGCTCCCTGCCTCCAGTTTCCCCTCTCACAGTCATTTCCTGGTCTGTCACTGTTCTCTACCCTGTCCTTTGCTGGCACATCCTCTCCCCTCTTCCCACCACATCTGTCTGTGTTCTTGCCCTGGCCTGGATAGATACAGTAGGGTCCCAGTTCATGCTGCTCAGCCCTCTGATCAAGCACTGCCCTTTGTGTCCTGATGAGCCAGCTAGGGGAGGATGCACCTTCCCAGCCAGAGTCTGGGGCATGTGCCAGATCTTCCACCCCAACCTGGAACCCTGATCTCCTATCTCCCCAAACCTAAGTCAGTCTGGCAAAGGAGCTTGAGTTGGGAATCTGTCAGAGAACTGACATCTCTTCATCTGAGTCTGATAGAAACCCAGGACCGGGTCTGGTAATGACTTGTGTATTTTCTTTCCGTACCCGGAGACCTTCTATCTGGGAGCCTGTGAGAAGCCACAGTGTGCCCATTTACCACCCTTGGAAGCTCCAAGAAACATTGGTTTGTGTTTTGAGAAAGAAGACTTGGGCAGTCCTGTTGCCTGCCCAGGCTTCAGCCCACACAGGCTCACCTGCAGTCACTTAGGTAGTAGGTCTCGGTGTGCCTTAATATCATCCTCTAGAAAAGGAGAGTAATGCCTGCCCCTCCCAACCCACATATAAAAATAAATAGGAAGAACCACAAACAGCTGCTTGACGGGCACTGAATAAATGGGGCCAATGCAAGTTGCTTTTATTATTTTCACTAATTAGACAAGTGATTATTAGCACCTCTGCTGACATAGGGAACAAGAGAGTAAATGTTAGGGGAGATCCTAGACTTCATTAACCTACTTTGTTGGTATTTCTAGTAAGAGGCTTGAGAGGAAGAAAGGAAAGCAAATGTTTCAAGGAACATTTTAGAGAATCCATGGCTTTGGATTATTATCCATGCTTTCCCTTGCCATGGGTTGACCTTTGCTTTATATCACTGATGTTGGCGTTTTGTTGTTGTTCCATGTTGTCCAACTCTTTTTGACCCTATGTGGGGTTTTCTTGGCAGAGATGCTGGAGTCATTTGCCATCTCCTCCTCCAGCTCATTTTACAGATGAAGAAACTGGGGCAAACAGGATTAAGTGACTTGCCCAGGGTCACACAGCTAGGAAATGTCTAAGACCACATTTGAACTCATGAAGATGAGTCTTCCTGACTACTCCTCCCCCCCCCCCCCCCGTGCTCTATGGCGCCACCTAGCTGCCCCATAGATGTTAGTGTTACAGCTTTTTCCTATTGTTTATATTATTATGGATATATTTCTTTACCTCTTATTGTTTGTCCTATCCAGACAGTTGTCAGAGGAAAATGCTAACCTCCAGGAGTACGTGGAAAAAGAAACAAAGGAGAAGAAAAGGCTAAGTAGAACCAATGAGGAGCTGCTTTGGAAACTCCAAACCGGGGACCCCACCAGCCCCATTAAACTCTCCCCCACGTCCCCCATTTACCGCTCTTCCTCGGGACCTCCGTCGCCAGCCAAGATGAGCACGGCCCCGAGATGACAGCGCCGCGCACTCAAGGTTTTCATCCCAAGAGAGTATTCATCAGAGTAGGTGATTGAGACCTGAGGTCCGCTACTGCCTGCATGCTTGGCAGCAGCCTTTCCTGTGTCCTAGACGGCTCCGGTGTACGAAGTTTTTGGTCTTGGCACTCCAATGTCCTCGAAAAGTGTACCCCTTGTAGTCTGGCGTGCAAACTTTTTTCTTTCTTTCTTTCTTTCTTTCTTTTTTTCCTTAACTATAGTTAGAGCCAAAAGACAGAAAGCTCTTTAGACTGATTAGCCTTCAAAGGTGGACTTTCACTGCAATATTTCAGGTTAGTTACAAATGGTTCGGTTTTGGAATAGACCCCCATGTATGTACCACACCATCGCCCGCGTATCTCTAGACGTGTGTACGGATATCCTTGCAGCTGTTCTGAATTGCATTTTTTTATACCGCTAAGTGCTGATATATTTTAATGATAGTCAGCAGTTTTCTAACTTGTGCCTAAGAATTATAACTCAATTAGATGCATTTCTGTCTAGCCTCCCAGGAATATTTCTACCCGAAATAGAAAAAGAAAAAAAAAAGAAGAAGAAGCGCCTTCAGCCAACCACCAAGTGGTAACCCTATTTAACATGAACACCAGCGATTTGTGATATGGTAACTGCCTTCACCACAATCAGCTTCTTATTCCACTTGTTATGAGGTCACTATTATTCCATTTGCAGATTTTTAATTATTATTATCCTTGCTGTGAGTTGATGAGGGACCGCAGCAAGAAACCCTGAGGGGTTGTAGCGGGTTCTCAGATGTTTTTCATGACAGTGACTCATATTATTCTCCTAAACACAAGTCTTTGCTTTGTTTCTCAATGACATTTCAGAAGCAATCAGCAAGCTAGAATGCATTCAGAGAAATGCTGTGGTTCTTCCAGAATGAAGATGAGAGACCACAGAGGGGACCAAGACATTTTGGGCTCCCATCTCCACAAGCTTCTCCCAGAATCGACGTTTCCCTTAGAACAAAGTGCACAGGCTGGTCCCGGCCTTTTGATTTGATTTGTTCCAGCTTCCCACAATCCTCTGGAGAGATGCTTGAAGATGGATAAACTACATAATGCTATTTTACCCCCCCCCCATCTCCCCAATGCTAGAGGCCACTATCCTAACTACCTATGTCTGGACTGCTGGTGGGGAGGGGGAGTGTTAGCGATTTCCTGAGAACTGGCCAACCCAGATGGATCCAACCCCAAGCTTTGCTAGATCATCACGTGGGGACCCACAGATACTGCTACATCTTATTTGGTAATGAACCTGCAAAGCAGTTGATGGTGGTCATTCCCCACATTGACCTGGCCAGTTCTACCAGAGGGAACCACAAAATTAACAACCAGAGATGACCATTCATTCTCTGTTATTTGCCCAAGTGGGCCAGGTTAGGCCACCTGCCTGTCCTGGTGTTTGTATCTGGGATGATAGAATAGAACGTGAAAAGTGTTCTGTGGTATTGTGGCAGATTAGGAGCATGGCTTACAAAAGGAAAAAAAATTAGTTTTGACAGATGTTATGATGATGGTGGTGGTCGTGGTGGTGATGCCATTGTTTTGTGTTTGTGGCAAGGGCCCTATATGTCCCCCTTCCCCCATTCCCAGAGTCTTCTCCCTATGCCCAGATCTGGGCAAGCTTGAGTCGAGAACATTGGTGCCCAAAGAAGACAGGTTCAGAGAAAAAGGAAGCCGAGAAAAGGCGCAGGGAGAGATGTCAGGGTGCTCCACAGGCCTCGCACACACAGTTGGGTGTAGACTTGCTGCTAGCAGACACGTCTGGTACAGGTAGATGTAGGGGGCAGCTGTGGGACCCTGGCCCAGAGAGTTTTCATCAGATCCCCAAACATCTCTTGCCTATTCCAGGACATGAAAATTAAGTTAAAGTTTAAGAAGCATTTGTTTTTCTTTTAGTGGCTTTGCATGATGCTGTGATACCGAGTATGTTGGGCATTCAGTTAGAATAGATCATGCCATATTGACTAAGAGTTTGGCAACACATGACTAGATGTAATTTACTTAGCAAGTACAACCTGCAGGTACTCGCACATCCCCAAGCATAGTTCCTTATTACAGCAGCTTCCACTTTGCACTTGCTAAATACAGCTTCCCAGGCAATACGTATTTCAGTATTAGGTTAGGTTACGTGATGATGCAGTGTGTTAGAACGTTACAGTAAAGAGTGGTAGCTGTGTTAGAACAAAATCCCTTAGCGGACCTACGAGAGCTTTGGACCGACCTGACTTTGGCCAGCTTTGTGAGACAGATGTGGCCTGGGCTTTGTCGTCCCCCTTCTGTCACGGTGCTCATCCTTCCCCTCGCCTCTGTTGAAAGACATGTAAGCAACAGTTGTTCCCCCAACTAGCCCATGGAGAACTCAGGCCTCCCTGAAAATGAAAAACCCTCTTCTCACTCCTTTCCTCTCATCTATCCAGAACTCTTCATTCCCTGTCCTGCGCAAGGCAGCTTGGTGAATTGAAGAGTAGCTCTGGCTTATAATCTACCTACTATCTCTGATATACTCAAGAGAACATCCTTCTCACTTCCCTCCACCAACCAGGTCCATTTCTGATTACCTCAGACCCCTTTGCCAAACTTGAGAAGGGGCTCTAACTGATCAGTAAGCCTATATATGAAAGCTCAACCCCAAGAAGTGGGTGTGTGTGGGTGTGTCTACCTGCACATGCACATGCAGAGGTAGCGATTCCCAAGGGACCTTTGTGGGATTTGTGGCATCCTATTATTGTTAGATTTTATGACATTGTCCCTATCTTTCCTAAAAGTACTCTATAGCACTTAAAGAGAATTGAAACTTTCCTGTGGGGATCTTATAATGCCCCTTGAGATAAAGACCCCTCCCCTGACTTAGGTGTTATAAAACTAATCTTGAGAAATAGTGTTTTAGGAATAAGGAAGGAGCTATTTTTGCATGGGAACTTGTGCTGTTTCTACCAACTTATTCTCCTAATTCGCCCCCTGAAATCTCACCTCTGCAGGGTAAGATTTCCTAGTCTCTATTTCCATCAAGATCATGGGTTCCACTGTAGGCAACTCGTATACTCTGGAGAGCAGAGTTGTTCTGCTCAGGGAAGTTCAGGATGGGCTGTGTCCTGGTCAATCAGAGTGAGAGAAATTGTACATCAATAGAAAAGGAGCAAAGGGAGATTCATGGCAAATTTCTGCAGTTGGATGTTTTTAACACAATCTGTTTTCAAACTGAACCTCCTGAACTTCCTTCTGTACATACCTCTTGACTCAGCAGACTGCCCTTGGAGGAGGAAGGCTTCCAGTCCACAGGCCAAGCAGGAAGCTGGCCTATTGGCAGCTGCTCCCTTTCTCTGGCAAAGGGAGTGATGTGGTGTTCAGAGTAACAGCAGCTCCTAGCGACTGGTCACAGAGACCCCATTCCCGATCAAGGGCTTAGTGAGAGCTAAGGGACTCTGCCAACCACAGTTTTATGAGTCAAATGTCAGACTACTTCCCTCAGGGTTAAAAAATGTAAACACTTGCAAGGTGGAAGTTTTAATTCCTCCTGAGATTCATTGTCAGGAACATCATCTGTGAACCCAGAAGGAACATCTATATTTCTACTTACCCCCTAAGGTAGGGCTCCCTCCATGTCAACCAAATTCTTCCGTTTGGCCATCCCCAAAACTGTATAGAGTGTAGGAAAGCTACCCAATGCCAGGAGATATGCCTAAAGCTTCTTGTTATTTCTGAAGGATTCCTCTTTTGTTTTTGCAGGGGTGTGAATTTACAGGGGATAACTTTTTATATTATCTTTAGGAAAAACCAATTTCCTTAAGACAGATTTGGTAAGTGGGCAAAACAGGTGACCCCTCAGGATGTATTAAACGAACTCATTGGTCAGTAGCTTTCTTCCGAATTCCTGAAGGCTTATCTGACCCTCTCATCTGCTCAGATAAAAGGAACATACTTTTAGCAAGCATTATAAAGTGGAATCAGGACTACATTTGTTTGTATAGTCAACACTGGATTATCCTCAGTGGTGAATTTTGCTTTCAATTTGATTGATATTTCCTTAATTGCTCTAAAAACACACCTAGACACTTTACTGATCATTAGCCAGGCTAATTCTATTCTTTATGGAGTCCTCTTGAGCATAGAGCCTCCAAGACCCTTGGGAACACACATACTCAATCATCTCCCCAGTAAGGACTAAAAAAAGTCATCTCTACTTAAGTTGGCAGCATGTGTTTGTTCAAAAGAGGAGATGGTCAGTCTCCAGATGGAGAAGGTTACATGGGAATAGAAAACAATTTAGGCTGAGACAAGTGAACAGCTTCCGAACTGCTTTTTCATCATATCTAATGTTTTTCCGCTATTTTAATCGAAGTCAGTTCTAAGAACGTGTTATGTTATTGTTCTAAACAACACATGGGTCCAAACATTTCCAAGCCAAACTTAAATGCTTTCAGAATCATCCCATGCTCCAGACTATGCACACCTCTCTTGTCTTCCATAACAAAAAGTTGACTCCACTTCCTGAAGGAGAATGACCCCAGAAAAGTTTTTAAACACAACCTGGAACCCAACCATAGACTTTTCTGATCTGTAGCTTTTCCTTCCCTCCTCATGTCACATTAGATTTAAAAAGAGCAACCGGGGATGGACCTGGGAGGTAGAAGATGATTTACCCCATCCATCATGCAGCCAGACTTTTGCTCTCCCCACTACACCAGTGTTTGCTATCCTGCAGTACTGGACTCAGGGATTCCCAGGACTTCTTTGAAGTTTTGAAGGCTCCTGACATTTATTGGTGAAGCCCCAGCCTGCCACTATCTTGTTTTCCTGATATATAAACTGCATTCCATCCCATTAGCCTTGGACAGCCATACAAACTGAAAACAAGTCCATTATCCATATGCTTAACACTCTATTTTATTTAAATGTCTCTTGGCTGCTAGCCTGGATGGACTGTCTGGTCTTTGCTTTACTCTTGCCATGTTCTCAATACTTTTAGCAAGGGAAAAAAACAAACACCTATGGAAAAATATTTCTTCTTTCCCCCTTCATAAAAATAGGTAACCATTCCGCCCCTTGCAAAGCCCTGAGTCTATGAGGATTAGACAAGTGCCGGGAATGAGAGGTGTGAAATGATTCATTGTAAATGTCGGCACGTGGCGCCCTAAGCTTCCTTTGCCTGTCACTGTGGCCTCTTGCATAGAGGGTTAGCCTGGCCAGACCTTACTATTCCATGCAGAAGTTAATAGGCAACATCGATCTATTTCCCACCCTTCCCCACACAACACGCCACGTCCACTGAATGCTACTAAACTGGCAATAGCTGGGGAGTGTCATCGGGCCCAGAGCCTGTGAGGCAGACAAATGGCCTGGGTCATGAAAGGGCCCGTCAGAGCTCATGCCATCACCCTGAATGTCAGAAGCTCAACATGGCTTTGGATCTGACAGGCATCGCTGAAGGACTGAATGCTCCAAGTAGGGCTGGCTTCTCAAATATCCATTTTGTCCACCGATGGCTGGGCTTGTGTTGTTTATCGATTCCAAAAGCCCCTCTATTAGGCATTCAGGCTGCCTGCAAAGGAAAGGGTCACAGCCCACTTAGGCCACTGGATGGCACTGTTGTCTATAGGATTGTAACCACATGCTTGTTTTCTGGTCTCCATCCAAAGCAGTCTTTGGGGTCAGGTCCCCAATGCTCCAGATCTTCGATCCATTGGTTCCACCCCACTCACCAACAACTGTCTTCCTCAGAAAGAATCCAACGTAGACCTGACTGACTCCTTGAATGCTTAAGGAACCAATGGAATATCCTTGAGTTCAGGAGCATAGGGTGGAGATTCTTTCTCCTTTTTAACTTCCTAATTAAATTCCTCATTGGGCTGCAGGATGTTGCAGACAAGTGACCCCTCCCTCTGCCCCCCCCCAGTTTTTTTTTTTTTAATAGCTGAGTTTTAGGTAAAAATAGTTCCTGCCTTTCACACCAAGCTCACCGATGACTGAAAATGTCATCAGGTGCATAGAAATGATCGGTTTCACTTTGGGGAGGGGGGGAAAGGGTGGGAAGTAAAAAATGAAAATCAGGTATTTGATGTCTCTGCACTGAATGCATTTGTGTCCTGTGGACACATTGCACATCCCTATGTAAAGGGTTGGGGTTTTTTTTCCACACCATCTGAGTTACTCAGTCTGATTAATATGTGGTTGACAAATTACACGAAGAGTTTGTATTGAGTCTTGATGTACAGATAAGTGTAATATATTCCTGATAATAAACACATGCTCCAATGCCAATGGGACGGAAGCATGCAAATGGCTGGGTCGCCGCACTGTACTTTCTTCAGTCTCTTTGAGAGTACCTAGTGTGCACGTGCGTGTGTGTGTGCTTGAGTGTCTGTCTGTCTACAGCATGGCTGGACAATTTAGAAAACATACCGGCAATTTCCTGCTGCCAGTCAGCTGACCTTTAGGAGTAATTGGCTTAAATCACTACAACTTTCATCTTATAACCCTTATGAAGCATCTAGTGCTCAGTATTATCCCATTTGGAAAAAAAAAAAAGAGCTTCAGAGATGAAACATTGATTAAGCACTTACTGTATGCCAGGTACTGTGCTCAAGACAATCCCTGCCCTCAAGGAGTTTACCTTCTAATGGGAGAGATAAACACTTGGGGGGGGGGAGAAGATGGGAAAAGATCTCGCAAGTACAGTAGGCAATGGTGTGGCTGCCTGAATCCCCAGCAAGAGAAAGCACAATCTCATCTGTTACCAGAAAGCCAAAGGACAATCCAAGGTTCTGGTGGGAGAGGATGAGGATGATAGCCAGGGAGCAGAAAGCATGGTGGAGAGACCTTGGGAAAGTACCACAGAGGCCTGAGACCCAGGAAGGTAAGGCAAAAAACTCACCCAGCAGAAGCAGCACACCCAGCCTATGGTTGCCCAGTAAGTAGCAGACACTTGAAATCTAAGGATCTCCTGGTTTCAGATGTTTATTCCCACCTTCGTAGGAATCAACATCCACTGCTTCGCAAAAGCTGTAATTATGAATGATTTTTTTTTTTTTTTTGCAAGGGAAAAGCCTTGTGAGAGTTTTAACCCAGAGCCGGTAGGCGGGCCCAAATCATGCCATGCCCACCACTTCAGGCAAACCACTAACTGGGAACTCGGTACTGCCAGCTGATTAGGAGCCAGCTTGCCAAGAATCTGGGACAGGAAAGGAGCGGGAGAAACAGGATTTGAACCCAACTCAACCTAGTTCCAAATTCACTGCTCTTTTCCATTTCATGAAAGCAGAATGTTTCTTATCTTTGTCTTTGTTGTATACTTAGGTGAAAATATCTGGTGAGACCAGAGAGAGTATGCTGGAGACCAAAGCAGTAGCGGGAAGAGAAGTAGCAGTGGTTGAAACAAGGAAACAAGTTAAAATCAGGTTCATTCTGCTTTGGGCTCAAACCACTGACACAGGCTGATCTTACATGATGAACAACAGAGGGTGACCTCAGGAAACCCCACTCGAGCAAACTACCTTTGCCAGAGTCAGGCACGGGAAGGGGACATTTTGAGTAAATGAACAATTAGCATTAACAGTGTTTGATTAAGACCCCAACCTTGGGAAGCTACAGCTAAATGAACCTCCCTCCAAGAAACTGGGAAGCCTAAGTGGGGCATATTTCAATGATTCAGAAAAACCAGGGCAATTTCAGGGGAGGGGGGCGGTTTTCTGACTTAATAGCTAATATTTGGTACTTTAAAGTTTTACAAATTTAGTACCAGTATTTATTTAGAGCTTTATAAGTTGTTTTATCATTTTATTCTCACAATAACTCTGGAAGGTGGGTGATGTTACTATCCCCATTTTTTACAGAAGAGGAAAGTGAGGCAGACAGGTTAGGTTACTTGACCAGTGTCACACTAGTATCTGAGGCCAAATTGGAACTCAGGTCTCCCCAACTCCATGTCCAAGCCTCTAGCCACTGGGCCACCTAATCATACGTGTAATGTATATAATCACATATATAACACACAGAGAACACCCCTGATAATGTCCAGCTTGGGCCAAGCTTTATAAATGCTATTAGGTTTCTTAAGATCACATTGACTAGAAAGGAGACACAAGTGAAACAACAGCCATCATTTATTAGCATTGGGAAGCCACATTTAATGCTGTGCCACAAGAATTGGATTTTTACAAGTAAGGGAGGATAACAGGTGAGAAGAGGATTAATCCTTGTAAAGTGTTGTCACTGTGAAAGGTCAGCACCCCCCAGAAGGGCCAGTTTTCACATTTAAAAAAAAAGTGATGGCCTACACTTACATAGCTTTTAAAAAAACAACTAGACAAACTAAAGAACAGCCAAAACCAACTTGATTTACATTTAGTATCAGAATTAAAATCTCATCACAAATTTAAGAAGTTATTAGAAAAATAGGACATTGAACAAGCAAAAAAATATATACATTATATATAATTAAAATTCAACAATTCTTTCCTTTCAGTAAAAGGAAACTTTACTGAAGGGACCACATAAGTTTAATATAGGTTTGATAATAAACCAAGCCTTACTGTCATCATCCTTTGTGCTCCTTAAAAATCTTCAAGCTAAAAGGCACAACTTAGGCAGGAAATTGTTTAAACTTTAAATCCAGATTGTTAATTTCTCAGCCGGAAAGAACAAGTCTCAACTTAAAACTCTCTATGTCATCAAGGAAGCAAAATCAGTCGAAGTCCTGATGCTTCTTACACTTGCCCTGCTTCCTGGTGGCTAGGCCAAGTGCTAATACCCTGAGGAAATTTTGGTTTGGACTTTTTAACTGGCAAGGTCTTTTATCACGTTTGTTTCCCAGACTGGCTGGTTTTGAAACTACCAGTTCCACAGAAAGCAAATCAAAGATGGAGGATTCAGACTCCTGGGAAACAAGGGAGGTAGTATCTTTTAGATATCCAAAGGCATGGCAGGAAAACTTGATGATAAATGCCTCCTAGCTTTTTTGCCTGATGTGATTGCCACTCACAGATAGGTAATCAATCATCTCTCTCCTGAAGATCCCTGAATATAGTGACAACTCAGTTGACCTTTTTTTGCCTTAAAAGTCCAATAGGCATTTTTTTATGTCTGTAGTGATGAGATACAGAGTTGGTTTCTTGCACCGTTGGATCAATATAGTATTTAAAGGAAAAATTAAAAACAAATCCAACAAAAACTCAGGTAAAACGCACATTTCCTGTTCCCCATCAAGTGCCTTCTACCTAAATGCCCCTTTTCCTGCAGCAAATGAACAATTTTATTTATAATATATACTTATATTCCATTTTAAGTAGCAATTTTCTACATCACTTACATACATCAGTAATATACACAACCTATACACAAGTCATTTTATCTTCATAGGTGCTTAGGGAGACTGAAGGGCACATTGTTCCTGTTGCCCATAAATACTAACTACAACTCCTCCCACTTGCCCTAAAAAAAAAAGAAAGACAGAGTCTCTCACAGTGCCCCACACCCTTGGTTCCATGATGTCTATCAGTTGATACTTTTTTAGTGATAAGAGGTGGGCAGTTTTTTATAGATTGTGAATAATGATGCTTCGATGCAAAAAAACAAAAACAAAAACAAAGTGTTCAAGTGAGGAAGACTTACTCTCCCATGGGGCAAGTTAACAGATCATCTTCCAGAGTGAATCTATTGCACACATCTAGCAACACCTATAACCCTAATCTGTTATTTTGGCATCAGATCCCAAGACCATATGGTCTTCTTTGTCAGGTTGAGTCTACTTGTGCCCAACAATAAAACCAATAAATAAAACCGATTCTTTTATTCTTTGCTTTGCTTCAAAGCATCAAATAGTAAGAATGCTAAGATCATTCATGAAAGTTCAAGACAAATGACATTTGTTAAATACAAACTATGCAGCAGGTACTGTACTAACCAATGGGGATACAAACAAAAGAATGAAACACTCCCTGTCTTCAAGCAAAGACTCCATGGACATACCCCCCTAGGACTATAAAATGCAGTCAGCCGTGGCTGTTTTTCTGTCACTGAAGGGGAGGGGGATATAAGTTGTTGTTTTTTAAATTAATGATATTAGGTGTTCAGTGAAGTAAAACATGCAAAAGGGTGGGATGGGGTGGGGATCAGGGAAGGAAGGAAGCAGCTCTTACCAGTCTAAATGGGTCTTTCCAAAGTATGCAATAGAGACTGGAACATAATTATTGGCTATGTACACAGATGAAAGCACATATATTGTTCCCCAAAGGATCTCTCTACTATAGCCAAAGGCTAAATTAGGGAGGAAAAGAATGACTAAGCAATGACTAGGGTACTAAAATTCCTGTGGAAAGAGATTCAAGGTATTTTAAATGGTTGTTTTCATGGTCTCTTCAACAAAGAAAGATACTGGGTGGTGGGAGGGGATGGAAAAGTATGTAACCAGAAGAGGCCCTGTCCCTGGCCAAACTGAGCTAACACTTCTCAGTTCCTCTTTCCTTTATCCAGTGGGAAATAAAACTCAAGCAGCTAGCTATACAAAATATTCCCTAAAAAATGTACAGTGACAATGCGGTCTATTTACATGGTAACTCTTCTGAATGAAAAAGGGAGATTGGTATAATAAGGGTCCCTTCATTTTCTCTGAGCCCCTACATATTTCTGACTAAGGCTTTAAGGCACAGGGAAGGGAAAAAAGAGTAATCCTCAATGAATTTGTTCTCCAAGGAAAATTTGAAGAGAAATAAAATATACTTTCTCACTTTTTTGAAATGTGGGGACAATGGGTATTCATGAGAGAGAAGTGGATTGTCGACTCTAAATATAGTCAACAAGGGCTCGACCTGCAGTACAATTTCTGCCAAAAAGAGAAATGTAAGTGAAATTGTCCATCCCAAACCTTTTCTTCTTACTGCTTCCATTTTCTCAAAATACATTACGAGAAAAGGGAACCTTTGACCAGTTCCAAAAAGACAACAGATATTAAATACCTAACCAAAAAAAAAAAAGTTGATGATTTATCAGAATTATTTTATAGCACCAGAGGTACATAAATTGATTTTTTTTCCTTTGGAAATCTAGGATTTGCCAAGAATATTCAATATAAACAGTGTAATGGGAGGGGGAGGGGGATTCCCCATTTACTTTACTTGTCTTGTCTTGGATATTTAGGGCAGATCCATTATCCAGGCAAGACAACCACCATAGGGGTTTGTTGGCATCCATATTTACATACACCAAAGACCAACAAATGGGGGACAACTCTCCATAGTCCAAGGCTCCTTGTGGCATCTTTCTAGCCTTCTAGCCTTATAAAAAGGCTCCTAAAGGGAAATGGGGGAAGGAAAGGAAGGAAAACATAGTGAATGAAGACTTCTGAGCCAGGAAGAGAGGATTTGAGTCCTCCCTCTGACCCATACTGGCTGGACTGATCCTCAGCGAGTCGCTTCTCCCCCTGGCATTATGGGCAAATCACTAAGCTGCAGAGGAGGTGTCAACTTGCACTGGGAGAGGGAGTATCCTCATCTAGGACTTATCTATACCAATAAAATTATGGGTCTAATTGTTATCTTTAAATAGGGGAGAAAAGGGTAAAAAAAGTTTGGATTTCCCCCTACTTTCCATGTTGCCTGGCTATGACACAAATGATTGACCTTTTTCTTTGCCTCTTGGAGGTAAATACACTGAAACAACCCTCAGCAGCCAAGTTACATTAAAGGGAATGAAGTGCTGCCTGAGCTGCCCACACCTGACGCACAGGAAGGGATTGATTTGCTCCAAACCTTGCAGCAGCAGCACTAGACAAGAACTCCAACATGCCCCTTGGTGGGTTGGTGTATTCCTTCCCTAAATGTGAATCAAGTCTGAGTTCCTACACTAAGCAGGAATACCAGTTCTGCAATAGCCAATTTGACTCTTGGAGACAACACTTGAGACCCAGGAGGTTGGCACATGTAAGAAGAAACAAACTGAACCCACACATGCAGGCGAGTTAGCTCTCATATAAGCCCAAGTCACTTGGGTATAAATTAGACCCCCCCCCCAACTCCAACAATGCAGAATGGTATATAACTTTAAGCTCTTGGGACATCTCCATCTCCAAAACTGGTCTGTCCATCCAGGATGATGTTCAACTTTATGGACAGACTCAACTTGGTGGCGAGCAGTCAGTAACTCAATATAGACACAAGAGCCAAGTAAATAAAAAGGGGTCCAGAAGTGAATTGCTCATCTAGTGTGAGTACAGCCATGCTGGATTCTCACCCTCATCAATTTCTCCTTGGGTTTACCTCTGATACAGAATAAAATTATAAATGGAAAGCGTTAAATTTCTTTAAGCCGAAATCTGTCTTAATCTGCTTAAAAATCAGTACAGCCACCTGGGACTTATAAGAAAATATTTAAGAGAAATTCAGGTGAATAGTTATATATCACCACCACCACCTCCCCCCACCCCCCTGCAAAAAAAAAATAATAATAATAATGGTGAGCTGCGTTAATTTGAAGCTGCCGCTCATTCAACGTGATATCCCAATAACTTAGAGACATCCATCAAAGAGCTCAGCAGAAGACAGCCACATGATTCAGGGTCAGTGAAGAGTCAAAAAAGGCTCCCACACCTCCCTGATTCAGGTAGATATCTTCAAAGATCAACCAGGAACATTCCTACAGGATGGTTCAAAGCCAAGCCCAGTCAATGAGAAGCAGGTCCAATGATGATCTTGACTTTGGTCATTTCACTTCTGACACATCCCAAGTAGGAAGTCAGAGTACATATCTGCACTTCAGCCATTCATGATACCACCACAGTCCTTGCAATGGGAATTGTGACTAATACATCTTCCACCGCAGTGACAGAGGCACGAATAGGGATGGACAAGGGGGCTAACTGGGCAAACAGGACCAGAGATGAGCTGGTGCAGATCTTTCTTGAAGAAAAAGGGAGGAGGAAAAAGAGAAGTGGGTCACAAAGAGCATGCCCAAGTTTTTCTCTCCTACCTCCTAAATTAACAGCTACAGTTTAGCTGCCAGGATGGACCCGTTTCTGAGGGGAAAAAACCCTTCTTGTGGCGCAGCACGCAGCTTATAACCCAACATTCTCAACTACAAAACAGGGCACTGAACGTATGGAGATGAGGCATTTTCAAGTTCTGATATGAAATCCGAGGAGGAAGATGCTAACTCATGAGGTGAAGCCAAAGAAAAGACCTCCATTCTGCCAATGGCATGGTCGCCCTGACTACAGAGCAGGGGAGGGGAGGCTTCCTTCTGACTTGAAGAAAGGCAAAGGGGGAGAAGGAAACAAAGCCAGCATCCAGCCAAGTGGCCCAGGCAATAACCTGTCTAGGGGGACCAGAGGGCCACTGTATTCCTTGGAGTTTCATCTCTAGGGTAAAGTGAGCTTCAAGGGGAGAACACAACTCAAGTAATTGCACCTTGTGGTTAGTATTGGGGGGAGGGCAGGCGCAGAGGGGCAGGGAAGGGGGGAAGGGTGGCACACATGTGTTTTTTCTTGTTTCTGAGTCATGGAGGCAAAAGCTGTTCTTCTCTAAAGGGGGTGGCTGTCCCCGTCACAGTTCAGGGCTCTGTGGATCATTTGCAGTGGTCCGAACTGTTGTCTGGTGTTCTTGCTGTACCAGCCGCCAGGGATGCCTCTTCACTGTGCCATAGACCATAGCCAAAATAAATGAAGAAACCTGTTGAGGAGTGAGGATGAAGAAGAAAAGGGAAAGGAAATAGCATTAACACACTGGAACCTAGAATCTGAATCCTGGGGGATTCAGGCTGCTTAGCCCCAGTAAAGAGCCCAGCCAGGTTCTACCCCTGTTCAAAACCAGACAATGGGCTCACTAAAGGGACATCTGCATAGCATTTAATTCAGGGTTATGCAGATGTAAGTCTTCCAGGTGGCCAAGGCCAACCAGGACTGGGTTACTATATTTGGAAAAAATAAATGTTATTGCATTTTTGATCTTTGGTACAAGGGAAGGCTATATATGGAAAGGAATGTGATAGGAAAACAAAAGGCACCAATAAAACTAAAAGAGGAAAAATCAATGTTCAAATAGGGGCATACACTGACACACACCATGACGGATTTCTCTGGTTAAAATCAGATTCAGAGCACTTGGAGACATCATCATACTAAATGGTATTAAACAGCACGATATGCAAGGTGCTATGGCGAACTCAAAGACTCTTCCCTTCAGTTTCTCAGGCATTTCTTAAGGGCCTCCTATGTGGTCAGCACTGCTACATGCTGGGGATATAAAGGCAAAGGCAAAACCGCCCCCGCCCTCGAGGGCTATATTTTACTGGACGGCTATGTGGCTCCCAGCAGCAGGCTCCCCGCCGTGAATGCCCTCGCTCTACCTCCCTAATCTGTCAAGGCCTGCAGCCCCTGCTGCTGTCCTCCCCATGCAGACTTGGTAGCCAGCTGCTTCACTTCAGAGGAGCTACAGGTCTGTTTATAACTAAGGACAAAAAAGGCCCTCGTAGGAAACTCCAGGGTACAGGATGGTTTCATCTTGGGATACTGAGCCAATGCTTTTATTTATGGGGTTGGGGGACCACAAGATCTTCACCTAAGCATCTTTTTTGGGGGGGGCAAAAAGGGGTGTGGTCTGGACTTGATGATTTCACATAGGGAACAATCCTCTACTCTTGCAAATCAGAACTCAAATTCAGAGAGTCCCCTAGGACACTGACTTTCCAAGGGTCACAAAGATGATGTTTCAAGTGGGACTTGAATTCAAGTCCTCCTGGGTCTAAGGCTGTAAAAAGTAGGCCATCCTGTGGTATTCAACAAAGTGAGCCTTCCTCATTCACTTGGGGAACTGGGAGCTATGCCAATTTATGAAGAAATATTAAATGGCTCTCCTGACTGTACTGTGAGAATCAGTGACTGCTGGGCCAGATTGAAAAGGATCAGAGGGCAGGCAAATGCCCCTTGCTAAAATCAAGCTAGAGTTGAGAGGTCCTACTCTAGCATATATATTCTAGGCTATGGGAGAGATGATGATGAAACCTGGCCTGGGCCACAAAAACAACAAACAGAAAACAGCTTGGTTTTAACATTACCATTCTTTTGACCAATGCAGTACCTAAATTACTAAGTAGCATTAGGGTAATGGTGCTCCTTGTCTCTATGAGTGCCACTGACCACCCGCAGCTTCTTAAGCAAGTGTCTGAATAGCTCTAAGCTGTGACTTCACCCACGATGGGATAAGGAGGGGGGATACCCCAGTACCTAAGAGCCACCTCCACTTTATAGCACCTCACATGAAGTCATTGTGGTCACTCCCAACAGGAGGGGCCTGGCATTCAGGGCCACCATCTCCCCACCCCACCCCCCTGCACTCCCCCGACAGATGATAGGGTTTGTAGCAAATTATCAAGTTTCTCACAAGTTCCCTTTGTGGCCACAACCTCTATTTGTCAAATAAGTTGTCTGGGATTCTGGGTACAGTCCCATGGAAATGTTTCTCTTCTAAGTGAAACTCACCAGCTTGTATGTAGTTCAAGCTCATAACCTTGGCCTCATTAGCAACTGAGATAAGTGGCCTGGGTTATAAAATGCAAAGTATCCCATAAGAAAAACCCACTAGAAATTTATTTTCTTTAGAGACAATTGCTAAATCTTTTTTTAAATTTTATTATGAAATATGGGAAGTGGGAAGCCTCTAATAAATCAAATTTCTTGCTAAATATAGCAGAGGATAGAAATAGCAATGTAGCATTAGGGGCCTTGGGACAAAGAAGTAGAAAGTATTCAAGAGGGCTCAGCTGCCTGAAAGAGGGAAAGGGGAAAGAAATAAAAGATGTTTAACATAACAAAGGGAAGTCTATGGGGCAGAAAGGCATCCCAGGATTCCCACCTACCTATCAACATCCATACAGCAAACCGAAGCCAGGTACCACCATCCAGCTGCATCATAAGATAAACGTTCACAAAAATACTCAAAATCGGAAGTAATGGCAAGAAGGGAACCTGCAAAGAAACAAGGTTAGGTTAAAGAACTGACTCTGAACACCTGCAGGGCCTGGAGACACCCACATTCCCAAGGGGACTGCCTACAAAGGGAACAGTCTAGAACTGGGAGAAGGGAAGAAAATGCCTATATTATTCTACAAGGGTGCATGCCACAGCTGAGAATTTGGCCCTCAGACTTCATATTAACTCTGGGCCCCAATTCCTACATTTGCTGAAAGAAAGGCTTAACGTAAGAAAAGATTCCTAGCAATTAAATGCATCCGATATTGGACTGCACTGCCTTGCTAGGTACTGGCTTCCTCAACAGAAGTCTTCAAGCAAAGGCTGAATGACCGTGGGGGTCTGGTGTAAAGGGTGCGCTTATTTTTAAGTATAGATTAGAATGGCCTGAGACCTTTTCCAGCTGATTGCCTGTGGTGCTATGGGCGATAATGATCTCTACCAGCCTCCTAACAGGGGACCCCTACATATCCACTACACGACTCCCAAAGACCGCAAGAACTGTCTCCTGCCTCTTACCAGGACCTTGTTAACAGGCTTAGTGCTCACAGCACCAAAGAAGTCCACATCCACTAATGAATACAAGAGAAAGAATTACCTTCTATTACATGCTTGCTAGATGGCAGACACTGTGTTAAGTGCTAGGGATCCATCCTTCCATCCATCTATCCACATGTACACTCATCCATGCATATGCACACATATACACATACCTGTATGTACATGTATGTATAGGCATGTACATGTGTACATGTAATGTGCATGTATGTGTATGAACACATATATTTTAATATGCATCTATATGTATATATACACATATTTTTTTAATATATCTATTTTAGAGAGAGAAAGTCCTTGCCTTCATAGAACTTATATTCTAATAGGGCAACACATATAGGAGAGAGATGACCAGTAAAGGGAGTTTTGTAGGAGGAGGTAAGAGAGGATATAGAAAATAAAGGAGAAGGGGTTCCCATGGAAGCAAGCAGATGGTGAGATAGCCTGGAAGGCTGGCTGGCTGGGATGGGGACCAGGAAGATGGTTGGAGCCAGCGAGCCAGTAGATATGGTTGTATAAGTAGGCTAGTTTGCACCCACTTGGTTCCCAATATCAAAACTGTCGTTCACCCTCAAAATGGCTAGCAGAGATCACCAGAGTTGAAAATACTCCTAGCAGAGTACACAGAGCAGAGAGTAGTTCCCACAGTCACTGATCTTCCAAAGAATCTTTCTGCAGAACATACCTGGAAACACGTGCTTACCTTAAATGAGAGTTTGGTTTTGCTCTCGGGCTGTCTCCAGATCAGGATGGTGATGACAGAGCATAAGAAAACTGAGACGACAAGGACAGTGATCACCCATGGGGTCACCTGCTCAAGTTCCTTTTTAGCCAGGACAGTGACGATGCAGAAGATGACAATAAGAATCCCTGAAGAGAACGGAATGGGAGGCAGGTGTTTAACCCTTTGCTCGGCTCTCAGAGACCAAGATCAGACATCCTCAACCTCCCTGAAGAAGAAACGCTTCTTGCTGGTAGGCAAGGCATGTTTTTTTCTTTTATTTCTTTTCATTTTTTTCAAACTTTTTTTTTCATTTTGCTCTCTTAATATGACTATTAAAATCCTGCACCAAAATCATCACCACCTTAGGCAGGCACCAAGGTGCCTTCTCATTACCCTTCAGATCTGACAAAGTAAAATACTGAAAGGGAGGTCACAAGTGCTCACAAAGCTTACTGAGATGCAGCCTGGTACTGGGTGGAGGAAAGCACAGGACTCATGGGTCAGAAAACTTAGCTTTGTAAGAAATGATGAGCAGGAAGAGTTCAGAGAAACCTAGAGGGTCTTACGTGACCTGATGATGAGTGAGATGAGCAGAACCAGAAGAACATTGTACACAGTATCATCAACATTGAGTGTTGACCTACTGTGATGGACTATATTCTTCTCACCAATGCAATGGTACAGAAGAGTTCCAGGGAACTCATGATAGAAGAGGATCTCCAAATCCAAGAAAGAAAAAGAAAGAAAGAACTGTGGAGTATAGATGCTGATTGAACCATATTATTTCTTTTGTTTTGGGTGCTGTTGGTTTTTTTTTCTATTTTGAGGTTTTGCATCACTGCTCTGATTTTTTCTCTTGTAACAGGATTAGTGCAGAAATAGGATTAATGTTATTATGTGTATATATATATGTGTGTGTATATATATATATATCTATATGTATATGTATAGAGATATATAGATATAACCTATATCAGATTACCTGCTGTCTAGGGGAGGGGGGAGGGAGGGGAGGGAGGGAGAAAAATCTGAAATTGTAAAGCATGTATAAACAAAAGTTGAGAACTATCTTTACATGTAACGGAAAAAATAAAATACCTTATACATAAAAAAAAAAAAGAAAACTTAGCTTTGAGTTCCTGCTCTGACACTTAGGAGTTGTGTGAACATGGGCAGGCAAGCAACTGCAACTCTCTAAGCTTCCATTTCCTGGACACTCCCACACTAGTCACCTCACAGAAAAGGCTCCCTGACAACCTAGAGAAGGGAGTTGTCATCACCTACTCTTATCAAACAGTGTCGGTGCCTTATGTAAAGAGATTACCTATGAGGCTGGTTGAGACGTTCACAATAAACCCAGAGAATTTTGAAGGCTCTTCATTCTTTGGACATAATATGGCTTTTAGAGAACATTTCTCCACTGGCAAAAATCCTGTTTGAGAATCACTAGTGCTCACTCCTTCATTCTGATCCACAAGATCCAATTCCTCTGTTGTTCTGGCCATCTGGTATACTAAGTTAGGCTGCTCTGGTTGGTACCTACAAAAGAATCACACTGTTACTGCCATGACCTTCTTTCTGTAATTAGGTCAAAGGGGAAAAATGAGTTTCAACTCTTTAACAACCAAAATGCCATAAAAATTACTTTATTCTCCTAGCTCTTAAGACCAAGCTGTGAGATGGTGTACTGGATAGAGTGCTGAATATGGAGTCAGGAAAACATGAGTTCGAATCTGGCCTCAAAACTTACTATGACTCTGGGCAACTCACTTGACCTCTCTCAATCTCAGTTTCGTCATCTATAAGTGTGGGTAGTAATAGCATTGTCATCCCAGGGCTTTTGCTAGGATAAAATGAGAATATTTATAAAAACAATTTTCAATCCTTAATCCTAGACCAATACCTTACACTATATTCTACCTTAATATTGAAGATATTATATGATATAAAAGTTGGCATACTATAACAAATTTGAAGAGAAGTTGATCATATACAGCTATGGATAAGAGATGCATTTTTAACAAAACAAGAAACAGTCAATTACTAGATTACAAAATAAAAATTATAAAAATAGATAACTGATAACATGAAACTGCAGTTTCTGTACAGAAAAAAATTAATGCTCCTGAAATAAAGGAAGTGGTTGAATTGTGGGGGGGATCTTTTTAAAAAATCAAATTTCTCTAAGGGTTTGGTATCTAAGATATATAAGCAATTAATAAATATATAAGACTAGGTGGCACGGTGAATAGAGCACTGGGCTAGAAGTCAAGATGACCAAGAGTTCAAATACAGCCTCGGACACTTATTAGCTGTGTGATCCTGGGCAAATCACTTAATCTCTATTCACCTCAGTTTCCTCAACTATAAAATGGAGATAATAATTGCAAAGCAACTGGCAGATAGTAGGTTAATAAATGTTAGCTATTATCATTATTATCATTAAAAGCCAAAAGATATGAACAATTCAAAAGAATTGCAAAGTATGTACAACCCCATAAGAGAATGCTCCAAATCACTAATAAGAGAAATGCAAATCAAAACAGCCCCAAAGTTTGTTACCCTTCAATGTGGCAAAAATGATTAAAAAAAAAAAGGTAATGATGAGGGTTGTGTGATGATAGGCGCACTAAGGCATTGTTGAAGCTGTGAAATGGTACAACCATTTTGGAAAGCAACAGAGACTAAGTTTCCATTTGAACCAGAAACTCCATTACTGGGTTCCATTACCCCAAGGAAACTCTTGATAAAAGTCTCTCAAAACACCAAATTATTTATAGCAGCACTTTTTTGTAAAAGCAAAGAATTTAAAACAAAGTGGATGGCCATCAATTAGGGAATGGCTAAACAAAGTGTGATAAATGGATATAATGGAATATTACTATGGTGTAAAAAAATGATGTATGGGATAAAAATGGCACATGGAAAGATCTATATGAACTGATGCAAAATGAAGTAAGCAGTGCTTGCTTTGGCAGCACATATACTAAAATTGGAACAATACAGAGAAGATTAGCATGACCCCTGTACAGGGATGACATGCAAATTTTTGAAGCGTTCCATATTTTTTAAAAAATGAAGTAAGTAGAGCCAAGAAAATGATATATACAATAATGTCAACAATGTAAATGGAAAGAACAACCACACCAAAAATATCAAAAGTGAATATAGTGGGGGCAGCTAGGTAGCGCAGTGGATAAAGCACTGGCCTTGGATTCAGGAGGACATGAGTTTAAATCCAGCCTCAGACACTTTACCCTAGCTGTGTGACCCTGGGCAAGTCACTTAACCCTCATTGCCCTACCCCCGCCCCCAAAAGAATTATCTTTAAAAAAAAAGTGAATATAGTAAAATTGTAAAGATCAAGCATGATTTGAATGAAGAGATATGAGAGAACACCCTGTTAGGGAAGTGAAAAGTCTATAGGTGTTGCCCATTGCACATGTTTTCAGAACTCTTCAATGTATTGATAAATTGTGCTGAATTTTCCTCTTTTTTTGTCTTTAAAAAATACTAACAACTGGAAATTAGACAGTGACAAAAACTCATGACAGAGGTAAGTAATAATTCCAGTTGTTATACAATACTCAAATAGATCTGTGACCTCGCTGATGTGGGCAAGACCCCAGTGATGCAGATCACAAGTCATCCAGTTTGCCCATTCTGTGAAACTTTTGTCCATGCCTGCTAAGCTTGCCATCATGTTCCACCCAGAGTTCTGAGGGCCTTCCTCATTTTTTCTTGAAATCAAGGGAATTCCAATGGAGCATATGGCCAACTATCCATCATTCTTGCCACATGACTGGAATTATTATTTAACTTTGTCATGAATTTTTGTCACTGTCTAATTTCCAGTTGTTAGAAAGCCCACCCTTCCTACTCAGCTTAGAAATCAGGTTGTCTTTATGTGTTCTGTGATACTAAAAAGAAAAGAAAAAAATTCATACCGTAAAACCAACACGCAGGCTGCCACCAAAGAATATGCTAGGAGGGTTCCAATGGACATCAGGTCAACCAGGTCTTTCAGGTCAAAAAGAAAGGCCATCACAGCTGGAAGGGGAGTAGAAAGCAGCATTTGATGAAGTTGGAGATATGGGCTGTTAAAACCACCATCCATCCCGCTTTGCCACAAAGACCTGACTTCCTACTCAAAGAACTCAAATGGGACAGAACCTGTTCTGTCTCTCTGTGAGCTGTTTTTAGAACAATCCATAACCACCAGAAAGACCAGAAGCTATATTACAAACTGCCAAACTAAAAAGTCAGCCATGGTTCAGGATAATCACTAGCTTGTGATTTTTACCTAAGGAAAGCCTAAAGTTACACGGTACCACCATCAGTTTCTTCAATAGTATCCTTTATTCCAGTTTAACTTGAAAAGATATTTGATGAACAGCCTATGTACTCCACTAAGGTAGATGTCTTAAGATATCAGGGGAAACTGAGGAAGCTCCCTCAAAATACTTAATGGATCCTCCCTCTTGTGTTTAAAAAAGGGGGACAAGGACAAGAATTGCAAATTGTGGGTATGGATCATTGACGAGATCACAAATCTACCTGAGGATAAGTATACAGTTCCCTAGAAACACTGGGACTTAAGGGTCTAAATTAAACTCTACATATATTCCTAGAAGAAGTTCTCAGAAAGGTCTATAGGAAGGCAGGGCTCATGAAAACACTCAGACCCATCATCTCAATTTGAGTATTCCTGATAATGCACATCAAAGCCCAGCCATGCCTGTCCATTCTGTACAACTCTTGTCTCCATCCTCCGATGTTCACTGTGTTCTCTGCTCCGCACAGGGGGTACAACCAAACCTCAATTTCCCTTGACATCCCAAGGATTCTAATGGAGCTCTTGGGCAGTCAGCCCCCTGATATCTCCCTAAGTCCCTCACTGCTCATGTATTGCAGCCTGGACACCATGTGTCTCTGTGCAGTATGCATTTTCAAGTCTTCAAGTCTTTGGGGACTTGTATTAATGTCTCCTACACATAGAACATTGGCAGAATATTGAAAAGACAGTGGTCCAAATGAAAAGCCAAATTTCTAATAAAGCCTATCAACTTTACGAAATTTGTAAAAGAATGGGTTTAAAGTTATTTGAAAACTTGATACACATACATATATTTTAAGTAGTATGCATTTTTAAAAATGGGCATTATAGTTATACATTTAAAGAAACCACAAAATGCAACTTAAAAAATAAAATTAAACCATCCCTTTTCTTTTTCTTTTTTTTGAAGCATTTACTTTATTTTAGTTTTGGTATGAATGGTTTGGGTTGGCTATTGACAGTGACCCGACGAATTAGATTGTCAAAACACACACGTTACCTCACTGGCATATGAAATGGAGTATGAATAGTAATAGCTGGCATTTATAAGGCACTTTAAGTTCTGCAGAATACCTTACATATATTATGCCATTTGATGCATAAAACAGACTCATGAGATGGCTGGAAAGTATGATTTGCCCCATTTCATATGGGAGGAAACAGAGTAAACCATCCCTTTTCAACAAAACTTCTTGATCAATTGGCCAAAAATAGTGAAGCAAATTGGAGATTAGTAAAAGACCTTAGTAATCTCCAAGTTCGATATATTCATTTTACAGATAAAGAAGCCCAGTGAGATAAAATGACTTGTCTAAAGTCACACAACTATTTAAATGACAGAGACAGAACTAGAAATTAGGGTAACTCCCTAAGACTTACTACTAGTAGCAACAAAAGGATTACAAATGGTCTTCTGTGTTGTTAAAACTATTGCCAAGTTAAACATACCACAAATGCCTAAATTCATACTCTAAGAACTATGAAATCAACAAATGCTGACCAGAAAAAAACAAAACAGAACAGAACAACATAACTGTTTTGGTGAATGGCATGTTTTACAACTTCCCAATAAAACTTTTCCCTTATTTCCCTCTTCACAAGAAGAAAATTAAGCCTAATCCAAAAAATTGTACATATGACCAAATTAAGTACTCTCCAAATAAAGCAAAATAGCAATGTCTCTTCTTCCATTTCTAATCAAACAATTCTTTAAGTTAACTGGTACATCCCTTAACGTTTCTATCCATCTCATCCATTTCTGTAATCTATCCCTGAAAACCTACACCTGACCACAAATAAAAGAGTTAAAAAGAATGAGATCAAGGTGTTAACTGAATCATAGATTGGTATTCTTACATAAATAAATCCTGTAAATAGCAGACATGCCAATATTGACAATATTTTGGTAAATAACTCATTCATTTTAGTGTTTTATATTGTTTATTATTAAAGACTCAACATATCACTACAACTGCAGGCATCATCACTTTCAAATTTTGCAGAAAACTGACATGAGAAGTCCAGATTTCCTATCTTCTTGTATCTGTCAAGTTTCCTTCCTGTTTTGATTTAAGCAGATTCTTCTTAATGGAATCTGAAATGACTTACAAGTTCTGAGCCAAGACAACTTCAAAAATAATACTTCCTAAACTGAGATGACCTCTTACTGTCCACATCCCCAGAAATACATTTGGCACCTATTACAAAACAATAGTTCCAAAGGGCAAATATCCTTTTCTTCAATGAGTTCATAGTCTATAATACACATAAATCAAATGTCTGGTCCGTACAGTTAAAGAAGAAATCACCTGGCTAAAAGATCAACATGGAATCAACTAAGGGTAGAGGTGAATGGTTTCAGAGGAAAAAAAATGTGTTTTGGGTTCTCCAGATTGAACAGTGAAAAATAGTCAAACTCTGATGATTCTCACAAAAGAAAGTCTCATTTCTGTGGACTTAGTTTCAACTGTGAGAAAAATTCTGCCTGACCATGAGGTACAAGATGTTTGTTTTGAAAATAAACATACCACTGGTTTTTACTCTCTCGTAGAGTTTTTTCTAATTCTTACCAGCAATGGCACCAGAAGTTAATGTTGCTATAATTGGAGTTTTGGTCCTTTCACTGACTTTGGCTAAAAATTTAAACAGTAATCCATCTTCAGCCATTGCATAAATGACTCGAGGCATGGGAAACATGGAACCTAAAAGACTAGACATGAGATGAAAAAAGGCAAAATTCATCAGGCTAGAATTATATAAGCTCATCAAGAATAAAGCAATAGTATTATAAACAAAGACACAGAACATAGCCCTGATAATTGATCCATTTCCCTCCCATCATCTCTTTTTTTTTTTTTTTTTTTTTTTTTTTTTTTTAGGCAATGGGGGTTAAGTGACTTGCCCAAAGTCACACAGCTAGTAAGTGTCAAGTGTCTGAGGCTGGATTTGAACTCAGGTACTCCTGAATCCAGGGCCGGTGCTTTAACCACTGCGCCATCTAGCTGCCCCTCCCATCATCTCTTAACCCCCAACTCTGAGTCATAAGTATGACTCTCTTTTAAGTATGGGTAAAACAGAAAATTCAACAAAGTAAATAAACAATCCAGTATTTTACCACTTCTTCTGAGGCACATCACAACATTTTTCAAAATGGTCTTTCAGAGTTTTCATGGCCAAGATGTTTATTACCATGTAGCGAACCTTGTGAATGTCTCCAAACCTACCTAGGCAGTCCCTCAACTAACAGATCAGCCTCAAATTCAAAGTCTCCATAGTTTCATAAAATCTGACAGAGCCTTGCTTTCTGATACAACCTTCAAGAACAGTCAGACAAAAAGTCAATACATGTGACTCATTGTTGAATAACTGGAATAATCTGACATAGACTACTAGCATTTAGGTCTAGATGCAATTTTCACTTACAGGCAATTCCATATGTTTTTTAAAATCATTTTAAACTAAATCAAAACTCACCTTGTGGAAAGAGCACAGAGAGAGCCAACAGCTACAGCATACTTTGCCCCTTCCCAGCCTACGTGCTTAAATGCATCAGGCAATGGGCTATTCACATCCAGGCAGAAGTAAGGCATCATGAGCGTAAGAGCAGCTGATACCCCAAAATAAGCCACAAAGCAGATCAAGAGGGATGCTACAATTCCCACAGGGATAGCTTTTTGGGGATTCTTTACTTCTTCACCTATTAAAAAAGAAAGAAAGAAATACGCCACAAAGAAAGGATATCACAGCCCAAAGTATCAAACTTTTAACATGTTGACCTTCAAAGGTAAATCAAAGATGGATCAAATAATAACTCACACATTTTGGAGACTACTTTTCTAAGGTTCACAAAGTATATTCCTTATAACCCAGTGAAGAGGACATTATCCAAATTCTCTTGGGATTGGCCAAATTTTTCAGATGGGTAAACTGAAGTTCAGAAAAGGTTAGTGGTAAGATGATCATGGATTTAGAGCTAGAAGGAACCTTACTAATCATTTTGTCCAACCCCTTCATTTATAGGTTAGGAAACTAAAGCCAACAAAGGTGAGTTTCCAAAATTCACACAGATCACAAGACAGGAATCCAGATCCTCCAGACTGGAATCCATTGTTGTTTCCACTGTACAGTTGCCTAAGCTAGTGTCAGAGCCAAGACTGAGACTCTTATTTCCTAAGTCCAGGCTCAGCTTCTATGTGGTCACATCCTAGTCTGATCAACTGAATTCACAAATTCAGGCAAAGAGACTCCCAAAGTAGTTACTGACAGTAACAACAGACTAAGCCTCTCAGACTCTTCCTGTGATTTCATTGGACTGGGAACCTAAATTCTCAGTAAGGAAATCCCCTCCACAAACAGAGATTTCCAACTCTTCTGCAATTTCTAGTCTTAAATAACATGGAAGTGATGTGTCTGGGAACACTGGGAAGGTAGGTGACTTACCCAGGGTCACCCAGCCAGCATGAATGAAGGGCAAGGCTTGGACTTCTATCTTCCTGGCTATGGACAACTCTCTATTCACCAGGCCTTCACAAGGCTTTCAAACATGAAAAGATCTCTTCTATATAAGTTGGAGGACTACACACAAGGACCTCCACTAAGCCACCCTTACCTATAAGACAGACAATATATATGACACCATCCTTCCTCTTCTGCACTAAGGTCTTCTTTTTATACCCTGGAAGCTGGCTTCTGCTTTGTAATTTGAAACTGCTCTTTCCAAGGCTATTGGTGAATCCCATTTACCAAATCCAAAGGAACTTCTCAGCATTTATCCTTCCCTGACCTCTGTGTAACTTAGCATTCACCCATCGCCTTCTTGAAAAGGGAGGGGAGAGCCTAAAGAGTACGAACAGCAGCCGGGGGACATGAGTTCCTGTCTGAGTTCTGCTGCTAAATCCACGAGACCCAGTAAAGCCACTCCAATCCCTCAAGGTCCCAGGTTTGTCATTTATAAAAATTATTTTTTGTTGCTGAGTCATTTCAGTTGTCTCTAACCCCTTGTCACCCCACTTGGGGTTTTCTTGGCAAAGATACTGGAATGGTTTGCCATTTTCTTCTCCAGCTCATTTCAAAGATGAAGAAACTGAGGCAAACAAGGTTGAGTGCCTTGCCCAGGGTCATACAGCTAGTAAGTGTCTGAAGCAAGATTTGAACTCAAGTTCTCCTGACTCCAGGGCTGGCACTCTGTCCACTGACTACATGATTTATAACACCTCCATATGTACTCCATATACACCTACCGCTTCACGAACCTCTTCATCTCCATTTCCTTAAGCGCTAGAATAAGACTGCACTTTCTTCTCCCTCCCACTAAGAGATCATTGGCTCCTTCTGAGCTATGATCTCTTCCAAGTAGCTTGCATGGCTTCAATAAGCAACTCTATCCATCAATTCCCAAATCCAGCAACTCTATCTCTTGAGCTTCAGTCCCACATTACCAACTTCTTGCTGCAACTCTATACAGCTGGATATCTCAAACCTGTTACAGTTAAAACCTCATTTTTCCCTTCAATGGATTCCTAACCCTGAATTTCCTTATTTGTGGTAACACGATTCCTAGAGTTAACCACGGAGTCATTCTTCTCTCACAGCCAATCACTGGGCCCTGTAAACTCTCCAGTACTATGAATTCTTAATAATTACATGTTATTATAGTATAGATCAATATGAATAATATTAACTATTAACAGTGTGTCTTTCCTGAACCTTGGCTAAGGTCCTGCAGCCTCATATCTAGACAACTGGAGGAGCCTAGCATCCCTAATGTGTCCCTGCCTCCAGGCTCGGTCTTTCTTAATCAATTGATCCATCAAGATTTATTAAGCCCCTATGATGTATCAGGCACTTTGCTAAGCTAGTAGGAGACTGTGCTTATATCATGTCTATCTATGGCCATGGTTCCCAGGCTGGGTGTTTTGGACCCACGGGAGCTCCCATTACTGCGAGGAGTCCATCTCATTCAGTGACTCAACATAATGAGTAAGCAGACAGCTCTGCAGCCTGAGCAAAGAAGCCTCACACAGGTGTTTTGTCATTTCATACAGCACTGAAGTGTACTCCTTCATATTTTTTATTCATTACAATGCAAGAAAACAAATCAGGCCCGATTAAGACCAAGAAGCAGGCACCAGATTACTCTCTCATTTTTGGCCCAGAGCAGCAAGGACACACTCACTCCCAGCCCAGAACTACCTGGGCCCATTTCTGCTCTGCTTCTGAGATCAGGCACATGCAGACCAGAATGGCCACCCTCACGGCCATTAAGTCTCACTAAAACACTTTTGTATGTGTGACCCCACGCTCAAGAACTGTTCCCCATCACCTACAAGATAAAAGCCAAACTTCTATTGAGCCTGCTATTCGAGGCAGGAACGAATATTAGCAGCTCGGTGCTCTCCCTTCTCCTCTTACCTTTCATAAATCCGACCAGACACAACTAGGTGGCACAGTGGATAGAGAACTCGAAGGAAGGAAGTCGGGAAGACCTGAGTTCAAATTGGACTTCAGAAAGTTTTTAGCTGTGGGATGCTGGGCAAGCCACTTAACATCTGTCTACCTCAGTGTCCATAAATATAAAATGGGAATGATAACACCTCTCTCCCAGAGTTGTGGTGGGGATCAAATCAGATACCATTTGTAAAGACAGAGCAGGTGTTTAGTAAATGCTTATTAACTCCCTTAACTCCCCAAAGGCCCGATTCCACATTTTTCATGAAGTCTCTCTGATCATGCCCATCTCTCTTTTGACCTGCTACAGTACTTCTGGTCTATAATGCTGACCCAACAGTTATATGATCTCCAACTAGACTGTAAGGGTAGGAAGTGGTCCTACATTTCTTTGCATTTTCTACCTTTTACAGCACCACAGTGCCTTTTATAAGGGTAGGTACCCAATGTGTATTTGTGGTTTGGGAGCAGTCTAATTCAGGACATTGAATAGTCATTGGTTGACCTTTCGTGTTATCTGAAGTTTATTAATGATTCAATTTCAATTTAATGAATGTAAACCTTGTCATTTGAGAATGAAAATATTGAGAAAGATCTCAGTTAAGACTTTTAGTACCAGTAATAAGATTTTTTTCCCTTGGGATTTTGGGAACCCAAAGACAATTGCTGAGAAGAAATACAAAGTCTAGAATAGCATGATGTAGCTTCAGCATCTGTAGTGAGTGAGAAGCAATTCAAGACAGGAAAGGAAAAGTGTTACAAGCTTTAGCAGAGGGAAAACTCTATGTAACTTGTCATACTTCCACTAAATTATACATATCTAAGTGCTAGGTACTTACAGGTCTCAGGAATCAAAATCAGATTATGTGACTGACTTTCAATATTATTGGTTCTGCTAATGATAAGAGGTTTTCTTTTTGTCAGCTGAACTAGAGATCAAGGAAATAAATAAACAGCAAACTGCAACCCTCAAATTTACTGAGGTGCACAAGAATGGTTTTAAGCATATTAACTGAGAGCCAAATTATCATTCAGGTATAAAATTAGGTGAGGATTGACAAATCAGAAGGTCACAGAAACCATTAGTTCCCAAAACAGCCCGAGGGCACAATGTCCAAGCCCATCTGCTTACCTGTGGTTGCAATGCAATCAAATCCTACAAAAGCATAAAAGCAGGTGGCTGCACCCGATAGGACACCCCCAAATCCAAAGGGCATAAAACCACCAGTACCAATGGAGCTGTCACTTATTGTTTCACTAGAGGGGGAAAAAGGAGAAACATTACGTAAGTTTCAATCTACATGTTTCAACTGCTTTTACAAAGCAATAACCCAGAATAGTTATCAAGCTCACTACCATATTCAGGGGTTTCAGAACACTTAAATAATAATATGTAACATTTCTAAAGGGCTTTCATTGTCAGAGCTTGGGCCTGAACCCAACTCTTCCTGATGCCATGTCCAGGCTGCCTGTCACTTAAGAGAGAAAGCAGGGGCTCTGTGATAAGATCACATATAAGAAAGAGGGAGGGCATCAACACTCACAGATGAAAGCACACATTTGATCCCCACAGCTCCTTCCCATTATCCTTGACAAGAGAAGCTTGCTTCTCTTCCTCTGGAGCTGGTGGCATGTGCTGGCTCCCAGAAGCAGACCAGTCCTCCTAACTGACCTCCCCCCCACTCCAAGATCTCCTTTAAGGACAACCACAAAGTGTTTTCTGTCTAAGTAATAAGCCAAGTGAATCTTAAGTCTAGCCATATGTATTTTGACTGGAAGAACTTCTGGATTTAAAATGGGTGTCCAATTCAGTACAGAATTAATTTTCTTTTCTTCTGTGGTCTTGCAAGAAACAGTATTCTACAGTCCCCTCCTGTTTTTATCTGACCTCTCCGGTTTGCCTGAGACATAGTCAGTCGTCATTAATTCCTGCCCTGCTTTTGTTCCAAGCTGGCACTGGGCTGATCTTTTTAGAAGCCTTGGGGTTTCCACTCCACCAGGAGGTTACCCAGTATGTTTTGCTCCCTTGGCTATCCAGAAGTAGACTCATTTTGCTTTGGGGCAGGGAGTAAGGGAAGGTTATTTTAAACTTTGCTTCATAATGGTTCAAATAAACCACCTGCATCTGCTTCCACCCCATAGACTCAGTAGACATAAGTTGAGTATTTTGTCAACCACCTTCCCCAAAGCCATCTTATCATCTTTTCAGCTGGTCATTAAGTCAAGTAGCAGTTATTAAAGCCCTGGAATAAGTGCTGAGGATAAAAAGAAAGGCAAAAACTTGATCCTAGTCCTCTAGGGGCTCATTTTTTGTTGTTGTTGTTTTTTGTGGGGCAATGAGGATTAAGTGACTTGCCCAGGGTCACACAGCTAGTAAGTGTCAAGTGTCTGAGGCTGGATTTGAACTCAGGTCCTCTTGAATTCAGGGCCAGTACTTTATCCACTGCGCCACCTAGCTGCCCCAGGAGCTCATTTTCTAATGGGGGAGACATTACATAAATAATCAGGTACATGCAAAATACATACAGTGTAATTGGGAAGTAATCTCAAACAGTCCCTGCTCTTAAGAGAATTATCTTTAAGGTCATACTTAACTATCATAGGGGCAGCTCGGTGATGCAGTGGATAGAGTGCCGGGCCTGGAGTCAGGAAGACCCGAGTTCAAATTTGGCTTCAGACACGTACTAGCTGTGTGACCCTGGGCAAGTCATTTAACACTGCCTCAGTTTCTTCATCTAAAAATGAGCTGGAGAAGAAAATGGCAAACCACTGCAGTATCTTTGCCAAGAAAAGCCCATATGGGGCAGCTAGGTGGCGCAGAGGATAGAGCACCGGCCCTGGAGTCAGGAGTACCTGAGTTCAAATCCGGCCTCAGACACTTAACACACACTTACTAGCTGTGTGACCCTGGGCAAGTCACTTAACCCCAATTGCCTCACTAAAAAAAAAAAAAGAAAAGAAAAGAAAAGCCCATATGGGGTCATAAAGAGTCAGACACGACTGAAATAACTAAACAACTACCATATGACAAAGGGTCATTTAATCATATAACATGATACTATGAACATATTTAAAGCCATGTCCACACAGTTTCATGAACTTTGCTTTTAACAGGACTAATAAACTGGTTTACAAAGATTACTCTGGTTTAGGAAGCTTTCCCAGGGATATCCAAATTGCTCTTTGATTCCTTTTTGAATAACTACATCCACAAAGGAATAGGGTTTTTGTTTTTTAATAGCCTTTAAAGTACTAGAATTTGGGGTCAAAGTTTATAAATTTGAGTATTTTTCAACAGTTCAATTCAAACATTTCTAAATCACCGGTCATATGTAGTTTAACTTCAGTACAAGACAGAGTGAGAACTGAGATGTGCCTATGTGATGGCTGCAGAGGAAAGCATTTCATTAAAACTTGACCTTCCTTAGGATTATGACTAAAATAAAGAGATGACCCAATAATTGGGCTATAGCATTAATCCATGTATGAAGCAAAATGGTGGTGGAAACTGAAAGAAAGTGGAATGGATGCAAGAGACGATGACCAAACTTGGCAAGAGATGGATTTGGGGAAGGAAAAAAAAAGATGGATTTGGGGGCTAAGGCAGAGTGAGTATCATGGGATACTCAGAACCAGAGAATAAGTAAGCAAGACCACACAGCAGGGGGTGTCTAGTTCCTCAGCCAACATATACACACCTTCTGAGACCCAAAGGCCAAGCCTCAATTGCCTTGACACACCCTTGGTGCACACAAAAGGCTAAGGAATGCACACCCTGGAGTGCTGGATTCCATTACAAAATAACCTATGATAAAAACAAAGACAAGGAGGCTAAACAATTAAAAAGAAATCAAACATAGGATTTTGCCAGGGATAATACTCAGGAATGAGAGCATGTACAAAAGGAAGAGGGACTTACTTAGAAAGTCAAGAGGCATTTCTGCGGAAGTCTCCTTATAGAAGGAGACTTTCAGCCTCACGTATGCATACAGAAATGATGAGACAGTAGGAAAATCTGTTAACAAAGGCTCTCTGTACTCCAATGTTCCCATAATTGCCAAGTCAGGCAGGGGACAGCAGGAGCTGCAAGGATGCTCTGCAATCACACCCTTCCTTTCTTCCACCAAGTGATGAAGGTGGTAGTTTTGATTAAATAAAGAAAGACTGCTTTTGGTGGGTTTGATATGAATGCTCTCCAGGCATAAGAAACCAAGAAGAGTTCTGTGACTTTTATCTTCAGTGAAAAGAAAAGAACAAGGGCACTAAGAACACTAAATGAGGGAGAAGAGAAGACTGATATAAGTTCTAAGCTGGGTCCATCTAGGATGCGAGGTTCCTTAAGCTTTTGTGTCAGAAAACCCTTTGTACGTCCAGCAAAACTTCTCAGAATGTTTTTTAAATGCATAAAATAAAATACATAGGATTACACAGGAAACCAGTTATACTGAAATAGTTATCAAAATATTTTTTAAAAAAACAAGGTTAAAAACTCCTGCTAGATAAACTGGAGTCTTGAGGAAGATCAAAGTGTGGGAAAGGGATGGGCACAGGAAATTAGCACTAAGTCTGGAAGCTGGAGCAAAAGGAATTTCTTTAGGCCTCACTCTGGGTGGTCAGGTGGCTGACTATAACTAAAAGAAAGGGGGAAAGGAAGAAAGATTCAAGAATGTGTTTGATATATAAGTCAGGAAAGGGTTTTGAGGGTCAATTAAGGTTCTAGGAAACACAGGTCCCTCTCCTTCTCCCTCCTGCCCCCACCTCCAGAAGTTAACATAAACCAATATTCGTGCTGCCTCCTCTCACCCAACAATTCAGTGTCTTTGAGGAAATCATGCTGTGAAAGTAGGAGAAATCTAGCTCACTGTTACACTCACCCAGGAGCAAGGGCTGTCACTATAAAATGATAAGGCTGGCTCAACAAGGAACACAAAAGGCCATCTTATTTCTAGTCTCAATATCATAGAATCAAACGTCTACAAGAGTTCATAACCTGGGGTCTGTGTATTTAGTTTTTTGTTTTGTATTGTTTTGTTTTTTAAATCCCAGAAATCCCCCTCAGTTTGGTTTAAGATGAAAGAAACCACATCAAGTCTGAAGAAAAAGTGTTGCCCTCAGCAAAGAGATACCTTGTTTATTTTCTGGATGGGAATCTTTCTTGAATTTAAGAGGAGGGGTATCATGGACCCCTTGGTGAGTCTAGTAAAGTCTACGGACTCCTTCTCAGAATCATGTTTTTAAATGCAAAAATGAAATATAAAGGACTAAAAAGGAAACCAATTTTAGTGAAATACAGTTACCAAAAGATTTTTTTTTTTTAAATGAAGCCCACAGACCTCAGGTTAAGAACTATGCTGAGGTGGTACAGTAGATAAAGCACTGACCCTGGATTCAGGAGGACCTGAGTTCAAATCCAGCTTCAGACACTTGACACTTACTAGCTGTGTGACCCTGGGCAAGTCACTTAACCCTCATTGCCCCCCCCCAAAAAAGAACTATGCTGAAACTATGAAGGCAAAGGATTAAAAAAAGGGCACGCGCTAAAAAAGCTTATATTCAATATCAACTCTATTTCTGTTTTGCGGGGCTCATTCATCTGTACTCTGCTAAATATGTTCTCTGAAAGGGGAAGAGAAAAAGTAATTTATTAAGTAAAATTTGGTTTCTTTAACCACTAAGGGCTCTCCTAAGAATGACTGGTTGCCATCCTGCTTGCATTGAACAGTGCCAGAAGCCACCTGAAAGATGAAGGGGTGAAACATGCTCCATCCCTGGTCCCCTGGCTGACACTGACACTGACACTGACACTGACCTGTTTCTAAATCTCACTGAAACTGGTAGAACCATTGGTCCCTCTTTCTCACATTCAAATAGAAGCAACAATGATACATAGTTCAAAGCTTGCTTATCTCACACTCTCCCCATTTAATTGACAGTTGACCACAGGATTAATCAATCAATCAACAAGCATTTATTAGCCATTCATTAGGTGCCCGGCAAGGTGCTCAACTCTGTGGATACCCAAAAGAGGCAAATATAGTCCCTGCCCTCAAGGAGCTCACATTCAAATGGGAAAGAGAATATGTAAATAAATGGTACATACAAGATAATACAGAGTGGATGGAAGATAAACTTAGAAGGAAAAGGTTATATAGCATGGTGGGGAGAGAAGAGATGATGAGAAAAAGGTCTCCTGCAAAGGATAGCATCTGAAACCAATCTTGAAAAAAAGCCACAGATTTTAAGAAGTGAAGGTGAAAAGGAAGAGCATTCCAGGTATGTGGGACATGGCATGTTCACAGAATAGCAAGAAGAGATAAAAAAGTATATCTCTGTCCTATCATTGGCAAAGGTGAGGGAATATGGGTATGGAACACAGTATATAGTGTCAAATCCCCTGATAATAGCTCTGCTGAATTGCTCCTCTCTCTGTCTCTATCTCTCTCTCTCACGTGTGCGCACCCCCCCCACACACACACACACATGCCTTTCTTTCATTGTTACAAAGTATGGCTAGCCAGGGAGAGAAGAGGGACGTGACCTATTCAGAAATGAATATGATGTCAAAAGAAATGGAGAAAAGTGTGTAGATTGAAAAAAAAAAGTGGTGCAAATTGATAGAAACACAGTAATGCTATCGTAGCAATTCCTCCTCCTTCCATGGAAAGCAAGAAATATCATTCTCTCATTGAGAGAGGTAGGAAAAATCTCTGTGTTTGGAATAACGTCAATAAAACACAGATTTCATTCCACATCCAACTCCTCTCTGCAGCTCCTGTAACTCATTTGATTTGAACTTAAAATTGTCACTCAATTCAGGGCTACACTGAATAACTGGGGAGGGCCGAGGCGGGGTGGTGGGGCGGTAGGCAGGAGCAGAGATCTACTATACGGCTACAAAATATCTATAATACAGTTGTTGATAAAATTTGAAACTACAATACAGAAGAACTATCTTTAACAAAGTAGTTTCATCTGAGCACCTGACAGAAATACGGCCAGAGGGCAATGAGGAGCCCTGGCTATCACAGAAATCCCAGAGTTTGAGAAATGCTTCCCTTGACCAATTAGCTTGGCTAAATGATCAATGCTGGAACATGAAGAGGAGGAATGCTTATTAAAAATTAAATTGTTAATTGGATTGCACTTTCCTGGGTGGGTGAGGAGTGGGCAAAGCTGTGCTGAATGGCAAAAAGATTCACAAGCTAACCGTTAATATTGATATTGTTACTGCTGTTTGTCCTGCATTCTCGAAGAGGACCATGACATCAGGAGGTGATATCGTGACTTGCACTGAACTGGACTGAAGCAAGGCAGGGCTGTGCCAGACATTGATAAAGCTAAAGGTGATGCCATGCAAACTGACAGATCCCAAGATAGCTCCAGGCATTTACAGTTTTAACATAGACAAGGAACAAGTAATCTCCTGACAAGCAGGTAGGTGGCGCATGGCACCAGATGTGGAGTCAGGAAGACCTGAACTCAAATCCAGCCTCAGACACTTACTATGTGACCCAGAGCAAGTCACTGAACCCTCTTTGCCAAAGTTATGTCCTCTGTAAAATGAGCTGGAGAAGGACATGGCAAACTATTCCAGTATCTTTGCCATGAAAACTCCAAATGGGGCCACAAAGAGTCCGACACAACTGAAACTACAACAAAAATCTACTGACACGTACAAAAGTCAAACAGTATATAGGCAATGGTGATCAGGAGAGAGGCTTTGCATTTCACTATGTCCCATGGATACCAAGTAGAAATATTTACTACAAACTTTTTCAATCTTTATTCCTTCAAAGCATACTTCTGATTGGCTTGCCTCCGCTCTGTATTAATGTGTGGGAGAATGAAGGGCTACCATTATATTTGGCATGAATACCACCAAGGAAAGAATGCCCCTCCCCCCCTTTTTTTTGGTGAGGCAATTGGGGTTAAGTGACTTGCCCAGGGTCACACAGCTAGTAAGTGTTAAGTGTCTGAGGCCGGATTTGAACTCAGGTCCTCCTGATTTCAGGGCCAGTGTTCTATCTACTGTGCCACCTAGCCGCCCGAGAATGCCACTTTTTTCTGTGGTAGAAGTAGGTCTAAGAAAGATATTATTTGAAACGTGAACCATGTTAAGTATGTATTTCTTTTAGTAGCATCTTGTTTTTACTAAGGACAGTTATTCCTTTAATTTTAATTAGGCACTCATACAAAAAGCCCCCAGCCAAACAATCAGACACTCATCTATTCATTCAACAAATAATTATTAAGAATCTAAAAAGGATATGAAAAATGAATAACTTTTAAAAGAAGAAAAAGACTCTCTCATGTTTTTCTGTAACCTTTATCAGATTGTTTACTGTCTCAGGGGAGGGGGGAAGAGAAGAAATGATGGATAGAATTTGGAACTCATAAATTAAAAAAAGAATGATAAAAATTGTATTTATATGTAATTGGGGGGAAATACATATTATATATACACATGTATACACACATATACATATATTATACATACATGCATATATACATGTATGTGTACGTCTGTATGTATATGTATATGCATATATATGTATATATACACACCTAGTACTTAGAGTGCCTTATTGGATGAAAAAGGACAATTCATGTCTCAAGAAAGCCCTCCTTTTTCTTTTGTCCCCGTACACCATTCATCCCTATTGTCTTTACACTGTTAACTCAAACTGGATGGAATCAATAATGAAGCAGGGTACCGAAATAAGAAGCTGAAGTTAAGATTGAAATAATTATTGTGGAGGTTTAAAAGGGAACAGAGGTCATGTGGTGAACCTGCACAATATTAAAATTTAAAGGGGAATTAACTCTCCAAATACCACTGTGTGAATTTACAAAGTTATACCCAATTTTAATGAATAATATACCCAAAATACATTCCAAACATGATGAAAAATACCTTTGGACTACTTAATTATGGAAAAGAATATTGATAGAACTCATTAAAATTAGATTTAAAAAAGAATGTGTTTCATGGCGTGAGATACCATGAGCAGGGTGTTGTTAAATATGTTAAAATGAGCCTAAATTTGACTCGCATCTGAAAAATGAGCTGTCTGTACATGTGCACATGCCTCCCAAAACCCTACCACTTACTTGTTCAAACAGATATTGTCAGAAGCATTCACTATATCTTCTTTGGTAAGCTGCCAGTTTTTCATGGATCCCTTCACAAAGCCTGACACCATTACAAAGCCCAGGACGAGAACATTGATACAAGTGAAAACTTTGTTAACCATGGCTGATTCTTTCACGCCGAAAGTTAAAAGCGCTGGGAAAATGCACAAAAAAAAAAATATGAAATTTAAAAGATAAAATTTTCATCAAGCAAACAATCCTTTATAAGTTCCTTGAAAACAGGCATTGTTTTGTTCTTTGTATTGGGGCCTACCTAACATTGTGCCAGGCATGGAGGATGCACTTAAAATGTTGTTCATTGGTTTTATAGATTCCTGCTTTAAAAACAAAACTAAACAAAACTTTCATTATCTCACTTGATTGTCACGACAAGCCTCTACGTTAGTTCACAGATTCAGACCTGGAAGGGACCCAGAGTCCTAGTCCCATCTTCTCATTTTACAGATAAACTCAAGCCAGAGAGAGTTTAAGTGACTTGCTCAAGACCAAATGAATGGACTGGGATTCGAAACCAGGTCCCCCAAATCCAATACTCTTTTCACTGCTTCACATTGCCTACCTTCCTTTTTAGGGAGGAAGAAACAGATTTAGAGTTGGCAAGGATCTATGATCAGAGCTAATAAGGTGCCAGGGCTGGAACTACAATCCGGGTCTTCTAATGGCATATATCCTAACAATAACCCTGTGAGCCAGAGTTTAGGGAAGTAAATAAATGTCCTGAACCTCCCCCTCTCCCACCAAATTCTGAAGTGTCCTCTAACAACATTTTTTAGTTTTTCAAAATTTAGCCACATCTATATAGTTTATTTGATTTAAATATGCAAAGTAGTTGTTGTTTGTCCTTCATTCTCAAAGAGGAACAAAACATGGGAGTGATGTCATGACTTGCAGTGAATTGGATTTAAATGACAGAGGGCTATGCAAGGTCACCAACCTCACTCTCTCCTACAGAGCCATCTGGATCCAATGGCAAGCTATACATCAAGACCAGCGGAGATGGCCCTGGATGTTTAAGGCAACTGGGGTTAAGTGACTTGCCCAGGGTCACACAGCTACTAAGTGTCTGAGGTGAAATTTGAACTCAGGTCTTCCTACCTTCAGGGCTAGTGCTCTATTCACTATCCCACCTAGATGGCCATATACAAAGTAAAGCATGGAGAGGATGAAAAATGTTAGGATATAACAGGATAATAAGTATTCTTCTTATCATTATCATTTTTATTATTAGTATGGCTGGCATTTATATAGCTCCTACTGCATGCCAGACATACACTAAGTACTTTACAAATGTCTCACGTTTACCCTCACGACAACCCTAAAAGGTGAGCTGAAGAAAACAACTCTATTTTCCTATACAACATTCTCTTCAATGTTACTTACCTCTTAAGTTTACAAGGTTAAAATTAAAATCTTCCGGGGGCAGCTAGATGGCGCAGTGGATAAAGCACCAGCCCTGGATTCAGGAGGACCTGAGTTCAAATCTGGCCTCAGACACTTAACACTTAGGAGCTGTGTGACCCTGGGTGAGTCACTTAACCCTCAATGCCCCACCAAAAAAAAAAGAAAATTAAACCTCCCAAGTTCCAACCTTTCTGAGATTTGGGGCTGATCTATTAGCTAAGCCACTGAAAGTGGCAGATGATATATGACTTCAATTCTTTGATAGCAAAATAGTGGCTTAAAACCCAGCTAAACTTTGTGGGCCTTAAATGAGACCCATCTTGCCTTCTGACTTGGCATTTAGATCACATAAATCAGTTTGCCAATCTCTTCCTTTCTCAGGTAAACTACATAGAGGAAAATCTCCCATGCGGGTGGTTAAAGATGTCTGAAGATTTTATGTGTCAGACAAGCTGTGTTTTCCAGAAATATCTTTTTTTAATTCTGTGACCAAGACTAATATTTAGCACATTTCTTCTTTTTAAAGCTATGTTTTGATAGTTGTTGGGTACAAAACAAACCAATATTTCCATTAAATAAACAGGAATTCTTGAGCAAATTCCACAGTCCTCCCATATTGCTCCACATTTTGCTGGCTGGCAAACTCTATCAACTGGCAAGATCACCAGGCTCGACAATTTTACTTACCAGGCAGAGTTCTACTAAGTAATTTGTATCCCATTTCTGTCACCTAAACAAAAATGTTTGCTGAAGAAATCCTACGCCACAAACAGCTTCATCCAACACGTAGCTTCTCATCTAACATGAGGGATTGTAAAGATGGGACCTGGGCTCTAATCTGGAGCTGTGTGACCTAAGGCAAGTTACTCAGCCTCTCACGGACTCTGCTCACCAGTAAAATTAGGGCCTACAGCTATTAAATAAGTCAGTCCACATTTACAATTAACCAAAAAAAAAAAATAATAAAACTTTACTGAGTCAGAAGCCCAGTTCCAAATAAATGAAGATTTTTGCTTTTTGCTGCTAATATAACAAAAATACTAGAGGGGCTTGTTACATAAACAGCTACCCAAGATTATTATTTTTTTAATGTAGTCATTTACCTGTTAGAATCAGAATGATAATTACAGAAAATATGTCTGGGTATTCAGCTAATCCAGGAGTATTCAGAGACATATGCGTTCGGGAGAAATCCCCAATAGGTTTGCCTATCAATTCATCAAACGTTGCACTCCACGCTCTTGCTACACTTGAGGTACCTGTCAAGAAACATAATCACCAAAGAAAGTTCATAGAAAATAACGCACTTAGCATTCATCTCTGAGAACAATGCAGGAAATGCAGCTGATGCCATCAAGTGCACCCATTTGGATGGTAGGCAGGGACCAGCCAACAGAACACTGACAGGGAAGAGTAGAGAGTCCAGCTAATGGTTCTAGGCAATTGTGTGTCCTTGGAATAGCTAGTAGCAGGCTCCATTTCCTGGATCTGCTGACAGTCCATCCAGGATGCCAACTTCACAAATCTCATTTGTGAGAAGTATCCATAACGTAAACATTGATCTGCAGAAAAAAGAAGATGGCAGGGTCATCTATCTAAAGGTCTCAACCTTTCCTAAGGAGACTGGCCCATCACATTCAGTGTTGCAGAAGAGTACTCTGAACACTAACTCTGCTTTATTCACAGAAAGGTTAACAACTTTCTAAGATGCTACTCACCCCACTGAACTTGTAAGAGATTCCTGTATGTCCCACCCAACTCAAGTTTCAAACAGTGGACTTGAAATGTGCTGATGGAGACAGCTCCCCAGATAGTCTTCTTACACCATTTTACAATAAGGACAGGCACATAAATAGAGCAGCACTGGGTGCCAAATAAATATGGAAGTTGCCTTTTGTTCCCTGTATCCACCAATAAAGTCTTTGTTGTTTTTTCCAAAAGAAGATTCTTTAAATTAAAATCTTAACCCAGAGTGCCCTTCGTTTTCAAAGGCAGATCTGATAACCATCATATGAATTAATAGAAGTATACAAATGAGAAATATCCCTCAATTGCTTAATGTTTTAAAATTAATTAGAGATTTCATAATACTTTGGACCTATGAAAAACTTGTTATAAATATTATCTTCCAAAGCCATAACCCAACTAAACAATATTCCCCACATCCACACAAAGAGATCTCATTCCAATTTTCCCAATGCTAGGAATTCTTTTCAGTCTATTGTTTGAACTTTCAAAATTACAATACCGAACTGAAGGTTTTATAATACTGGATTATGAGGTGACAGTGGCATAGTGGGTAGAAATTTAGCCTCAGACCCTGGAACATACATACACACACACTCTCTCTCTCTATCTCTGTGTCTCTCTCTGTCCTGGTCTCTCTGTCTTTCTCTGTTTCTGACTCTCTCTCTCTCTCTCTCTCTCTCTCTCTCTCTCTCTCTCTCTCTCTCTCTCTGTCTGTCTCTCATGCCAGGCAAGATATATAACTTTCTCAGTGCTCTGTGAGACAAGGCTTCAGAGACAATGCTGATCTGCATTGATGAGTGGAGTTTCCTCACCTGGGAGTAACCTATATCAATAAAATCACAAGTCCTTTCCTGAATATGTTACCTTTTGCTGTTTTTAGTAGCTAAGGCTGGGTTTTGTTTTTTTTCATGTGTTGGCCAAGAAAGAGCAGACACTTCACAATAAATATTTTTCTTGCCTCTCCCCACCTGAAAACACCTCTGGAGATATAATGGTCCATTGCATATAGCCATGTTTATAAAGTTTGGCATGCTTTGGCTTGTTGAATCTATTTATTTAAGGCAAGAAATTTTTAATGTTTAACTTTTTAGAAATGTCCTCTGTCACTAGTTTTCATTTTAAACTTAGAAGAATCAAGTGTGTTTTGGCTATCAACAGAGACTGCAGGCACAGAACTGATGTTCCTCTGACCTGCCCACCAGCTGGGCCTTTGGGAAAGCAGTAGCCTGCTCACCTGCAGACTGAGAGGAGGGGCTAAGTCCTGTACTCCCTTGACATACCAAAGTGCACTACCTGTGACCCACCCAGCCCTTCCTATCTTATTTTAATTTTAACAGGATCAGGAAGAAAACAGAAAAGCTCAATTTATACTGTGCTGACCAAATTAGTAAGAATCTTAGTTACCCAGTAAAGTTTTCCTGGATTGCTACACATATGGGAAGGTGTAAGACAACATGGTGATTTCCATCTTCTCCAAGTCTAACATTGCAATAGTTAAAATCAAAGACAGGGTAGCCCCACCCCAAGAGTAGAAAGGGTGAGATGTTAGTAAATTGGAGGAAGAGACAGGTCTCTGGCTAAAGCACAAAACTGAAAGCAACTCTCTTGTAGCTCTGGTTCTAAAACGACTTACCAATGATGTAGGAGAGAATTAAGTTCCAGCCGGTGATGAAAGCCCAGAGCTCGCCCACAGTGACATAGCTGTAGAGGTAAGCAGAACCAGTCTTTGGAACCCTAGCACCAAACTCTCCATAACACAGTCCTGCCAACACGGAGGCCAATGCAGCAATTAGGAAAGAGATAACGATGGAAGGGCCAGCATTCTTCCGGGCCACAGCTCCAGCCAATACATAGACACCTGCTCCAAGCGTGCTGCCCACACCAAGAGCTACCAAATCAAAAGTATTCAAGCAGCGGGACAGTCGACTCTGCTCTCGGCTGCAGTCAACAACTTTTCGCCGAAGCAGCTGTTGTCCAAAATTGAGGAATACTTTGCAACCCATGGTTACTGTTCAAATCTGGTGAGAAAAAAAAAAAAAGAGAGAAAGGGATACTATTATCACCAAAGTTTTGTCCATGTGATGGACAATAATGAGAGTCAGCCTATGGTACGATGGCCCGAGAGCCGATCTCAGAATCAGGGGGAGCTTTCTTCAAATCCCATTTTAACATCCTGGCTGTATGATTCAGGCCAAGCCATACAACCCATAAGTTCTCAGCTCCCCAGGGCAGCTCTCCCTTCTAGACTATGACCTGAGGTCTCTTCTAACTCCGGATCTATGACCCTATAATCAGTTGCAAAGCAGGAGCCAATCCTCATTGGTAAAGAAGTTTCTTCGCTATAGCTCTCTACACTGATGAATTCAAGGGCAGCTGGGTGCTGCAGTGGACAGAGAGCTGGGCCTGGAGTCAGAAAGACTCTTCTTCCTGAGTTCAAGTCTGGCCTCGGACACTTACTGGATGACCCTGAACAAGTTGCTTCACCCTATTTGCCTGAGTTTTCTCACCTGTAAACAATAACTTACCTGAACTTATTCCTTACTTATTAACATACCTCCATCCCATCATACCCACCCCATCCCAGTGATTCTGAATGCCTATCATTCAGATCCAGTTCACTATGCCCCCACTGACAGATCCCTTATTTCCATCACCCTCCTCCACACTGTCCCAATTTAAAGCTACCCACTCGTTCCACTGTGCCCTCTCAAATGCCTTGTATACTACAGGTAACAAACTTGCTTTTCCTTTCTCACATCCTCCTTCATCTTGTACTCACTGAGAACTGGCTCCCTCTTGATGATATCACTGATTGCACATTTATTCATACCTATCCCCTCCAGCTGAGGGAGTTGGAATACTCTTTGCTCCCCAATGCCACTTCTAGGCTCCCCCTCTACAAAACTGAAGGGGGCCTTACCAGGAGGTAGAAGAACTCCCCAACAGAATGTAAGTTTTGGGGAGTATGAGGTAGGGAGAAGAAGGCATCTAGTACCATGGGCCACACATAGAAGTTTAAAAGGTTTGATGAATTGAATCTGACGTGTCTGACAGTTAAATATAAAAATATAAATTTGGGGTATCAATGACACTTTCACTTTGACACAGTAAGACAATATGTATAAAGCTCTTTGCAGACCTTAAAGCATGATATAAATGGTAGCTATTACTACTATCCTGCATAACTAGGAAAATGTATAAAATGAGAGAGCCTTAAATTGTTTTTTCCATTGCTAAAAAAAAAAAAAAGGGAGGGGTGTGTCTGTAGATAACATAAACTAAATACACACAAAAAAGGATCTTTCAAAGATAATGGGAAGAAAAGCATTCTTTGGAAAGTCAGCTGTGACCACACAGATGCAGTCCATTTCTTTTTTTTTTTAATTATTTTTCTTTTTTTTTAATTTTTGCAGGGCAATGGGGGTTAAGTGACTTGCCCAGGGTCACACAGCTAGTAAGTGTCAAGTGTCTGAGGTCAGATTTGAACTCAGGTACTCCTGAATCCAGGGCCGGTGCTTTATCCACTGCGCCGCCTAGCCGCCCCCATTTTGTTTTTTTGTTTGTTTGTTTTATTCCATTTCTTTTTTTTTTTTTTTTTTTTTTTTTAGGCAATGGGGGTTAAGTGACTTGCCCAGGGTCACACAGCTAGTAAGTGTCAAGTGTCTGAGGCCGGATTTGAACTCAGGTACTCCTGAATCCAGGGCCGGTGCTTTAACCACTGCGCCATCTAGCTGCCCCCATTCCATTTCTTTTTAATAGGTACACAGAGTCCCATTCAATTCAAGAACAATCCTTAAAAATGCACATCAGAAAAATATACATGGATGTCAGAACTCTGGAATAGTTAAAGAGTCTTGCATCAGGAATTTGGCCAATCTGGATTCTAGTCCTGATTCTGCCACTTACCATCTTGAGCAAGTCAAAATCTTGGTCAAGGTGGGTATTTCCCTTCTCTCGGCCTCAGCTGAGCCTCAACTTCCTCCTCTGTAAAATGGAAGTAACTGTCCTGACTACCAGACAGAGCTCCTAGTACAGATCAAATGAGATGGAAAAGCACCTTGTAAAGTATGAAACAAACACAAAGCTTTATTATTTGATCATTATCCTGGGGGCAGGAAGATAAATTAACTGTCAGTCTATGTTTTATTACTATTTTTGTAATACTTGCACTTTCAGAAGAGTAATTATAACAATGGAAAGAGGGTTGAACTTTGAATCAGGAGAACTGACTGGATCTGAAGTCTAACTGATTTGATATAACTTTACTTCAGGTCCCTCATCTGTTAAATGGTACCTGCACTGTCTGCCTCACAGAAATGTTATAAGGAAAGTGTTTTGTGAAACATATGCACCCATATAATTAGAATATCTTGAGGGGCAGCTGGGTGGTACAGTGAATACACTGGCCCTGGAGTCAGAAGGACCTGAATTCAAATCTAGCCTCAGATACTTATTAGCTGTGTGACCCTTCACAAGATACCTAACCCTAATTGCCTCACAGTTCACAGAAAGTGAACTGTATTTTTATGTAAGTATACACACACATATATACTATAGTAAATGCTGCTATGTAATTTTACATATTACATAATATTACAACATATCAAAACAAAATTATGATAAATTCTAGCCAAGATGTCCATTGTTGGGTTGTCTATAGAACTAAGGTCTTCACTAAAAGTTAAGAGCTAAGCCCCAGGATTATTTTTGAAGAAAAATACTATGATCATGGAACTGAGAGTTTAATATCCACAGTAGTTTGTCTCACTTAAAATTTCAGGTCTCGCCATACTTCACACACACACACAACACATACACACATGCACACACGTGCACGCTCAGGCTCCAAAAAAGTTAGATTCCAAAACAATAAATACAATGAAAGTACTTCCCTGTGTTCACAATGGCCTAATTGTTCTACTTTCTATGTCAGGTGTACGGGAAGACTTCCTTCTCTTGTGCTTTTAGATAGAAAGCTGCCGAAATATTCTGAAACAATTATATAAATAATTAAGTTACCCTTTCTTTTCTGGAACAAATTTATACAATGGTAGACTTTTTATTTCTTCCAACTTCAAACCTGTTTTTTTTTTCTATAATAAAATCATCAATGGGAGATAGCAGGGTTCAGGAGAAAGATAATACAATTTGTTTGAAATCTCAGGTCAACTATTTGCAACTATTGGCAAATCACCTCAGCCCCCAAGTTCAAATGAGAAGGTCAAATTTGATGACCTCTAAGGTCCACTATAGCTCTAAGCCTATGATCTTATATGAAGTACAAACCTACCCCTTTCCGTGAATCTAGAAAAAAACAAAAACATTACAATAATTCTGATTATGGGATGATGTTGAGAATGCCATTCCATTCTCAACTCCTTCCTTGTTTTTCTTCTCAGAAAAACCTTCTCTAAAATTAAAGAGTGAATGCATGCTTGCCTGAAGAGAACATCCTCAATCTATCTTCTCAACAACTTTTTTTTGGTGAGGCAATGGGGGTTAAGTGACTTGCCCAGGGTCACACAGCTAGTAAGTGTCAAGTGTCTGAGGTCGGATTTGAACTCAGGTCCTCCTGAATCCAGGGCCAGTGCTCTATCCACTGCACCACTTAGCTGCCCCCCTCCATAAACTTTTGATTCAGAATTGACCTAAGTGCCACTGTAAAGCTAGAGGAGGAATAAAATAAAGAAAGAAAAAAACAAAAAGCAAAGTGGCTTCATGATCAGGATTTCAAATACAAAGCCTATCTCATTTGTCCAATTTTAAAGGCTCCCTATAAAGGTGGTGGTGAAGATAGGGTTGAAATGATGGAAAGCACTCTACCTTTTAATAACTGCAAAATAGTATGCATTTTTCATTGGCAAGTTTTTATCTTCTCTTTCCTCCCTGTCATAAAGGATACCACCCTCAATGGCTTATCAGAGAGAAAAGCTGTTATTAGTTTATAAATGCCTTTGTGGGGGGGGGGGGCGATGTGTAGAAAACAATGCTTTCCTTTATAGAGTTGGTTCAGTGAGGCAAAGCTCCTGAGTAACTGGGTTTAGGAATGTGAAAGGTAGCTGACTGGCCTGCTTTCACCCCTCCTCACCTGGCAGAAGCTGATGACAATCAAGCTTTTCCACGATTCGTGGACATTCCAGCAGAAGCCAGAATGATCTTCAGAATATCTGCAAATGATGTTCAAACTGTCCCTTCCTCTACCATTAAATTCTATAATGCTATGAGCTAACTATTTCTCCTCCAATCAGAATGTAATTCCTTCCAATTAGACTTAAAACCTGTCTTGTATTTTTCTGTATACTTTTGTTCAGTCGTTTCAGCTGTGTTCGACTCTTTGTGATCCCATTTGGGCAAAGATACTGATGTGGTTTACCATTTCCTTCTTCAGCTCATTTTACACATGAGGAAACCGAGGCAAACAGGGTCGCTGTGACTTGTGCAGAGTCACACAGCTGGAAAATGTCTGAGGTCACATTTGAACTCAGGTCTTTCTGACTCCAGGCCTAGTGCTCCATCCACTGTACTATCAAACTGCCTTTTGTATACTCTACAAATGTTGGTTTTTTTTTAAAGTGCATCGAGGCAGTAGGCATAAAGACAGAAGCTATCGAAAGAGTAGGAGGGGAGAACTTTTCAATAACTCTTTGAAAAAAGTCTTCTCTCCAAGGCATATAGGAAAATAACACAGATCTATAAGAACAAATCCATTCCTCAATGGCTAAGAGGTCAAAGGATATGAAAACAGTTCAAGGAAAAATAGAAAAATATTAAATATTGCTCCCATTCCCTATATTTAAAAAAATACACAACCAAATTACTGAGGTTTACTCTCATACCCAGCAAACTGACAAAAAGAAAATAGTCAATGTAGGAAATACTGTAGAAACACTGTTGGTAGAGCTGTAAGTTGATCCCAAACCTTCTGGAAAGCAACTTGGAATTATTTGGAATTTGGATTTATTAAAAGAAAATGATCCTATAACCCAAAGAATTCCACTGCTAGACATATACCCCAAAGAGATCAAAGACAGAAAGGTCTCATATACACCAAAATATAACAAAAATATGAAAATAATTTGAGTGCTCCTCTATCAGACAACTAAATAAATTGTGTTATAAAATTAACCTTAATATTACTGTAAGAAATTATGATGGTGAAGAAATCAGAAAAGCATAGGAAAGCGACACAGTAAAGTAAGCAGATTAAGGAAAACAATGTATACAAGTGACTAGAACAATGTAAATAAGGAACAAAGAAATGAAACAATTCTTTGTAATTACTGTGGGTGAGCTTGAGGCCAAAGAAGAGATGAGAAAAAAATGCACCAACCTTTCTTTTTTCCAGAGGCAGGAAACTATGGGTATAAACACTACACATAATGTTTCCAGGTCTGCACCCCCCCCCCATCTCTCCTCTCATCTCCTCTCCTCCCTTTCTTGGTGGAACACTGCATATACTGTTTCCAGACTTCATTTACTTTTTCTTTCTTTCTTCCTTTCCTCCTTCCTTTCTTCCTTCCTTTCTTTCTTTCTTCCTTCCTTCCTTCCTTTCCCTTCCTTCCTTCCTTTCTTCTTTCCTTCCTTTTTGAAGTATCATGATGTCATTGATCCTGAGCTGGCCTCTCTGTAGCACAGATGATGGCTCACCAGCTGCTCTGAGTGAACCTTTCACAAGCCTGGCACATAGTGGGAAGGGATTGATTAAAAATTATTCTAGGGGGATTCAAATAATTCAACAAAATGATCCATTTCTTAGAAAATTTACAAAATGCTTGAGTAACACTTAATGTACCAGACAAAGTTGGAACGGGGACAGAGCTTCAAGTGCCTTGGGCAGCAACGGCATAACTTTCCCCTAAGAAAGATTCTGCTTTGGTTAGCTATAATAAGTATTTATATTTATATACTCTGACATATACTGACATATATGTCCTTCTTGGCAAGCCACCTCATGCAACTCTAAGACTATATATAAGTTGCAGAAGCAGGTGCCATGTTGCATGAATAGAGGGAGTTTCCTCATTAGGAATTCTCTATGCTAGTGAAATCAAAATTCCTGTACAAAGACAACACCGCCCCCCCACACACACATACACCCTAATGGTTGAACAGAGGTAACATTTTATAATTTGTTGCTAACATTAATGATAGTGACAATTGAAATGGTCCTCTCGCGCCTGAGAATCCTAATACCTAAATACCTCAAGGCCATGATTCTAAACACTAATTCTCGCTGTTCAGTACTGTGGACCTTTAATGAGACAGAATAATGGCTGAGGCTATTTCCAAACTGGAAGTTGTTTTGTTCTTACTCTTCTTCTCCCCCAACACCAATTATTAATTTTGTCATTTGCCTCCTGCTCAAAACAGCAGGAGAAAACAGACAAAAGATTCTAATTAGGGGGCAGCTAGATGGCACAGTGAATAAAGCACCAGCTTTGGATTCAGGAGGACCTGAGTTCAAATCCAACCTCAGACACTTGACACATTTACTAGCTGTGTGACCCTGGACAAGTCACTTAACCCTCACTGCCCTGCAAAAACAAAACAAAAAAAAGATTATAATTAGTTGAAGATTCTGATGAGTTCCCCAATGATAAAATATGGGATCCACTAACACATCACAGCAGCATCAATTAAACATAGCTTTGCTGTATCCTGACAACACAAACGCTCTTTAGCTTTGTCCACCTGTCTGTCAGGCCTTGTTCACACAATCTAGACCCCACTCACAAAAATGAGAAAGCCCCTACTCCACCAGTACTAACCCTTAAAATAAAGAAACCCTGATAAAGCACAAATGCACTTCCCACTTATGTTTTTGTTATTGATGAGTCATTTCTGTCATGTCCAATTTTTCATGACACCATTTTGGGACTTTCTTGGCAAAAATATTGAAGTGATTTGGCATTTCCTTCTCCAGTTTATCTTACTTATGAGAAAACTGAGGAAAACAGGGTTAAGTGACTTTCCCAGGGTCCCATAGCTAATAAGTATCTGAGGCTGGATTTGAACTCATGAAAACGAGTCTTCCTGATTCCAAGCCCCATGTTCTATTCACCTAGCTACCCCCCTTCCCCACCCCCCCCCACCATTTAGGTTAGCTTGTGCTCAGTAAAAGAAATGTGATGAAGTAGTAGAGGAAGTACCAAAAAATAAAAAAATTTTTTAAAAAATCTAGATTTGGAATTAGTTCTTAGGTCCAAATCCTGACTCTGGCAAAAACTGCTTGAACAAGTCACTCGACATCTTTGAGCGTCAGTTGGTTCCTCATTTTTAAAGTGAGAGGATTGGGGCTCTCGGTTCTCATCCAGCTCTCCTTAGAGAGCTCAACTGATACTACACACCTATAAACTAAAGGGTCTTTAAGGACGCTTTCCAGCTCTTACTCTACAGACTCATGATCTCTCCTGAACAACTGAGAGATCCTCAGACTACAGTAGAGGATAGAAATACTTGCATGACAGAAAGAAAAGCCTGTTCCACATGGTATTTAACTCTCCAAGTCCACATCTTTTGAAACATGTTTAATTTTTAAGGAATATTACCAAGGAAACTCACAATCCCATGCTTTAATAGGTTCCTAAAATGCCTTGATTTGAAATCTCTGAGTCCCAAATCAATAAAGGCATTTGGCAAACACCAATGGCAGGACAAAGATGACACGTCTAATTTACTTTCAAATACAATTTCATTAGACAGACATCTGAACAGGAAGAGCATCCTAAAAGAACTGTTTTCACAAGATAAGCTCCATATTGAAGGTTTCATCTGGACAGCCTAAAACATTACTGAATCTGTCCACTAATAGCTCTACTCTGTTTTCAATGAATCTCAAAATTGAAAGAGAAGTCACCTATCTGAACAGGGATCTACTCTTTAATAGCCAACATGTATTTGAAGACCTCAAGCAACAAGCAACCTGCTTCCTAGTGAATATTTTTTATACTCTTTAGAATGACCACTTCAACACTGAGCAAGATGAACAGTCATATGGAAAGAGATGATCATTCAAAACCCATGGGAATTTTTTTTCATAACACCAACACTTGATATTAATTCACTTTAATTCATTGAGCAGCTCCCAATTTAAAAGCATCCAACTTAAAGGTTCCCAAAGTCCCTGGCTCTCCCTGCCCCCCTGAAAATTCTTGGGAGCTTTTAAAGAATCTGAATTCATAAGCAAAGGTGCTGGAACACAGGGAAAAGGCTAAGGGACACACTCCCAAGGCACGGCAGCCCCAGTGGTTGCAACTCCTATCCCCTTAAATGTCTTTCCCAGCCTCTTTATTTGGTTGCACTATAGTGTCTGGCATTCTATTAATTAGATTAATTTGAATTAATAACCATAATTTTTGTACACACCTCTAAGAAAACTAAATACACTGTTCGTCAAATAGTGCAAATTTGTTTAATTAGATTGTTTTCCTCCTAAAACCTCCCTGTGATGTTTCACTAAGAAAATGAGAATTTTGTTTGGGGTAAGGGGAGTGGGGGTGGTCTAGAGATGGAGAACTATAGGTAATTTTTAAATGCTGAACATTTGAGAGTTAAGACAAGACTAGGAGACTTAGTGAGAGGATTAAGATAATAGGAGAGCACTGGGTCATGGAAGTCTGCCTCCCAAAAAGCCTAAATCTAACCCTCTGGCCTAGGAGAAAGGGAAGAAACTCTAGAAACCCAAATTCAGTCTGCCTTATTGAGTCTACTTATTTTGCTACCCAGAGTAGTAATAATAATCATAATCACAGCCATCATCATCATCATACCTGGCATTTACAAAGTGCTTATAAGTTTGCAAAACACTTTTTTATGGTATTTCATTTAGGCAGATAACTGCCTTTTTTTAAGGCAGGGAAATGAGGGTTAAGTGACTTGCCCAAGGTCACACTGCTAGTAAGTGTCAAGAGGCCAGATTTGAACTCAGGTCCTCCTGAATCCAGGGCCGGTGCTTTATCAGATAACTACCTTTTTATAATATTACCCCTAGAGAAAAATGCATTGCATATTCCAAACAAATGAGTTAGAACAACACTCATTCACAAATTGAGGACTGACTTCTTTTTTTAACTGATAGCTGACTATGTAAGATGAGGTACTATGCTACATTTGGGAGGGGGGCCGGAAGGGGGGAGAGTGGACAAGGTGAGGAGGCACAAATAAAATACTAAGATATATTCTTTATTCTTACAATACACTCTTTCCTCTTACAATCTGGTTGGGGAGATAAGGCACACAAAAAAAGAACTACAGACTATATGAGTGGTATAGGCAATAAAGAAGGAAGGAGGGCTCACTTTCTGCTGGGTGATAGGCCTTGGAGGAAGGAGTGGAACTAATGGTTTGACTGGAAAAGGCACTGGTTTTGCTAGATAAGTGGGGATAAGAGCACAGCACAGAGTAGGTGGTTTTGGCATAATCATAATCACGGCCATCATCATCATCATACCTGGCATTTACAAAGTGCTTATAAGTTTGCAAAACACTTTTTTTTATGGTATTTCATTTAGGCAGATAACTGCCTTTTTTTAAGGCAGGGAAATGAGGGTTAAGTGACTTGCCCAAGGTCACATTGCTAGTAAGTGTCAAGAGGCCAGATTTGAACTCAGGTCCTCCTGAATCCAGGGCCGGAGCTTTATCCACTGCATCCAAATCTTACCATAAATTCACTACAGATTATCGATGAACCCATAATGGCAGGGGCCTGACTCTGAGGACCCTTCACATTGCAAGTAGCCAGGGGAACACATAAGATGTATACATCGTTATCCCTTGCTCTTGCCAAGTGACTAGTCCATCTTCTTTCAAGATCACACATTTTTTTACTAGCACCCTTGACTCTGTATCTTCCAGATCCCTTGTTTGTCAAGCCTTGCTGCCTTCTTAGGCCTACTATGCTCTTCTCCATGGCTCAATCTCAATTTTGGGGTGATACTCCTCTTCAGTTCTTAGGTGACTGGAGTGTTCCCTGACTCAAAAGGTATACACCACCATCAGAGGAAAAACAAAAACAAAAACACTAAAGGCCTTTTTTTCAAGGAGAAGCTTAGCATCATTTAAACAAGTTTCTTTAAAATGTGAGTATTGCAGGGTGGGGATAGAGGGCTGGAAATCCTTAATGCTTTGAACCCTATGCGTAGCAGCTCAATGGACAAAACAGGTTGTGTAAGAAAATACTGTTACATGCCATATTTTCCTATGATTTTTTTCCTGTCTATGTTATTCTATCAATTAGCCTTGAGATATACGCAACACACACCCAGTGTTACCATGGAAATTATCTATGTGGCTTATGTCATGCAGATTAGACTCAAAATACCAGTCATAAATAATCCTGAAACTTTATCCTCATAAGCAGGAAATACCACATTTTAGGGCAGACTCCCCACCATTTTTAGAATCATCTTTTGTAGGTATCCACAAAAGTCAGAAATTTGTCCAAATGTTAAACATTTAAATTTCATACCACTGACTTTCTTAGCTTAAGTTTGAAAAATGATAAAGTCACCCAATGGGACAAAGTCAGTAAACAGAACCACTCCTCATCTGCCTTTTTTATTAGGGCTTTATATGAAGCAGAAAGAACACTGGATGTAGATGGAGTCTAATAACAATAATAGCTAGCATTAATTTATACAGTGCTTTAAAGTATAGAAAGTCTTTTACAAATATCTCATTTGGGATGTAAGTACTATTATTATCTCCATTTTACAGATTAAAAAAATGAGGCAGAAGTTAAGTGACTTGTTCTGTGACACATAGATAATAAGTGTCTAGGCAGCATATGAACTCAGGTCTTCCTGACTCCAAGTCCGGCACTCTATCCACGGTGCTACCCAGATGCCTAGGTCTATTCTAGATCTATGATAGAATACTTATCTATCAATTACTCTGTGATCATGAGAAAGTGACCAATTTTTCAAAGCTCCCATTTCCTCATCTGTATAATCAGTATACCAATATTATTACCTACCTCCCAGGGTATCAATGAAGAAAATTCTTTGTTAACCTTAAAGCGCTATAGTAAAAGAACTTACAGTATAATAACAACTAGGACTTGTTTTTCTAACAAGGATTGTTCTACAAACATAAAACCTTTCTTTCTGCTTCTGTAGTGCCATGTGCTGTCTTTCTCCTAGTAAATTTATTCTGCAGAAGAGCAAGATTGTATTTGCCTGAATTCCTGAAATTCCTCTGAGGAATTTGAAGAGCATGGTCAATTAAAGCAGTATCTGATCACTGAATGGCTGATCACAGGAAAGAACAGACCAGCATCTCCTGTGTGTAATAAGAGGAATTCCAAAGGCATAAAAAGGCAGTTTTGTGCACATTTTTGTGTAAATTTAACCGTGACATGGAATGGAGTTGGGTGGCATCAGACTGAAATGGGTAATTTTGATGAGAGGCAATTTTTAAAGTCCTTTCAGGAGACTTAAACAGACCATAAACCTTTGTCCCTGTCTCCCCCCCAACCCCCCACAAAATGTTAACACAAAATCATCACAAGATTTAGAGAAGAGAACTAGTTGTCACTGTATGTCAGTAAGTCCCAAAGGCTCTGAAGGTGGTCATCTTTAGATTAGTGAAGTTTGGCAGGAAACAGTATATCAAAGAGCTAAAATTAGAGCTAACAACTAGTTTTAGATTTCATTTATCTATAATTCTCTCTTTTAAAAATAGCATTTTATTCATTTTCCAATTACATATAAAGACAGTTTTCAAAATTCATTTTTGTAAGATTTTGAATTCCAAACTTTTCTCCTTCCTCTCTTCCCTCCCCCCTCCCCAAGATAGCAAGCAGTCTGATATGGGTTATACAGTACAATCATGTTAAACATATTTCCACATTAGTCATGTTCTGAGAAGAATCAGAACAAAAGGGAAAAGACACAAGAAAGAAGAAACAAACAAACAAAAAACAAAAAGTGAAAATAGTGTTCTTCAATCTGCATTCAGACTCCTTAGTTCTTTATCTGGATGTGGAGAGCATTTTCCATCATAAGTCTTTTGGCATTGTCCTGGATCACTGAATTGCTGAGAAGAGCCAAGTCCATTACAGTTGATCATCACATAATGTTGCTGTTACTGTGTACAATGTTCTCCTGGTTCTGTTTGCTTCACTCACCAAGTGTTTCCAGGATTTTCTGAAATCTGTCTGTTCATCATTTCTTACAGCTCAATAGTATTTCATTACATTCATATATTACAACTTGTTCAGCCATTCCCCAACTGATGGGCATCCCCTCAATTTCCAGTTCTTTGCTACCACAAAAAGAGCAACTATAGATATTTTTGTACGAGGACCCTTCCCCCTGTTTTATGATCTCTTTGGGATATAGACCTAGTAGAGGTATTGGCATATTATCATCTCTTGGACATAGTTCCAAATTGCTCTCCAGAATGGCTGGATCAATTCACAACTCCAACAACAATTCATTAGTGTTCTAATTTTCCCACATCTTCTCCAACATTTATTATTTTCCTTTTTTGTCATATTATTCATTCTGATAGGTGTGAGGTACCTCAGAGTAGTTTTAATTTTAATTTATCTAATCAATAATGATTGAGAACATTTTTTCATATGGCTACAGAATCTATATTCTCTTTATGCTCCCAATCATGAAGTCAAGTATGCTGTCTAGCATTCTTTTTTTTTTTTTAATAGCACATACAAGCATGGTGTATAAAAGTCTGAATCATGATGGGTCTGGTCATTCTATACATCTTAGTAATAGCTGAATTCAGGGCACTGGATAGTTTATCTGACAAAAGGGTCAACGCTGGCCTTGTGTGTTTCACAAAATAAAATATTTGGATCTTTGGGGCAGTATAAATATAAAGAAAAGCTTATATGCTAGATAACTTACTTGCTTTAAAGTACCTAATTTACAGCTAGGTGTCACTCATGCTATTAATTAGGTTTCATTTGCTTGTCTTTAGTATATGGGAATGCTTTAAGAAGTGAAATAATTTGGAATTACTGGAACTCCAGGAGTCAGGAAGACCTGAACTCACATCAGACCTTGGATAAGTATCTACATGTGTGACCCTGGGCAAGTCATTTAACCTGTTTACCTCAATTTCCTCAATTATAAAAAGGGATAATAACAGCAACTCCCAAGATTGTTGTGGAGATCAAAGCATATAATATTGGTAAAGTGTTTTGCAAACCTTAAAGTGCTACATCAATGGTAATGGACCAATAATGGACCAACTAACGTTAAACTATCTGAACTGGAGAGAGACCACAATGTATACCAAATAAATAAAATAGCCCCCTGCTTTTCTTTAATCCAGGAATCTTTCAATTGCTTTATTTTAATTCCTTAGACCTCCAAATTTACTCTACAAGTGCAGAGTAATGAAAACCAGGGAAATTAAGTTAATTTTCTCATAAATAAAATGAATGGTATTCCCAAACATCTCTCCCAGACTTCCACAAGCACTTTGGTGAATTAATTCTAGGGTTGTGATGTCCTGCCATTCTAATGAGATAAATATCTTTCACATCTTAAGACTAAGAAAAAATAATAGCCCAGTCCAAATTACCTGAAAAAAAAATACTGCATTAGTCTCAGGAGTTCTATTTTCTCCAAATGATTTCTAAATAAACAGTCATCAAATTTAATTCAGTTGAATATGATAATAATAATAAACCACAGCAGCCTACTTGTGTCTTTTTCAGTTTTGTTTTGTTTTTTTTTTTTTGCGGGGCAGTGAGGGTTAAGTGACTTGCCCAAGGTCACACAGCTAGTAAGGGTCAAGTGTCTGAGGCTGGATTTGAACTCAGGTCCTCCTGAATCCAGGGCCGGTGCTTAATCCACTGTGCCACCTACCTGCCCCCTACCTTTGTCTTTTAAAGACATACAGAAGAAAAATCTAAATGATGTGTTTAGAAACATCTATCTTTTTATAAGAATACTGAGTTCAACAAATATTCTTTGGCAGAAATGGAATTTTGAAAATTCCATAGCAGTCATTGGACTTCATAAAAAGCATTCTTATAGGCCAAAAGGAAAGCAAATGAACACTAATTACTAGCTCAAGTGATCTTTATTCCATAAGCGCGTCAGATACTGCAGAATAAAACATCACCTATACCTAACAGAAAGGATGTGTATGTTAAAAGAACTTAGAACTTCACGGGCTGTACTGGTCCATTGCTATGTCTGTATTCCGATCTAGTTCTCTGCCTTCAGGTTCAAAAGTTTTGGCTTTATTAAAGTTATAGTACTAGTTCAGCCACTTTCCTTAGGCTCCATTAAAATAATATGTTAAATTAAGCACTTGAAGGCACTTGCTCCCTTGGATGCTTGGAAGACAAGTTCAAAGAAAAGAACAATGGACCTGGAATGAATCCTTTACCCCCTGAAGGACTTTAAACAAATCACTTCTCTAAGCCTCAGTTTCCTCAAGCTACAAAATGAGTAGATGAACTCTAAGGTCATCTCCAACTCTAAACTCTATTTATCTAAGGATAAATCCACTGGGGCTCACTGTGATATCAAATTTTGAAACTGGTTTCACCGGCATCACACAGAAAAGTGGAAGGTAAAGGGATAGCCAAGAAAAAGAAGGCATTTTGGAATGCAAAAGCAGCTCTAGCAGAACGTGAGGTTCTTGAAGGGAAGCAATTATTTTGTTATTGTCTGTTTCCCCAGGCCTAGCACAACTTGAGAGATACACAGATACATAGAACTATGTGTGTATTTAGTATACAGATAATATAGATTGTAATAAATATCTAATGATTACTATGAGGTATAGTAATAGCATGTATTTGTTAGATGCACATATATGCATCTGTATATATACATATATGTGCATGTAAACATACATGTATATCTATGTGTGGAGAGAGGGAGAGAGAGAGAGAGGGAGAGAGGGAGAGAGAGAGAGAGAGAGAGAGAGAGAGAGAGAGAGAGAGAGAGAGAACATAGAACTGCCTCAACTTTTTGATTATGGTGGTGAAACAGGAGGACTTGCAAGGCAGAAGGATCACAACTAATGGATGAAGATAGCACCATTGTTCTAAGAGAGGTGCAAAATAAACCATTGCCTGCAATAAGCTCACAATCTTAAAGGGGTGGTGGTAGGCTGTGGTAAGAAATATATCGGGCACCAAGATAAGTAGTATAAACAAAAATTGTAGATGTATTGAAGAGGACAGAGAGATGTGGGTTGGGCTAGAGTCATCAGGGAACAATTGTGTTAGAATGGAGGAAACATTTCAAGCCTTGCACATAGCACTCAAGAAATATTTGCCGCATGAATGTGTGAATGGAGAATGACGAAAGGAGCTTAGAAGATGCTATGGGCATGGTGTGTTCACAGGACTTGAGGAAACCAGCCTAGCCACAAAGGGTTGGTATAGTTAAGTACCAGGATGTAAAATTGAAAAGATTCTTTGAGATCAGATACTCTGAATAGAATTTGGGCAGATAACACCTTAAGTGTCCTAACTCCCACAAAGTTTCTCAGAAAGGAATTATTTTTGCTTAATGCTTTGGATGAATGGAAATGAGGGCTACAAACCATACACGAGGTTCTCTGCAGGCCACCTACGGACAGAGAACCAGCTATTAACATTATCTATGCCCTATTACAGTTTTATTTTTTCTGTTAAATATTTCCAAACTATATTTTAATCTGGTTGGGTTATGCTGTTGGCCGTACACCAGGGCTGCTGATTTGACACCTGTATTCCCTAACACTGCATTTCCTAATCCTCAAGCAGTACAGACTCAGAAGAATTCTGAAAAGCATTTCCCTACAGTGAAATGTACCATCCTGTGCTGTGGGCCAAGGGGTCACAAATGTTAACCAATCAACCAACCATCTGCTTGGAAGAAAATTTTAAAAATATAAATTCCCCTTCCCAAATACAAAAGACTTCCTAGAGTTTTATGATAGCTATTTTGTATATATTTCTGGCTTTTTCTTGCAGTTCCAGCTTCTGGGCTCTCTTGTCCAGAAACAATCAACCTCATCTTTATTTATTGTTCTTAAACCACATCTTATTCACAAAAGGTCCCTAGAGTAAAAAGGTTCAAACATGTATCCTGTCAAAACACCTTTATTGTTCCCCTCCCCCCAAAAATTGATCATAGTATTTAATTAGAGAATTATGGAATAAGCACCTAAATATAGCATGTGGCACATAGTAACACTTAATAAATGCTTGTTGTTTGACTAATTGATTGAATTATCTGATTCTCGAAAAACATTTGCATTGTTGCACATCATTTTGGAAATTTACCAATTTATTCTGTGAAATAAATGGAGCCTCATTACTTCTAATAGAAACACAACAAAGAATATGGGTAACATTACAAGTTTAAGAGATCCTTCACAATTTCTCCCTCGATTTATTCATTCAACAAACATTAACCAAATATTTAATGTTTGCAGAGCACTAGAGGACAGTTTATCTAAGACCCAATTCCAACCTTAGTAACTCCCTAGCAATTCTTTAAAAAGGGGAGAATTGTGAGCCTCTTCTACTTAAGAGGAACTGAGGGCAGAGGCTAGGGGAAAAAGAAAGAGACCTACAAATACCATGAAACTAAACTAGAATTTAACTTGTTTTACCCAGTTCCTTGGGTCACAACCAAGGGTTCAAGCTCCAGATCTCCCATGAACTTGGGTGTATGGCTTTAGGCAAGTCATGTAATCTCTCTGAAGCTCAGTTTCATCATCCTGTGTAAAGTGGTGATGATGCTTGAAAGGAACAAATAAATAACTGCATTTTCAACATTAATTTGTAACTATAGACTATTACATTTACCATTATTAATCCATCCTAAGCACTATTTTGATCCACTAAACTGGAAAACTTCAGGGTACAGCTTGAACATAAGAATTAATTTTGGCTTTTGAAAAAGAAAGGTTTTGATTTTACCTACAGTCCTCCCCCCCTTCCTGACTTCCTATGTTCTGAACTGAGGGTGAAAAAGAAGGCTAGACACAGAAGTTTGCTTTCTTCCTCAACTCAAGGACCCATTAGCCTACAAAGCTATATTATTTATTTTACTAAATTGTGTATACATTGACTGGAAATGTTTGTTTTCCATGTACCATTTTATGTCTTTAGAAACAAATGATTAAAGGATAATTTCAAGGTCTGTTTTTTTTTCTCCTGTTGTCCGTCTTATTTCCTGCCTTTTAACTTACACTTCTGCCTACTTTTCTTTTATTTTTCTCTGTTGGCCTTGACGCATAAAATATCTCTGCAAGGGAAAAAAATTTACAAAGTAAAGGTCAAACTGTAATGTCATCTATAAAGATGGCAGGTGGCATAATGGCCAATGTCACCATAGCTACTGAAGTCTCTCCAAGTGGACTACTTGTCAGATTCTTGATGGCAGCTACTGACAGGCAGAAGAATTAGCCTCAAAACTGTTAAGTCCTTTAAGAACACAAACCCGGGATAAGCTGCTCAGCAAATACCAAGACAGAAGAGAAAAAGACTTGCTATTAGGGCCAGAGCCCAAGATAGACATTCATTCAATAGAGTGGCTGAGCATCTACCGGGCACTGCTCGTAAATAAGACCCCCAAGGGACTGACAACCGAGTAGGGAAGAGAAACCATGTGTTTAGTTCTATATAGGCTAAGCTGGAATAATGCTCTGAAGGCCATGAAATGAAAGCTAAGGCTTCTCCCACCTGACTGTTCCTGTTATTAAGCACCAATATGAACATAACTATGTAATACAATGAGAAGTCACAGTTCTGGGGAAACTCAGAAAAAATAGATTTCTCTTGGTTAGAGAAATCAAGAGAGATTTCATGGAGAAAATGCATTTGAGCTACGGTGAAGGGATAGTGGAATTTCCACAGTCAAGAGATTGGGGAAAGCACTTCAAGCAAAGGGGATGGGCCTAAGCAAAGAAAGAAAGGGGGAAAACTGAGGGGCAGTTTAGAGAATAGCAATTGCCCCTACTTTGGTTGTAAGGTAGGGCTCATGAAAAGAAAAATTTGCACAGAGAGATGAAAGGGAAGGGGATGCCCATCAATTGGGGAATACCTAAACAATGTGTGGTATATGAATGTAATAGAATGTTATCATTCACTTAGGAAAGAGGAATAAAAAAACCAGAGAAACTTGGACTTATATGAAAATATGTAGAGCAAAATGAGCAAAACCAGGAGAACAACTTATTCCATGACAGCAAGTTAATGTAAACATCACTCAAGGACACCTTTGATCAAAGCGGCAGCCAAATTTGCCTTGAGAGGTGAAGCTTGCTTACTGTCTCTTGCCAGAAATGAAGAACACGTTTTCAGAAATGGCCAATATGAGGATTTGTTTTGCTTAATTGAACTTGTTATAAGGGAAGATTTTTTTTGAGGGGGGAAGGGATTGTTAGAGAGTAATTACTGGAATGTAACAGTGATAAATAGAAAGATCAATAAAATCTTTAAAATTATAGCAAATGGAATTCCATTTCCCATTGGGCTACTTTCTTGGACTCAAGTTCAGAAACATCATTTGGTAAGATGAAATCAACTTGAAAACCCTCACCTCTTCAGCACCCCCTGTCCCTGGGCCCTTCCCTTTCCCTGGCTGGAGAGGATGGGAGGTGGACTTCTGGAAGATCCTCTGATTTTGGGGGGGAGGGGGAGACGGACTATGTGTTTTATTTTGTTTAAGATTTAGACCTTGGAAAGACATATATGAAATGACGTATAGTGAAGTGAACAGAACCAAAAGAACATTGTGCACAGAGACAGCAATATTGTTTGACTATTCTCAACAATACAACAATCCAAGACAATCCCAAAGGACTAATGATGAAACATACTATCCATTGATATCGCTGGAACAGACTGAAGCATGCTATTTTTCACCTTCTTTCATTTTTTTGCTTTTAATCAAGTTTTCTTCTACAAAATGACAAATATGGTAGTGTTTTATTTACATAATCATACATGTTTAACCCATATCTGATTACTTGCCACCTTAGAGAGAGGGGAGGGGAGGGAGGAAAGGAGTGATAAAAATTGAAACCCAAAATTATTAATAAAAAATGTTAATTACATTTAAAAAAAGAAAGTACCTTAAAGAAATGGAACAAAAAAATATTTAGGCCTGTGATTCTATCAGTTTAGGGAATTCCTGATGTGGGTGGGAACTCTCCAATGAAGTACATCAGTAACTGCCCTGTAATCCACAAAACCAAGAGTTGTCTGTAACAATGAGCTGCCCACGGTCACATAGCTGTAGGTTGCAGAGACGGGACATGAACCTTCTAGTTGCCAAGGTCAGTCATCTACCCACTAAGCTCTGCATCCAGTTATCTTATCTAGTACAAATGGAACTCTGAAGGCATCCTCAGTTCAGATGGCTGCCATGACCTGCTTTCTAACTATGCTTTGTTTTTCTTAGTCTAGAGGACTTAATGGTGTGATAGAGATTTACTTAATTCTGAACTAAATCATCACCCTGGAGAATGGACATATGCAATAATGTTCAGTTACCTTCCTCTTTAAACCAGTTTTCAAGATCAATGCATCACGCTTGAGCCAAAGGAAGAAATGAAAGCCACCTGTTACTCCAACATCAAACATATGACAAGTCGGTGAACAAAGACGGAAATAGCTCACATTTACACCATGCTTTATGATTTACAAAGCACTAACAGATAGCAACTCATTTGCTCCTGATAACCCTGTGAGGAAAATAGCAGAAGGATTACTGCATCTGCTAAAGAAACCAAGCCTCACATGTTAAGGCAGAGACAAGCAACTAGCATTGGCTTTGGGAAGACCTGGATTCAAATCTTTCCTCTTAGATAGAGATGACCACCATGAGCAAATCAATTAATCTCTCAGTTTCAGTTTCTTCACCTGTAAAATGGGGTAAGAGTAGTTGTGGTACGCCATAGGGCTATTTTGAGGCTCATAAGAAAATGTCTATCCACAACACCACAGTTGCCTCAAGAAAGAAACCATGTCACTTCTACACCTAAATCCAGATCAAAAATCATTTAAATGTCCATGTGTGCAGACCCAGTTTTCATTTCATCACAGGAGCTCTAAATCAAATAAACATCTAGGAATACAATGATTTTCTTTTTATGCATACAATGATTATTCCACCCTGTGCCAATTTCCTTTGATCTGTCCTGGCAGAAATCCCAGGGCCACCTTATCACAACAATAGTTAACTTTGAAAAGGAAAAAGATATTTTTGAAAAAAAGCCTACATTCTCTAAGGGGAGAGGGGGGAGATGAGGGATATTCTTCAACGTAGCTTTTTTTTTTTTTTAGCACACCTGCATCAATGTGTCTCCATTCTGCAGAAAAAGCTCCATCTTAAATTTCATAAACGGAAAAAGAATTAGCCAAACTGAAGGCTAATTGAAACGTCCTTATTAAACAGCTAATCTGAGAAAGGGAGTGACGGAAAACCTGTCCAAACTGAGAAATGCTCCAAGGACTTAACACCCCCAAGGAGTCCAGCTCTCTCCATACATCCTCCAAATACCTTGTGACACAGTGTGTGGAGTGGTAGACTGAGACTCCAGAAACTTCCCTTCTGGTCCTAGATCTGTCACCAGTATAAGCTGAGATAAAATTTCCTCTGTCTTGGCCTCAGCTCCCTAATCTATAAAATGGGGAGGTTGGAGATTTCTGGAAAGTTCCTTCTACCTCTAAGTATGATTAACATTTCTATTATTCTGTAAGGCTTCAAAATTTCCATACATTTCATTTGAGCCTCATAACAATTCTTATCATTTTTGTTGTCTGACTCTTCAATAGTGGGAAGGAACCTATCTCACCTAGATGATTTCAAACTACCAGGAGCAGAGGGACTAAATCCTTGGGTACATCTTAACAGAGGTGATTGCTGAGCTACTGATACTGGGCCTGGATTTCTGATCATGGAAAATAGAGGGAAATACTGTCTATGTTTTCAAAAAGGGCAGAGAATGGATCTCTTGAAAGACAAGTAGATTTATCTTTAATCCAGGATAAAATTCTAAAGGAATTGTTAGTGAACACCTAGAAAATAAAGCAATGATAAGAAAGAGCCAGCTTGATTTCATCAACAATGTCTCACTTCATTTTTTTTTTTTTACAGGACTACAAGACTGGTAGATCAAGGAACTGCTATAGATAATATAGAGGCAGCTAGGCACTCAGCAGATAGAGGGCTGGGCCTGGAGTGATAAAGACCCAAATTCAAATGTGGCCTCAGACCCTTACTAGTTGTGTGACCCTGGGCAAGTCACTTAGCCTCTGTTTGCCTTAATCCACTGGAGAAGGAAATGGCAAACCACTCGAGTATCTTTGCCTAGAAAAACCCATAGACAGAACTGGCATGCTAAGATGCATGGAGTCACAAGGAGTCAGACACTACTGAGCAACAACAATAGAAAGTTTAACCTAGATCTCACCAAAGCATTTGACAAAGATAGGGTCAGACGATGGAACACACAACTAGTAGTCCTGATACTATTTCGATGGCCAGATCCAAAAAGTAGATGCAATATCAGTTTGTAAGTTCTTTTATGGAGCACCCTAGGGATCTCTGCTTGGCTTAAACTAATATTCTGTCTATTATTTGGAGAAAGGCATAGATTGAATGCTTATCAAATCTGTAGATGACACAAAGCTTGGAAGTATACACTGAATACTTGAGCCAGTATTTAAAATTCCTTGACAGACTAGACCCCTTGGGCCAACTTGGAGAAGAAATTTAAAAGGGAATAAATATAGTTTAATATTTGGATTAAAAACATCAACTTCACTAGTAAAAGATGGAAGAGGCAAAACCAGACAGTAGGTTATCTGAAAAATATGTGGTTGCTTTAGGTTATTTCATGGGCTAGAATGTGAAAGAGGGAATTCGGGGTTCATGGGCTTGGCCACAGAGGGCAGAATTAGAACCAAAGAATAGAAGCTTACAGAAAGGAAGATCTGGGTCTCTAAGGGAAAGCCCCCTAACAATAAGTGGCCTAATACTAGAATCAGCTGCATCAGAAGTAATAATGTATTCCCCCTTACAGAGGTTGTCTTCATGCAAAGACAAAATGAGCCCTGTCAAGTCTAGGGGTAAAGGTAATTTCTTATTCCAGAATGGGCTGGGCCTCTTAGATCCCTGCCAACCCTGACATTCTATGAAAAGGTAAGAGCACTAGTTACTTATTTCATAGCGGTAGACTAAATGTTTCTCCTACTATAATAAAGCCCTTATCAGATGTTCTACATAAATAGTAGATTTAAAAAAACAAACACCACTTATACTTCAGCTTTAAAACTCAACTATTTGGGAGGCAGCTAGGTGGCACAGTGGATAAAGCACCAGGCCTGGTTTCAGGAGGACCTGAATTCAAATTCTAGCTCAGACACTTGATAGTTACTAGCTGTATAACCCTGGCCAAGTCACTTAACCCTCATAGCCCCACAAAAAAAACAAAACAACAACAACCAAAAAAACTCAACTATTTTATAGATTTACATTGTCTTCTAGAAAAACTTCAAGCAAACTCAATGACAGCTAATTATATGCCACTTATAACACAATTTATGATGCATTTATGTATTGTATACATGTGTGTATGTATGCTGAATTACACACAGCACACTTCCAAATACAGGATACATCCCCAAATTGAGGAAAAAAAAATAGGCATTCCAGGGGGAAAATATCAATTGGCCCCAACCAAATATTGCGGCCGATCTAAAATAGTACATATGTATACAGTACTGAACTGGCTTTAAAGTCATAGGACAATGAGCTCAAGTCTTGTCTTTATTTTCTATTTCTAACTACTAGTGCAGGGCATTTAGGCTTTCTTGTCTAGAAAATTAAAGGGTTGTCCTAAATGGCATTTAAAGTTCCTAGCAGGGGCAGCTAGGTGGTGCTGTGGAGAGAGCACTCGCCATGGAGTCAGGAAGACCTGAATTCAGATCCCACCTCAGATACTTACACATTCAGCTGTGTAACCCTGGACAAGTCGTTTATCCCCAATTACTTCTAAAAATAAAGTTTCTATCAACTTTAAAATCTATGATCACTCATAAACAAAACCATACCATATTTAGGAGAGGCAGCGTGGGAAGGGAGAGGGGTGAGGAATCATGAAATAAAGAGCTAGCCAGGAGTCAGAAAGATACTTTTGAACCATTCTGACTGTTGGGACTTTGGGCAAATCATTTAACTTCTCAGTTACCCAGATAACTCTCTCAGACTACAATATGATGAAGTAGTATCAATTACAACTGGCAGGGGAGTTCTCTGATCCAATAAAATGAGAGATATGGTCCAAATAAAAATATAAATAAATTCAGATTTTTTCTTTTTTTCTTTCTTGGGGCTGTGATGGAAATTGATCAAGAGAGTACCCAAGTCAAGGAGATCAGGGATCTATTGTGGTATTGGAGTATTCATGCATACTTCAATATGTAAATACACACAGGCATGCACGCACATACACACAACTATGCCCTAGGACATGGATTAAAAGAATTCAGTCCAATGTTTCCTCTCCAGAATTATAACATGAAGAACAAATCTAAGAAAAGAAATCCCTTACCTAGGGATGATATGCTGATTAAGTTTCAAGGTCAATGTATCTTATCTGCAGGTCATTGCTATCTTGAGTGTCTTTGAAGTCCTATGAGCATTTTTGCAAGTGGAGGGGGCTCGGAGGAGAGGAGCAGAAATCAGAAAAATCAGGATCTGGAACATTCTGTTCTTTCCTGCTATCCCTCTTTAAGAAGAACACAGTGGTCTATCTATTACTGAGACGGCAAGGTCAATGATCAGGATTCCATTCTGTGCCTTTTGGCATTCAATGCCTGCGGACACTCCATCAATATTCAAAGAAAGCAGCCCTTCAATTAACAAAAATATCCTTGGCATTAGGTACCCGGCACCAATTAAAGGTCTAACTTAGAGAATGTTCCTATATCTGGATGAAAGGATTACTTTCCCAACATGTGCTTTTTGCTTAAGCAGCAATAAAAAGGTCAACCATAAGTCCTTTCTTATCCGTGGGGCAACTGGGAGCAGCCAAGGAAACAGATCTTTCACCTTTCACATTTCTGTTATCTGCTTAGGGAAAAGGGTGTCTGCCTAGAGGGGGCAGGGCCAAGGAGAGAGTAAAAACATTTGAAGCAGACATTTCAAAACAGAAGACAGCAGCTCTTTCCAAATATCACAACACACAGCTTCAATTGTCCTTGATGATGGCTGAATTCGATGGCTTAAATTCAAGCCACCATAGACAATACCTAATTCTTTTTTCCTTTGATAAAGCTTGTATACATTTTGATGTGTGTGTGTGTGTGTGTGTGTGTGTGTGTGTGTTGGATAGTCCAGTTGAAAAAATAACCTCTCCCAAGCTTCCTCCCTGGTGAGATCATTTTGATGCCAAAAGTTCTCTCGTAACTATCCCAAGATACCAACACCTTCAGAAGAGAGACACTACGCACACCAGGACGCTACTTCCACCATGCTTAACAGTAGGAAACAGGCATTCCTTTTTAAATATGTCTCTTTCCCTTCTCTGTGGACAAACATTTCCACCAGAGGGGAACATGCCCATTTGTGTTTCTGCAGACGATAAAACTGTCCCCCAAATGCACCCTTCTTCCCTAAGTCACATTAAGCAGATTTCATTCAGAGGGGCATTTATCCTGCATCACTCCACGAGTTGGTTGGTACTTTTTTGTTTTGGTAACAGGTGGTTCTGTGCAAGACTCTCCTTTAATTTTCTTTCATTTCTGTGCTGAGATCAACAAATGTAGAGCTCTTAATGAACATTTCTGTAATTACCCTAGCTAACACTGTCTGAATGAATGCTTTTTTCCACCATAAAACTCAACAAATGAAGAATTCTTAGAAATTTGGAAAGACTTATGTGAGGATTCAGAACAGAACAACAACATAAGAAAGTAATCTACACAACCACAATAATACAAAGGAAAACAACACCAAAAACAGTATGCAGATTAAGACAATAATGAGCAATCCTGACTAGGGAAATAATGACCTTCCCTTTCCCTGATCTCCAGAAATGTATTTGTTTTATATATGGTTCCTGTTAATCAATCATTGAACATTTATTAAGTGCCTACTATGTTCCAGACACTATGCTTAACTTGGGGGATTAAAAAAAGAGGCAAAAGACATTCTCTGCCCTCCAGGAGTTTACAATCTAACGAAGAAGCAATCTGTATTCATGTCCTGGTGACTCCTTGAGGACTGAGACTTCCCTTTTGATTTCATATCTGCAGTATAAATCAAGCATACAGTAGGCACTCAATAAATGTTTATTCAATTGAACTGGATTAATGACAAATCATACCCCCTTCTTTTGGTAGCACATGCAGGTAGGTGGCACAGTGGCTAGAGTACCAGACCTGGAGTCAGGAACACCTGAGTTCAAATCCAGCCTCAGATGTTTACTAGCTGTGTGACTCTGGGCAAGTTACTTCACCCTGTTTACCTCAGTTTCCTCACCTGTAAAATGAGCTGGAGAAAGAAATGGCAAACCACAAGTATCTTTGCCAAGAAAAAGGATCACAAAGAGTCAGACACGACTGAAAATGACTGATCAACACATGTAATGAGATACATGTATTCAGACATGGCAAATATCCTTTTGTTTCCTTAAATGTACTAATGAGAGAGGAGGCATTTGTTGGGCATGATATCAACATAAAAATAAATCACAAAAAACATCAATAAGATACTTCTTTAATACAACAAAGGAAAGAAAACAAAAAGTCTCCTACTTTCTCCCCAGACAGCCACTTTGCTTTGTCACTCTTATAACCACAGAATAGAATCATAGACCTTAGAAATGGAAGAGGGGCAGTTAGGTGATGCAGTGGATAAAGCACGGCCCTGGATTCAGGAGGACCTGAGGTCGAATCCAGCCTCAGACACTTGACAAGTACTAGCTGTGTGACCCTGGGCAAGTCACTTAATCCCCATTGCCCCACCAAAAAAAACCAAAAAACAAAAACCAAAAAACAGAAATGGAAGGGACTTCTCTGTTACATCTAATTCAGTTCCTTCATTTTATTGATAAGGAATCATTGTTCCAATGAAGGAGGAGGTCAAAATTAACAAGTCAAGTGCAGAACTAGTTAATGGCAAAGGACTGAAATCCAAATCTCCTGACTCAGAGTAATGTTCTATAAACTGGCTCATACTACCTATCTATAATCACTAATTTGCTTTAATTTTCTTTGCTGAAAAAACTATTCTGCTCCTTTGGATAGAGACTGTCCTCTTACCTGGACATAGTCAATGCAACTTACTAAGCTCTTTCTCCTGACTGAGACCTATGTTTCTCCAAATTTCTTAGTTTACCCATCTGTCTGCATCACTGAACAGCTCAAAGTTATCTGCTTACTCCATGCTTTACTTCTTTGCTAAAGTGATGAGTGATTATAAAGCTTCTGGAATTAGGCTCCCAACAACAGAATTACCGTAACAATCCAAACTAGGGATTTACAACTGATATTCCAGATTGTCTGGGAGAATGAGGAAATATAATTGTTAAGAAAATGGAAATATAAAAATGTTAAGTATGGGAAATCCTCACAATTACTACGGGTTTATTCCTGGACAAGGTACTGTATAATTTTCAAAATGAAATGAAGTCTCATAGACTGATACAATGTTATCAATGGACCTTATCAATGACTTAATCTAATAATAGTTGCTTTTGCCCATAGCAATGTTATAAGGAGCTACATTCTCTAGAATGGAATAGGTGCCCAACATTTTACAGAAACAAACCCAAGTTATCAGACTACAGATGACATAAATGCACAAAGTATAACATGCTTCCTAAAGTTTAGGCACAGTGCTTGGCCCATGGAAAGAGCTTACTATTTACTCGTTGATTGATTACATAAACATATTAAATGGGGAAAGTGACTAATCACATTAAACCTGTATTTATAGCCCCACTTTGTAATTCCTGCCTTATTTTTACTATATCAAATCAGAAGGTGAAAAAACATAATCACAGTGATAGAATTCATAGGTATTCCTGTGAATTGAGAAGTCTTGGTTAGAACTGATTAATCTGGAAAGGAGTAAAAGGCCAATCCACCTTGTTGCTCTCTTAATATAAAAATGCACGTGTGATTGAGGTAATGTTGGTCTTTCTGCTGTTTTAAAGCAGTTTTTTTTCTACTTTGCACCTTATCAAAACCAGCAGCTTCACTTCACACTGATGTTATACAAGGTAAACTTGCCTTTAAAACGCAATAATGGAAACACCCTTACTTGCACATACTGAATTTTTCAATCTTTGATCCCTCCTCTGGTCTCAAAGCTTTGACCTAGAAGGGAGTGAAATTTAAAGGCACACCACGTTAGTCAATAAAAATTTAATAGCCTACTATGTGTGAGGTAGTCTGCACAACACTGAGGCCTGGGGGCTTTATACCTTACTTTACCTCACTGAAGACCAGGGTTCATACTGTTGGGCACCAATGCTTTTAAAATCCAATTCAATAAGCATATCTAATCCAATACTATGTGAAAAGCACGGTGCTAAGGGCTGAGGATTCAAAAATGAGCAACAATAGTTCCCAGCCTCTAGGAGTTTACCAGAAAATAGTATGTTATATTGGAGGCGGGGGAGGATTAGTAAGATAGCTAGAAAACAGCCTGAAAGAGGCAAAGTAAATACGCAAAATGTTCTAAAATCAAGGAGACTTCATCAGGGAGGAGGAGAGAAGGCACTTTAGGGAGGAGGGTGGCAGCTGAACTGGCCCTTAAAAACCATGGGACAATTCTGGTATAGATGCTTGGGGCTGGCGTAATGAGACAGAAAGCAAGAGCTAACAGTCCAATCTGGCTGAAAGATTGGCTACGTAATCATAATATCAGAAATTCAGAGGAAGGACCTTAGAGGCCACTGAAATCAACGTCCTCATTTTACAAATGCAAAAACTTAAGGACAGAGAGGTTAGGGGCTACATGGGTAGTAAAAGTGTCTGAAACCTGAACTCTGTCCATAAATAATTCAATTATTTTGGTTCTTCCACTCTGCATTTCTCCATTATTATTTTTGGATTACCTACACTGTGCCCTCCAGATGAACAAACTAGGTTCTGAAATCTCTGATTCTACACCTTCATAAAATTATACTCTGCTCTCCCCTGCCAATTTACCACCCCACCCCACTCTACCCCATCCCATCCACAGTGTTACCCTAACCAAGTAGCACATAGCTTTTGGAAGGAAGTTTTAAGTATTTATAGAAAAGGAGAAAAAGCAGCCCCCTTTTAGGCTCAGAAAGGACTAAGGCTTATCAGTAGTATATGAACACACCTTGTGGTTGAGGACCTCAAGAATTTGGCTAGTGTGAAACAAAAGAGGTGCTCCATTTCTAAATTTATATATGTACTGATTACTCAAAAAAGAGATGATGGGTCTGCTCCAAGTATCCCCCAAAGCTCTGTGCTGAGATTTTAAAAGCTGAGGATTAATAAGGAATTACTTTGTCATTACAAGTCACTCTTGCTTCAAACAAGGGTAAGGTATTTCTATCACTTTTGTGTTCAATCTTGTTCATTCCGGGACTACTGTGAATGAAGCATGATGGAATTCTCACTATGAAACACTGTTTTCCAATGAAAAGTACATTGTTTCAATGAACTAAGCCATTTATCTTTTGCCCTTCTTTGTAGTATCATTGTGGCCTTATTCACTAAAAATTATTCCCAAATGATTTACCAATATAAATGTCCACTATGGAGTATTTTATCAAGGAAGACAAAATTTAACTCACTAACTGCTACCCAGAATAATGAAATCTTCAACTTACTTGGACTCGATATTCAGTATCAACGTAGATTCAGCGTGTCAAACTATTGAAGCTTAGCTTTAGGGTTAATAACTTGAAACTACATAAAGATGAAGACATTTCAGAATACCCAGCATGGTGTTTTCATTTATTTCTTTCTTGCAACTAAAGCTAAGATTTAGAATCGTAAAACTGTACTAAGACTTTCAGAACACCCTGCATAGTGTTTTAATTAACTGACTGATTGATTAAAGCTAAAGCTAAACTTTACTAGCTTAAAACTGCACCAAGATTTTGAGGACACTAGTATTTTAATGCTTGCAAAATGCTTTATAAAAATCATCTCATTTAAACCTCACAACAAGCCTTTGGGCAGCCACTACTAACCTCAGCTTATAGATGAGGAAAACGGATGCTTGGGAAAGTTAGAGTGATCCTGTCCAAAGTCACAGGGCTCATGAGGCAGGATTTCAACCAAGTCTTTCTATCTCAGTCCAGCACTCAATCCGCTATTCCACATTGCCCTTTATCTATTATTATTATTATTACAGGTAATATACAAATATTCTTTCCACTGATCAGAACTTAGCAGTGTCTGATATATAATAGGTGCTTCATAAACGTAAGCTAGCTGACTGATTGAATATTAATCTAACAAATGAAGATTCTACCAACTACGGTTCACTTAGTGAGATTTCTTTTCCTGTACCTTCTTTCACAAAGGGGATGAACTGTGAGACTGAGTCCACTTACATCTAAACTGAGTGAATTAAGCCTAAGAAAAGTTAAAAAAAAAAAAAGATTTGAGTCACTTAAAATTGCCATACATAAGCACCTCAGAATCTCAAAAAGCAGGTCTCTGACCAGTGATGTCCTCTACAACAGTGTAGAAGGGGGTAAACTAAAGTCAGATAACAGAGGTAATTTAAAATAGGGCATGCTATATAAGCCTGACAATGACATTTGTGGAAATAATTACTGATTTCAGTAGATAACAGGAAGGTTAAGTTGTGAGGATTTTTGCCTGAAGGTCACAAAATACTTATCTGAGAATTCTTACCCTGTAGAAACTTTAAGCAGAGAGAACCTCCCCCCCTTCCCCCCCCCCCACACACAATAGAGGCAATATGGTATAAGATGGAAAGCAGTAGCCCTGGAGTCCGAGAATCTGGTTCAAACCCTGACTCTTCCGTGTGACCTTGGGCCAGTCACTTAAACTCTATGGGCCTGAGTTTCCTTATCTGTAAATTGAGGGAATTGATCTAGATAGCTTCTGAGGTCCCTTCTGCTTTAGATCTCTATTAGCTTGTTACCAACTTTTTTATTTGAACTTATTCTCGGCTCAAGCCTAATTTTTCCAATGAACTGTTATGAGTTTTGGCAGTTGATGCTGCCAGTGAATGAGTCTGAAAGTTTAGGCATTTATTAGTGCTAGTCACACTCACATCAGAACAATAGCAACACATACCAACAAACCCCTGGCCCATACCTCAAAACAAGCAGATATACCTCCTATAATGCTACTGAGCAGTATTAGTATATAGATCCAATAGAGCATAGCTATACCACTGACGACCAATCAACAAGCAGGTATTAAATGCCTCCTGGGTATAAAGCACTATGGACACAAAATAGAGGTATATTTATAGAGAGAGGTAGAGAATATGCAAAGACAATCTGAGAAGTTGGTAATAATGAAGGCATTCAATAAAAACGACATCCTACATAATGTTGAATCTATCCTTCCCAATAGGAAATCTAACCTCTAGCTAGACTGGACATTTTGCCATACGTCAGCATTATTTGAAAAGGAGATCTTACCTTTTTTAAACTAAAGAAAATATTTCTGGGTAGCTGAAATAACTTCAGGGCAATAATATAGAATGTATTGAATAATAATAATAATAATATAGAATGTAGAAGAGCAAAATATAATGTTCTATTGCTAAAGACAAAGTCTCCATGGAGACTTCACACTATTGGCAGGTGAACCAAGTTTCAATCTGATTTCTTGTGTTAACATACCTGCTAATGGAAAGTTCCTCAGCCCTCTTAGAACCCAATGTCACTATCTATCAAGGATAATAACACCCCAAAAGGACACAGCTAAGTATTCACTGATTGCATAGCGTATTTGATTAACCAAAGCACAGAATTAATCCCAAAGGGAGATGTACAAAGCAACATTAATGCATAAATTAAGCATACTATTATTCTTCTCATCCCTACAAAAGCACTACTATTGGCTTAAACATTTTCCCTAAATGCATATCAAAAGATTAAAACTCAGAAGAAAGTACCAGTTAGATAAAGTGTTAGATGTGATTTTAATGGCATAGCCCAAATACTACCCTATGATCTTGTTAGAAATCAAAGTACGCTCTCACCAGACTCAGAGATCCCAATGTGTTCCTCAAGATCCGTGGACACTGGGTCAGTCACACCTATTTCAAGGCCGAAATCCTGAGTGTCCATTTATAAGCTCCTTTGATCCAAGAGCACATTGTCTCTACGGAACAAGAAGTTTTATTTTCAATTTCCCTTCTTTTTGGAAAGGAAATGTTTGCACTTCAAAGTGTTTCTTTGAAGAAAGTACCAACATACACGTGTCCCTTCCAGGTTAAGAGCTGTATGGCTCAGTAGGGTGTACAAATTCTGGGAGGCTACATAAGGTGCCCGTGTCAGGCCAATTCATTCAAGGTGAAGGTGTAGCGGGTGAGAGAAGAAAAGAAGTAACATCATAGTATTTTTTGCTTTTGATCCATGGCTGTGGAAGCACTTCCCACACATGAAGAATTGCAGCAAAGGAAACAGAAGCATCAAAGATGGGGAAAAAATGCTTTAAGCTACAATTCCTTTGCTGCCTGAGAACTGATCTCCTGATAATATACATTCCCTAATCCACAAACCAAACTGGTTTATCTAAAGAACCATTACATTGACTTCTAGTCCGGTGGGTTGGGTTTTTGTTTGTTTGTTTGTTTGTTTGTTTTTTGGAGGGGGGGGGTGGCAGAAAATCTGTTTCCAACCAGTGATTTAATAAGTATGGAGAATTCCTAATGTGAAAACTCCCTCCGCTGATGCAGATCAGCAAAACTAAGAGATAAAGTGGTTTGCCCAAGGTCACACAGCTAGTATATGTCAGAGGCAGGATTTGACCCCAAGTTTTTCTGATTTAATTCTTGATTATCCAAGACGTAGGGATCCCTAGCATTTATATAGAGCTTAAGGTTTGCAAAACACTTTGCATAAGCTACTAATTGGATTGTCATTCAAATGACTCAAGTGACTGTAAGTGAATTGAGTTTTTCTCTATCCTCCTATTTCACACCTGCCTTATATTCTAAAGATAAAGAGTTGTAAAAACAAGCAAGAGAGCATTGTATAACATTTTGAAGGTCTTTAAAAGTACTAGAACCTCTAATAAACTACCAGCATTTCCCAAAATGCATCCATCCTGTACTAGAATAGGGATCCCAAGAGAAAAATTCGATTAGTGGGAATATCCCCTTCAAACTATTAAATTATACATTAAATTGTTAAAGATTAAAGATATTATAATATTATTTTTCCACTTTGATTTTTATTTTTAAATGATTTAATATTTTATTTTTCCCCCAATTACAGGCAAAAACTCTTTATTTCCACTTTGGAAATAGATTTAGTTTCCTGCTTTTCTCCTCAAATTTCTCCAGGCCCATTTTATCCTCAGAGGTTCCATAGATGCGCACGTATGGGTTCCATCAAAATATCTCAAAGCCTGGGGATGGTGGATAGAGCCAGATAAACTTAGAAAGGCACAAAAGTCTGCCATATGCCAGCCGCATGACCCTGGGTAACTTACAAACTCTTAGTGCTGTAGGCACCTCCCTAAGGCTCCTAAATTGCAGAGAAGGTGCCAACCCACACTGGAATTCTGTGGCTCCCAGACCAGTAAAATCTTGGTTCAAAATCCTATCTGTATTCCTATCAAAATACTTCAAGTTCACAAATTCCATGGAATAATTCACTTGGAAAAGGCCGCTCTACGCTCTTGCTTCCCTGAAAGTTAAACACTGACAAAATGTCCAGGAAAAGCCGGTTGAGTTACTCTCTTTGGTGCACAGAGGAAGAAAGAAGAGAAACCCACAGAATAAAGAAACCGTCACAATAAGTATAAAACAGCACTAGGCCCCTATCTCTATTCCTGGAACTGAGGAAAGGCACTCCACGGAAGAAGGTTCTTCTCATCTTCCACCAAGCATCTTATGTGGCTGAGCTCTGTATTAGGGCACTAGGGAAAGAGGGCCTTTGAGAAACTGTACAGTATAGCGGGGAAATCCAGTACAGCACTGGATCTGGAGGCAGAGAACTGGCTCTGATTGCAAACTCCACTGCTTTCTGCTTTTTAACATTAGACATCACTTCATTTCTCCAGGCTTCATTCAGGTTCTTCATCTATAAAATGAGAAGGTTGGAGTGGAGGAGTCCCTTCTAGCTCTGAATCCTGAGTCATCTCTCACTGCTCTGCCATCATCCTGCCCCGCAAAGGCCCCCGAGGCATGTTCACTGGTTAATGCACATCAGCCAAGCCTCGTTTGCAAAAGCTCATCTGTCACAAATAGTGGCTGGGAGAGACTGGGTCACAGACTCCACGTCAAAAGCAACTGACTTCGTCATCATGCTTAAGTCCGTTCTGGAGAAGCAGAGATGCGTAGAGAATTTTCATCTGTCCTTTCAGAGCTAACAAGAGTTCTGACCTTCATGTGTTTGCTTTCCAAATGTGCTAGCACACTTCTAAGGTTTCCAAACAATACAGTGTCCAATGATGACAATTCACCATGCTACTCAGAAGGATGGTGTTGACTTAGAAAGGCTTAAGTCAAAAGACCTGGGTTTGAATCTTGGCTCCAACACGCACTTGCATCATCATGAACATGTCACTTACCCTCTCTCAGATCCCTTATCTGTAAAATGAGAATATATGCTTGTCCTACCTACCTCACAAGGCTGGCAAATGGGAAGTTTCTTCACAAGTCCTTAAAGCAATATACAAATATGAGTTATTATTTAGAAGGATATGAACAGCCAAATTAAAGCTCTCTAGGATATTCAATAGTGATATCAGGTTGGAGAGGGAAAAAAAATGGAGGAAAGAGCTTTTCTCACAGTGGTGACTCTCTGTCACTTTAAACATTGACAAAGCACTTTCATTAAAAGACCCTTTGAGAGGGGCAGCTAGGTGACACAGTGGATAGAGCACCAGCCCCGGATTCAGGAGGGCCTGAATTCAGATCTGGCCTCAGACACTTACTAGTTGTGTGACCCTGGGCAAGTCACTTAAACCTCACTGCCCTGCAAAAAAAAAAAAAAAAAAAAGACCCTATGAGAGTACCCAAGTCAAGAGATCAGGGATCTATCATGGTATTGGAGTATGCATGCATCTACCTATCTATCTACCTAACATGCATAAATTATGTATATGTATATATCTATATCTATATACATATATGTGTAAAATTTTAGTTTGAAAATAGCCAGTGAAAATATTCTATAATCTTTGTAGGTATAAGCAAATCACTAAGCAAACAATATTACAGGACCTTACTATTCCATACACACAAGGAATACCTGATTAATGCAGGTGCTCTCAATGTTTTTCGTGTCCTAGACCCCTTTCAGAATCCCTCAAAACCTAGAGAATACTGTTTTCAAATAATTGAAGGAAATGCTAAATTTCAATTAGAGTTAGTGAAAATAAACATGGATCCCTGAAATCTACCCATGGACCCTTGTGGCTCTGTGTGCCCCCAGTTAAAAATCTCTCCCATAACCTAATCAACCCTACATTATTGTTAACAATGGCAGAGTGAAGTATTAGCCAAATACCACTGGAGTCAAGAAACCCTGCTGTTAATGTCAGCCAATCACCCATTGATAAAACTGTTCTTACAGAGTTGTGATTATTTTACCTAATGATGTTAATACAATAATAATACTACATAACCTTTTTTTTTTTAGTGAGGCAATTGGGGTTAAGTGACTTGCCCAGGGTCACACAGCTAGTAAGTGTGTGTTAAGTGTCTGAGGCCAGATTTGAACTCAGGTACTCCTGACTCCAGGGCCGGTGCTCTATCCACTGAGCCACCTAGCTGCCCCCTACATAACCCTTTTTAAGGAACCAGTTAACAGTATTAGGTGGAGTATGCCTGTAATGTGGCCACCCTGAAAAACCCACAATCCTACAGAATCCATGGGACTAGCTAATGGTAACAAAGACTTATTATTGATTTTTTTCCCCTTCTGCCACTCTACATAGTAGGTTATAGGTCCTTTGGGATTAGGAGAAAATAAGTCACAGCTTATGACCAAAGGAAGCAGAGACTCATTCCCCCAGTCTACACAGTCATCAGCTCCAGACCTCCTTGACAACTCAGAAAACCGTGTCCCTGTCTGCGAGAACCACTGCAGAAAAACCAGATCAACAACCAGGTGTCCACATGGTAAATCAGCAACTTTTGATTGAGCACACTTTTTATGCAGAAGTTCAGCAAGATTTTTTTGTGGCCATTTTTCTCTAAATCTGTTCCACCACCACCATCCTCCTCCCAAATACATAAACATGTGGCTATTCAATCTAAGCAATACAAAGTCAAAGGGGCAGCACACAGAGCTGATCTACTGTGCAAAGGCTGAGTCAGCTGTCTTCTGAGTTCAAGTAATTATGTAGAAGGCTGCCCTCTATAGGTTTTTTGGGGGGTTTGATCTGTGATCTCCTTGATCAAACAATGAGTCTCCTATACTGCAGTTTATCCTTATCAGGCTTGTGAGTTTGGATGGAATTAGATTTTACAGAGTTTATCTTGGAAATATTTAAGCCTCTTTCAAGGAACTCATATTTCACTGATATCTTCATTCCTTATATTGTATGTTAAGATTCTTTAAAATATACCTGATAAATGAATCAAGAGGTCATTGGCTTAGGGAAGAGATGATTGGCCTTGGAGTCAGAAAGACCTGGATCCCTACATCTGACACATAGGAGGCTGAATCACTTTTTTTTTTTTTTTGGTGAGGCAATTGGGGTTAAGTGACTTGCCCAGGGTCACACAGCTAGTAAGTGTTAAGTGTCTGAGGCCGGACCGAACTCTGGTCCTCCTGACTCCAGGGCCAGTGCTCTATCCACTGCGTGACCTAGCTGCCCCAGGCAAAATCACTTTTAACTCTCCATGTCCCCCAAGCAATGCCCTAAGATTCTAGATCCTAGCTAAAATCCCACCTTCTACAGGAAGCCTTTCCCAATCCCTTAATTCTCTTAATTATAGTGTGGCCATCCTTCCATTTACTCTTTCCTATTTATCCTGAATATAGCTTGTCGGTATGTAGTTGTCTTCATGTTTCTCTCCCCCATTAGATTGTGAGGTTCTAATGGGCAGAGGCTGTCTTTTTCCCTTTCTTCTTATCCCTACAGTTTAGTGCAGTTACAGGTACATCGCAAATAAATGCTTACTGACTGAAATGAGTTATTATTCAGCATCAGTGGAGGAAATTTAAACATCCAGGGTCCCCTACAACCAGTGAGTGGTATCAAACTCAAATAGAAATAAACCATATATAAGGATCACTGAGGTAGGATATTGACTAAGAAAACCACATATTGACATTATCTATGTTCTACTCTATTTATTTTGTTAAATATTTACAATTACATTTTAATTTTGCTCAAGCTGCACTTCGGAGTGTTTCAAGCAGCATCAATGCCCACTGAGTGTTTCACATCTCTGTCCCATACTACCAAAATAAAGATCTTAAATTAAATATTAGACTAGTTAAGACTAAATCCAAATGAGAAAATTCTTTCAGAAAATCATTCCAAATGTCTTGAAGCTACTGAGTAAAAGAGGGCAAAGTCGGGAATTCTACAATTCATGAAGAACAGCACCTACAATATGCCTACCCCTAGGAATACATGCATACAAGTAAATACAAAATAATGAGGGGTAGGGAAGATTTCACTAAAAACTATGCAAAACGGTTGAAGAGAATATTCTAGGCACAGAGGACAACCTATATGTATGTGTGAGGCAAATGGGGTTAAGTGACTTGCCCAGGGTCACACAGCTGGTAAGTGTCAAGTGTCTGAGGTCGGATTTGAACTCAGGTCCTCCTGAATCCAGGGCCAGTGCTTTATCCACTGTGCCACCTAGCTGCCCCTGGGGCAACCTATATGAAGGCATGTAGACTGGAGATAGGATGTCTTGCATGGGAGATAGCAAGTACACCAGTTTTGCTGGAATGGAGAAGTACATCAGGCAGTGAGAATGGAAAATAAATTCAGAAAGCCAGATTGGAGCCACATGATGAATGGTCTAAATGACAAGCAGCAGAGTTTTTATTTTGATAAAAAGCCAGACACCCCCCTCCCCAACCCCAGATATGTAAAGTTGGAAGAAGTTATTCCCCTTTCTGAGCCTCACCTTGATAAAATGGAGTGTATCTTGAGGGAGATGGGAATGTTTAAAGGCCTTGAGATCATACTGACTAAATATCAGTTGAAAGAACCTGGGAGAACAGAAACTCAGGGAAATGTGATAACTATCTTTGAATATCTGAAGGATTGTCAGGCAAAAGGGGGATTATCTTAATTCTGCTTGTCGGCAGAGGATGGAACTAGGTAGGAGCAAAGAGTCATAGTTAGTGATAGTAGGAATTTAAATGTGATGAAAGGAAAAATTTTCTCTAGCAATTTACTCTCCATAAATGGAAGTGGTTACCTCCAAAGCTGGGGGGGCTCCTCCTCACTGTGGACCTTCAGGCAAAAGCAGGATGATGACTATCTCAGGAATGCTGTAGACAATGTTTCTTGTGAATGATTTTTTTTTTTTGAGGGGCAGTGAGGGTTAAGTGACTTGCCCAGGGTCACACAGCTAGTGATTATCAAGTGTCTGAGACCAGATTTGAACTCAGGTCCTCCTGAATCCAGGGCTGGTGCTTTATCCACTGCCCCACCTAGTTGCCCCCAGACAATGTTTCTTGTACAGGTATGGACTGGACTAGATCAGGGTTCTCAAATTTTTCAAATGCCTTTACATTCTTAAAAATTATTAAGGATCCCTCCCCCAAAGAGCTCTTATGTGGTTTATAGTCATCGATAATTACCATATTAGAAATTAAAACATCCTAATATTATGATGAAAATAGTTTTGACCTTAGGGATGCTGGACTATGATCTCTGAGGTCCCTACCAACACTGAGATTCAATGACTTCTAATGACATGTTTTTTTCCACTCAAATCTTACTTTTCATTGTTTCTCACACGCAGAAGTCAGCCATTTCAAAAGGATTGGTAACCATTAACACTGAAATCTTCACAATTCATCTTCTTTCAATTATGATAATTATCATTCAGTTACAAAGCTCTAACTCTACATTTTATGTATTCATCAAAAGTAGAATTTTTCAGGCTCAAAAAAAGCCATGTCATTAACTTTATAAACAATCAACTAACAAAGTTTTTTCTAAGCTTTCACCAGGCAAGCTTTACAATCAAGTTTATTAGTTTGTACAGCAAATCTTTCCTACAGTGAGCATGTTGCCACGGTGAAATACTCATAACAATAAGGAATCAAGTAAACACAACCTTGCAAATACTGCCACAGGTAAACTAATGCTTTACAGGCAAGAGCAAGGAAAAAAAAAAAGATTTCTACCAACCTGCAAATCTCCCCAAAGACTCATTGGTCATAAAATATATTAAATATTTCTTTTTCAAATTAGGATTCTGATGTGATTTTTTTAAAAAAAGACCTCTTGCAACACTAGGGGGGAAATAAGGAAATAGTAAGATAAAAAGAAGGTCCCCAAAGAAAGACCTGAGTTTCAGTCCCAAGAGTACAATGTTCCAGTAACTTCAAGCAGGATGACTATGGTTGTTGTTTAATTTCTTGGACACCTCACTTTCCTCAATTGTAAGTGATCCCTGCACTATTTACCTATCTTACAAAGTCCACAGACAGACAGCAGTTATACACTACAACATATTGAGTCATTATTCTGTACTGCTATTTTTTCATCACAAAGTAAAAAAAGTATGATAGGTAAAGAAAATGGGCTGATGCCCTGGCAGGTGAAAAGGATGAAAGGTGTTCCACAGGAGTGCTCCCACTCATATCCTGAAAATGTCAAGAAAAAGCAAGGATGTCTCTTCAAAGCAAGGTAGATCTACTGTGGGATATATAAATGAATATAATCAAGGTTACCACAGTATAGGCAAGCATGGATGAGTTGCAATCTGCATAGTTGGAGAGAACATCAAAATCTAGGAAATCACAAATCCCTAAGTATTTGATTATATTGTTACTGTTACCTACCAGGGGAAAAAAAACCTCCATGAAAGCTAAATAACTAAGCAAATATTATCCTAACCTGGAAGTTAGATAATTTAAAATAGGATGCCATCAGTGGCACTGGCCCTGGAGTCAGAAGGACCTGAGTTCACATACAGCCTCAGACATTTACTAGCTGTGTGGTCCTGACTGTCTCAAAAAACAAACAAAATAAATAAATGAATGAATGAACAAATAAAAACGAATGAATAGATAGATAGATGGCTAGATGATAGATAGGTAGGTAGAAAGATAGATAATATATGATGCCATTAAAGAAGGAATATACTAAAATCTCAAATGCAGGAGACTAAAAAGCTGTGCTTCAGAACTTACGACTGTTCATACTGTCAGTAGTAAGGGACAGAGTTCTTTACTATACATGTCCTAAATAGGGGACTGCCCTGCTAAGCCATGGGGCACTGCCTGCCATAATCTCTGGCCCCAGTGAACAACTCTAGGGAGCAAGAGCCACAGTACAAGGTTTAGACATAACTACTGTCAATCCTATGGGGAATCATAGGAGAAGGGGGAAATGTCCAGCCTGCCAATGAAGAAAAGCTCCCAGGTCTAACATGAGAGATCAGGAAAGCTAGGCGAATGCAGAGGCAATCCACAGCAAAGACCAGGGAAGAGGTTATCCAGCCCTCCCACCTCAGGAAAAGTGACAGATTAAAGTGTTTTATATGCTGATGACTAAGATGGTCTCATATTCAACCAAAGTCCTTCTCAAAGGTTCCTCTCCACTACCTCATCTTTGCCCCCACCAAGATCCTTGTCTCCTAATGGTAGTCATAGTTGTAACAAAGGAGGTGACTGGGGCCCTCTACTGGTAATACAGGGGATTACATTTATCTTGTATATGTGTATGTATATATATATACATACGTATATTGTCAACAAGTTACTTTTCTCAATAGAATGTAAGCACACTGAAGGTAGGAACTACTTCATTTTTGTCTCTATAGCCTTAGAACTAGCAAACACTAGGTATTTAATCAATATTGAACAGAAGCCGGACTGAGTTTGAAAACCAAGGTTCAGATTCCATTTATTCTTCATGTGACCTTAAGGCAAGTCATATACATATACATATACATATACATATATATGTGTACGTGGGAATATATATATTCTCATATCTCTAAGCCTCATATTCTCCATCTGTAAAATTAAGGGGCAAATGACCTCTAAGTTTAACCTCTAGCTCAAAACCTATTATCCATAGTACATGCTATAAACATTCATCACAGAAGATTGTTGTTCAGTTGTTTCAATCGAGTCCTACTCTTTATGACCCCATTTAGGGTTTTCCTGGCAAAGAAACTGGAGTGATTTGCCATTTCCTTCTCCAGCTCATTTTATAGATGAGGAAACCAAGGTAAACAGAGTTAGGTGACTTGCCCAGGGTCACAAAGCTAGTAAGAGTCTGAGGCCAGATTTGAACTCAGGAAGAGTCTTCCTGAGTCCAGGCCCGGCATTCTCTCCACTGTGCTACCCAGCCGACATCACAGAACAGAGTAGACTCTTAAATACTTGATAAATGGAATGGCAAGTGTTAAAATTCTGACTGGAACTCAGGTCTTTTTACCATAACTACTCTTATCTGACTCTGCTGGATCAATTAATAAGCATTATTGAATAAGTACCTACCATATGCCAAGCACAGTGCTAAGCAATGGAGATAAAATGTCAAAAAAAAGACACATTCCCCGGGGCCAAGGTCATCCTTGGGAAGAGACTGAAGGGGAAAAGGTGTGACTAGAATAACGAGTGGGTGTCACTGACTTCTATCTTAAATGGTCAGAACAAGTAGCATGTGCATTAAAGAAAGCTAGCCTTGGAGGAAAAAGGCCTGGGTTTTGAAAACAATTCCAGCTCTCCTAGAATGAAGACTTCATCTCCACCTCCAAACCCCCTAGTCCCTAACACTGTGCCCAACATACAGTAGGACATAACTAACTGTCTGCTGGACTGCAAGGAATGTAAGCTAGATATGGCTGACCTTCCTCAAAGATAGGAAATAAGCCTGAAAAAACGTTAAGCTCTAATATAAAGGAGATATTAAATGTGGCCCTCGGACTGGAGTGAGTTTCTCATTGTCTCTAACATCATCATTTTCTATTGTGTTACAGGTTAACACAAAATCTAAAGATTAAAATTAGGGAAAGGGCCCACGGATAAGAGATTCACCTTCCTGTTAGGTAGGGGCACTTCCTTTTTCAAACTCTTGACTGAACTAAATAAGCCCATATTCTTTCTAGGACATCTGATGAATTGAATGGTATAGAAATGGTACACTTAAAACTCTGGAATCCTAAAAATGGGTCAATGTACTTGGTTTAAGAAATTACAGATATTAATTCATATCAAGAAAGACATGAATTAAAGTGCCCACTGGGTAGATATCCCTCTTTAGAAATAGTTAACATCTATCTGTCCTAGAATTCAAACTCCTAAGTCAGAGACCTGTCTTCAAGTTTGTTTTCTGTGTTTGTTTCTCTCAAGCATGTGCTTGAGAGGCATTTAATAAATATCACTCTGTTCTACTTTCAGATAAAACCCTCTCCTATGTCTTTTTGTACCATGATTATTGCATTTCCAATTACAATTTCCTAGATTAATTTGCAAATTGAACCTTATATTTTAAAATAGATAAATATAACCTTGCGTCAGATTCAACTTTAAAACATTTTGTTTGATTTAGCCCTTTTTGCCTAACAAGTTTCTGGTCTGGAACGTCAATTCTTTAAGCTCTTTTGTTTTAATGACAAAAGGGTGTGTTTCCACAAAGATGAATGCTATTTTCCACTGAGACCAACTGAAAATGTCATGGGAATAGAGCACAGTTGCAATTATTTAAGTAAATACACTGGGCTAGATTGGGCTAGATGTTTTAAGATAAAATGAAAGATTAATTAAAGTTCCACATGAAACAATACGAAAAGGAAAATAAGTGAGAGCTACCTTATGTGTCATTCCAGTGGTAAAAATACAGTGGAAAACAGGGTAACCTTCTCCTATACCTACGCATGGAAAACAAACTCAACTGACAGGCTTTTACTACTTTCCAAAGCCCTAATCAAGTAAAGTTAAACAACTCCGACCTTTCACACACACTGAAAAAGGGAAGAGAGTAAAATTGTACACAGTAGCAGTAATAGCAGCCATCATTTTGGTAACCATTCCTATACGCACGCAGGTTTTTTAATCATAATCTAACTTGAGTCTGTGAAGTTTTATTAGGCAAAAAAGAAAATGAAGATGATTCTTGAACTTGGAAATAGACTCCTTACCCCTACCCCGCATCAGTCCCTAAGTCAGAACTAGATAGGCCTTTGTGAGTCATAAATTAGAGAGTCCACCAGCCCACCTAGGAAGATATTCCTGGACAGAACAAAATGGAGAGGGGCGGAGGGCGACCTCGGGTTAGTGACCAGGTGCATGCGGTGGCTACAGATGCAGCCACAGCTGGCTTTGGACCCGTATGGAGCAGCTCCGGAAGGCCGCCCACCTGATTCGGGATAGCCCCGGGTGGCTGGAGGGGGAGAATAAAGGGAGGAAATGGGATCCAAGAAAGCAGCGCCGGGCTGGGTGACACATCCCCCGGCCTCGTGGCAGGGTGGCTAACCGTTCAGAGCGCCATGTAAGGGAAGGTCCCTCCCGAGGGCCACACCAACCCAGTGATGCCTTTAACCTGTTAAGCCCAGCGTCGGTGCCCACCCCCGGCCCAGCATCCCGGCTGCGGGGGTCCCCGGGCAGAAGGAACGAGGGAAGGAGTTGGGGTGTCAGTGACGAGCCCGCCTCTCCACGCTTCCTTAGTATAAATATTGCATCATACACCACGCTGCTCCTTTAAGGAGGCAAAATGGACTCCGCGGCGTAGACAGAGCAGCATGTGGAGCCAGCACTCGCGCGCACATCCCCGCCGGCCCCGGACCCCGACTCCCAGACCCAAGCCCCTCCGGTTCCGAAACCGTCCCACCGCCCAGCTCCTCTCTCGGGAGGATGCGAAAGCCCCTGGCGCCGGACGGGGAGCCCTTCCGGCTCCGACACGCGCGCTCTCCTCCATCCCCTAGCCCAGCCGGTGCCTGGGCACCCAACCAAGGTGACCCCCGGCTGGGGAGCAGCCTGAGAGAAGGACGGGGGCACCGCGCACTCACCGGGGCTGGGAGGCTGTCAAAGGAGCCGGCCTGACTGGAGGTGGGATGCGGCGCGCCGGGGCCGAGGGAGGGCTGGAGGTGTCGCCGCTGGGGCCTGTCACTGGGGGCCCCGGAGGAAGGTGCGCGCCCCTGACCGGTGTCCCGAGGAGGATGCTGGCCCGGAGGGCGAGCTGCGGCTGCCTGTGCTGCGAGTGGAACTGCGTTGCGCTCCGGCCGTTGGCGCGTCTCACTCCGTCCTCCCGGGCTCCCCTTCTTTACACCTCGAGCTCTTAGGCACCGCCTCTCCGTCGCCCCGCTCTACTGTGAATGAAAAGAGTTAGGGGCCGGGCTTCCGAGACGCGCGCAGGCTCAGCCCGCCACACACAGCAGCCCCGGCTGCAGGCTGGCACGCCCGCCAGCCAATGAGAAGCTGGACGAGAGAATGAAGAGGGGAGCCCCAGAGGAAGGGAGGGAAAGATGGAAGAGGGAGGCCGCCGGGCGGGGGCGGGGGCGGGGCCCGCATCTTCTCTGATCTCCACCCGGAGACGCACATCAAGCCCAGGCTGCTACTCTGGCACTTGCCCCCTGCGCCCGCTAGCCCAAGACGCGGGCTCCGCCCACGTCTTCTCGCCCCCTCCCCAGAGTCTCTCCTCTACGCTCCGGTTTCCCTGGATCCTGCGGGAGCGGACAGCGCGCCCGGGCCCCGGAAAGAGGAGTCCCGAGCCCGGCCTGCTGCCCACTATCCCCAGGAGAGGCCGAGCTGGCTCGGCAGCAACATGCTCTGCCGCGCCACGAAGTTGCATATGCCCCTTCTCCCACGCGACCCCTTTTAAAAGGGAGTAAGTAAACTCCTGGCTTTGCACGTCCCTGCGCACAACCGTCAGGAACGGTGTGCAGCAATGACAATTGTGGAGACCGAAGGCCTGGGCACTGCCAGGCTATTGGTTTCACCTCTATACCAGCCTCAGTATTTGTCCTCGTGCCCCCGGTGCCTAGCGCAGTGCCCGGCACATAGAGGTGACTAATAATTACTTGGTTAATTGATACTAAGAGAGAACGGCATTTTTGTATCCCATCAGGCAGCACAAACCATGCACTCCCAGCGTCCCTTTTTAAAGAGGTATTTCATTCTGCTTTCAGCAGAATAAGGTGCCTATGCCAGACAGTGCTGCCTCTCATTAGATTCCGGAGCTGACTGAATGCAGGGACCAAGTTTGAGGTCTTCCCCAGTTCCTGCCCTCATACTAGGGGACTTCTGCATACAAAGGGATTCTTTTTCAAATACCTTAACTACTCAGTTCTTCAACTCACTCACCTCCCCCATAAGCTATTCCTATACTCAACTTCAGCCCTGCACAAAGATGGTGATACCATCTTTTTTGGTGATACCACCAAGATCAAGATCTTGGCATCACTCATAAATGTACTACCTCTGTGTTCAAGATTTCTGAAATTTCCTTATTTCATCATAAACCTACTGGCTCTCTCTCTCTCTCTCTCCCTCCCTCCCTCCCTCCCTCCCCCTGCCTTCCCTTACAAAACCCTACTCTTCCTCTGGGCTGTGACTTCCAGTCACTTCACTATTACATACACTTCCAAGCCATCTCCTCTGCACTAGGCACTCTTCTATTTTCCCAAGCTTGACCCCTTGGTAAATCAATTCAGCTCTACACTGTCCTCTCTTTGAATCCCTGGTTCCCTTATCATTTTGTCCAGCCAGCACCGGCCCTGGATTCAGGAGTACCTGAGTTCAAATCCGGCCTCGGACACTTGACACTTACTAGCTGTGTGACCCTGGGCAAGTCACTTAACCCCCATTGCCCCGCAGAAAACAAAAAAACAAAAACAAAAACATATCGTCCAGCCAAACCTCAGCCTTGGATCAACCCCACAGTTTGTCGCCTTTACTTCTACACAAATGCTGCTGAATAAAGGTGTAGAAAATCATGCGATCACTCTGACTGAGTACACTACATATTTATGTTACATAACTTTAACTGGGCCCTCACTAGTGCTAGGCAATTCTACTTTACCTCCCTTATCAATTTACTATCCCACTTTCCTCTTTATCCCCCCTCAAAACTCCCAAGCTCTCCCTCCCCCTACTCTCTTGCCTCATCTCTTACAGAAAAAAATGAAACCATGAATATTAAACTCCCTCTTCTCTCTTATTCCCCATCTCCTATCACTCAGATGCCTTCTGCCACTTTCTCCTCTTTGACCCATGTCTCACACTATGAAGCCTTGTCTCCTCCAATAGATTGCCCCTTCTGTCATCACCACTCTATCATTTATTTTCAATCTCTCCCTGTCTACTGGCTCATTTCCTACAAACATACCCATATCCCCTGGGGGGAAAGTCCTTCACCTATTCGTTCCTTTCCTTTATCTCTTCTGCCCTTTGCATCTTCAAAAAGGCTATCTACAATAGATGCCTCCACTTTCTCTCTTCACTGTCTTCTTAATCCCTTAAAATCTGGCTTCCTACCTTATCATTCCACTGAAACTTCTCTTTCAAAAGTTACTTATCCCCGCCCCCCCAAAAAAAGTTACTTCTGGGGCAGCTAGGTGGCGCAGTGGCTAGAGCACTGGCCCTGGATTCAGAAGGACCTGAGTTCAAATCTAGCCTCAGAACCTTGACACTTACTAGCTGTGTGACCCTGGGCAAGTCACTTAACCCCAATTGCCTCACCAAAACAAACAAACAAACAAAAAAGTTACTTATGGCCTCTAAGTTGATAAATCCAAGGGCCTTTTCTCATTCTCCTTGACTTCTCTGAAACTTTTGACACTGTTGATTGCCCTCTCCTCCTTGATACTCTTGTGGGGATTATAATTGCCCAACCTACAAGAAAACCACTGAGGTAGAGCTCTGAGCCAATGACACTTTGTTAAAGGGTCCATAGTCCCTTTTAATGAAGTTGGTCTCAAATCTTCCTCATGATCTGAGATGCCCCCTTCTCCCAGGGCCTTATTTTTATAAGACTTGATACCAGATTTGATACCTGAACATTCTAAGGAGGCTATACAAAATAAGAATCCCATTGGTTGATAGATCTTGCATTGCAAGCCAAAAAATGATGCATCAGCTAGAAATGGTATGTCAGTAGAGGGGTCTTGGATTGGGCAAAGCATGGGACATCTCCACTGACTAAGTGGTCATCAGATGGTGATAAGATGGTCACCTGCTCATGTTGGATAAGAGAGAGTGGTCTGGAGGTAGAGAAATAACTTGGGGGATTTTCCAAAGCATCAGGGCATCCCACCCATGCTGGGTTTGGACTTTGGATTTGAGTAAAATAGGATGGAGATATCTTGTCAGCATTTTTGTGATTGCACAAGTGAGCTTCATAACTAGGAAACAAGTACTGAATAGTCCATTAAAGTTTGAGGCCCTCTATAAGAAGCTATCTATCCCTATGTGATTGATGTAAAATATCAAACTATTTAATACTAATTAGAATAGATTAAAGGTCCAAACGAATTATTTCGTATACTCTCTTCCCTCCAGGTTTTTGGGATACCACTCTCTCCCATTTCTCCTCCTACCTATTTGACTGTTCCTTTTCAGGTTCCTTTGCTGTCTATTCCTCCAGATCAGGGCCTTTAACCATAGGTATCCCTCAGCATTCTGTACTGGACCCTCCTCTCTTCTCCCTCTATACTATTTCATTTGATGACATCATCAGCTCCCCCGGATTTAATTACCATCTTTACTGTGATGACTGTCAAATCCACCTACCCTGCCCCACACTCTCTGCCGCAACCCTCAAACATATTCAATTGCCTTTCAGACGTCTCGAACAGTATTAAACTCAGTATGTCCAAACTGGAATTCATTATCTGTCCCCCTAGACCCTCCCCAACTCCTACCTTCCCTATTATTAGAGACAGCAACACCATCCTCCCACTTGCTCAGGCTCACAACCTAGGAGTCATCTTTGACCCTTATTGCCTCTCACCCCTCATATCCGATCTGTTGCCAAGGCCTGTCAATTTCACCTCTGTAACATCTCTCAAGCATACCTGCTTTTCTCTTCTAACATTGCCACCTCTAGTGAGGGCCCTCATCACCTTAGGCCTGGATTATTGCAAAAGTCTGTGCGCCTCAAGTCTTTCCCTTCTCCAAACCATCTTCCATTCAGCTTCTAAAGTGATATCCATCTCTCTCTCTCTCTCTCTCTCTCTCTCTCTCTCTCTCTCTCTCTCTCTCTCTCTCTCTCTCTCACACACACACACACACACACACACTCCTCCAGGATCAAATACAGACTGCTGTTTGATGTTCAAAATTCTTCATAAGCTCCTCCTACTTTTTCCTTTCAAGTTCTCTTACACCTTATTCCCGTACATGTTGGTTGGCTATTGTCCTTCATTCTCGAAAAGGACCAAAATGACATCACTATGTTAGAGTCAAGTTACAGTGTGTCCAACTGTGGCTGATCGGACCAATATGAACTTGGAATGCTCCACCACAGGTCTGGCACAAATTATCTGTGTGAACATTTGGGTTGGATTCTCTAAATGTGTGCATCTCGTGTTTCTTTTGAGCTATTTCAATTCTGCTTTGCTTATAGAACATAGCACCTTTTTGGATGAGGGCATGTCATGCTGGGTGGTCCTGTGCCAGTGTCTCCCATGTCATGCAATCAATTCAAAAGTTCTTAAGAGATACCTTGAGAGTGTCGTCATATTGCTTTTTCTGACTACCATGTGAACGCTTGCCTTCTGCGAGTTCTCCATAAAATAGTCTTTTAGGCAAGCATACGTTTTGGCATTCGAACAACGTGGCCAGCCCATCAGAGTTGCGCTCTCTGCACTAAAGTTTGAATGCTTAGCAGTTTAGCTCAATAGAAGACCTCAGTATCTGGTATTTTATGCTGCCAGATGATCTTCAGAATCTTCCTAAGGCAATTCAAATGAAAGTGATTCAGTTTCCTGGCATGGCGCTGGTGCACTGTCCAAGTTTCACAGACATACAACAATGAGGTCAGCACATCTCTGTAGACCTTCAGTTTGGTAGTCAGTCTAATACTTCTTCTCTCCCACACTTTCCTTCAGAGCCTCCCAAATGCTGAGCTAGCTCTGGCAATGTGTGAGTCAACCTCATTTTCAATGTGTACATCCCTGGAAAGTGTACTGCCAAGGTAAGTGAACTTATCCACAGCATTCAAAACTTCTCCATTTGCTGTAACTGATGGTTCCACATATGGATGGTATGGTGCTGGCTGATGAAGCACCTGTGTTTTCTTGGTGTTAACTGTTAGACCAAAATTGGTCTATACTTTGTTGCATCTCAGCTTCAGAGGCTGCATTGAGTGCACAATCATCTACAAACAAAAAATAGTACACAAACACTCCCTACACTTTAGTCTTGGCTTGTAGCCTTTTCAAGTTGAAGAATTTACTTTCAGTGTGGTGGTAGCTGACCTTGATGCCATGTGCATCTTCACTGAAGGCAGTTGACAACATGGCTGAAAACATCATGCTAAAAAGCACAGCATCAAGCACACAGCCTTGTTTTACTCCATTGGAGACTGGGAAAGCACGAGAGTATTTCGCAGGCAAGCATGTCATCATGAAATTGACATACACTACCGATGAACTTCTCCAGGCAGTCAAAGTTAGACACATTTTCCATAAGCCCTCATGACTAACAGAATCAAAGAGCTTGATCAAGTATAAAAATGTTGTACACAAATCTCTGTTTAGTTCCTGGCATTTCTCCTCAAGTTGCCAGGCAGCAAACAGCATATTGACTGTTCCCTGGCCCTTTCTGAAGCCACAATGGCTCTCAGGTAGATGACCATAATTCTAGGTGAAGATTAAAAAGGACTCTGGCAAGAATCTTTCCAGCACAAGACAATCTATTTACCTTTATAGAGATGGACAATGGAGGCATCCTTGAACTCCTGGGGAATAACTTCCTCTTGCCATATAAGCCAAAAAAAATTCAGTCATTTTTTTATATGAGCAATGAACCCCAGACCTTGTAAATTTCATCTGGAATAGAATCAGCACTAGGTGCTTTGCCATTGGAGAGGAGCCTAATGGCATTTAAAACCTCTTCTTCAGTTGGAAATTTGTCTAGAGAGGTGTTGGCTTCAACCTGAGGTAAATGGTCAATGTCTTCAGCATTGATTGATGATGGTCTGTTGGAAGGTTCAGCCCATCTCTCCAGGTTATGTCCTTGTCACTAATCAATGTGGCTCCATCAGCACTGAGTAGCTGGGATGCACCATTTGTCCTTGGCCTATAAATAGCCTTCAAGGTATCATAAAAGCACTTTGGATGGTTACTATCAGCATAAAACTCAATATCATCTGCCTTCTTACTGAGCCCCAAATCCTGAATTTCTCTAAATTTCACTTGAACTTTAGTTTGGATGGAGTTAAACACTGCCTTCTTAGGGATGGATGAACTATCCTGCAGGTAAACCCTATGAAGTTTTTGTATTTAATTTAGCAACTTCTAAATTTCCCCATCATTTTTTAAAAATCATTTTTATTATTTGTTTGTTTTGTTTTTGCAGGGCAATGGGGGTTAAGTGACCTGCCCAGGGTCACACAGCTAGTAAGTGTCAAGTGTCTGAGGCCGGATTTGAACTCAGGTCCTCCTGAATCCAGGGCTGGTACTTTACCCACTATGCCACCTAGCTGCCCCATCCCATCATTTTTGTCAAACGAGTCCTGATGTTTGCAAGTGTTCTGACCTAGATAAGCAAATGCAACACCAAATGCCTGAAAGCTACCCACTCGTTGATGATGAGTGAGATGAGCAGAACCGAAGAACATTGTACACAGTATCATCAGCATTGAGTGTTGATCTACTGTGATGGACTATATTCTTCTCACCAATGCAATGGTACAGAAGAGTTCCAGGGAATTCATGATAGAAGAGGATCTCCAAATCCAGGGGAAAAAAAAAAAAAAGAACTGTGGAGTAGATGCTGAAGGAACCATACTATTTCTTTTGGTTTTGGTGCTGATGTTTTTCTATTTTGAGGTTTTTTGTCATTGCTCTGATTTTTCTCTTATAACATGACTAATGCAGAAATATGTTTAATGTTATTATGTGTGTGTGTGTATATATATATGTGTGTGTGTGTATATATATATATATATATAACCTATATCAGATTACCTGCTGTCTAGGGGAGGGGGAAGGGAGGGGAGGGAGGGAGAAAAACCTGAAATTTGAAAGCTTGTATAAACAAAAGTTGAGAACTATCTTTACATGTAACGGGAAAAAATACTTTATTAATTAAAAAAAAAAAAGCTGTCCACTCCTCTTCTGCTCTGTTTCAAAATGCCACTTCTCTGGAAACTGTAGAAACTATTGCAGGCTCTTTTAAGCACAGAGAAGCTTGGAGAGTAATCATTACAATTTAATGAAGTCATCGGTAAAGAGCCTATTTTCCTGTCATGGTTAGAGAGATACTGAATAAGGTGCATTTTCTCTGGCTTCCACACCACCTGCTCCCCAAACATGGAACACTTTCCCTGCTTAACTACATTTATTGTCCTCCCTGGCTTCCTTTAAAGTCCATCTTATCTTTTACAGGAAGCCTTTCCCAAATCTTCTTAATTATATCCTACTTATTCTGTATCTACCTTGTTTTGTGTATATTTGTTGGAATGTTATCTCTTCATTTAGACTGTAAGCTCCTTGAGGGCAGGAACTATCTATCTTTTGCCTCTTTTTTGTTTGCTCAGCTCTTAGTATAGTGCCTGGCACATAGTAGGCACTTAATAAATTGATTGGTTTACTGACAGAGAAAAAGGTTGAAGAAGACATTCTTTATGAAATTTATAAACTTTATCTTGAGGATTCTGGCAAATATTTTTCTGACAAATTATTTGTTATACCAAATAAACTAAGTGGTGTGGGACTGTTCTCAAAAGTGAAGACAAGTCGTCTGAAGGAACAGTGAGGTTTTGAAGTGACTAGTCATTCTCACAGATAAAATATTGGAAATAAATGTCTATGTCTATCAAAGATTTAATTGTTTAACAAATAGTATATTCAATGACTTTGTTACTTATTTTATCTTAGGAAGGAAAAGGGAAAGGGAAAGAGAACAATCATTTATTAGGAGCCTGCGATGGACCAGGTATTGTGCTAAATGATTATAAATCACTTGATAGTTGATTAAGGAATTAAACCATGATCTCAACCAATGACCTCTTTCTTAATTACTGAATTTTCTCTCTGGTCCGACCATTTGTGATACCACCCACTTGTAGTTCTCTCCTTACCTGCCTAATCACTCCATATCAATCTCCTTTCCTGGTTCATCAATCATAATATGTCCCCTAACTGCTGGTGTTCCCCAAGGCTCTCCCTGCGCTCCCTACACTCTCTCTCTCTCTCTCCCCCTCCCTTCTTCCCTGTCTTTTTTTCTCTCTCCATATATATGTATGTAAATATATAGACATCTATATATATGTATGAATGTATAGATATATGTATTGTGTATATGTATGTATGTATGTGTGTATACTCTTTCTCTTGGTATTTTTGTCACTTCCCATGGGTTCAATTAATTATCTTAACCATCTTCATTATTTCTCTGAACTTTGGGCCCATATAACCTATTGCTTATTGGACATTTCAAATTTTTAAAATATTTTAGATTCAACTGACATTGTAAAACATTTCAAATTCAACACGTCCAAAACAGAATCCCAAACCCACCACAACACACTCCTCTTCTAAATTTCCCTATTTTTGTGGACAGCACCATGCTTCTTTGAGTGTCCCAGGTTTAAAATATGAGAGCGTATTTTTAAAAATTCCTTATTTGTAAAACTGAAAATCAGTATAAAATAAGATTTCCCTCTGGCCTAATAAAATCCCTTTCCTTACTTCCAAGTTTGAAGTAGGGCAGAACAAAAGTTTTAAAGATGGCAATATGCAACAACTAAAGTACTTCTGGTCTAGATCTAGGGGTTATCTTCTCAAGGTATTAGACAAGGATTCACTTCATGGCAGATATCCTATTCATTTTCAGGGAGGCATACTCACTATCTCCTATCTAAAAATAAAGTATCCATACAGATGTGTGGGAGGGAACCTATTGATTTCTGTAGGAAAATGGTCCAGAAAAAATAAGGTTGCTCATCTATTTAGAATATTAAGCCAGAATTATATTGCTACATCTTGATTTTCTTTCTTTGATGCCTGTAAATGTTACCCCAAACTTTCTTTAAACGGAGACAGGTTAGAGAGCATGTGGAAATTGTCATTTTAGTTATCTCTCAGAAATGTCTTAGAATTAGGATGATATTTAAAATAAAGGTGTTACTGTCAGTCCAGTGGCTAATTAGAAGCTTACTGAATCTTACCATTTCTAGCTCCACAAAATCACTTTTCACCCCCCTTTTACTCATAAAACTACCACCTTAAGATGGTAGGTTCCTAATTAGTTCTGGCCCTTATCACCTCTAGCTTCATTACAATGGACACTTAATTGATCTCCCTCCCAAGTCTTTCGCCTCCAGGCCATTCTTCCTGGGCTGCCAAAGTGACTGGGTAAGTATAGATCTAATCACATCACTCCCCTAGGCAAACTCTCCCTATCACTTTTTTGTATAAGATACAAACTTCCGTTTAGATAGTAAAGTCTTTCACAACCTGGACGCAACTTATCTTTCCAGCTTTAGAGTTATTCAATCCTCTCTAATGCAGCAATCTAGGCAAGCTATCCCCACAACCAACACTCCACTTCCCATCTCTGCTCTCCCATCTCTGGCTATCTGCCATGCCTAGAATGTGGTTACTCTCTTTTCACGTCCATCAAGAGAAGCCTTCTTTTCTTTCAAGATACAGCTTAAGCCCTAGCTTTTAGAAGAAGCCTTTCCTGATGTCCCCAACTACCAATGCCAGTGTCTTTACTTCCAAAACTGCCTGTAGTTAATTAATTTGTATTTCTTTTCTCTATGTTTATTCAGTATTTAATTACGTGCTTGTTGTCCATCCCACTGGAATTTAAATTCCTTATGAGTAGGGACTGTTTTATTCAGTGTATTTGTATCCCCAGAGCTTGGCACATAGTAGGTGATTGCTGATTGATTGACAAAGAAACATGAGTGATCATTATGGGGAATGGAAGTTTCCTAACTTTTAAAAAACACATATTGATGAATTTTAATGGAATTTCAGGCTTAGTTGATATATAAACATATATATGTATACACCCACACATATATACACACACACATAAGGGAAGTTTATCGAATTTCTTGCACCTAATAAATGCCAACATTAAAAACTTCAATGAAATGGGGAGGGGAGAATGACAAATAAAAAAGGCCCAGACTGACCTCAGATACTTACTAGCTATGTGACCCTGGGCAAGTTACTTAACCTTGTTTGCCTCAGTTTCTTTATCTGTAAAATGAGCTGGAGAAGAAAATGGCAAACCACTCCAGGATCTTTGCCCAGAAAATGGCAAATAGAGACATGAAGAGTCAGATACAACGGTAAACAACTGAACAACAATAACTCCAAATCACTAATAATAAGAGAAAATTAAAAGCAACTCTCTTTGTGGTGGCAAATAATTGGAAATCGAGGGAATGCCCATCTATTGGGTAATGGCTGAACAAGTTGTGGTATATGAATGTAATGGAATACCATTATTGTGCTGTAAGAAATGAAAAACAGAAGGCAGTGAGGTGGTACAGTGGATAAAGAACCATCCCTGGATTCAGGAGTACCTGAGTTCAAATCTAGCCTCAAACACTTGACATTTACTAGCTGTGTGACCATGGGCAAGTCACTTAACCCTCATTGCCCCGAAAAAACAAAAAGAAAAGAAAAGAAAAAAGAAAAAAAAAAGGATGAACAGGCAGATTTCAGAAAAACCTGGAAAGACTTAAGTGGACTGATGCTGAGTGAGTAAGCAGAACCAAGAGAACATTGTACACAGTAACAGCAACATTGTGTGATGATCAGCTGTGATAGATTTGGCTCTTCTCAGCAGTGCAGTGATCCAAGACAATTCCAAAGAACTCATGATGGAAAATGTTTTCCACATCCAGAAAAAAGAACTGATGGAATCTGAATGAAGATTGAACCATATTGTTTCTACTTTTTTGTTTTTATTCTTTTTCTTTTTTGAGGTTTTTCCCTTTTGTTTTGATTCTTCTTTCACAACATGACTAATGCAGAACTATGTTTAATGTGATTGTACATATATAACCTATATTAAATTGCTTTCTGTCTTGGGGAGGGGGAAGGAAGGGAGGGAAGGAGAAAAAAAACTTGGAATTAAAGATCTTATGGGAAGCTAGGTGGTGCAGTGGATAAAGCACCAGCCCTGGATTCGGGAGGACCTGAGTTCAAATCCGGCCTCAGACACTTGACACTTACTAGCTGTGTGACCCTGGGCAAGTCACTTAACCCTCATTGCCCTGCTTTAAAATTTTTTTTTAAACTTATGAAAACAAATGTTGAAAACTATTTTACATGTAACTGGAAAATAATAAAAATACTTTTGTGATTTATTGAAAAAAATAAGAGGAATTAAAAACTATCTACAGTTTCACCTCATACTCATCAGATTGATAAAAATAACAAAGATGAAAATGATAAAAGTTGGAGAGCTTATGTGAAGACAGGCACACTAATGCACTGTTAAGGGAGTTGTAATTGGTTAAATGATTTTGTCAGATAATTTGGAAATACATACAAGAACATCAGTAGGCTCTACATAATCTTCCAGTGATATCACTAAAGGGAATATATTCCCAAGAAAGTAAAAGACCTTTTAGGCAAAGGGAATATCTCATATATACAAAAACATTATATACTCATTCGAGAAGCATTCGCCATTCCTACTATGTGCCACATACCATACTAGGCACTGTGTATATAAAGAAAAAACCAAAATAGTCACAAGTGTGTCCAGGTGGTATGCCAAGGTGAGCTATAGGAACTCCTTGCCCAGAGTGTGTCCTGGGACCAAAGAGGATCCCTGGGGCACTTTCTACACATGCCTAAGGAAACAATCCTCATAGTCTGCCATGGATAAAACGTGTACTCAGAAAAATAAAACAAAAACAAAAATAATGTGTAGATTTCAGATACCAGTGATCTCTAGGGATCAGGAGGTAGTACTCAAGCTGAACCTTGACCACCTAGAGTATATTCCCACATAGCAAGGGGGACTGTCTGTACATGGAAATAAGCCTTGAAGTGCTATGTATAGAAAACAGGGTTTGCACATTATACATCACTTTAGATGGCCATTAACATAGTCGATATTTCAGCATGACTAGAATATTTCAGTTCTTTCCAGATCTTATTGCATATTGTAAAATTCTTTCCAGATTTATTGTGCATGACTCTATTTCACATATTCCAGTATGACCGGAAACTTTCAATGATGTATAAATTACACATTACTCTGTTTCACATATTCTATAGTTCAGTTTGCCTGGAATATTCCAGTCACTTATTATTGTACATTACTTTCCTTCATGTAATCAATATTCCAGGAATATGGAAAGAGAGTAATGAGTAATGTATGGCAAGTCTGAAAAGAAAGGCTGGGGTTAGATTGTGAAGAGCTTCAAAGACCAAACAGAAAAAATTGATCCTGGGGCAATGAGAGTCATAGGAACTTCTTGAGTGACAGTGAAGGAATTGAAGGGATTGGAGTAGCAAGCAGTAGTGGGAATGAATGAACCCCACTGACTCCATCTTATGACAATTCTGGAGCTAGCTCAGTTCCCTTTCTATTCAATTATAGGTCTAGTCCGATTTCTTTCTTGTGGGAAAAAAAAAACTTTATTCAGTTGTGGGAATTGGGAGAAAACTTTATTGCATTGTTTGAACCTAGCCCTGCATGTCTGGGAAGCGGGACCACCTCTACCTCTTGCTTAGAGACCCTTAACCAAGGACCTAGGTTGTGCTGACCAGAAATTCAGTCAGATCTTAAGTTTGATGCAAGGAGTTTTCGTACAATTATACATCCCAAACAACTCATATGTCTTATCTGAAAACTGGCCCCATGCTGATCAATCGGTTATTTTTCCATGTGCCTTTGATTGCTCACAGACACCTGCGGTGAGTGGGACACCCCTTTTTTTGATTTCAGGGAAATTCACCTGTTTACTCTCCCTCCCAGCTTGGAAAGTCCCTAATCTTTCCTCCAATTAGAACTCAGATTACCTAATGTTGTATCCTGTTTAACTGTTTCCTTTTAATTAATTGGCCTTATTTGATGAATGTTTTTCAATGTATAAAAATCTGTCTCATTCTATATTTGGGGTCCAATGTCGAAGCTAAGAAATGTTACAGGTCCTGATTTGCTGGGCAATTGGCATGCATTGTTTAATAAATCTTATGCTCAGAACCTTGAACCCTTGTTTCTTTAGTCACTTTATCTTTCACCTGTCACAATAGTAAGATTCATGTTTACATTTTGGAATCTGTATGAAGTATACATTGGAAAGGGGAAGAAACTGAAGGCAAGAAAATCAATTAGAAATACAACATTCCAGGTGAGGGAGATGTTGAGCATCTGAATCACAGATATAACTGGGTGAGTGGAAAGAAGTGGACAGATGCAAAAAATGCTATGTCAACAAGATCTGGCAATTAATTGGATGGGAGAGGTTAGGAAAATGTAGCCAAAGAAAAATACAGACAAAGTGCGTACTCATCAATTAAAGTATGTGCTAAAAATTGTGATCTAGGACTGTAATAGAATATTATTGAACTTTAAGGAAGAATGTGGGACAGCTAGGTGGCACAGTGGATAAAGCACTGGCCCTGGATTCAGGAGGACCTGAGTTCAACAGACACTTGACACTTACTAGCTGTGTGACCCTGGGCAAGTCACTTAAACCTCATTGCCCCCCCCCAAGAATGTGGAGAATTCAGAAAAAACATGGGAAAGTTGAGAAAAGTAAGAGGATCCTAGAGAGCAGTTTACATATGTGTACAATCATGTATATATAGTAAAGAAAAAATGAAAGTCAGAATTGTTCTATGCAATGGATCTTGATTCCAGAGTATTGGTGTTGAAAGAAATCTCTCTCCCTCAGGCAGATAGGTGGTGACTAGCAGCACAAGATGAGGCATGTATTTTTTTTTTCATGGTTTAAAAAAATGCTTTAATGTTTTATTGACGCTTTTTATGTTTGTATATATAATTGTAATATATATACATATATAAATCATATATAATATTTATTTTCCCCCAATTACATGTTAAAACAATTTTAACATTTTTAAAAAAATTTTGAGTTCTACATTCTATCTCTCCTTCCCTTCCTCTCTCATCTCCTCCATCTCTAAGACAATCAGATATAAGCAATCAGATATAGGCTATACATGTGCAATCATGTAAAACATTTCCATATTAGTCATTTTGTACAAGATTCAAATTTTTAAAAAGAATGAAAGAAAGTGAAAATAGCATGCTTCAGTCTGTGTTCAGTCAGTATCAGTTCATTCTCTGGAGGCAGTAAGCTTCATCATTAGTCCTTTGAGTTTATCTTAGATAATCTCATTGCTGAGAATAGCTAAGTCATTCACAATTCTTCATCATATAATGTTGCTGTTACTGTGTACAACGTTCTTTTGGTTCTGCTCACTTCACTTTGTATCAGTTCACATAAGTCTTTCCAGGTTTTGTGAAATGATCCTTCTTGTCGTTTCTTATAACACAATAATATTCTATCACAATCATATCACAACTTGTTTAGCTATTCCCCAATTGATGGGCACCCCTTCAGTTTCCAATTCTCAGCCACCACAAAAAAAGAGCTGCTCTAAACCCTTTTTATGTCTTTGGGATATAGATCTAGAAGTGGTATTGTGGGATAAAGGGCATGCACAGTTTTATAGTTCTTTGGGCATAGTTCCAAATTGTTCTCCAGAATGGTTGGATCAGTTCACAACTCCACCAACAGTGCATTAGTGTTCCAGCTTTCCCACATCCCCTCCAACACTTATCATTTTCCTTTTTTGTCTTGTTAGCCAATCTGGTAGTAGTGAGGTGATACCTCAGAGTTGTTTTAATTTGCATTTCTCTAATCAATAGTGATTTAGAGCATTTTTTTTTCATATGACTATAGATAGCTTTGATTTCTTTTTTGGAAAACTGCCTGATCACATCCTTTGACTATTTATCAATTGGGGAATGACTTGCATTCTTATAAATTTGACTCAGTTCTCTGAGGAATATGTTTTCAGACATAGTCAGTGTGTTGCTTTGTTTTGCTTAACTTCACTTATGTTAGCAGGAAACGTTCAATATCAATGGTATGTGGGGGTTGCGGAGGGGAGACAGTTTGGGGAGTAACAGCTATTAATTTTTTTTTCTGGTGAGGCAATTGGGGTTAAGTGACCTGCCTAGGGTCACATAGTTAGTACATGTCAAGTGTCTGAGGTCAAATTTGAACTCAGGTCCTCCTGAATCTAGGGCTGGTGCTTTATCTACTGTGCCACCTAGCTGCCCCACAGCTATAATTTTTAAAATCAATAAAATAATTGTTTTGACAAAGTGAAAGAAAGGAGTATATATATACATATACACATATACATATACATATACACATACATATATATATTAGTGAGGCAATTGAGGTTAAGTGACTTGCCCAGGTCACACAGCTAGTAAGTGTTAAGTGTCTGAGGTCGGATTTGAACTCAGGTACTCCTGACTCCAGGGCCGGTGCTCTATCCACTGCTCCATCTAGCTGCCCCAGTATATATATATATTTTTTTTTCAGGGCAATGAGGGTTAAGTGACTTGCCCAGGGTCACACAGCTAGTAAGTGTTAAGTGTCTGAGGTCGGATTTGAACTCAGGTACTCCTGACTCCAGGGCCGGTGCTCTATCCTCTGCGCCACCTAGCCGCCCCCTAGATATATTTTTTAAAAGCTTTCCTGTGAGTGGGGAGCCACTTCCAGGCAGGCCATTCCACTTTTTGGTAGCTATAATCCTTAGGAAGTTTTTGCCTTTGAGCAGTCCTAAATCTGCCACTCTGCATCTTCCATGCAGAATTCTGTTAAGCAGAATAAGTCTAATTTTTATTTCTCTTTATAGCCCTTCAAATACTAGAAGAAAACACTTCCCACCCAAAGTCTTCTCCAGACTAAATATCTATTGTTCCTTATATGGTATCTTGGTTGTTTTCCTTTGGACACTCTCCGTCTTTCAATGACCTTTCTCAAACATGGCACACAGAACACAATTTCAAGACAAGTAGGATTATTACCTCTTTAGCCCTATATGAAATACTTCACAATGAAAATTAAGGTTATATTAGATTTTTTTGGACTCCTATATCATACTGTTTACACATGACCTTAAAGTTCATTAAAATCTCTAGATCTTTTTCAGATGAACTGCTGTCTAGAAGTGCCTCTTGCATCTTGGCCTTGTGAAGCCAATTTTGTCAACATCAGTGTAATTTATATTTATCAGTATAAAATTTCACTGGATTAGACTGAGCCCCATGTTCTGATCTGTCAAGATCTTTTTAGGTCTTCATTCTAATATCAAGTTACTAACTGTATCTCTTAACTTTGTGTCCTTTAGGATTCAGCTAATTATAGTTTTCTAGCTCACGTTTTTCCATTTTTTCCACAAGATAGAATGAGAAATCTTTTCAAATGCTCTGCTAAGATCTATGTAAACTATTTTAGGGCAAAAGGGGAAGGAACTGTTCCTAAAGATCAATGCTGCCACACAGGGATGGTAGTCACAGGAAGGAGGCAATGCCAACAGGGACAAGGTGTCCCTGAACCCCCATCACACTGTTCCAAGCTCTACCAGAAAACTAGTGGCTCAGACATGGAAAACAGGCCACACACCCTGATCCATAGTCCCCAAGACACTTAGGTCTCAAACTTATATCAAGTTATAGACCAAGTGTTGACCTGGAACTAATGGGAGGCTGCCCCATCAAACATGGAGCAAGGGACCAGGAGAGGTACAAACCACTGAAATCAGAGTATTTTTGAGTTGCCCAATAAGGAATGAAGAGTAATAGTAGAGAACCAGAAATTTAACTCTCTGTCACAGCAAGTGAATGGTTGGGGAGGTGGGAAAGCAATGCCCAGTCTCTTGGTCATCTGAACCTTAGCATAGATGCATCCTGGGGGCTGAGGCCATACCAGTCAGACGGGTTTTCATCAGCTTACAATTATAGCTATAGCATTCCCCTATCTACCAGTCACATCTCCTTGTTAGAAAAAAATCACATTAGATTATACCTGTCCTAACCTGTTTTGAAGACTTACTGCCCAGTGGTGATGATTGTATGTGTGTTTGTATACACATATACATATATGCATATATTGTATATAGATTTAGAATCCATATATGTACACATATGTATATATACTTGTGTGTATATGTATATGTGTGTATATTAGATACAGGTTATGCCTGGCAAAACCTGTCTTGAAATACATACTAGCTCATGGTGACTTCTATTTCCATAGATAGATAGATGGATGGATGGATGGATGGATGGAAGGATAGATAGATAGATAGATGGATGGGTGGATAGATAGATAGATGGATAGATAGACCTATAAGTCTGCATACACATATACATACACACATATTTGTATATGTGTATATATGTACATATATACTCAAAGTTATGAGGAGAGGGAAGCAGTAACAGCTGGAGGAATCAGGAAAGGCTTCTTGTAGCAGCTGGCACCTAAGTTGAGACTTGAATGGAGGCAGGAACTCCAAGAGGCAGAGGTAAAGAATAAGAGCTTTACAGAAATTACAAACAAAGCATATAGGAGATGGAATATTATTTGAAGGAATAGCAGTTTGGCTAGGACATAGAATACAAGAGGGAGAATACTGTGTAATCCTATTGGAAAGATATGCTGGAGCAAGAATTTGAAGGGATTTAAATACAGCAGATTCTTGTATTTTATCCCAAAGACAAAAAGGAGATATAAGAATTTTTCGAGCAGAGGATAGACCTGGTCCAACGTACATATATTAACATCAATTTGACAGTAAGGTGGAAGATTGAATGGAACGTCCATGTTTTTATTTGTTACCCACACTTTGTGAATTTGTATGTAGATAGCGAAGGACATGGATTTTGTTGCCACCTCTTTTCTTGAATTTTGCCCCCTGTGAATTGCTGGTGCCTTCACCATTGTTCTCCCTACATTGTAGCTACTTAAAAAAAAAAAAAAAAACATCTCTCTAGTTTGGTGGGCATATGTAGACAGTTTTCTCCATTTTTCTTCTTTTTCAGTTTAAAGCCCTTTTCATTAGATTTGTGTGACTAGAAGAAGATATATTTTTATTGGACTTTCTAATGGCAGAAATTCAGAAGCAATATGTAGATGTTGAAAAGAGATAAATTTGGGCTTGGTGTCAAAAAAACCCTTCCTTGCAATTATAGTTTTACAAAAATAGAATGGAGTGCCTTGAGAAGTAGTGTCTTTCCCTTCACTAGAGGTCTCTCTGTCTCTGTGTGTCTCTCTCTCTATTATATATATATATATATATATATATATATATATATATATATATATATATAATACTTTTTTCTCCAGGGCAATGAGGTTTAAGTGACTTGCCCAGGGTCACACAGCTAGTAAGTGTCAAGTGTCTGTTGAACTCAGGTCCTTCTGAATCCAGGGCCAGCGCTTTATCCACTGTGCCACCTAGCTGCCCTAGATACCCTTTTTTTTTTTTTTTGGCGGGCAATGAGGGTTAAGTGACTTGCCCAGGGTCACACAGCTAGTACATGTCAAGTGTCTGAGGCTGGATTTGAACTCAGGTCCTCCTGAATCCAGTGGCAGTGTTTTATCCACTGTGACACCTAGCTGCTCCCTCACTAGAGTTCTTTAACAGAAGCTTGGTGACAACTATGTCATTGTGGGTAATACCATTTGGAGTTGACTGCTCAGTTCCTTTCAACTATGAAAAAATCTGTGATTCTGTAAGATGCAATCCATCTCTGGCTGAAGAATCTGTGATTCCTATGTTTCAAGCAATGGTCCAAATATCCCAATCTCATTCTCAGACATCATTTTCTTAGCCAGCTGTTCAACTCCCAAATCAGACTTCCTCTTAAACACCACCTGTTTCTCTCAAGGTCCTCGGCTTCCTGTCCAAGTCTTCATAATCTTTAGCCATGCCTTGTAGGCTCTCGCTATTTGCATGCTCTATAGTCATATCACTGATCAGAATTGGGTAGGTGTAATTTATTTTGGTGAGTCTTGGGAGGTTCTCTGTCACATCCTGAATAAATACCTGAGGAGGGCATCAGTGTGGCAGATAGTTGCCTCAGTATCCCTTAGCGGGCAGTCTACAATGTCACCTGCTGTCCCTCTGACTCTGACAGCATGATCTCTCACTTGAAAACACCAGCAGAATCACATTATCATTCTCTGGAAGACATATGGTTGCTTCATTTTCAGGTGATTCTGTTCCCTCTCATCAGGAAGAAGCACTTACTTATTTGTTTTGGTTTTTGTTTTTAGTGAGGCAATTGGGGTTAAGTGACTTGCCCAGGGTCACACAGCTAGTAAGTGTTAATTGTCTGAGGCCGGATTTAAACTCAGGTACTCCTGACTCCAGGGCCAGTGCTCTATCCACTGCGCCACCTAGCCGCCCTTTCTTTTTGTTTGTTTGTTTTTTTGTTTGTTTGTTTTTAGCACTTACTTATTTTCAGGCCTAAGTTTTCAGACATTCATATTCTTCCCCTTCTCTGTATGACATTCTTCTCCCTACCCACCTCCTGACATATGACCAAAGTATGACAGATTTGGCCATCTAGTCCAACCCTCTTTTTTTATAGATGAGGAAACTGTAGCCCACACAGGTAGCTCACACAGGTGGAATAGCTGGGAACAGGTAGGTTTTTCCTTCGATGCTTAAATTCCTTTTTCTGCCGTTTTTCACATTGATTACCTTTTATTTTTGTTTCATTCTTTTAGGAATATTTCATCTTCCTTGATAACTGAAGTGGAGAGATACTCTTTTCTTTCTTTGTAGTATAATGAGAGGATGGACAGTGAGGGGCAAAGCCTTAAAGAAGGAGGAATATACCCTGCCTCGTATCAACCCATGTGCCATGTGCCCAGGTTTGGTAAACCTGATGCTGGAAGAGCATAATGTAGAGTTGGCCTTTACCTCTTCTATTCATAACACAGGCAAGTATTCTCTGAATGTTTCCTGTCAGCTTACTACGTAATGATCTTAAAAAGAAAGACTTTTAATTAGCTGAGGATCTAGAAATGAGCACATACATAAAATTCACAATCAGATGTAATCTCCCTGCTCTCTCTCCTTGGCAACTTTCTAGTGGGGAGAAGGAAATACTGGTAAGCTTATGGGTGGTTCTTCTACCCAGTTACTGTGTGTCCATGAATGCATGGTGCTATTATTTATCTGTCTCTGCTGTATTTATTCTTTCCTCATCTTACTTGGATGAACATTGGAATCAAAATGGATGAAGTTATGACCTGTGTGTTCTTTTTGTTTCTTTGTTTTTCTTTTTTCTATTAAGAAGCATTTTTTATTAATCCACCCCTCTCATTCCTCTTCCTCATTGAGCAAATAAAAAACACAAACCTGACAATTAAGCCTTCAATATATATAGGTAGTCTGGCCAAACAAATTCCCACATTAACCATGTCCAAAAACGTATGTCTCTTACAGCATTTTAGATTCTCCTCTGTCAGGAAGTGAGTGAATAAGTTTTGTCTGCATTCTTTCAGATTTGTGGTTTATCATTGCATTGGTCAGAAGTCTACAATTTTTCAAAGTTGTTTTTCTTAATAATGTTGCTGCCATTGGCTAAATAGTCCTAGTTCTGCTTATTTACTCTGCATCAGTTCATAGAAGACTTCCCAAGTTTCCTCTGAAGCTGCCCATTTTATTATTTCTTATGGCACAATAATATTTCTTTATATTTATATACCAGAGTTTGTTTAACCATTCCCTAATTAGAAGACACCTCCTTAGTTTTCAATTTGGGGCTACCATAAAAAAGAATGACTACATGTAGTTTTGTACATATATTCCTCTTTCTTCCATTTCTTTGTGGGTATTAGTGGTTGAGCTAGGTCAAAGGGTATGCAAAGTTTAGTAACTTTCTAGGCATAGTTCCAAATTGCTTTACAGAACATCTAGACCAATTCATTGTTTTACCAATTGCATAGTACTAGTGTACCTGTTTTCCTACAACCCCTCCAACATTTGTCATTTTCCTCTTTTGTCACATTTGTGCTGATATTCTGGAAGGGCAGCTAGGGTTTGCAAAGTGGGAAGGCAATTGTAATGTGCCTCAGGCTCCCATCAAGCCCCCTCCCACCCACTCCCACACCTGACATCTTCTATACTGTACCTGGATGTAGTACCTTCCTTGGAGCAATCATAGACCTATTTCAGACACAGGTCAAGATACAGTCCATAAAAGTTATTGTTTCGAGACTCAGTCCTACACATCAAAGGATATGTTTAAGAATGAAAACAATATTGACTCTAATTGGGTAGTGGGAATGATATAGTCTTTGATCTTATAAAATGTAGGAATTAGCCAGCCAAGAAAGGAAGAAATTAGATCTCTAGCAAGAAAACATCAGGGGTCTATTATAGGACTCTAGCCAGACTCTGGCTGTATATATGTGTAATGAAAATCTGCCTTGATTGATTTGACTCACAGGGAAGCCAGAATGGATATATCCCTAGCACTTTGTCCCCTTACTCTTTTCCAAGGGAAACTTTTATTCCTACCAGGAGGGGAAGCAGGAGGTGGAGGGTAGAGGCTGACCATTCTGTTATCCTCAGAAGTGTGGGAGAAATTCTATCTATCTGCTTCCTTAAATATTGTTAGTATACGGAATGTAGTTTTCAAATTCAAGCTAAATTCTGATAGCTATTAATTAAAGGAGAAAAGGAGACTACAAGATTTATATCCAAGGCTTGACTTCCTTCCCACCAAATACCAGTTCCATAATGAACACGCATAGCAAATAGCAAAGAAATTCTCTCTAAGAGAACACTTTAATTCCTGCCAGGAAGAAAAGCAAGATGGAGGGCAGAGGTTGGCCATTCTATTCTCCTCAAAGAGGGTGGTACTGGGATAAAATTCTATATCATTGTTCCATTAAATATTTTTAGTATAGGGGATACAGTTTTTAGGTTCAAGTTACACTCATTAATAGGGAATGGAAGGGCAGCTAGGTGGCACAGTGGATAGAACACTGGCCCTGGATGCAGGAGGACCTGAGGTCAAATCCAGCCTCAGACACTTGACACTTACTTGTTGTGTGACCCTGGGCAAGTCTCTTAACCTTCATTGCCCTCAGGGGGGGAAAACACAAAACAAATAGGGAATGGAAGAACACAAGCTCTCTATCCAAGACTTGACTTCTTCCCCACAAAATACCAATTCCACAATGGACACACAGAATAAATAGCAAAACAAACAAACAAACAAAGACTATTTATAGAAACAGAAAGAAAAACAGAAATCAGAGAAAGTATACACATGATATTTATACCAGATAATACAGAAAGAGCCCTGCCCTTAGAAACAATGGCACTCAGCTTAACCAAGAGAAAGTACCAGATCTCCCCCAAAGGGAAAATTCCCCAAAGTCTCTAGTGCAGCAAGCTGGGGAGAGGGACATAATAAAGATTGCCAGTTTCTTCTTGAAGTCTTTTTCTCCTCTCAACAACCCATTGTAGGGTTGCCATTGTTCATTCTCTGAGCTGGAAGCCAGAAATCCCCAAAGAGTCAAGAAACCAGCTCTCCCTCTTTCTGACTCTCACCAAGTGCACTCCAACCCCTTATACAGGAACAGGACATTGCTTTTCACCAATAAGGAGAGTCCCACCCCAATGGATTTGGGGTCTTTGTTTACATACACATGTGCCGCAGTAGATTGTCCCAGCTTATCACTTAACAATATGACTACCTATGAGAGACAGGGCTTTACCAAGGTATCTACCATTAAATCCTCAGTAATGCAAAAAGTGCTCAATATTAGCACCTCCAATTTGATGAGTTTATTGGTGGCCTGGAGAAAGGAGATCAGGTCTAGTTTGGGGCCACTGATTCTTAAATCTTTCAAAGAATGGTCAATTCACATAGAATGGGAGCAGCTTCTTAGCCTGAGTGATTGGCAAGCATAATCAGAGATGCCCAAATGGTCTTTTATATAATATGTGTGCATGCATGTATATATGTGTATGTATGTATTATTTATGTATATATACATATATAACTACGTATTAAAAACTCCCCCCCTCTCACCAATGGATTTTGAAGAGAGTTGGTTCCCTGTACCCAAGTTGCCAAGAAAAAATTTACTTTTATGTTTGAAGATAAAATAGTTTTGTCTTTTATTGGGGCTAGCACAGCTCTGTAATATTCCTGCGGTTTTTCATAAACACATGAAAATGCTTTGTGTAACTTTCTATACCTGAATCTTACAATTCAGTGTATAGATGAATTTCTTCCGTTTTTGTTAGCATGTAAAATGCTAATCTTTAGAACTACAGAGCATTAATCATTTGGACTTGGTAAAGGAAGCTGGACGCTAGAAGGCAGAAAAGAATGCAGGAAGGGAAGAAAGAAGGAAGGATGGAAGGAAGGAAGGAAGGAAGGAAGGAAGGAAGGAAGGAAGGAAGGAAGGAAGGAAGGAAGGAAGGAAGGAAGGAAGGAAGGGAAGAAAGAAAGAAGGAGGGAAGGGAAAGGGGAAGGAAGGAAGGAAGGAAGGGAAGAAAGAAAGAAGGAGGGAAGGGAAAGGGGAAGGAAGGAAGGAAGGAAGGAAGGAAGGAAGGAAGGAAGGAAGGAAGGAAAGAAGCGAGGAGGGAGGGAGAGAAGGAAGGAAGGAATGAAAGAAGAAAGGGAGAGAGGAAGGAAGGAAACAAGGAGGGAGGGAGGAAGGGGAGGAAGGAAGGAAGCAAGGAGGGAGGGAGAGAAGGAGGGAAGGATGGAGGGAAGGAGGGAAGGAATGAAAGGAAAGAAGCATTTATCAAGTGCTTACTATGTGCCAGGCACTGTACTAAATGCTTTACAAATATTTCATTTTATCTCCACAACAACACTGCAAGGCAAGTGATATTATTATTCCCATTTTGCCCTTGAGGAAACCAAGGTAAATAGAAGTTAAGGGACTTATCCAGTACCACATAGCTAGTAAGTAGTATTTGAGGCTGGATTTAAACTCAAGTCTTTCTGATTCCAGATCCAGCACTCTAGAGATACCTAGCTGCCTCTGGGAATACCTAGAAGATATAATATGAGAAGATTATGTTTTGGTCTCTTCACAATTACATTTTAAGTCTCCTAAGTAGACCCTGAAGGAAAATCTCCAGATCAATAGTACGTGACCATTATAGGAAACCTACTACCACCTATATTGGAGACAGTTCTTCCATATTCAGGTAGAACTGGTTTCTTCAGAGACTTTTTAAAAGTCAAGCATATAACCTAAAAAAAATAGTAGCAGTGGCAGATGGGTGTGTACCTCTGAGAATACTCAGGCTATTTTCTGGAACAAGAAAGATTTCCAGGCAATGCTGGCACTGGCCCAGACCAATTATTATGGGCCTTTTAGCTTAGAGGTGGCAACTTCTGATATGGTTTTTTTATCACCTATACTAGTACCAGAAATGAGATATAGACCTATTGCACATCTCATGGGTTTTAATTCCCATTGAGTAAAGCAAAATAAACTTTGTGAGAAGGCAATGTCAGCCATATACTGACCTGGTAAAGATTATAACATATTCCTACAGAAGTTCAAGGGCAGCTAGGTGGCATAGTGGATAGAGGGCTGGGTCTGGAGTCAGGAAGACTCCTCTTCCTGAGTTCAAATCTGACCTAAGTCACTTACTAGCTGTGTGTTCCTGGGCAAGTCACTTCATCCTGCTTGCCTCAGTTTCCTCATCTGTAAAATAAGCTGGAGAAAGAAATGGCAAACTACTCCAGTATCTTTGCCAGGAAAATACCAAATGGGGTCACAAAGAGTCAGATGTGACTGAAACGACTGAACAACAACAAAAGGAGAGGTTCAAGCTGAGACAAAGTAGGACTGATCTCTAATTACCTGATTATCTTATGGAGTTAAACATCATAAATATTTTAACTCTTCTCTCCATATATGTTATTGACACCAAGGACAGAACGTGGTCATCTATTAATCCCATAGATCCTGCCTTCAAGGAGCTTATATTGTCCTGGGGGAAGGGGGTTAGCGTGGATCATAAGAGCAATATCTCCTTCACATATGACAGAATAGTTTTGTAATGAAAGTCATGAAATCATCTTTAAGACTTAATTGGGCTCTCTCTCTCCAGGCGTCCTTGTGCCAGTGACATTGTCTTTAAACCCGAGTAGCAATCCCTGAAGCACCTTCAAGATGCCCAGGGAAGACAGGGCTACCTGGAAGTCAAATTACTTCCTCAAGATCATCCAACTTTTGGATGATTATCCAAAATGCTTCATTGTGGGAGCAGACAATGTGGGCTCCAAACAGATGCAGCAGATCCGAATGTTCCTCCGTGGGAAGGCCATAGTATTGATGGGAAAAAACACCATGATGTGCAAAGCCATTCGTGGGCATCTGGAGAACAACCCTGCCCTGGAGAAACTGCTGCCTCATATCCGGGGGAATGTGGGCTATGTGTTCACCAAGGAAGACCTGACAGAGATCAGGGATATGCTTCTGGCCAATAAGGTGCCAGCTGCTGCCCATGCTGGTGCCATTACCCCATGTGATGTCACCGTGCCAGCCCAGAACACTGGTCTGGGGCCCGAGAAGACTTCCTTCTTCCAGGCGCTGGGCGTCACCACCAAGATTTCCAGGGGCACTATTGAAATCTTGTGTGACGTGCAGCTGATTAAGACTAGAGGCAAAGTGGGTGCCAGCGAGGCCACCTTGTCGAACATGCTGAACATCTCCCCATTCTCCTTTGGGCTGATCATTCAGCAGGTGTTTGACAATGGCAGCATCTACAACCCTGAAGTGCTGGACATCATGGAGGAAACTCTACCCCTTCAGTTCTTAGAGGGTGTCCGCAATGTTGCCAGCGTCTGTCTGCATATTGGCTACCCAACTGTTGCATCAGTCCCCTACTCTATCGTCAATGGGTACAAGCCGGTCTTGGCTGTAGCTGTGGAGACTGACTACACCTTCCCACTTGGTGAAAAGGCGAAAGCCTTCCTGGCTGACCCTTCAGCTTTTTCCATGGCCATCCCTGCAGCTGCTGCCCCAGCGGCTGCTGCGCCTGTGGCTGTTGTTCCAGCTAAGATGGAAGCTAAGGAAGAGTCGGAGGAGTCTGATGAAGATATGGGATTTGGTCTGGTTGATTAGCCCGTGGAAAACAACTATTTCAGCCAGTTTATTTGTGAAACAAAGAAATAAAAGTGCTCATTTCTCTGAAAAAAAAAAGGACTTAATTGGTCTTGGGGGCAGCTAAGTGGTGCAGTGGATAAAGCACTGGCCCTGAATTCAGGAAGACCTGAGTTCAAATCTAGCCTCAGACACTTGACACTTACTAGCTGTGTGATCCTGGGCAAGTCACTTAACCCTCATTGCCCCACCGAGAGAGAGAGAGAGAGAGAGAGAGAGAGAGAGAGAGAGAGAGAGAGAGAGAGAGAGAGAGACTTAATTGGTCTTGAGGTCTAAGGCTCAAACTGTTGATGTTGCTGCACAACCCTGGGCAAGTCACTTAACTTCCCAATTGCTTCCAAAACCAACAAACAAAAACAAAAAAAGAACCACGGAGAAGAAGATAGCATATCAAGTTCAAAGGAAGTTAGCTTGGGCTAGAACATAGAGTATATGATAGCGGGGGGAATGAAAAAAATATGGAAAAGTAGATAGGATTCATTATGGGGGGCGGGTCTTTAAATGCCAAACAGAGGAGTTTGTATTTTAGGCTGTGGGGAAGAGTCCATAAAACTTCTTGAGAAGAGGAGTAATATGGCTAACTGAGCTTTAGGACTCTCATTTGGCAGCTGTGTGGAGGTCAGATTGGAGAAGGGAGATATTGGATGGAGGAAGATTTAGTCAGGAGGTTATTAAAAAATTCCAGGAGGGGCAGCTAGGTGGCACAGTGGATAGAGCACCGGCCCTGGAGTCAGGAGGACCTGGGTTCAAATCCGGCCTTAGACACTTAACACTTACTAGCTGTGTGACCCTGGGCAAGTCACTTAACCCCAATTGCCTCACTTAAAAAAAATTCTAGGAGATAGGAGATAAGGGCTTGAATTAGTTGTGGTGGTTGTGGATGAAGAGAGGGGAATGGATGTGAGAGATATTGGGGAGGGACAATCAACAAGACTGGGCAATTGATTGAATGTGGGTTGTGAGGAAGAGTGAAGAGTCAAGGATGACTTCAAGGTCATGAACCTGGGTGACTAGAAAGATAGTGGTGCCCAAAACAGAAATAGGGAAGTTTAGAGGAGAGATGGATATAGGAAGAAAAACCAAGACTTCTTTTTTCGATAAGTTGAGTTTGAAATTCTTATGGGACGTAAAGGTAGAGATGTCCAGCAGGCAGAAGTTTGGATATCTATCTATCCCCTATCCAACTCTTATGTCTCTATTGAACTCCAGCTTCTTACATACACACTCATACTTGTATGTATATATGTGTCTGTGTATACATGTGTATGGTGTGTGTACATATATATGTCATCTGTCAAGAGTCATCTGCCAAGTCACAACCTCAGATCACTCCCATCATTGGCTATCTTCACTCCTATAACATGTGCAGTGGAACAAAAGTGGAGAAAATCATACAAACATTCTGACTGAGTCCACTATCGATTTATGTTATAACACTTCACTTCATCGCTACTACCAATCCTTCTACACCTTCCTTAGCAATTTACTATCCCACTCTCCTCAGAGGCTCTTCTAAACCTTTTCATCCCTTCTCAAACCTCTCGATGTTCTCCCTACTCCCACCCTCTCAGTCAAGAACATTGCCTCATGTCTTACAGGAAAAAAAATTGAAGTCATTCACCTCTTCTCCCCTCTTCCCCATCTCCTATCATTCATATGCCTTCTGCCACTATCTCCTCCTTCACCCCTGTGTCACAGGATGAGGTGCCCTTCCTCCTTACCAAAGCCAACCCCTGTACCTGCTCAAGGGATCCCATTTCATCCCATCTCCTCCAACAGATTTCCTCCTCTGCCATCCCCACTCTATCACTTATTTTCTGTCTCTCCTCGTCCACTGGCTCCTTCCATACTGCCTACAAATATGACCAAGTCCTCCTCGTCCTTAAAAAAAACCCAAAACCCTTACTTGATCCTTTCATCCTCACTGTCTTTTTTCTTCTCCCCTTCATAGCTAAACTCCTTGAAAAGTTTGTCTACAGTAGGTGCCTCCACTTTCCTCTTACTTTCTTTCTTTTTTTTTTTTTATAATTTTTTATTTTTACAGGGCAATGAGGGTTAAGTGACTTGCCCAGGGTCACACAGCTAGTGTCAAGTGTCTGAGGCCAGATTTGAACTCAGGTACTCCTGAATCCAAGGCCAGTGCTTTATCCACTGAGCCACCAAGCTGCCCCAGTATCCTCTTACTTTCTTAATTCTTATAATCTGTCTTCCTAGCTTATCATTCAACGGAAACTTCTCTCTCCAAAGTTACTAACAACGCCTTAGTTGCCAAATTCAAGGCCCTTTCACCCTTATTCTCTTTGAGATCTCTGCAGCTTTCGACATTGTGGATCTCCCTCTCCTGTGTGATACTCTCTTTTCTCTGGGTTTTTGGAACTCCTCTCTCCTGGTTCTCCTCCTACCTATTTGACAGCTCCTTCTCAGGCTCCTTTGCTGGATCCTCATCTAGAGCCTTTAATCATAGGTGTCCCTCAGGGTTCTGTCCTTGGGTCCTCTTCTCTTCTCTCTCTATACTACTTCACTTGGTGATCTCATCAGCTCCCATGGATTTAATTACTCTCTCCGCTATTGATTCTCATTATCTACCTATGCTGCTCCAACCTCTTTGCTGACATCCGATCTCACATATCCAGCTGCCTGTACAGATGGGCAGAACCCCTATTAAAATCAACATGACCAAAATGGAACTCATTATCTTTCCCCCATAACTGTCCTTCCCCCTACCTTCTCTGTTAATGTAGAGGGTAACACCATCCTCCCAGTCCCTCGGGCTCACAACCTAGAAGTCATCCTTGACTCCTTACAGTCTCTTACCCTCCCCCCACTCATATCTATTACCAAGGCCTATAGAATTCATTTTTTTTTTTTTGCAGGGCAATGGGGGTTAAGTGACTTGCCCAGGGTCACACAGCTAGTGCCACCTAGCTGCCCCCCATAGAATTAATTTTTGCAACATCTCTCAAATATGCCCCCTTCTCGCCTCTGATACTGCCAACACTCTGGTGCAAGCCTTCATCACCTCATGCTTGGATTATTGCCATAGCCTATTGATGGGTCTGCCTGCCTCAAGTCTCTCCCCAATTTAATCCATTCAGCCACCAAAGTGATTCTCCTTAAGTACAGGTCTAACTACGTCACCAGCTTCCTCAATAAACTCCAGTGGCTCCCAATCATCTCCAGTATCAGATATTGTCTTCCCTGTTGGGCACTCAAAGCACTTCATTAACCTAATTCATTCCTGCCTTTCCAGTTTTCTTTTTTTTCCTTTTCCTTTTCTTTCTTTCTTTCTTTCTTTCTTTCTTTCTTTCTTTCTTTCTTTCTTTCTTTCTTTTTTTCTTCTTTTCTTTTCTTTTTTTTTTTTTTGGCGAGGCAATGAGGGTTAAATGACTTGCCCAGGGTTACACAGCTAGTGTCAAGTGTCTGAGGCCGGATTTGAACTCAGATCTTCCTGAATCCAGAGCTGGTGCTTTATCCACTGTGCCACCTAGCTGCCCCCTCCAGTTTTCCTATACCTTATTCCCCACTACATATGCTTTGATTCAATGACACCGACTTCCTTACCTCTACACAAACAAGATATTCTGTCTCTCAGCTCTGGGCATTTTCTCTTGGCTGTCCCCCATGCCTGGAATATCCTTGCTCCTCAACTCTGCCTACTGGTTTGTCTGGCTTTCTTTAAGTCCCAACTAAATTCTTGTCTTTTATAGGAAGTTTTTTTTCCCAATAGTTATTAATCTAGTGCCTTTCCTCTGTTAATTATTTCCTACTTATTCTGTATATAGCTTGTTTGTATGTACTTGTTTGCACACTATTCCCCCATCAGATTGTGAACTCCTTGAGGGAAGTGACTGTCTTTTGCCTCTTTTTGTATCCCAAGTGTTTTGCACAGTGCATGGCACATCGTAGACAGTTTAAAAACACTGACTGATTGATCTGTATAGAGCTGATCATTGAACCTGTAGGAGTTTTTAAGAGCACAAAAAGTGAGAGTGTAAGGAGAAAAACAAAGCAAATTCTTGGTGATAAGATGCTTAGTAGGTGGGAGATGACAAAGGATGTTGAGTAGGAATAGTCTGACAGATAGGATGACAACTAAGAATAGTTTCCCAAAAGACAAGGGAGAATAGAATATACAAGAGCACAGGGTCAAAAGTTGCAAAGATGTTAACTAGAATGAGGACTGAGAATAGTTCTTTGGATTTAGCAGTTCAGAAGTTACTGTTAACTGCAGAGTTCAATTTCTTTTTTTTTTTTAATAATAAACATTTTTTATTTATAGTTTCGAGTTCAAAATTTTATTCCTCCTTCCCTCATTGCTCTCCCTAAGGTGGTAAGCAATCAGATATAGATCATACATGTATGATTATGTGAAACATTACCATATTAGTAATTTTGTACAAGAAAACTTGAATAAAAGAAAAAAATGAAAGTGAGAAACGCCATGCTTCATTCTGTGTTCAATCAATATCAGTTCTTTCTTTGGAGGTGGATAGTATGTTTCATCATTAGTCCTTTGGGATTGGCTTGGATCATTGAATTGCTGAGAATAGCTGTCATTCACAGTTCTTCATTAAACAATATTGCTGTCTCTGTGCACAATGTTCTTTTGGTTCTGCTCACTTCACTATACATCAGTTCATACGAGTCTTTCCAGGCCTTTCTGAAATCATCCTGCTTGTCATTTCTTATAGCACAACAATATTCCATCACCATCATATACCACAGCTTGTTTAGTCATTCCCCAATTGATCGACATGTCTTTGATTTCCAATTCTTAGCCTCCACAAAAAGAACTGCTGCTGCTATAAATATTTTTGTACAAATAGGTCTTTTTCTCTTTTGGAGGATGTCTTTGAGATATAAACCTCGCAGTGGTGTTGTTGGATCAAAGGGTATTCACAGTTCTGTAACCCTTTGGCCATATTTTCAAATTGCTCTCCAGAATGGTTAGATCTTTTCAAAACTCCACCAACAGTGGATTAGCATCCCAGTTTTCCCATATCCCTTCCAACATCCAATATTTTCCTTTTTTGTTATATTTGCCACTCTGATAGGTGTGAGGTGATATCTCAGAGTTGTTTTAATTTCCATTTCTCTGATCAATAGGAATCTAGAGCATTTTTTCATGATTGTAAATAGCTTTGATTTCTTTATCGAAAAACTACCTGTTCATATCCTTTGACCGTTTATCAATTGGGGAATGACTTGCATTTTTATAAATTTGACTCAGTTCTCTATATAATTGAGAAATGAGGCCTTTATTAGAAATACTTGTTTCAAAAATTTTCCCCAGTTTTCTGCTTCCCTTGTTTATCTTGGATACATTAGTTTTGTTTGTGAAAAAACTTTTAAATTTTATATAATCAAAATGCTATTTTACATTTTGTTTTGTTCTTTATATCTTCTTTAGTCCTAAATTCTTCCTCTGCTCATAAATCTGGCAGTTTCCATGCTCTCTCAAATTGCTTATGGTATCACCCTTTATATGTAAATCATATACTCATTTTGACTTTGTTTTAGTATATGGTATGAGATGTTGGTCTATACCTAGTTTTTGGCATACTAGTTTCCGGTTTTCCCAACAGTTTTTGTCAAATAATGAGTTTTTGTTCCAAAAGCTTGCAACTTTGGGTTTATCATAAAATGGATTATTATAGTCATTTACTTTAGTGTAATTTCTACCTATTCTAGTCTGCTGATCCACCAGAGAGTTCAATTTCAACCAAGTCGTCATGTCAGAAGGGCAGTTAGGTTGGCACAGTAGATAAAGTGCTAGGCCTGGAATTAGGAAGACCTGAGTTAAAATCTGGCCTCAGCTACTTAGTAGCTGTACAACCCCAAGCAAGTCACTTAACCCCGTGTGCCTCAGTTTCCTAATCTGTAAAATGACCTGAAAAAGGAAATGGCAAACCACTCTGTGATCTTTGCCAAGAAAACCCCAAATGGGGTCATGAAAAGTCAGACAGGACTGAAATAACTGAACACAACACACAACGACAGTCATGTCAGAAGCCAGAATCCAAGGGGCTAAAAAGTGAATGGGAAGGGAGGAAATGCAAGAAGTCTAAAAGACTTTTTCTAGAAATTTGACTGCAAAAGGGAGAAGAGACATAGGATGAAAGTTTGAAGGAACTATAGGGTTACAAAAAACAGAATAAAGAAAACAAATCTCAAAAAGGAAATAGTAAGGATACAAATACAAAACAAAACCAGTTTGTGCCTTCAAGGATCTTATATTACAATTGTTGTTGTTGTTCAGTTGTGTCCAACTTCTCATGTCCATGGAGTTCTCTTGGCAAAGATGCTGGAGTGGTTTGCCAAACCTACTAGGTGACATCAAATATAGGGGAATGGCAGCCGGGAAAATAGGTATTTTGCTTTGGAAAGTTACAGGAATTGTGAGTGGAGTCACAGGAGATCACATTGACACACTCGTTCCAGTAACAATGGCAGTATTGATTGTTTATTGTTTCAGAACAAAAAAAAATACAAAACAAAAAAAAATAGAGTTGAGAGTATGCGCACAATAGCAGGGCAGCTGCAGAGAAGATGGAGGAGGGAGGAAAAGGAAGGATGGCTGGAACTGGCCTTGATGTAACAGGTCATGTGCCACAACCACCACTGGAAATAGAGGGCAATTTTCCATGGGATTTATAGGAAATCACTCGAAATAAACTCCAAATTTAACATATAGAGAAATGAGGATACCAAATATCAGAGCTTTCAGGTCAAAGAAAAAATACTGCAAGTAGTCAGAAAGATACCAATGACATACCAAAGAACTCTCATATTCACACAGAATTATACAGCAAATATAAGGAAGGAATAGGGAATCTGAAATTTGATATACCATAAGGTAAAAGGAAAAAAAAAAGAGCCCAAATGAGCATCTTACAAAATTTAGCCTAATCCTAGAGGGAAGAAAATAACCAATAGACCTTTAATAGGACAGATAAAATCCAAAATATACATGTTGAGAGACCCAGAACTGAGTAGACTAATTGAAATGGCAAGCAGAAGAGGAGAGAGAGATCTAAAAAAGTAGATGAGTTTCAACAATTTGAAATAGTTGAGAGATGAACAAATGCTTACCATTCTCTAAAGATCAACAAGGGAATATAAACAGCCAAACTCTCAGGGCCTGGGAAATTTTATGTTATATACATATATACACATGTAATAATAGACACACATATATGCATATACTGCATGTGTATAGCGCACACATATACATATGTGTGGTATGTGTGGGTATGTGTATATACATGTGTAATACATACATATATATACATGTAGTGTATGTATACACACATACACAGTAGTGGATGGAATGGAAAGGAGGAAGAAGTTACTATTTATTCTAATCAGAAGAGAAAAATAAATGAGGATGAAAGTAAGCGGTGAAGGTAATTGTTATTGTTGTTTAGTAATTTTTCAGTCATGTCTGACTTCGTGACTCCATTTGGGGTTTTCTTGGCAAAGATACTAGAGTGGTTTACCATTTCCTTCTCCAACTCATTTGACAGATGAGGAAACTGAGGCAAACAGAGTTAAGTGACTTGCCCAGGGTCACACAGCTGGTAAGTGTCTGAGACCAGATTTAAACTCAGGAAGATGAGTCTTCCTGACTTCAGGCCCTGGGCTCTATCTACCAAGCCATCTATCTGTCTTCAGCATGGAGATAATAATTGAATCCTCTGGAGCTGTTGAGATCACCAAATGAAATAGTATGTTGTAATAACACTATTTCCCAGGGCCCAGGTGAGTGCCCTGTGGGACACCCAAGGTTATCTAGAGTGACCTGGATGAAGATTTAGCAAAGGAGATCGAGAAGGAAAGGTCCTATAGGTAGGAAGAGAGCCAGGAGGAGCATATTGTCATGAAAAGAAAGGGGAAAACAGAGTCATATAAGATTAAAAACGAAGTTACATTCTATTGAAATGTGGTGAGCAAAATATAATTTTTTAAAAGCAACAGATTCATGAAATGCATGTTCAGAACTGCTGCTCTAACGCTTGCTTCCCCCCTGAGGCTCAGGCCCCAGAGCAATTGTGGGTCCCTTTCTGTTCAAGTCTTCTACCACCCTGGTTCCCTACACCTTGAGATCTTGTATTATTCTAAGCCTCCTGTGTCAGCAGATGATGGAAGTGGTCATTCTCTCTTGGTGCACTGGGCTGAACTTAGCATCAGTGTTAGTGCTGTAGTCTCATGCCACTCTCATACGGAATGAGGCTCACCCAAAAGACACTCTAAACACAGAGCAAGCCTCCTGCTCTCAATCTCTGAAAAATGCCCTAGGACCAGGTAGTACAGTGGGTAGAGCTGCAGGACTGGAGTCAGGAAGAACTGTGTTCAAATACAGCCTCAGACACTTAATAGCTGTGTGACCCTGGGCAAGTCACCTAACCTTGTTAAGTGTTTCTGTAAAATGAGCTCTAGAAGGAAATGGCAAGCCAGCCCATTGCCTTGGGATCATGAAGGGTCAGATGCAACTGAAACAACTGAGTAACAATACAACCTCTAGAACCTTGATAGATGTGAGTCCCTTTCATTCATTCCATGCCATTTAGGATCTCAAACATAGGGAAAAGGGGGGAAGGAAACAAGAGTTGTTTGTTTGTTTTTGTTTGTTTTGTTTTGTTTTTGTTTTTGTTTTAAGCAGGCATGGTTCAGTTTATTCATTGTTTATTAAAAAAAAAATCGTATGTGGTTGCCACAGCAACTGCCTGGGTCCCTCTGGACAGACATCTGAGTTGTGAGTCTTCACAAGATGATCTGTGAATTCCTGATAGGGAGACTTAGTAAACACAGTCCTCCTTCCACAGGTCTGGGATTAGGTAGCTGTGTGTTTTGGAGATGGTATGGAAGGAAGCTTTAGCAAAGTTGCCCACAGTGACAGTACAGCTCCTTGCAGAAGTGTAGCAGTCATCAATTCCAGCCATCATCAGGAGCTTCTTAGGCACAGGAGCTGAGACAATGCCAGTACCTCGAGGGGCGGGGATCAGGCGCACCAAAACCGATCCACAGCGCCCAGTGACCTTGCAGGGCACTGTGTGAGGCTTGCCAGTCTTGTTCCCCCAGTAGCCACATCTCACAGGAGCAATGGACAGCTTGGCCAGAATGAAAGCACACGAATAGCTGTGGCTACTTCCTTGGAGCACTCGACACCCAAGCCAACATGGCCATTGTAGTCGCCAATGGCCACAAAAGCCTTGAACCTGGTACGTTGTCCAGCTCTAGTTTGTTTTTGAACAGGCTTGATCTTTAGAACCTCATCCTTCAGTGAAGACCCCAGGAAGAAATCTATGATCTCAGATTCCTTTTTGGGAAGGGAGGAAAAGATAGATCTCCTCCAAAGACTTGATCTTCATGTCCTTGATGAGGCGGCCCAGCTTGGTGACAGGAACCCAATCCTATCTTCGGCCTTTCCTCCTTGGACCCCTCGCCTGTGGCCCTGCCCTCAACCTTGGCCCCCCACTTCTGAAGCCACCTCGGGAGCCCCCTCAGCCTCCAACTCTGGGGCCCCCAGAGCCTCCAGCTCTCCCTGCAGTACTGGCATTGTCTGCCATTTGGTGTTCGTTAGAAGTAGAAGGCAAGCATTTATTAAATGCCTACTGCATGCTAGTGATTTACAAATGTTAACTCTTTTGATCTTCACAACAACCCTAGAAGATAGGTGGTATCATTATTCCCATTTTACAGTTTAGAAGATTGAGACTGAAGTTAAGTGACTTGTCCAGGGTCACTCACCTGGGAAGTGTTTGAGTCCAAATTTTGTACTCAGGTGGTCCTGACTCTAGGCCCAGCGCTCTGTGCACTATGGTATCACCTGGCTGCCTACTGTTCCACCTTCATAGCATATTGTTCAAGTCTCAAGGGCGCCATTTGCTGTAAATCCCTTAGCCTTTCTAAAGCCTCATTTTCCTTCTTTGCAAAATGGTGATAATGATCCTTTGACTACCTAAGTAAAGCAAGGATGTTATGTGGAAAGCTGTGAACTATTTTTTTTTTTTTCTTTCAGGGCAGTGAGGGTAAATGACTTGCCCAGGATCACACAACTAGTAAGTGTCAAGTGTCTGAGGCTGGATTTGAACTCAGTCCTCCTGAATCCAGGACCAGTGCTTTATCCACTGTGCCACCTAGCTGCCCAGCTGTGAACCATTAAAAGCCACATTTAAAAAACCGAAAAGGACATGAAAATCAAGGATAATTTTATTACTACTCTCGGTTAAAGTTATTTTTTTAAAGGTGATGAAGAAATCACAGAAAGCTTCGGTCACATGTACAACAATCTACAATCTTTGGGTTTCTTCCTAATCTTGATTTGTGTATATATTGGTTAGACGTACTTATCAATGGAAATTAAAATAACATTTATTTAAATTTAAAAAAATATATTTATTTATTTATTTTTAGTGAGGCAATTGGGGTTAAGTGACTTGCCCAGGGTCACACAGCTGGTAAGTGTTAAGTGTCTGAGGCTGGATTTGAACTCAGGTCCTCCTGAATCCAGGGCTGGTGCTCTATCCACTGTGCCACCTAGCTGCCCAGCTGTGGAACCATTAAAAGCCACATTAAAACACCGAAAAGGACATGAAAATCAGGATAATGTTTATTACTACTGCTGTTTAAAGTTAGTTTTTTAAAGCGATGAAGAAATCACAGAAGCTTCTGGTCACATGTAACAACAATCTACAATCTTTGGGTTTCTCCTAATCTTGATTTGTGTATATATTGGTTAACGTACTTATCAATGGCAATTAAAATAACATTTATTTAAATTTTTAAAAAAAATCTTTATTTATTTATTTATTTTAGTGAGGGCAATTGGGGTAAAGTGACTTGCCCAGGGTCACACAGCTAGTAAGGTGTTAAGTGTCTGAGGCTGGGATTTGAACTCAGTCCTCCTGAATCCAGGGCTGATGCTCTATCCACTACGGCCACCTAGGTGCCCCTATTTTTAATTTTAAAGGGGAAAAATTGAAGTTATGATTATTTTATCCTTGATCCATGAGCATTTTGGACATCATCTTCCTAGGAGGAGAAAGTAAGCAGGGAGGGTCACTTGGCTTATCTCAGGACAATGGCATATTTGCTAGAATTCCTTGGCTTTGCTCTTTGATGGTCAATTAGCCCTGGTCTTTTTTCATCTTTCAGCAACTGCTTGCCTGGGAAGTACTTCACTCTCTTTTAGCTGGGGTACTAGAGTACTCTTTGAGACAGGGCAGGGTCTTCAGAAGTAACTTCTCTTTGACCTCTCCTGGAGGTACAGTTGTTTGGGCACGCTGAGGGCTGAGGTGCCCTTTTTAAAACCCTTTCTGGTTTAAAAGCTCCTCCCCTCAGAGAGGGTACTCTACCTTGGCCTCTTGCTTTCAATCTAAATTCAGTCGGGTTGGTTCCTATCCCAAGCTCCTTTTTGAATCTAAAGTAGTTGAATAGTGAAAGGGTCAAAGGTATGAATGCAGCCTGGGCCTCAAAGGAAGCTCTTAATCTCCCTGGCCCCTTCATATGCAATTGAGCTATTTAAGAGCCTGCTCTTTCTAGGGTGGGGAATGTCTACTTTGCATCTGAATACTTTCCCTTTGTACTTCAAAGTCTCTCTCCAAATCCAAAGCTTTTTGCTGAAGTGTCAGCTGGGTACCCCATGTTCAGGAACCAAGTTTTGCCTTGCTCCGAGCATGCTGTGTTACTGTCTAGATATGATTTAATATCTTCCTGATGGTAAATAGTTGTTTATAACTCCTTTTTTGAAGTCCTCTCTGAAATTTGACAGTATACTCTGCGTCCCCATCTCAGGCAGTCCGTAAGTATTTGTTAAGCACCTACTGTGTACTAGGCTTCAGAATAAGCACTGGATATACAATGAAAGGCAAAAAAAAAATAAACCATAACAAAACCTAGTCCCCAGCTTTCAAGTAGCTCATGGTTGAATGGGGAAAGCAGTACAAACAACATACAACAGGATAAAGTGGGGAGACGCTCAGGGGGAAGGGCAGCAGAACTAAGGAAGTACATACAATTTGTATGGATTCCCACGAAAGTGAACGAACTTCTTTAGAAAATAGTAGGGGGTAGGGGCAACTAGATGGTGTAGTGAATAGAGCACCAGCCCTGGAGTCAGGAGGACCCGAGTTCAAGTTCGGGGCCTCAGACACTTAACACTGGCAAGTGCACTTAGCCCCAATTGCCTCACCAATAAACAAACAAACAAGTAAATAAATAATGCTAGGGGTAGATGGTAGTTGTTAGGAACCTAGGAGCAAGTTAATTTTCTTTGTGAAGGTGATAAATTAGTTTATAAAATCACATTCCATCTTATGCCATATTCAAGGAAGCACTACTACTACTAGCTACTACTACTACCACTAGCTGTAAATTTCCTCACAAATTCCACCAAAGCTACTATGTGAAGCCTTAAGTATAATTTATGCAGGACATCCCATGCCTAGTCAGGTCACCATTAGTTATACCATGTAAGCAGGCAATAGGGTCTCAGTCTGTGACTTCATATTTTAGCAGAACTTAGCACAGTCTTTAAAAAGTGTTTGTTGGACTGAATTGAATTTCTTGGTTCTTTCCTCCCTCAGAGGTAACTGAGCTAACTGAGTGTCATGGTAAGGCCACAGGACAATGAATATTTACATAAATAGACTTAAAGGTAGTTTTGATCCCATATTAAATCTTACAGGGATAAATAGTTAAATATCTGATAATAGTAAAAGTGAATATAAAATCTAAAGAACATTATTACATATGTCCAATTTAATTTTAAAATAGATCATAAAGAAACATTATGGGACATTACATATAGATTAACAGACTATCACTTTTCACTATATTCTTCTCAAGAGCTCATACTGAGTACTGCCTAATTCCTGTTTTATGTCCCACATATCCATCCCTGTTCCATATGATGTTCCATGAACTTCTTCATCAAGTTATTGTGCTTTGGACTGATTTTTAATTTAGATAACACAATGTCATTCATTAGCTGGGTTCCATCTTCCTGTGGTCCCCATTATCAACTCATTGCCTTATAGCCTTCTTGAGACAGATGCTGACAAAGTATTTGCTATTTCTCAACTGTGCCAGCCCTGAATGTTTGGAAGGCAGAGTATTTATTTTCAAAGGGTATGGTAATGTCTCTGTTAGTGCCCATGCAGTTCTTAGTGTCCAAGATGATTAAATCTGACCCTTAAGGCCTTTCCTAGTCCTAGAATTGTTGAATTTATTCAAATTTTGGGTTTTCTTGGTCCATTTGATAGCTTTAATGAATCTATTGGAAATAGCATCATGCTGTTGGGTAATAGTCCCACTCAGTTGAGGACCACTGTGACAAAATGTGTAGCACTGACATCAGTGCTTGTCTCCAGAGGCCAAATCTCTTGGTCCCATTAATGGGACACAGTCCTAGTCTGACTGTGTGAATGAGTTGCCAATCCACATATTGGGGTAAAAAGATCCTTCCTCATAAAAGAAAAATTTGAAGCTACAGTCACTGAGTGATTGAGTAATATACTTTACCCTGATGTTGCTCAAATAATATCTAAGTCATGTATTTCAAATTCCTCTCCACACCTTGTAGGGCCAACAGACTGTCCATTCAGCACAGTGCCAAGACATGATATTTTTTCTTCTCCACCTAATTGAGATTTTCGCTGACAACTGTCCCAATGGAAATGTAACCAATGGAAAAACTGCAGTCAGGACCTTTCCTGTTTATAATTACTGTGGCATTCCAAAGGGGGCAAATAACAGTTTCCTACTCCTACTCAGGTTGCAAACTGCAATTGTAAATTTGTGAAAGTCTTTCTCATTCCAGCCAAATGAAACACTTAGACTCATGGGGGAAACACACACACACACACACACACACACACACACACACACACACACACAAGTAATAATGCCCACTGGCGTGATGTCCCAATAAAAACAGGGGTATATTGAAATTAACCAAGTTATTATTGCCTGTTAAGATGTGTGACTGAGAAGAAAGAAAACTGGTCATATTTTAAACCTGCTCCTTAGATTTGGGGAGAGCAGAATATGACAGATCCCATAGAATGGGAGAGATACTGAAGGATAGAGAAAAGGCAAATGTCTAGATTTTCAAAATGAAGGAAAATATGGAGGTTTCAACAACTGTAGGCCAGTTACCTTAACTTTCATGCCTCTCAAAATTCCAGGATGAATTATTAGAGGAAAACAGGGATCATGAAATGCGATCACACCTTCATCTAAAAAGAGTTTACATGATCTTGTAGATGTGTAGATTTAGTATGTAGATGGGAATTTTAGGTCATCTAGTCTAACTCTATTTTAAAAATTTTAACGTAAATTTTATTTTACTTTTTCAACCAATAATCATTTATTTCTCTCTTTCCCACCTCCCCAACCCATTTTTTTTTAAAAGAAAAAGAAAACCGTTATAACAAATGTGGTTAGGTCACACACATGAAATCTTGCACTGGCCTTTTCTAAAACTGTCTCTCTTACTCTGCACCTTGAGTCCGTATCTTTCTGTCAGTAATGGGTAGGTAGCATGATTCATGATCCATCCAGGAATCATGGAATCATGGTTGATTATTGTATTAATCAGAGTTCTTAAGTCTTGCAGAGTTGTCTGTTTGAACAATGTTGTATAAGTTGTTCTGCCAAAGCCCCTCATCTTATAAATGTGGAAGAGGGTCGAGAAAAGTTCAATGATTTGCCCAAATTCAAACAGGGATAAAAATCAGAGTGAGAATTTGAACATGGGTCCTCTGAATTCAACAGCACTTCTACCTGAAAATACTGCTTCATATGCAATATGTGTAAGTCATGTTAGAGTAAACGGAAATAAAGTTTTTGAGCAAGGTTATAACTAGAAGAATCCTTCCGGATTGTATTATGAGGAGATCTGAGTTACTATGTACCTTGGAGTTGGATTTATCTATTTGATTGGGCAGAGAGAAAGCTATTGGACTATTGGAGGATCAGAACTGAAAGGTAGAGTTTTCCACTCTAGTGAAAGTTTTTGGCATTTCTTGGGAAAGTTCTATGAAGAGGAGAATTGGAGAGATAGATGAAAAGACAGAGGTTGCAGTGGCAAAAAGAAGATGGAGAATACTTTCCAGAGACTGACCTTAAGTTTGAGTTGGCTAGTCTTTTCTTTCTGTGGCTCACCACTCTCAGTAATAAGAGAATTTCAGGAGGGAATAATTGTAATATGGTGGAGGATGTTCCTCACTGGGATCGAGCTATAGACCTGATGAAAGCATAAGTTTGATAAAATAAAAACAAGAACACTCAAATGTATCTGTAAATCTCAATGGTTTCGACTGTGTACTCCCAATGATACCAGTTTGCACCTATACATATCCGACCAGCTTGTGAAACTCTTGTCCCTGCCCTCCTCTGTATGTGCTACATGGAAGTGTTTCTCACTTTCCCCTGACATGACAATCGCTTGACTTGTCTTCAAGGACTACCTATGATCTCTCCTTCCATTTAACTGAAGCTCTTTTCTCTCTTCATTTATTGTGGGAACGCTAAGAGTAGATATAATCTAAGCCTGCAAGGACCTCAATTTAGAGTCATGAGAGACAAATTAAAATGGATGGATGGTCTAAAAATCATGTGGTTCATACTCACACGTTTCTTCTACTGCTCTACAATCACTTCAGAAGCAGAAGAGGACTGCTCAGGACTGAGGGCTATTTGGTATTTTTCTTTATTTTATTAGTTGCCAAGTCCGTTGCTCTTTATACTACACTAAACTATATAGGTCATTTCAGGAAAATAAGATTCAGAGTTACAAGGCAAGTAATCATCTAGTTAAATTCCCTTTATTTTACAGGTGCAGGAAACTAAGTCCCAGAGAGGTCAGGGGCCATAGAATTTAGACCCAGAAGAGACTTTAGAGATCATCTAGTCCAATTCCCTCATTTTACAGATAGGAAACCAAGGTCCAGTGAAGCAGAGTGATTTAAAGAAGCTAGGTAGTACAATGGATAGAATACTGTACTTGGAGTCAGGAAGACCTGAATTTAAATCCTGCCTCATATACTTATTAACTGTATGACCATAGGTAAGTCACTTAACCTTTCTTAGTCTATTTCCTCCTTTGTCAAATGGAGACAATAATAGCATATCTCTTATGGGATTATTGTGAAAATCAAATGAGATAATGTATGTAAAGCGCTTCACAACTTTAAAGTGCTATATAAATACCAGCTATTGGGGCAGCTAGGTGGCGCAGTGGATAAAGCACTGGTCCTGGATTCAGGAGGACCTGAGTTGAAACCCGATCTCAGACACTTAACACTTACTAGCTGTGTGACCCTGGGCAAGTCACTTAACCCCAATTGCCTCACCAAAAAAAAAAAATGTGAGCTTGAGTTCACTTTACTTGGGGCAGCTAGGTAGTGCAGTGGATAGAGCACTGCCCTGGATTCAGGAGGACCTGAGTTCAAATCTGGACTCAGACACTTAACACTTACTAGCTGTGTGACCCTGGGCAAGTCACTTAAATACACCCATTGCTTCACAAAATAAACAAACAAATAAATTCCAGCTATTGTTGACCAAGGTTCTTTAACTTGCACACTTAATTCATCTTCAGTTTCTCACATAAATTGCTGGGCTCTACCCACCATCCTGCCCTTGCTGGCAACCCTAAACCTAATTCATGGCAACCTAGCCACCCGAAACAATGGCCAGTTCATGCAGCAGGCAGAGGAGACAATTCTATTATACTTATATACTTACTATATTTACCTACCTTCCAGGGTCCTTGTGAGGATTAAATGAGATACCATTTGTACAGTACTTAGTGTAATGCCTGGCACATAGTAGGTATTACATAAATGTTGGGTGTTTTGATTATCACTGATATTATTATTTTTACTTTGAAAGGTAGTGGCAACTTCTGGCTACCAGAATTTCCATGAGAGAGAACAACCACTAGGGAGAGAAAAGAGGAAGAAGCAACTTGAGATTTTCTAGCACCAGATCAACCAAGATCTTTAGAGCAGGTTAAGAGAGGCAAAAGGGCAGTTAGGTGGCATAGTGGGTAGAGTCCTGGGCCCATAGTCAGGAAGACTCATCTTAGGCAGCTAGGTGGCACAGTGGATAAAGCACTGGCCTTGGATTCAGGAGGACCTGAGTTCAAATCCAGCCTCAGACACTTGGCACTTACTAGCTGTGTGACCTTGGGCAAGTCACTTAACGCTCATTGCCCCACCAAAAAAAAAAAAGTGCCATAGGAAGACTCATCTTCATGAGTTCAAATCTGGCCTCAGACATTTACTTAACTATGTGGCCTTAGACAAGTCACATAGCTTCAGTTCCTCTTTGCTTCTACTCCTCAATATAAACAATGAATTGGAGAAGGAAATGGCAAACCACTCCATTATCTTTGCCAAGAAAACCCCAAATGGGGTCACAAAGAGTCAGACACAACTGAAAAAAGAACTCAACAAAAACAACCAAGAAAAGCATTAGGTCTGAAGATAGGCTTACCTTAGAGCGAAAGGGGCAGGAAAAGGGAATAAGCACACTCTAGATATGCCTACTTCTGCAAAGCCCTCAGCACAGTGCCTGAGACAAAGCAGGTACTATAGCAATGCTAACTGCCTTCCCCTTCCCTTTTGGCTCCAAGATGAGCCTGTTCTATGACTTTCTCACCCAGCTCCAAAGCTCTGGACGCTCTGGCACAATGCTCTTCCTGCCCATTGCTATTCAGTCTAGTAAGGCCAGGGGACCTGTTGTTTGAAGACCTATAAGAATACCAGAACCTGGGACCAATTTCAATTGAGAAAGATGGGAGTAGGACATTTAAGTAATGATTATTCCAAGCACATAGTTGAAAAAGACTGAAGAAAGATATCATAGGAATTAAGGAGGCTGAGAAAGTAGGAGGCCTGAGTGCTTGAAAGGGATCAGGGTTGAGGTAGGGAAAAAAGAGGTTGAATCAGGTACTGAACTTATTGAGGAGTAAAATGACATGGACATCTATGGATGACAGCAACAAGGATTTGGACTGAATGGAGCGCATTTAAAGGAATAAGTGTGGGGTAGCTACATGTTAAAAGAAGGAAGGAAACAAATATTTGTTGTCTACTATGTGCCAGACACTGTGCTAAATGTTTTACAAGTATCATCTCATTTGAAACTCACAACAACCCTGGAAGTTAGGTACCATTATTATCCCCATTTTATAGTTGAAGAAACTGAGACAGTTAGAAGTTAAGTGACTTCTTCAGGGTTCCACAGTTGGAAGTGTTTGAGACTGGATTTGAATTCAAGCCTTCCTGACTCCAGGATCAGTATTTTATCCACTGTACTATGTCCTTGCTGGACTCAGAGTCAGAAAGAGCAGAGTTCAAATCCAGCCTCAGACACTTACTTGCTGTGTGACCCTAAGCAACTCACTTAATCTCACTCAATTGCAATTTCCTTATATGTAAATTGGGATAAAATTATCACCTACCTTACAGAGTCATTGTGAGCATTCATTGAGGTAATATGTGTAAAGCACTTTGCAAACTTTAAGAAGATATATGTGTTAGTTATTATTATTATTTTGGTGAGGCAATTGGGGTTAAGTGACTTGTCCAGGGTCACACAGCTAGTAAGTGTTAAGTGTCTGAGGCCTGATTTGAACTCAGGTTCTCCTGAATCCAGGGTTGGTGCTCTATCCACTGCGCCACCTAGCTGTCCCAGTTATTATTATTATTATGTAATAGTAGCAGAGATAGGGTCTGAAAGGGTCATTGAGGATTAAGGGAATAGGCCAGCATCCTCCTCCTGCCCCTGTGTATCCAGAGATGTGAGAGAAGGGCCAGTTGGCCCTGGAAAGGGTATTGTGAGGGGTGAGTCTTATGGAGAAAGCTAGGTTTCAGAGAGCACCTGAAAACAGAAGTAATGTGAGCTGAAGTTATCTCTTACTCATAAGATGGGAGGGTTCTAGTGGGCACACTGAAAAGGCAGAAGAAGATAGGAAGACTGAGATTGAGTTTTCTATGAGGTTATATTTGGGGTGGGGATAGCAGCTGGTGCAAACTGACTCTGCAGTGCACTACACTGATTCAAGGTGCTCCAGGTGACTCAGGTCTCCAGGTGAGAGGCTCTGGTGGGAAGGCATACCTGTTAAAGAGGTTTGTTGGCCCTAGGGAAACCCTGGGGAATGGGGTTGGCAATACTGAGTGGTTGGAGTGAGATAGGGTAACCCTCATGTGGGGAAGAAGTGCAATCCCCTGAATCTTGGTACCTTGGACAACGCCTATGCTTCTCTATGCTCATTTCAATTGTGTTGGTTTTCTCCTAGTCGTTCTGGAGCTCATGAGGAGAGAACTAGGGGAGTGCAGGTAAGAGGTATCTGCCCCAGGCAGTGTGCTAAGTGTTGCTAGGGGTTGAAGACATTTAGAGTTAACTTTACCACATAGAGAGCTACCTAGAGTTGAGGCAGCAGCAAAGTCAAGAATAGACAGAAAGGGAGTCAGGGTGCAAGGAAAAGAGAGTTAAGAAGAGTAAATGTAGAGGGCATGCAAGATAAGGATTCACTCAGTATTATTTTCAGTTTGTAAGGTCCTCTTTTGATTTGTTGTTGTATGCTCCTGTATACATATTCCTATGGTCTCAGACAGTATTCCCTTTAAAACAAAAACTCAAGAAGGTTGTTTGCTATTTTCAGGGAGAAGGGAACTAGAAAAGGAAGAGTAGCTGAGTCTTTTCTCATGACCTTTGCTGAGTGGTAGAGAAGTTGGAGCAGTGATGGCACTAAAAAACCAGTAGGGGCACTAGTGAGCAAATCCTGGGACTTAGCCTTGCAAGAAGAAAAAGGCTGCTGAGAGACAGCATGTGACCCGCAAAGTTCACTACATTTGGTAACAGAAGACTAGGTATTGAATCCTAGCTCTGATACTGACTTATGAAGAGATCTTAAGCAAGACTCAACCTCTCTCATACTCAGTTTCTTTCTCCATGAAAATAGGTGCTTCATAGAGAGTATTATGAAATGTAATAGAGAGCATTACAAAATGTAAATTGGGTAATTCTGATTATATAAAATTTAAACAGTTTTTGCACAAACAAAACCAATGCAAGCAAAATTAGAAGGAAAGCAGGAAAGGGGGAAATTTTGACAGCAAGTATCTCTAATAAAGGTTTCATTTCTCAAATATGAGTATGTGTGTGTGTGTGTGTATAGTCAAATTAATAAGAATACAAGTCATTCTCCAATTGATAAATGGTCAAAGAATATGAACATTTCTTCATAGGAAGAAATAAAAATTATTTGTAGTCATAAGAAAAAAAAGCTCTAAATTACTATCGGTTAGAGAAATGCAAATTAAACAACTCTGAGGTACCACCTCACACCTATCAGATTGGCTTATGTGACAGAAAAGAAAAATGATAAATATTAGAGGGGATGTGGGAAAATTGGGACATTAAGGCCCTATTGGTGGAGTTGTGAACTGATTCAACCATTTTGGAGAGCAATTTGAAACTATGCCCCAAAAGTTGTCAAACACTGCATACCCTTTGATTCAAAAATACCACTGCTAGGTCTGTATCCCAAAGAGATTTTTTTCAAAAGGGAAAATAATCTATTTCTACCAAAATATTTACAATAGTTCTTTTTTTGTGGTGGCTAAGAATTGGAAATCAAAGGGATGCCCTTCAATTGGAGAATGACTAAACAAACTGCAGTATGTAATTTTAGTGGAAATTTATTGTGCCATAAGAAATAACAAGCAGAATGATTTCAGAAAAACCTGGAAAGACTTACATGAACTGGTACAAGATAAAGTGAGCAGAACCAGGAGAACATTTTATATCATAACAGAAATATTATATGATAAACAACTTTGAATGACTCAGCTATTCTCAGCAATACAATGATCCAAGACAATCCCAAAAAATTTATGATGAAAAATGCTATCTGTCTCCAGAGAAAGAATTGATGGTGTCGGAATACAGATTAAAGCATACTATTTTTCACTTTCTTTTTTTGTTTTGTTCAAGGTTTTCCCCCCTGAAAAAGACTAATGTGGAAATGTTTTATATTATTACACATGGATGGGGGAGGAGAAGGAAGGGAGGAATAGAATTTGAAACTCAAAACTTAAAAACAAATATTAGAATTTGTTTTTACATGTAATTGCAGGAAATTAAAAAAAAACTGTGCTCTATCTCCTCCTCTTGGGAGGAAAGCCTTGTCACTAGTAAGACAATCTACATGAGAACTATTTTTCATCATTATGCCTCCACCTAGTAATGAAATCTTGTTCTGTCTTAGGGTCTGAGGTTGTGTAGAGAAATTCCTATCTTCAAGGGTGATGGGTTTACATTTCTTGGAGGAAGAGGATAGGTGCAGTCATGATGAAGCAACAAGAAGAAGAGCTCATATTTATGTAGTACTTTATAATTTAAATCCATCATTCCGCCCCACCCCCAGACCTGTTTGTTCATTTGCTAAATAAGGTAGCTTAACTAGAACCCTTATGAGGTTCCATTTAGTTCTAGATCAGGGATTCATAATTTTTTGCATGCACCACAGACTTTTTGGGAACTTGGCAAAACCCAAGAACCCTTTCTTAGAAAATAACAGGGTTTTTTGTTTTGTTTTGGTTTTGGGGGCAATGAGGGTTAAGTGACTTGCCCAGGGTCACACAGCTAGTAAGTGTCAAGTGTCTGAGGCCGGATTTGAACTCAGGTCCACCTGAATCCAGGGCCAGTGCTTTATACACTGCACCACCTAGCTGCCCCAAAATAACGTTTTTTAATGCATAAAATTAAATGCATAGGATTAAAAAGGAAAATAATGTGAGTGAGATTTTCCTCACCCCTTAGATATAAGTGATTTAACTATGGTACTAATCAGTTTATAGACTACAAACTTCAATTTAAAAATATTTAGATATTCTTTAGTAGCTTAAGCAAATAATAATGAAATAAGTAAGATAGATATTGGTAGAGCAAATACAAATGCTATATTGCCAACTTATCTACTCCATCACTTACATAGCATCTTTCTATCTGACTTCCAATTGTGGTTAGGTATAGCTACCAATCAGCTTAAAGGTCAAATACCAAAAATAGTAATAGGGACAAATCAGAGCTGGGGAGAAGTTGGAAAGTCATGTTTAAAGCAATATGGTGGAAATCCTTGACAACAGAAAACAACTCAGAAGAATGGGGCAAGAGAGGCTTCATCCAAGATGGCAAAGATGCATTCCAAGACATGGTCTCCTAAGTTATGAGCCTGTTACTTAGTAACAGGGCTATTTTAAGTAAAGTATGTAAGATGGCAAGTGACTATGCTGATATCTGACTGGTGGTTTCTTTCTCTTTATTCCATACCTATTGTATATGTACCACTTGGATTGTGCTAAATTGTGGGAGGAGTCATTGCATGTAAATATCCGTGGATCCTGAGGCTGGGGGTCTTTGGGTCCTAGACCTGAGACTGGCTTTATTGTGAGACAGGATCCCTCCCTCAATAAACCTATTTTCTTTGGCTTGGAGACTTTGGTTTTTCTTCATCTAACCCTGTGACTTAGAAATTTTCACAACAGTGACTACATTAAAATGAAGTTATCAATATTTTTAAAATGAGTTCATGTCTTGATCTCTGATTCTGTGATCTCATTTGATCCTCACCACCATATTGTGAAGTAGTCCAAGTATTTATTATTTGCATTTTATAGATGAGGAAAATGAGTCTCAAGAAGGTGGAGTGACTTGCCACATGGCTAGTAAGTGGCTGAATTCGGACTCAGATTTTGGCCTTTTGACTCTATGTCCACTGTTCACGAAGAACCACAAACTCTAGGCCTACTACTCTTCCTTTGGGTGTTGCCCACTATATTCCTTTGGAGTCCCCTCCTCCCTTTTGCTTCCTTAGCCAAATAAAGTGTTAAGATGTTCCTTCTGGCTAAGTCTATGTTCTTAAGTCAAGTCTCCTGGTATGAGGTCACTAGTGCCATTTGGAAACTCTTTGCCACCCCTTTCACATGTGTGTGTGTGTGTGTGTGTGTGTTCTTTTCAAAGTTTTGTCCCCTAAACCAAATAGATACTCTACATTTTAATCATGCAATAAAACTGGACTGGTTTGTCATGATGCTCTTCTTCTTCCTCCTGCCTCCTCTAGAAACCCAAGCTCTCCTACCTGTTATCATCGTTGTTATCATTTGGGGAGATATTAGATTTTTTTTATGGGGCAATGAGGGTTAAGTGACTTTCCCAAGGTCATGATATTAGATTTTGGGGGGGCAGGGCAATGGGGTTTAAGTGACTTGCCCATGGTCACACAGCTAGTAAGTGTCAAGTGTGTGAGGCTGGATTTGAACTCAGGTCCTCCTGAATCCAGGGCCAGTGCTTTATCCACTGCTCCCCCTAGCTGCCCTCCATGATATTAGATTTTTAAAAAATCCTGCACAGGTGTGCATTGAACTAGATTGTTTCTGGGGCTTCTTTTACTTTTACAATGCAGTGATTCTGATTCAGTGATCATGAGTGCTTTCATAGCTCTAAAATTCTGTGAATGGCAGGCTATTCTGAAAACTCTAGGCTTGTGCTGGAGCCAGTACATACTCACTAATGAGACCTAATTGCTAAATTTGAGCATTTCCAACTTGGAAATTTGCAAATGCTAAAGATAAGGGCTTGATTTCTTGTTTTGTTGATTTTCTAGACTTGAGAAAGTGATGGAAAAAACGTTAATAATTCAGATTAAACTTTAAAGTGTTCCTGAATTTTTTGGAGGCCTTGTTAAACATTTACCAGCACACCACTGGATATGTAATGTTTCCAGATGATGCAGGGTTAGTTTTAAGTAAAAAAATATGTTTCTGTACAATTATGGAAAAGAAACACACAGGGTATTTTAAAACATTTTTTATTTATTTCATTAACTATCTCCCAATTACATGTAGAAAAAAATTTAGCATTCATTTTTTAAAATGTTGAGTTCCAAATTCTCTTTCCTCTTGCCTCTCTTCCATCTGTTGAGAAGGTAAACAATGTGATATCAATTATACATGTGAAGTCATGCAAAACATTTCCATCATAGCCATGTTGCAAAAGAAAATGAAAACACACAAAAAAACAAGAAAAATGGGGGCATCTAGGTGGCACAGTGGATAAAGCACCAGCCCTGGATTCTGGAGGACCTGAGTTAAAATCTGGCCTCAGACACTTGACACTTATTTGCTGTGTGACCCTGAGCAAGTCACTTAACCCTCATTGCCCTGCCCCTCCAACAACCAAGAAAAAATAAAGTAAAAAAAAAAAAAAGCATGCTTCTATCTGCACTCAGAGTTCATCAGTTCTCTCTCAGGAGCTTAACAGCTTTTTTCACCACTGGTTCTTTGGAATTGTCTCAGATCATTGTTTTGATCAAAGTAACTAAGTCTTTCACAAGACGATCATCCTTACAATATTGTTGTCACTAACAAAGGACATTGAAAAGTGAAAATATAATGTTAATGAAAAAATCAACCCACCTCCATTTCATGACTCTCTTTACAACAATACAGTGAAAAGAGTGCTGGATTTGGAGAACTGGATTCATATTTCCCCCTCTGTCACTTACTATCCTATGTGACCTTGGGCAAATCGCCTAACCTCTCTGGGCCTCAGTTCTTCATCTGAAAAATGGGGGTGCTGGCCTCTATAGTTCCTTCTCATTCTAAACCTATGATATTATGAACTAGTTACCTTATTTTTTGTTCGTTTGTTTTTTGCAGGCAATGGGGGTTAAGTGACTTGCCTAGGGTCACACAGCTAGTAAGTGTCAAGTGTCTGAGGCCGGATTTGAACTCAGGTCCTCCTGAATCCAGGGCCGGTGCTTTAACCACTGTGCCATCTAGCTGTCCCTAACTAGTTGCCTTCTATTAAATTTTTATCTTATTAAATTTAAAGGTAGGTTGCTAATTATAGCTATTTCCCCCCACAAAAATTTCTCCTCCCTCCCCAAAATTATGTTTTGAATTCTGCAAGAAAGAATAATTATATAAACCAGACATTCTGGAGAGTTTTATTTGAGCCCTAGTTCACAAAAAAGAATAGTTCCTCTTGTCTGATAATATTTTAAAATTAATAATGAAAAGTCATACCATGGGATTTTGATTTTGCTTGGTCACTGTAACTTTAAATTTAAGTGATTTAAAATAAAACCATATAACTACCATATAATATTAATGACATTAAAATATTGCTAAATTGCTAAATATATGATACATGTCAAATTTGGATGGATTTGTTAGACTCAAATCAATTTTTTCCCTACAAAAGTAAATACTTATTACTGAGTATACTGTAATACATCTTCACAATTCAGAGGAAGTTTTCATTTTTAGAAGTCTGTATAAATTAAAAAAACAAAACCCAAAACAAACCACCCTGTGTGCTTCTTTTAATCCACTCACTGCTCTGGCTTTGTCCATAGATATTTAATAAGTATTTATGATAGAATCAGTGAACCATCATATTGACTTTTAGGTGCTGATTCTGATTGTGATAATACAACTGACATTTAGACAACGTTCTAATGTTAACAAAACTCCTGTTCAATAACAATGAGGTAGAGGGAGAATGTTTTCTTAGTGTTGTTTGCTGCTAGGCAAAGAAAGGTTGTTAACAGGAAGAGGGACTTATTCCCCTCTCTGCTCCTCTCTCTCCTTCCCCCCAACTCAGGACTCATGGTGATATTTTGAATATGAAGCACTGAATTGAGTCTCTGTAATGAATGAAGCTGTTGGAGATCTCATTTATGGTTTGCCATCCCTGCTGCCCACCCCCCACCCCCCCTTCCCCAGCAGATGCTTCTTATCCTTGTCTGGGGAAGCCACTTTCAAAGATAGCAAATTGCCAATCTATCGCCAGTACCATTAGCGATCCTTTGGATTTCCATTAGAGACAGAATGAGGGCTGGGTGATGGGGCATAGGAGTGGGAAAAGGGAAGGAAGGAGATGAAATAAATCAAGATCTGCCTTTGGATGTCTATCTCCCTTAACAATCCATCCTGCCAAGTGTCCAAATCCCAAAGGAATTTGGGGAGAAGCTTTTGTAGCCCGGGAAGGTGTTGACATCCTCTTGAAACTTAGTAGTTATGTATAAAGTTCCCAAATGAAAAACACCTAAATGCGTGTAGGTTAATTGGACCTTGTGCGTATGTATAGATATTTACCAACATATAGCCCACCAAAATGATCTTTCTGAACTCAGAGATTATACGGAGTGTGGGCACACAGGTATAATTTGACTTAGCAAATAAAATGAACTTGTTTTTCTCATGTGATATTTCTTTGGGGTCAAGGAATGTATATTATTATTATTATTATTTATTTTTTTAGTGAGGCAATTGGGGTTAAGTGACTTGCCCAAGGTCACACAGCTAGTAAGTGTTAAGTGTCTGAGGCCAGATTTGAACTCAGGTACTCCTGACTCCAGGGCCGGTGCTCTATCCATTGTGCCACCTAGCTGCCCCTGTATATTATTATTAACAACACTGATATCAAGTGAGATAATATTTGTAAAATGCTTAGCAGAGAGCCTGGCACATAGTAGGTGATATATAAATGCTTATTCCCTTCCTCTCCCCCTAATAATAGCTAGCATTTGTGTAGTGCTTGAAGATTTGCAGATGCTTTCTGTATCACTGTATAATCTCATTTGATTCTCACAATAACTCTTTAAGGGAGAGAGATACTATCATCCCCATTTTACAGATGAGAAAATCGAGTCTCAAAAAGGTTAAATTATTTACCTAGGGTCACAAGCTAAGTATCTGAGGCAAGATTCAAATTCAGGTATTTCTGACTCCAAGTCCAGTACATTGCCCTCTACAACAAGGTGAACTTGGTGATCTTCCCTATTTCTGTGTGGGGCACCACTATCCTTCTAGGTACCCATGTTTACAACTTCAGTATGATCCTCAGCTCCTCACCCTAAGACTTTTCCCATATCTAACCAGTTGCCAAATCTTATTTCTAGCTCTATCATATCCCCTGAATCTATGCTGCTCTCTTCATTTACATGTTTATTTCCTCATCATCTCTCACTTGAACTATGACCTGACTCAAGTCTTTTCCCACTTCAATCCTTCCTCCACATAGCCACCAAAGTGCTTTTCCTGAAGCAAAGGTCTTACCGTGTCAGTCTACTACTGAGTAAACTTCAGTGGTTCCTTATTACCTCTAGGCCCAAAGATAAATTCCTCCATTTGACATTTAAAGCTCTTCACAACCTAGCCCCAACCTATGTCTCCAGCCTTATTACACATTACAGTTCAGGCAAACTGACCATAGTGGTCCTCATACATGGTTTGCCATTGCCTGTCTCTGTGCTTGGCACTATCCTCCATGCCTGTAAAGCCCTTCATCTCTGTCTGTTGGAATTCTCTGTTTCCTTCAAGGCTCAGCCCAAGTGCCACCTTCTACATGAAGAATGTTGTGATTCACAGATGCTAGTGTCCCCCCCCCCCCAAAAAAAATCACCTTATATCAGCATTGTACATATTTACATATATTTGCATATGCACACACACACACACACACACACACACACACACACACACACACACACACACACACACACACACACGGTCACCCTGGCCAGATTGTAAACTCCTCAAGGATCGGGATTGATTCCTTTTTGTCTTTGTCTCCAGCAGAATACTAAATAGTAAACTGAACAAATTCAAGCGGTATTGATGCCCTCAAAATTCCAAGTCCTCTTCTCTAGCAATAGCTCTGTTCTGACTCAAGCCTAGGAACTCTTCGCAATGCACCATGATGCCTGTACTACAAACTTCTCCTGTCGGTAGCTTCCTCAGGGCCCTATGAGTAAGTCTCCACTTTACCTAGAGGGAGAGAACAGTAGAGTCTGAGTCTTTGTACTCTATTGAATAGCATAGCCCACTGAAGGTTTCCCTAGATTATTTGGAGGAGTAGATCCAATGCTGCCGTCATGTATTTTTCCCCCCTCTCCGGTAGCTATAGAGTTCTAGAGCTTTGCAAGGGGGACACAGAGTAGCCCTTGTTCCCTTGGAGGTAAGTTTGCAGGGTCTATGGAACTTCCACATGAATATCTAAACATTAGATATTTAACTGCTCTAGGCTGAGATTGTGGCAGTTTCTTTGATTTTTTTTTTTACTGACTTGTAAATTATTTATTGGGTCAGCCATAAAGAAAAACCAAAGACATGTATGTATGTATATGTATGTGTGTGTGTGTGTATATGTATGTATGTATAGTATCACAAAAATCTCCCTTCCTTCTTGCTGTCTTCAGACATATACTGTGGACCTCCCTGTCTACAAAATAGCCATTACACTGTAATATCACTATGAGCTTTTTTTTCATTCTCTCTCTTTCTTTCTCTTCCCTTCCTTGCTTCCTTCCTTCCTTCCATCCTTCCCTCCCTCCCTCTTTTCTTCCTCTTTCCCTTTCTCTTTTCTTCCTTCCTTCCCTCCTCTCTCCCTCCCTCTTTTCTTCTTTCCTCTCTCCCTCCCTCTTTTTTTCTTTCCTTCCTTCCCTCCTTCCTTCCTTCCCTCCCTCCTTCCTTCCTTCCCTCCCTCCTTCCTTCCTTTCTTCCTTCCTTCCTTCCTTCCTTCCTTCCTTCCTTCCTTCCTTCCTTCCTTCCTTCCTTCCTTCCTTCCTTCCTTCCTTCCTTCCTTCCTTCCTTCCTTCCTTCCTTCCCTTTCTCTTTTTCCTGTTGTTCCACATTTTTCTGAACTTCATTATTTATCCCCTTTTCCTTCTTCCCCTAAGACCATAGAAGAAACTACTGATGAAACATGCTATCCATGACAGAGAGATGATAGATTTAGGGTGAAGAATTTTATGTGTGTGTGTGTGTGTGTGTGTGTATATATATATATATATATAAATATAAATATAAAGTTATATATGTATACATGTACATATACAAATATAAAATTACACACACACATATATATTTGGATTCAGCCAATTGAGGGAATTTGTTTTGCTTGACTATGCATGTTTATTAAAAAGAATTTGGGATTTTCCCTCAAATGTGGCAGGGACTGTAAAGTAGAGAAAATAGATTTTAGTTAATTTTTAAAAATAGAAAGGTATGGGGAGGGAGATACTACAGATGTAGAATGCTATATGTGCTTTCAGATGATTAGTTTTACTTAGTTGCTTTACTTTGGTATAAGAAACCTCTCAAGAAGTAGAAGGAGCTTGTAAAGTTTGTAATATAAAACCAAAATATATTGATAATTTTTTTTAAAGCTAGGGGGTAGTACTACAATGTATGTTTATACCATCTATAAATGACTGGACCATTAAGATTCTGTATAATCACCATTCAGTCACCAACAAATTGACAGCACTTTGGTCAATGAGTCTTTATTGAATGACTACAATGTGCCAGGCACAGCACTAAGTGTTGGAGATAGCATAAATAAATAATAAATAAATAAAACAAAAATTAATTAAATAAATAGATAGATAGATAAATAAATAAATGAATAAATGAATAAATAAATAAATCATGGTCCCTGACCTGGAGAAGCTCATATTCTAATGGGAGAAGATAACATTTTAAAAACCAACAACTGTATATTCAAGATAAATACAGTTAAATGAAAGGTAATCTGGGAGAGAAAGCAGCAGCAGTGGAGAAGGCTGGACAACCAGGAAAGATTTCCTAGAAATCTGAGCTGAGTCTTGAAGGAAGCCTAGGAAACCAAGTGAGGTGAGAGAGCATTCCAGAGAAATGAACCAAATCCACATTTACAGTCTTATTATAAGGGACTAGCATCCCTGTGGAGCTTCTGTAATGCTTATTCCTGGCTCTTTCACGTTCCTACTGGCCTACTGGCCAGCCAAAGTATCCGAGGTGAGTGAATGAAAGCAATTAAGTAGGAATCAGTGTCATGAGAGGGGCCCCTACATTGCACAGTGGATAAAGTGCTGGATCTGGAGTCAGGAAGATCTGAGTTCAAATCCAACTTCAGACATTTATTAGTTGTGTGACCCTGGGCAAGTCACTTAACCCTGTTTGCCTCAGTTTCCTCATCTGTAAAGTAAGTTGGAGAAGGAAATGACAAACCACTCCAGTATCTTTGCCAAGAAAACCCCAATTGGAGTCACAAAGACTCAGAAGGACTGAAACTAATCAACAACATCATGAGAATAGAAGAAGCAGCTTCTCCAATCAGAAGGACCCAGGAAAGAATCAAGCTTAATATGCTCATTATGCAAATGGAAAAAAGTTAAGTATTTCCTGAAGTATCTAGGTCATTGAAAGGTCAGTACAAATCCCTTTTTCTTTTCCTTTTCTCAGTCTGGCTATTACCACTCAGACCCAAGACAAGACACTTGTGCCACATAGGCAAGATTGGAAAATCCTTTCCTTTTCTACTCACCATGGGACATGGCACTATTCTCTAGAAGAAAAGAGACATGAGACTCAATTTATCACAAAGTCATTTTCTGCATATCGGGAAGAGTTGGATTTTTGTGTCATCTAAATGAGTGCATTTAGAAAACTTATTATTAAAAGTATCCCCCAAGACTTAAGTGGACTGATGTTGAGAGAAGTGAGCAGAACCAGGAGAACATTGTCAACAGTAACAGTAACATTGTGTGATAGACTTGGCTCTTCTCAGCAATGCAATGATCCAAGACAATTCCAAAGAACTCATGATGGAAAAAGTTCTCAACATCCAGAAAAAAAAGAACTGTGGATTCTAAATGAAGATTGAACCATACTGTTTCTACTTTTGTTTTGCTTTTGTTTCTTCTTTTTTGAGGTTTTTCCCTTTTGTTCTGATTCTTCTTTCACAACATGACTAATGTGGAAATATGTTTAATGTGATTGTACATATATAACCTATATCAGATTGCTTTCTGTCTGGGGGAGGAGGGAGGGAGAAAAATTTAGAATTAAAAAAATCTTTTTTTGTTGTTTTTGTTTTTGTTTGTTTTTTGGTGAGGCAATTGGGGTTAAGTGACTTGCCCAGGGTCACACAGCTAGTAAATGTTAAGTGTCTGAGGCCGGATTTGAACTCAGGTCCTCCTGACTCCAAGGCGGGTGCTCTATCCTCTGCACCACCCAGCTGCCCCTAGAACTAAAAATCTTATGAAAATAAATGTTGAAAATTATCTTTACATGTAACTGGAAAATAATAAAATACTTTTATGATTAAAAAAAAGTATCCCCCTCTGGTGCCCAATTTGTATTCTGCCTGATGTGGCTTCACCTAGATGGCTTCCCCAATCTGTATCTTCATATATATCTCTTCATCTCTTGTGTAGGTTTCTGGTATGGGATTCTCACTCAATGACAATGGGTACCAAAGAGAATTAGAGGTTTTAAAGAATGAAGCAAGGATGAAATTAAGCAGGGTAATTAAATAATTTGAACTTGAGGAAGGATTGTTTAAGAGAACTGCTCACTGAACGTTGTTTCACATAAATGGCCTTGCAGAGAGTGAAACCTTGAGAAAAATCTTAATGGCGATCGCAGAATTATAATTAGCTGGACTTGAATGAATCCATGTTCTTTTGGAAAGTAACATATTGTACAGAGGCACTTGAGAATAGCCAGGCACCTGTTAAGCTGAGAAGCATACTGCATTCATTGCATGCTTCTCCTTTTTTCTCTGATGAATAAAAACGTCTTTGTACTTTGGGTTCTTTAAAAATTCCTCTGTGTGTATCTCATTCTCTCTCTGTTTCTGTGTCTCTGTCTGTCTGTCTCTCCCTGTGTCTGTCTATCTCTCCCTATGTCTGTCTGTCTATCCCTATGTCTGTCCATCTCTCTCTGTGTCTGTCTGTCTCTCTTTGTTTCTCTGTGTCTATCTCTTTGTCTCTATCTATCTCTTCCTCTGTGTGTGTCTCTGCTTCTGTCCCTCCCTGTCTGTCTGTCTGTCTCTGTCTTTCTGTGAATGTCTCTGTCTTTGTCTCTCTCTCTCATTCTCTATCTCTGTTTCTCTCTGTGTCTCTGTCTGTCTATCTCTCCCCATGTCTGTCTCTCTCTCTCTGTTTCTCTGTCTATCTCTTTATCTCTATCTCTTCTTCTGTGTGTGTCTCTGCCTCTGTCCCTCTCTGTCTCTCTGTCTGTGAATGTCTGTCTTTTTTTCTCTTTCTCTCTCTCTCTCTCTCTCTCTCTCTCTCTCTCTCTCTCTCTCTCTCTGTCTCTGTCTCTGTCCCTCTGTCTCTGTCTGTCTGTCTGTCTCCCCCTCTGTCTCTCTCTGGCCACTGGAATCTCTATTGTAGGCATGCAGACAAAGTCCTAATTCTTAGTGCCTATAGCTTAGTGTCTGGTGACTTGGATTGGTGAGGGGTTTTTAGATTCCTATATGACATGCGGCTGCTACAATCCACTGACCTAGATTGGTTATAGGAAAAACATTCATGTTTTGTTGACTTTTAAAAAAAAATTTGACTAAGTCTTTGCACAGGGATCATTCTGTGCATACACTTGTTACTTATCCAACTACAAACATGTTAAGGGCTAAAATTCTAGCTAAACTGTCTAAAATATCTAATGAGTGGTCGCCAATAAATTATAAGCTTTAGCAAGAGTTAGACTTTTAAGCATTTATTAAGGAGAATAAGAATTTGGTAAAGAGAGAGAAAAAGGCCTAAATTCCTAGCTATTAAAGGGAGAGCACATTTCTAGCTCCGCTCTCCACCAGAGTCCCAAGGAAAAAGAGCGCGAGACTGAGCGCCAGTCTCTTCCTTCCTCCTCCCACTAGTCCGCGTCACTTCCTGACTCCTGAAGAAAAGACTCCTGGTCTTGCCCTCAAAGACCTTCGCTTCATGGGCAGAACTCTTCTACAGTTAGTATCCAGCAGGTGGCGTTATTCCAATCGTTACAAACAGGACTAACTTGATTTTCAAAGGAATGTGAATGATTGAAGACTTTTAATGGGGGGGGGAAACCTGTGATAAGGATTGTAGATTTATAGATTTAGAGCAGAAATATTAAGTTGCATCAAGATAGCTGGCATTCTTTGGTGTAATCATAGACTTTCCATCTTTCAAAGAACTAAATTATTTCCAGGAAGAAAATTTATAGATGGAGAAGTGTTTGGGGGGGAAGTCAGTCCTTGACGAATCCCCAAGCTCAATATGTAGTTATATAAAGTAAGTGCAAGATAATGAAATACTAAGCAGGGTGATGGAGTGGGTAGAAATCTTGCCTTGGGGCAGCTGGGTGGTGCAGTAGATAGAGCACCGGTCCTGGAGTCAGGAGGACCTGAGTTTGAGTCTGGCCTCAGACACTTAACAGTTACTAGTTGTATGACCCTGGGCAAGTCACTTAACCCCAATTGCCTCACCAAAAAAAAAAAAAAAAAAAAAAGAAAAGAAAAAAAGAAAAAACTTGCCTCACCCCGAGGAAATGCTGGGTTCAAGACTGACCTTGACCTACTTGTTTCAGGGCCCTGAGCCTTACCCCTTAGTGCTCTAGGCAACTCTCTGAAACTATAAATTGCTGAGAAGGTGCCAACCTGCATTGGCGGAGGAAGTTTCCTCATCTGAGAACTCTCTATACCAATAAAATCTTAAGCCCAGTGGTGGGAAAAATGTATTAACACTCTATCTGGATCTCTTTATGAAGTGTGGAAAGTTTTCTTGATTCAGTTGGAAAGGGCACTATTATGTAGTGGTGGGAGAACATGCCCGAGGCATATGGGAGGAAGATTTGAAACTGCTGTTTTGACTGTCCTATCTTAGTAAATTGTTATCCAGTCTTTTTCAGTCATGTCTGACTCTGTGATTCTATTTGGGGTTTTCTTGGCAGAGATACTAGCGTAGTTTGCCATTTCCTTCTCCAGCTCATTTTACAGATGAGAAAACTGAGGCAAACAGGGTGAAGTGACCATGGTCATAGAGCTAGTAAGTATCTGAGGCCAAATTTGAACTGAGGAAAATAATTCTTCTTGACTCCAGGCCCAGAATTCTATCCACTGTGCCACCTACCTGCCACGTATGTCCTATAAATCCTCGCTCCTTAAACTGTGGGTCTTGACCCCATATGGGGCCATGTAACTGAATGTAGGGGTCATGAAAAATTTGGCCACAGTAAAAGGTTATGTATACCTATTTTATATACCTATATACCTTGGGCTGTGTAAAAATTTCTTGGGTGAAAAAGGGTCGCAAGTGGAAAAAGTTTAAGGAACTGCTGTAGATAGCTTTTTTTGGGGGGGCGGGACAGGGCAATGAGGGTTAAGTGACTTGCCCAGGATCACACAGCTAGTAAGTATTGTGTCTGAGGCTGGATTTGAACTCAGGTCCTCCTGAATCCAGGGCCGGTGCTCTATCCACTGCACCACCTGGCTGCCCCCTGCTGTAGATATCTTAAAATCAACATATCCAAAACTGAACTCTTCTTTACCTCTAACACTCCCCTCTTCCTAACTTCCCTATTACCATGAAGGGCACCATCATGCTATCACTCACCCAGACTTGAATCCTAGGAGCCATCTTTAACTCCTCATTTCTTCTCACTCTTTGTCCTCACCCTATATCCCATCATTCTCCAAGTCCTATCTTTTTTTTTTTTGCTGAGGCAATTGGGGTTAAGTGACTTGCCCAGGGTGACACAGATAGTAAGTGTTAAGTGTCTGAGGCCATATCTGAACTCAGGTCCTCCTGAATCCAGGGCCGGTGCTCTATCCACTGCACTACCTAGCTGCCCCAAGTCCTATCTTTTCTACCTTCACAACATTGCTTCTGTATAGTTCTTTCTCTCTTCTGACACTGCCACCACTCCAGTGCAGGCCCTCATCCCCTCACACCTGGACTATTGCAGTAGCCTTCTGGTTAGCCTCCCTGCCTCGTCTTTCCTCAATCCAGTCCACCGTCCTCTTAGCTATCAAAGTGATTTTTCCTAAAGCGCAGGTTTGACCTTGTCACTTCCATGGTCAGTAAACTCCAGTGGTTTCCTAATACCTCCAGTATTGAATAGGAAATCCTCTGGCTTTTAAAGCCCTTCATAGCTTAGTCCCTTCCCACCTTTACAATCTTCTCATTCCTTACTCCTTACCCTCTACTCTCCATACACGCTAACATTTAGTAACATTGGAGCCCTCCTTGCTGTTCCTCAAACAAAATGCTCACTCCTGTGACTCCATGAATTTTCCCTGGCTGTCTCCCATACCCAGAATACTCTCCCTCCTCATCTCTTCTTTTTGGCTTCCCTGGGTTTCTGCAGGTCCCAGCCAAAATCCTACCTTCTGTAGGAAGTCTTTCCTGTCCCTTTTTATGTTAATACCTTCCCTCTGAGACCATCTCCAATTTATTCTGTCTTTAGTTTGTTCATATATAGTTCTTTGCATGCTGTTTCCCTCATTAGACTGTGAACTCCTTGAGGGTAGGGACTGCATTTTTTGTTTTTATTTTTTGTTTTGTTTTACTTTTCTTTGCATCCCAAGGCCTTAGCCCAGTGTCTGGCATATAATGTAAATGCTTAATAAAAATGCTTATTGATTGGACTTGACAGCCTCATCTTCTAAAATGACAAGATGCCCTCAAAGGTCCTTTACACCATCATCTCTGATCCCATGAGAAAAGACTTCAGGGTTGGTCCGATATGGGTGGGGTGTTCGTCAGGGGGAGGAATGGGCAGCTAGGTGGTACAGTGTATAGAGCTGCAGAGCTGGGGTCAGAAAGACCTGAGTTCATATCCAATTTTAGATACCAAGGCAAGTCACTTCACCCTGTTTGCCTCAATTTTCTCATCTATAAAATGAGCTGGAGAAGGAAATGGCAAAGCACTCTAGTATCGGTGCCAAGAAAACTTCAAATGGGATGAGAAAGAGTCAGATGTGACTGAAAAGCAACTGAGCCACAACAACTGGAGAAACAGGTAGATTGACATTAAGAATTTGACCCTTTTCTTTCAAGGCTCAGCTTAGGTGTCAGGTTCTCCATGGGACCAATTGTTCTTTTTCTTCCTCTTCAAATTTTCATAGATCTTTCTGTCAGATCTCCCTTTTGTCTTTATCTTCCCTGCCTTGTTCTATGGTAACCTGTCTATATGCTCTTTGTCTCATAATTGCAATAATGATGATCAGTAAATAAGAATTTATTAAGCTCCTACTATGAGTCACAAGGGCAGCTAGGTAGTCCAGTAGATAGAGCACTGGACCTAGAGTCAGGAAGACCTGAGTTTCAATCCAGCCTCAGAAACTCACTAGCTGTGTGATTCTGGGCAAATCAATTAACCTGTTTGCCTTAAGCTATTGGAGAAGGAAATGGCAAACCACTTCAGTATGTCTGCCAAGAAACCCCCAAATGGGGTCATGGAGAGCCAGATACAACTGAGTAAGAGCAATAAAACAACACGAGCCATACAGGGGCATCCTGGTCCTGCCTTTGTCATTTCCTGACTCTGTCAGTCTGGATGAAGACACTCGACCTTGTTCTGTACAGTATAGTCTTACATATGCACATATTGTCTTCCCTGAGAGGTGTTATCAGGATTATTTTATTCTTAGTCTTTGAAACCTCCCCCACCTAATATAGTGCTTGGCAGCTAGTAGGTTATTAGTAAATGCTTCTTGATTAATGACTTAACCTCTTAATGCTATAGGCAAATTTCTAAGACTATAAATTGCATGACAGTTGCAAATTGACTTTGGTAAGGAGAATTTCCTCCTTGGGAACTTCCTCCATAAACTCTTCCCAATTGTGCCAAGCACTAACTTGGGTACTGGAAGGAAATAGACTGCAGTCTGGCAATCCCTGTGCTCAAGAACCTTTCATTCTATTGGAATAAGAAGAGCTCACATTTATAGAATGCTTCAAGGTTGCCAAACTAATATTTTTCTGATACAATAAAAACTCCTTTAAGGCAGAAATGGGGCAACTAGGTGGTACAGTGGATAGAGTGCCAAGCCTGGAGTCAGGAGGACCTGAGTTCAAATCTGGCCTCAGACATTTACTATCTGTGTGACCCTGGGCAAGTCATTTAACCCTGTTTGCCTCAGTTTCCTCATCTGTAAAATGAGCTGGAGAAGGAAATGGCAAACCACTCCAGTATCCTTGCCAAGAAAACCCCAAGTGGGGTCATGAAGGGTCAGACATGACCGAAATGACTGAATGAAGGCACATATGGTTTTAGTTTTCATCCTTGTATCTGTTAGTTGAATCAAGTTGAAACAGATAAAGTTTGGGCTTAGCTTAGCTTCAGAGGGAATTTACCCTTCCCCCTCAAAAAGATACTCCATCAAACACCATCCACACTAGTTCATCAGACTGCTTCTCACAGTTCAAAAAGTAAAGCATTCTCTGCATTTCCTGAGTTATTGTCTCCAAGTGAAAAATCTAAAGAATTTATTATAATGTGAGCTGCCAATCCACTGGGTATATACTTAGTTGATCCTTTGGGATAAAGTGAACAATTATCCTTTGGAGTTGTGGCAAGTATATCACACTATAATGGCTGGCTGAGGGGCCTTCTGCAAACTGGAAATGACAATGAGTTTTGTTCTAATGGGTCCAGACATCTGTGCTTCACCAGTGTAGCTGGGCCTCACTTGAAGCAATGCTGGAGCTTGAAGGAGACACGATCTGCTCTTGGAACTTAACTGCAGCCCCCCAAAATGGTTGGAAGGCTCTCTTTTATTTATTTTGTCTGTTCTCAGCATTTCTTGATTCAAAAAGTTTTGACAAACAGAAAGATCATGTAAGAAAAAAGTATTTCCGACTAGTCTGGCCTGAGGATTCTGGGAGGTCCTAAGGGTCTGCTGTGAGGAAGACAAAAAGGAACTACAGCAGATCACTGAACCTTCACTTTATTCACTTGCTCAGCTCCAGCCAAAACCAAACATAAATCATGCCGTTATGCAAAATCACAAAAACGAAGCGGTCTCTGTCCTCAAGCAGCTGTTTTTTGGGAGAATGACAAGACATACCAGATAATGGGAGAAGGCAATAGTAGGCAACTTACCATACATGTACCATATATGCATGCATGCAATACATATGTACACAATGCATATGCATATAATATGTAATATGCTAAGTAAATTGTATGTATGTTATCTACATAATTTATACATATATTTATTTGCATATACACAGATATACCTGGTATATATGGACTTTTTTGGTCTTTCTTTGTATCCCTGGCAATTAGCACTATACTTACCAAATAGTAAGCACTTAATAAATATTTATTGTCTGACTAACTCATAGGCAACTCCTTTAAGAAAAAGGTAATTAAAATGTCAAAATGGGGCAGCTAGGTGGCGCAGTGGATAGAGTACCAGACCTGGAGTCAGGAGTACCTGAGTTCAAATTTGGCCTCAGACACTTAACACTTACTAGCTGTGTGACCCTGGGCAAGTCACTTAAACCCAATTGTCTCACTAAAAAAAAAAGTCAAAATGTCAGATTTATATAGTCCATGGGGTCATGAAGAGTCAGACATGACTGAACAACAACAATAATGTATATGTATACATGTGCAGATACACACATATAGATTATATATTGTATACACACAATTTATGCAGCAAATATACATATTGTATGTATGCATATATACACTTATGTACATATACAGATATACAGGCATATAGACATATACACAACGTTTTTGGTGTTGCTATTCAGTCGTGTCCAACTCTTTATGAGTCCCTGGACCATAGCATACCAATACTGTCCATGGGGTTTTCTTGGCAAAGATATTGAAGTGATTTACCAGTTTCTTCTCCAGTAGATTAAGTCAACCAGAGGTTAATTGACTTGTTCAGGGTCACAGAGCTGGGACTTTCTTCTTTCTTTCTTTCTTTCTTCCTTTCTTCCTTCCTTTCTTTCTTTCTTTCTTTCTTTCTTTCTTTCTTTCTTTCTTCTCCTTCTCCTTCTCCTTCTCCTTCTCCTTCTCCTTCTCCTTCTCCTTCTCCTTCTCCTTCTCCTTCTCCTTCTCCTTCTCCTTCTCCTTCTCCTTCTCCTTCTCCTTCTCCTTCTCCTTCTCCTTCTCCTTCTCCTTCTCCTTCTCCGTCTTCATCTTTTTCGTCTTTCTTTGTATTCCTGGCAACTGGTACTGTATCTATGACATAATATGTACCTAACTATTTGTTGCCTGACTGTCTGACCTGTAGGCAAGTCCTTTAAAAAAATAGGCAAGTCAAAATGCCATGCCCTTTTACTTCTACAGGGGCCATGGTGCAGTGTCAGAGAAGAGGAGCTACATGAAAATGAGAGGCACCAGATGGACAAATACAGCTGGGTTGTAATATGCATCATTGATAAGAATGTCCACATCAATGAGATGATAATAATAATTATTATAATGCCTATATAGTACTTATTATGTGCCAGGCACTATACTAAACACTTCGTAATTTTTAGCTCATTTGATCCTCATAATAACCCTGGGAGGTAGTAACTATTATTATCCCCATTTTATAGCTGAAGAAACTCTGAAGCAGAGGTTAAATGATTTACCCATAGTCACATAGCTAGGAAATACCTGAGGTTAAATTTGAACTCAGATCTTCCTGACTCCAGGCTTGGTACTGTATCCGCTGCACCACCTAAGTGATAGATACATTTAAGTACTGGAGTCTGGGGATAAGAAGAAAGAAACCAGAAATTGGGACTCAAATAAACACTTCTAGATATCACACCCAAATAGCATCATATCCTTAAAGTGGTTATCCAGCTTTTACCAGAAGACTTTAGGTAAAGGGGTTAGGGGAACCAAATATACTGCTTCCTGAGCCTCCATCCCATTTTTTGATAAATGATTGTTCATAAGATTCTTTCTTTTGCAACTTCTACCCCACTGTTCCTAGTTCTGTCCTCTGGGACTAAGCAAAGCAAGGCTAATCCTTCTTCTATATAACAGCTATCCAGTCCTATCATCACATGGTCCCTGGGAAAATCTGGGTTGTAGATTTCCCATATGGCTAGTCCCCAAATTTTGGGGTCTGTGATTTAGTCCTCATTAGGGAACATGTGAGTTCAATAGGAGAGAACATTGCTTCAATAGGGAAAGAAATAGGCTTTCTCCGTGGCATCTAACTGGAGTGTTATGTATTCATATCAGTGTTGTTGGGCATTTTCCAGTAGAGGCTGGTTAGTTATCTTTAAATTATGCTTCTTTTTAGCATTAGACATAAAATGGTCTAGTGGAAAGAGATCTTACTTGGAAGATAGGGTTTCTAAATTTTAGCTTGGATTTTCCCATTAACTAGTGGGCACTCAAGTAAATCACATTTTTTTTTTCTGGCCCTTTAAAAGTCTCTATTTATAAAATGGAGCTAAAAATAAATTTTCTTCCTGCACAAGGAATCACACACTTGGAAGGAATCATAGATTGATAATCATTAGAAGAGGCTTGCCTTCTCCACCTCACCCCCAATCATATTCAGTTGCCAAGTCTTGTCAATTCTATTTCTGCAGCATCTTTTAGGATGGTAGCCTTTGCTCCATACACCCAGACCACCACCAATTTGATATAGGCCCTTAACACTTCTTCCTTTGACTATTGCAGTAGCTTCCTAACTGTACTTGTAGCTTTCGGTTTCTCCTTCACATTCATTCTCCATACAACTGCTAAAATAATCTTCCAAGCTAGTCTTCCCGTGCTGTTTCTCTGCTCAAGAATCATCAGTGGCTCCTTCTTACCTCTGCGGTGAAATGCAAATTCCTCAGCTTATTATAAAACTTGGCACAATCTAGCACCATCTAACCACAGCTTACCTTTCTTCCTCTTCTTAAAGTTATCTTGATATCTTTTGCTCCTACTGTTGAGCTAATGTGTATGATTAACTTTCTTTCTTTTTTTTTTTCTGGGCAATGAGGGTTAAGTGACTTGCCCAGGGTCACACACTTAGTAAGTGTCAAGTGTCTGAGGTTGGACTTGAACTCAGGTCCTCCTGAATCCAGGGCTGGTGCTTTATCCACTGCACCACCTAGCTGGCTCTGATTAATTTTCAACAAATATATCTTCTAAGAGGGGGAAACTGAATATTTGTGGTATGTGTTCAAGCTAATATTGTAGAACCTGCTGATTGTCAACTTTTGGTGCTGTTAGAGGGATCTAAGTTCAGAATAATATTTTGCTGTCTAATTAAGACAGAGCCTCCTACTGTTTGTTTCTATTAAAATTTTTAGTGCATTAGTTATTTCTAGTCTATTATGAATTGTATCACATTCATTTCCAAACATATGTCTCCCTGTTCCCTCCCTGAAAAACTTTGCCTTATAACAAAGATAAAAAACCAGTCAAGCATATGAAATATTCTATATTCACAGTCCCTCAATTCTTCAATGAAAGGAGGGAAGAATATTTTTTTAAAATATTGAGCCCAACCTTGATCACTAAAATTGTACATTTAGTCTTGTTATAATGTTCTTTTTTTACGTTATTTTATTATAATAGCTGATGTTAGTGTGTGAACGTTACCTTTTTAAGTTCAATAGAAATTAACAGCATTGGGAATATCAATTAGTATTTATAAAGTGCTTTACAGTTTATAAGACACTTTAAAAATACATTTTTATACTTTTTTTTGCTGGTGCTGCTTACTTCACTTTGCATTGGTCCACGTGAGTCTTCTTGTGTTGCTCTCAATCCTTCCTTTTTAGATTTATATAAAATTATTTGTTTAACCTGAATTAAGTTGACATAAAGCATTTTTGACTCCATAGAAATTAATAGAATTATTGAAATGCAGAGACTATGAGAAGAAAATAAAAAAATCAAGTGAGAAAGTTATCACAAAGATTAAAATTGTTACTGAATTGAAGTGATTTAATAGATCAAATGAATGCTTCTGTACAAGATAAAAGGATCTTAAGGTTTTAGAAAATTCTGATGACTCAGAAACTTAATGTATGCTTTGTCTTTAAAAAAGTTTTTATTGATAATTGCCATACTTTATGTCACCATAGTTGTCCCAAGTGTTCCTCCCCTCCCCCTGCCCTCCCACAGAGCCATATCATATGGCAAATAGCTTTTTAAGAGAAGAAAACCAAGTTAGTATAATAATTGATATGCTGAAGAAGTCTGAAAACATGAGCAGTGTGTAACACTTGTGGACTTTCCACTTCCACAAAGAGGTAGGATGTGGGTGTCATCTTATCTGTCTTCATACAAGTTCTGCTTTATAATTTTATAACATTTACCTTTGGGTTTTTTATATATTTGTTGTTCTTTCCATTTACTTTGTTGTAGTCATTTTACATATTGTTTTCTTGATGCTGCTTATTTCACTCTGTATCAGTTTACACCAATTTTCTGCTTCTCCATATTCATCACACACATAATTTCTTACAGCAACAGTAATAGTCCATTACATTCATGTGCCATAATTTGTTTAGCCATTCTCCAGTTGATGGGTATCTATTTGTTTCCAATTCTCAACTATCACAAAAAGTGCTGCTATAAATATTTTAGAGTATAAGGTGACTTTCTTCTGATTAATGACAAAAAAATGACTTTCTAGGGGTATATACCCAGTAATGGAGTCTCTGGTTCAAAAGGTATGGAAAATTTAGTCAATGTATTTGCCTAATTCCAATTGCTTCCCAAAATGTTTTTACCATTTCATAGATCCATCAACAATGTATTAATGTGCCTATTCTTCTCCAACTCCTCCAACAATGATGCAATTTTTGGTTATTTTTGCCAATTTGTGGGGATGAGGGTTATTTTGATCTGCATTTCTCTTATTATTAATGACCTATAACATCTTTTAGTGTGGTTATGAATATTTTGCAATTCTTTTGAGAATTGCTTGTTCATATCCTTTGTTCATTCATTTAAAAAATTTTGATAGAAAGATTTTCCCCCATTTGATCACTTCCCTTCTTATGTTAGCTGCATTAATGTTGTCTGTGCAGATTTTCTGTTTCATGTATTCAAAACTGTAATTGCCTCTACCTCTTGTCTGGTTCAGAAAATATGTTCTACTCATAGATCTGTTTCTCTCCTAATTTTTTAAATTAATAAAGTATTTTATTTTTTTCCATTACATGTAAAGATAGTTCTCATCTTTTGTTTATACAAGCTTTACAATTTCAGATTTTTCTCCCTCCCTCCCCTCCCTTCCCCCTCCCCTAGACAGCAGGTAATCTGATATAGGTTATTTATATATATATATATATATATATATATATATATATATATATATATATATATATGCATGTGTGTGTATACACACATATATATATACACTCATATATACACATATATACATATATACATATATACACATATACACATAATAACATTAATCCTATTTCTGCATTAGTCATGTTATAAGAGAAAAAATCAGAGCACTGATGAAAAACCTCAAAATAGAAAAAAACAACCGCACCCAAAACAAAAGAAATAGTATGGTTCATTCAGCATCTATACTCCGCAGTTCTTTTTTTTCCCTTGGATTTGGTCTCTCCTAATTTTTTATAGCATAATCTTTAATATTAAGATCATGTATCCATTTAGAATATATTGTGTAATGTGGTATAAGGTGTCAGTCTAAGTCTTACTTTTGCCATACTACTTTCCAGTTTTCCTAGGAGTTTTTATAAAATAGAGTCTTTCCCTGGGTAATTTTATGTTTTCCACTTTATTAAACATTGGATTGTTGATTTCTATTATTTCCAAATCTCCCTTGTCTAGTCTATTCCTTTGATCTATCTCTCTATTTTTTAGCCAACACTAAATGGTTTTGATGATTGCTGCTTTATAATATAGTTTGATGTCTGGAAGTGCTATACCTCCTTCATCGTTTTGTTGTTGTTCAGTCATTTTCAGTCATGTCTGACTTTTTCATGACCCCAGCTGAGGCTTTCTTGGCAAAGATATTGGAGTGGTTTGCCATTTCCTTCTACAGCTCATTTTACAAATGAGGAAACTGAGGAAAACAGGGTTAAGTGACTTGCCCGGGGTCACACAACTAGCAAGTATCTGAGAGCAAATTTGAATTCAGGAAGATGAGTCTTCCTGACTCCAGGACCTCTATTCCATTGTACAAACTTAATGCTTCATCCTTACTTCTTTTTATCATTTCCCTTGATGTTTTAAATCTTTCTTGTTTCCAAAAGAATATAGTTATCATTTTATGAAGTTCTGTAAAGTATTCCTTTGGTAATTTGAGTAGTATAGCATAAAAAGTGTAAATTAGTTTGGGGAGTATTGTCGTTTTCATTATATTGTCATGGCCTAGCCATCAGCACTGATTATTCCTCTAGCTATTGAATTTTGTTTTTTTTTTTTTAAACATCCCTTTGTAATTGAATCTATCTAAGTCTTTAAGTGCTTTGGGAGGGTAGTTACCAGATATTTTAGGTATTTTAAGAATGGGATTTCCCTTTCAATTATTGCTTTTTGTGTTTTGATGTTATGATCCTTAGATTGTCTCCACACATCCTGTCTTTGCCTTTTTTTTTGCTTGCATAGTGGGCACATATTCTTTTAGTGTTATTGGGTGTTTTTACTTCTAGATTATTGTTCATTTCTGTACATTTGCATTTTCAATCCACTGTTCTCTATTTTGTTTCTTTAGCAAGGCTTATCATTGCAGATTCCAGGTTTGTTTGGTTTTTTTTAAATTCTGCCTATTATTTTTGTGGTGCAGACCATAAATTCTACTTTTATAATTCTTATTTCTCTTTTGAAGAACTCAGGAACATTATGTTATGATCCCATGTTATCTTCAAATTCCATAGGGTCCTCTATCTCTCAAGTGATGGATCATTCCCTCCCCCACTTTTCTGCAGTATATATGTATAGATACCTAAACGCATTCACTAAATCCAGGCATCATATTTCCTTCTATTTTCCCTGTTTTTTCCTATTGATTTATTTGCTTTTGTTCAATATCTTTGAATTTTCTTCTTCCTAAAATCTTTGATAATTTCAGTCTTTTTCTTCCGTTATTTTCCCTATCATTAACTTTCTGATTCCTTCCCCTCTACATGTAGTTACTTTTTGGGCTGGATTTCAAAATGTCCCAGTCCCTTCCCACACTGAGCAATTCATGGTTCATCAATTTAGGTCTCTGCCCCAACTGACTTTTAGGTGGTGAGAGCTGGCATCAGTTGAATGTGTAAGGGGCTAAAATTCTAGCTATGATGTCTAAAATCTAATGAGTGGTCACCTTAAATTAGAAGCTTTAGCAGTTTTGGGGCATTAAGCATTTATTAAAGCATACTAGGTATTAGAAAAAAAAACCACATGGAATTAAGAAAAGGCCCATCTAGCTTAGAGTTCCAGTCTGGTCTAGTTGTTCCTCAAGTCCTCTGCCATGAGCCTGCTTCAACCATGAACTCTCTTCAAACTGCATGCGGAAGCTTTTTATAGGTCTGGAGCAGAAGCAGTCCTTACACATTGCTTCAAGCTGATTGGTAGGTGTCATCCAAATCCATTGGTTCACTGGACTTGAAGGTGGTCTTAAGTTGAGTTCAAAGTCTTTAGCTTCTGAGAACAATACCTCCTTAAGGGCCAGCCAGGTGTGGTTACAATCTAATTAACTTAAAGTAGGCTAATCAGCAAAGTCAATCAGTCTCACTTAATTCAATCAGTTTAGATTTATCTCCAGTTGGGGCCTTTGAGTATTTGCCAAATCCCATTATTTTCTCACAAATGCTGAGTTCTTTCCCTCAGGATTGGTAGAATGCAACACATACCCACAACCCTCCCTCCCTCCCACCCCAAACAGAGTTTCCTGTCCTGGTGTCTTATCCTACTTCCTCTATTCCTTAGTTCTTTGGCCCAGCACTGATATCACAGAATTTTGAAGTTCTGGTGCTACAGTGTTGTCTGGACCAGCACTGACTCTGCTGGCATTACAGGGTTGTTGATCCAGTTCCCAGCTCTGCTGCTGCTACATGTTATCCACCCTGGCAGCAGCCATTTAGAGCTTTGCAGCACTGGTGCTATAGGGTTGTAGCCTGGCAGGCTTTTGTTCCTTAGGGGCTATAGCCTCCTGGGGTTTCCTGTCACAGTCAGGGTAAATTCCCACATCCCAGAGCCAGAATCTCCCTTGCCCTAGAAAGAGCAGGGGAATGAGGTATGGAGTTAGGTTTTATTGTAAGTCTCTGTTTTGATTTTGATTATGTTAGTGCGATCTTACTGCCAGTAGTATGGGAGGGAAGGGAGAATTTCTGAGTGAGCTCAGGGTCAGTGAGCATCAATTAATGGATTTTTGATTTATTTGCTTTTTTTCAACCTTCTTTTGAATTTTGGGTGTCCTAGACCATGAAGACAGATGAAATTGCTTTATCTTTGGTGCATAATTTTGTTTTGGAGAGGTTTGAGAGATCATGGGGATAAGAGAAAGTATCTAATCCTCCATTTTGTTGCTCATGTGACCCAGAAGTCTAATGTTTTCATTTAATCTTTTGGTTGCTCTTCTGAACCTTATTGAATGTCCTTAAAATTGCTTCATTATCATTTCAGGGAGTCTTGTTGAATTATTTATGAAACCTTCACCTTCTTCTACAAAATCTTACTTTTTTACTTCATCATGGCATGGAGATAATCCAAGATTCTCAAAGGCTATGCCAGAGAATCATAAGCTCTCACAGATTCTGACAATGTATTATCTGTTTTCTGAAGATGAATCTATGTAATTATGGTAGTAAAGCTGACCAATTTGAGATGAAATTTGGGTCACAGTAACCCATGAAACAAAGAAAAGTACAAAATGTTCCTGAGGCCAGTGTAGCTTCTATCTACTTCTGCAATGATGGGCAGATATATAAGAATCACAGTTTTTAGACAGTTTATATACATTAATTTGACTGTTGGTATTTTAAATGTGAGGTCCATGTCCAAATAACCAAGAAGTGGATATATTGCTGGAGGAGCTGAATCATATCATCTTGACATTCTTGCTATAAACAATGCCAAAAGAAATAAGTTGCAGATAAATGGAAGGGTGGCTCTCAGGTACTACTTAGAGATACAAAGAAAGGAATCCAAAAAAAGTAGGTTTTCTCTTTGGTTAAAGGCAACATTTTCATGGTTATTTAGACATCATATTTTTTGAGATTAATAAGTATTTTCTCAAAATTCACCAGGAAAAAAATACCAATATTAGTTGCTACGGATGAAGAGGTAGAATAGTTCTATGAAGAATTTAATAAGATCCTCCAAATTAAATCAGCATAGGCTCTTTGTAGTTGGTGATTTCTATGCAAATGTAGTGAAGATGGGGGAAAATATATGGGAAATCATGCTTGAGAAATAAGGAATGAAAGGTGCTTAAGAGTTTTAGATTACATTGAAGTCTTCCTCCTTAATATCATGAACACTTTTTTGGAGGAAAGACTTGGCAAGCACTGTACATGACAAGCTCCAAATTGCAAAAAGTTAAAAAAAAATTAACAGACAAGAAAAGGCTTGTTATTGATGTGGGGGTTATTCATAAATCAGCTATGTATAGACAGACCATTAATTTGTCAGAATTAATACCAAAATTAGTAAAAAAAAAAAAGCTAGGAGGAAGAACAATGAGGAGAAATATATATGTATATGTATATATATTTTTCATCATCATTCTTCCATCTAGTTTTTACTTTTTACTTTATATATGTATACATACATACACACACATAGTGTGTGTGTGTGTGTGTGTGTAATTGAAAGAGCTCAATCCTGAATGATTTAAACGCATTTTAAAATAAATATGGGAAAATGTAAACCAGACAATAGAAATGACACTGATTATAATAATTTTGTGCAGAGATTTAACCAATGTATATTAATTGCAAAAAACCCCTCACTTTTGTCAGCAAGCATATGACTTAATTGCCAGATGGAAAGGTAGTTGCCAAAACCAACTCTGGTTTCAACCATAAACGGATTTGTAAAACTTTACAAAGGATGGTGGACAAGTATGAGCAATGTTTTCTCATAAAGCAAGTCTTCAGATAAAATCTGAAGTCTCAGCTAAAATGCCATCTTTAGCACAAAGGTTTTTTTGATCTTTCTAAATGTTGGTGCCTGCCTTTGGAAATTCTCTATACTTTATCCTGTATATATCTTTTTTGAATATAATTATTTGCATACTTTCTTCCCTACTAGACAGTGAGCTCTTTGCAAGAAGTGCTTAGCACAGTGTCTGACATAGGTAAGTCTTTAATAAATTTGTGTCAACTTGACTTGAAAGTAGATAGAAACAATGGAAGATCTGGCCAGTTTAAAGGAAACTCTGTAAGACATTCAACTAAGCAAAGTCTTTCTGAAGACATTTAATGAAGAAAGTGTAAGAAAAGAAACTATCAGAGTAAATGCCTGCTATCAGTGTACATACCTACTCTCCCATTTTTGGAAAACTCTTTATGAGAGAGCAATATTTAGGGATAAACCACTTTTTTGCCACCTTTCTTTTCTTTTAATGTTTATTTTTCATCCTCAGTCAGGTTTTGTCCATCTTTATCAATCACTCTGCTGATTTTCCATGGTGTCCTTGCTGAAAACATATTTCTTATTGTCAGTCCTTTTTCTTTTGAGAGCCCAGTACTGTCGTGTCCTTTCCTCAATCATCATTGTTTGTTCTCTGTTCTCTTGGATCCTCAGGGTCATACAAGGTCTGTGGCCTTCAGAGGGTGAGGATGACAAGCTGGGATACTGCTTCAGGGACCTTCCGAATGGTCGTTGTAAATTGGTCTATCTTTACCCATCCCACTTTTCTGGGCTCCCACCTTTTTTCTATAGCTGACTTTCTTCAGTCTCCATGATGGTCTCAGGGATCTGGTTATCAAAGGTTGAGGGGGTGGTGGTCCAGGACACTAATAAGAGGAATGCTTCAAGAAGGCTTTACCCTTGGATCTCTTTTCCACATTTTTCTACCTTATTCATAGGTTTGACTGACAGGTAAACTATTCCATACTCTCCTAATATGCTTATGGTATCATACTTTATGTCTAAATCATGTACCCATTTTTGACCTTCTCTTGGTATACTTGTGAGAAGTTGCTCTATAGTTAGTTTCTGCCATACTGTTTTAGTTTTCCCAGTAGTTTTTGTCAAATAACAAGTTTTTGTCCAAAATGCTTATATCTTTGTATTTCCACTGATCCACCACTCTATTTCTTAGCCAGTATCAGATTGTTTTTACTATAATTTGGAACTCAAAACTTTTTAAAAGAATGTTAGAATTGTTTTTGCATGTAATTGGGAAAAATAAAATATTTTAAAATATAAAATAAAATATATTAAGATATTTTAAAAGCATATAATACATTCTACACATTGCTTTAAAAATACTTAGTGCCAACCTTCATAGTTATAAACTTACCAAACATACATTTAACTTCCATTTCAAAAAGAGAAAGTTTGGCAGGAAAATAAGGTTTTGCATTACCTACATAGTATTCTCCTTATTTGACAGGAAGCTTGGCTCAAGGTATAGTTCTTATTTACAACTAATTTTTGTGAGCATTCTTTATTGTACAGCAACAAGGCTGAAGGTTCATCAATTCTGTAGAGAAAAGTAGATGAAATATACCCTGCAGCCACCAGCAAGAGAATCTATAAGGGATAAATTCTTTAATTACAACATTAATTCCCAAAGAAACATCCATCATGCTCTGTGCTTACAGGTACATAAAAAATAATGTGCTGGGAGAATACCAGTTTTCAGTCTTAATAAAGGAACAAAGATTTCATTGAAGAGTAGTTTCTGCTCTCTTGATTTACAGTGGAAAGTTATAGTATCGATCCATCAACAGGGGCACAATCTACCTCTCGGTGGAAGAGATGATTAGATCTTTTTCAATGATGTACATACTGCAAAATGCAAGAATTGCAAGAGAGCCAATGTTTGATCATCCATGGCCATGGGGAAAAGAGAAAAAAATAATATATCCATAGTTAATCTATAGGTCAGTTAACTACAGTTAGGGAACACCTACTGGGTACTTTGGAGTTTGTTAACCTCATTCTAGGTAATCTACTCAATTCTTAATTATTCTTGTTAAAGGAAGGAAGTATTTTCTCAAATGTTACAAAATGGCAGAGACAATCTGCCTGAGGATTTGCATTCTTTCACAATAGAGAAATAATGCTTTTTGGAGAAGCAAGTAACTAGAAAGACTTTTTATTTTTTATTTTTTTAGGGATGCTCTGGGGCAGACTGGGAGAGATGAAAGTGAGGATGCTAAATTCAAATCCTTTTCTATTCCTGCTTTGATGCCTACCCCTCTTCATTCTCTCCTCTTCTACCAGCAAGGGGGAAGTGTGAAAAAGGAAACACAAAAAATGAATTAAAACAAAAGATACAGGGAATACAAATGCCAGGAAATCCAGAGGAAGCAAGGAGGGTGGTGATTATTTGGGGAAGGAGATTGGGAATTTGTTAAGTAATAAGGTTGTGGTGGGAGGAGTGGGAGAACCACATGCCTTTAAGAAACCATGCAAGTGGGGGCAGCTAGGTGGTGCAGTAGATAGAGATCACTGGCTCTGGATTCAGGAGGATCTGAGTTCAAATCCGACCTCAGACACTTGACACTTACTAGCTGTGTGACCCTGGGAAAGTCACTTCACCTCAATTGCCTCACCCCCTCCCCCCAAAAAGAAACCATGCAAGTTTGGGGCAGTATGAATGAAAAGGGGAATGACTAGCAGGGCTGAGAATAAAGACTGTCCATCAGCACATGTTTTAGTCCATTTGCTAGGCCAGGTTCCCTAAGCTCTGGGCCAACCATCTGTAATTGAATCATCTTTCCTGACTGCTTTGTCTTTGTTGCCACTTCCATACTTGCTCTTAACTCCTTTGCTAAACATAAGCTCCCTTGGAGTTTTAAAACTCAGGCTCTCTCCTTCTGACTATTCCTAAATCTGTCTCTACTGCCCATCATGGCCTTCATCATCCTTGATCCCCCTCCAAGACTTTTGGTACTCATCATCCTGTTCCAGTCACAACAAAGAAAGTTCAAGATTTTCTGTATATAACCGTGATACAGAAAAGCCGCAGGGTGATAATAGAGGTATGAAGAGGGGGTAGCAAATTCCTGCTCTTACCCACATTTGCAAAGGAGTTTTTCCGTGTGTGCAAAGGCCCAGTGCCAATGGGGTATGACCAAGGCTTGAAGAGAAAAGATCAACAGTTTTTCTTATGTCTAGACTACCCAGCTCCACCTTTACAGAGGCTTCTAGTGTTCCCTATAGAAGTTGGAGGGGATGAGGTAGAGATAAACTCCTGTGTTAGTGACCATGTGTACCATCTTTGTCTGGTGAGTAATTCTTCCCTTCACTGGACCTAAACCTCACTAAAGAGGAAACTCAAACAGAAGAGTGAGATGATTCCTTCTCCTTGGTTGTATCTTGTATGCTCAGTTTTGGCTGTAGGCCAGAGCCATATTGTGTAGCTATACATTTTTGTTTGTTTGTTTTTGTTGGGCAATGAGGGTTAAGTGACTTGCCCAGGGTCACACAGCCAGTAAGTGTCAAGTGTCTGAGGCTGGATTTGAACTCAGGTCCTCCTGAATCCAGGGCTGGTGCTTTATCCACTGTGCCACCAGCTGCCCCTACATTTTAATTTTTATTGTAGATTTGTAGGAGTAAATGATAGCCTAGGGATGGGGAAAAGGCAATAGGAAGAGAGCAAGGTAGCCCCAATTAGATGGCAGTAAGGGATGGGTGAAAGGAAGAAATTGCCTAGAAGAAGGAGAGAGAGAATCAGTGAAGGAAGGATTGTGAGAAGAGTGGGTGAAGGTCTGGGGTTGACTAAGGTTGACCAACTTAGGAAAAATGAAGGCTCTTATGGAATTTGACCTGGGCTGGATGCCCAAAGAGGTTAATTTGAAATATTCTGGGTGCGCAATTGATCAAACAAGCAGTATTTATTAGGTACCTAGTATGTTCTAGGGGCAACTAGGTGGTGCAGTGGAAAGAGCACTGCCCCAAAGTTGGGAAGAGCTGAATTAAAATCTAACCTCAGATACTTACTAGCTGTGTGACCTTGGGCAAGTCACTTAACCCTGTTGGTCTCAGTTTCCTCATCTGTAAAATGAGCTGAAGAAAGAAATGGCAAACCAGTCCAGGATCCTTGACAAGAAAACTCTAAATGGGGTCATGAAGAGTCAGACATGACTGAATTGATTGAACAAAAAGTATATTCTAGGGACTGGGCTTAAGAAAATAAAAGCAAAAACCATCCTGGCTCCTGAGAAGTATTAGCATGTGATATAGAGACATAAAAGTATATATAATATGTCTCAAAAGTCTTATTGCAATTTTAAGCCTTAATAACCTGAAAAGTACAAATGCTATAAGCTTACAAAAATAAACTTTGAAACATTATTTCATTTTAAAAAATACTGGTAGGTTTCTTTTTCAACCAACATAACTATTGTCATGCTACATACATCACTTGAGTCTATCTTCAAACTTTGCAAAAATTCTCATCAGCTGCTTCCCAGTGAATGAAAGGATTTGAGCTTTAAGATCATTCAAAGAATGAGGTTTTGACTATGAAGAGAATAGTGTAATGGAGACAAATCAGGTAACCGGGGTGGCCAAGCAATAAGACTTATTCTACCAATCCACGGGTCTGAGAAAGTGCCATCCAGAAATTGTTGCACGTGCAATGCATAATGACAAAGTTCTCCATCTTGTTAAAATTAAAACGTAAAATGTATTGATCAAAATTCACAAAACTAAGTATAAATGATATTTAAATAATACAACTTTCAAATGACACATTTGTATTTTGTAGCATTCCTACCTCTGAAGTTATTAAAATTTAAAACTGCTTTATAAAATATAGTTATATAGCACAAATAAAATTTTTTAAAACGGCTTTTGAGATAGCCTATATACAATAGGGACAAAGTGATGGTGGCAGGTACTAGTGACTGGAAGATCAGGAAAAGTCTTATATAGAAAATGGTGATTGAAACGAGTTTTGAAGGAAACCAGGAAATCTGATAAATGAAGATGAGAAAGGAAATGCATTTCAGGCATACGGGACGGGAAACCAGTATAAAAACATGGAGAGCAGAGATGAAGATGTATAAGGAATAGAATACCAGGGAAAGGGAAGGGAACAAGCATTTATTAAGTGCCTACTAAGTTCCAAGTAATGTGATAAGTGCTTTACAAATATTATCTCACTTGATCTTCACAACAACCCTAGGAGGTAGGTGCTATTATTATCTCTATTTTATGTTTGAAGAAACTGAAGGAAGCAGACAGAGGTTAAGTGACTTGTCCAGGGTCACACAGCTAGTAAGTGTTTGAGGCTGAATTTGAACTCAGATTCTCCTTACTCCAGGCCCAGCACTCTATCCACTGCGCTACCTAGCTTCTCCCTACCCTATATCCTTCTATTTGTTATCTTTCTCTCTAAAAAATATCATTTCCCTCTCTGTTGATTCTCTCCCTTCTCTGTCATTTTCTTTTCTTTCCCAGTTGCCTCCTGGTTTTTCTATGTCACAGTTCTCAGAGTGCATTTTCCCCTAGTTTCATTTATTTCTTTCGGACAGAGATGAAAACATCAAACCAGTGGTATCCATTTCCGCTTGGCCATCTATATTCACTGTAGCGTCATAGTCTCTAGGCCACCATCCCACCACTGATTCGGGCTATACACTCCCACTGACTTGTCCATATGCTAAGCCTACATGCAGTACAGAATTAGGTTACTGACAGTGGATGGTAGGACCAAAATGACAATGAAACTAATTCATTCAGACTCCCATTGATTTTCCCATTTTCTCAGTTCACTTTTCCTCCAATATTTCCCTGGAGGGATAGTTAGCTACATGTTACACAGTGCTTAGAAGAAAGCCAACATTTTTACTTAAACTTCTTTAAAAAGCTAGCTAGCTAGCTGGATGGATGGATGGATGGATGGATGGATGGATGGATGGATGGATGGAGAGATGAATGAATTTTTATAGGCATTCTAAAATTTGGTGGCAAACAATTTAACATAGAACTAAGCCAAATTTCCCTGCAATTGTGATTCATGATTCCACCCCCTCTTCTGTCTAGGAAGAATGTTACCTGATGATATTTAGAGAAGAGTGGACTGGATTGAACTGGAGAGTCTCCTCTTTCCAGGAGTTTGGAAAGTAGACTTTGACTTCAGCTAGCTTTCCTCCCGTTACTCTCTTCCTTTTTTCTGTCAGACTTCTAGGGAAAAAGTTGTCTGTAGCTAAAACCTTCACTATCCTGCCTCTTAATGCCTTGAAATCTGAATTTCAGCTCCACCACTATCCTAAAGGCCAACAATAACTTCTTTTTTTGTTTGTTTTTTGTTTTTTTGCAGGGCAATGGGGGTTAAGTGACTTGCCCAGAGTCACACAGCTAGTAAGTGTCAAGAGTCTGAGGCCGGATTTGAACTCAGGTACTCCTGAATCCAGGGCCGGTGCTTTATCCACTGCACCACCTAGCTGCCCCCAACAATAACTTCTTAATTGCCAAATCCATTGGAATTTTTGTTTCTAGTCATCATCTTTCTGGATTTCTCTTCAGTATCTGAGGTTATTGGAGTACCTTCTTCTTCTAGATATTCTCTCTTCTTTTAGTTTCCAAGATGCCCTGATTCTATTCTTGTGTCTCCAATGATTCCTTCCTCAGCTACTGGCTTCTTGTTCCAGTCCCATGGTGAGTACTCCCCAAGGGTTGGTCCTTTAGCCCTCTGCTCTTCTCTCCACATATTCTCCCCAGGTCATCTCAAAATACCCAAGACATCTCTACTTTGATATATCCCTGGTATCTCAAACTCAAAATGTTCACAACTGAGCTTAATATCTTTCCTTCACAGCCTCTGACACCATTATTTATCACAATGGCATCGTCACTCATCTACTCAAAAATGTTCAAAATCCTTGACTCTTTCCTCTTTCTGCTTTGCTCCTCATATCCAAGTACCAAGCTCTGCTGAGGCTGCCCCTGAATTATCTCTCCTTTCCACCCCTTACTTCGAATTCCGCAGCCAACCAGTACAAGTCTGCATTACCAGTCACCTGGAATATTACAAGAGAATCTTTCCTCCTCAGCTTCTCCCTGGTCTGAAGAACCATTTACATTGCTCTCATACTTACCTTCTTAACGTTAGGTCATGACACTCCTGTTCAAAAGTCTCTGACGGCATCCTACTACCTACCAAGCAAAGTTTGATCTTTGCCTAGCTCATGACAATCTGATGAGACCCCACTTCTCTAGCCTTATCTCATTCTACTCTCCTGTCCCCATTTCATTGATTAAAATTACATTAACAGAATATGCATTGCCATCTTCTATGCCACTGAAACCTAAGGACCATTGGCCTTTCCATCTGACTTTCTGCTGAAACCTCCTACTTGTGTTGTCTCTCTCATTAAAATATGAGCTCCTTGAATAGGCATTATAATATTCTTCTTTTTGTATCCTTATTGCTTAACACAGTCTTACGCACATAGTAAGTGCAAAAAAGGGTTATTTAATGACTTAAAAGAATTCGATGCATTCAACGCCAAGAAAATCCAATTCATGAAAATCTAAATTTCTAAAACCACTGTCCAAATTACACCCTAATTTTTGGTGTGATTATTCACTTTATAATTTTTTGAAAAACCCTTTTTATTGCATTAAAAGTTTTACTATGGGACTCCTATATATAGTGTTATTCCTTGATACACTGAATTAGTTTTAAAAAAGACTTGATTTCTAGACTTTTAAGAAACACATTTTGGTTTTATATAATTCACATGTTTCTAATCCACTCTGAGAGTGACTTGCTTACCTAAAGAGCCTGGCCCACATAAAAGATTTTGGTATATTCTTTTTTCTTTCTTTTCTTTTCTTTTTTCTTTTTTTTTTTTGTGTGTGAGGCAATTGGGTTTAAGTGACTTGCCCAGGGTCACACAGCTAGTAAGTGTTAAGTGTCTGAGGCCGGATTTGAACTCAGGTACTCCTGACTCCAGGGCCGGTGCGCTATCCACTATGCCACCTAGCTGCCCCTGATTTTGGTATATTCTTGACCCCCATCCGCAGTCCACGACAACCAATTAAATAAACTACAGGTCTCTTTACAAGGAACTTCAAACATCTCTCCATATTATTGTTCAGAAATGTTATTATGGCTTTAGAAATTGGGACATTGGTTAGAGCCTTGAAAGTGATTTTGTTATACAAAGATTTTCATTGTGACAATGTTCATAATAATGACTCAGAGTTATAAAACTGCAAAGCTGGTAGAAGTATTAAATATCATTTGATCTCCATCTCTCCTTGCTCCATGCTTTAAAATTCTGTTACTTCATTCTCTATGTGAGTCTCACTCTGATCCTTTAAGCTGAAAAGAAAATATATGTGGAGATAAGAACTATTTATCTAGATCCACCTACTGTTGAAGGAAATGGGGCTGTTTAATCTGAAGAAGACTTAAAAGATACATGAGAGCTATCTTCAAGTATAGGAAGGGAAGTCATGTGGTAGAGGCTTGATCTGGTTAACTACAGAGAGCAAATCTAGGAGCAATGGGTAGAAGTTACAAAGAAGAAAATTTAGCTAGGAGGTAGGGGAAAACCTTATAAAGATGAGAATTAAACAAAAGGGTAACGAGATGGCTAGTAAGCTAATTCATCTCCCCTCATTGCAAGTTGTGGTAATCAGGAAAAGTTCTATTTCGGGGGCCTACCCATTCTTTAAAAATATTTTGAATTAAATAAACAACAAAAAAGAAAACACTTCTATATACAAAATAGAAAAGATAAAAAAAGAGTTATACGTAAAGCCATGAATCTCTATTATGTACAATTTGGGTTTGGGTTTTTTTTTTTTTTTTAGTATATAATAAATTTAACATATTTCACTTCTTCCACCTCCTTCTCTACTTCTTTTTCTATTGTCTTCCTATGTTATCCTGGCTGAAAGTAGGGGAAGGGAACAAACATTTATTAAATTCCTACTATGTGCCAGACACTGTGCTAAATGCTTCACAAATATTATCACATTTGACTCTCACAGTAACACTGAGAAGTAATTGCTGTAGGACTGCTCATAGTGCAGTAGACTACTTATAGTCCCAATCTCACTCTGATCAACACAGGGGTTTTACGCTGTCTTGGCTTGTATAGTAATTACCTCCTAGTGTTGTTATGAGAGTCAAATGTGATAATATTGAGTCAAATTGGTCAGTGAATAAGCATTTATTGTGTTCCAGGCACCGTGCTAAATGCTGGGAATACAGTACCTGCTTTAGTGCACTTCACAACCTAATAGGGCAGGCAACAAGAAAACTAAGAGGTACAAGTGAGCTATATACAAGATAAATAGGAAATAAGTAACAGATGGAAGACACTAGAATTATGGTTAGGAGTAATACAGAGAAATCTCAGATTTACCTATGAGCTTTCCAAGCTAGGTGGTAGGGGCAGCCAGGTGGCACAGGCATTCAGATGGTACAGTGGATAGAGCACTGGGCTTGGAATCAGGAAGACTCATGTTTATGAGTTCAAGTCTAGCTTCAGACACTTACTAGCTGTGTGACCCTTGGGCAAGTCACTTCACACTATTTGCCTCAGTTTCCTCATCTGTAAAATGAGCTGGAAAAGGAAACAATGCAAAACACTCCAGGGTCTTTGCCAAGAAAACCCCACAGAGGGTCATGAAGAGTTAGATATACAACTCCTGGGAGTTTACTATATTAATGTACACCTGATTGGCCTAGCTCACTACAACTCAACTCCTAAGCTCAAGAAATTCACCAGCCTTGCCCTTCATCGTAGATAACAGGCATTGTCCCTGGTTAAAATTTCAATTAATTTTTTTCTTTCTGAATTAAATAAAATTTTGAAAATATATATCATTTTGGGGCAGCTAGGTGGCGCAGTGGATAGAGCACCAGCCCTGGATTCAGGATGACCTGAGTTCAAATCCAGTCTCAGACACATGACACTTACTAGCTGTGTGACTCTGGGCAAGTCACTTAACCCCAATTGCCCCATGAAAAGAAAAGAAAAAGAAAATATATATCATTTTCAGGAAGCAGTTAGTGGCACCCAAGATATGTTGCTCTATGTCCATAGAAGCTTTATATAATAACTTTGGACATATGGATCAAGAAAAGATTTTACAGCTGGTAAGAAACTAGTTACATATTTATAGAATATAAGTACTAGAAAACCTTTGAAACTTATCTGCGTTTACTTCCTATATGTGGAAAAAGATAATAAGACTATAAGCTATATATTGTTTACAGATGACACTGCTGATTGATCAAGCACTGAAACATTTCAGAGCTTCCTGGAAGGAATCCATAGCCATTCAAAAGAGTGTGACATAGCTATTCACACAAGAAAGACTGAGTGGATGCCTATTGCAAAGATTATGACATGCATATATCCATTTATTGAGCTTGTCTGTCAGTAGGTATAGTTGAGAAGGTCATACAAATGGGAATTGAATTGAGTTGAGAATTACACAGGAGAAGAAGGGGTAAATTGCCTTAAAAATATTGCAAATATACTTTAATGACCCCAAGCTTTTCCTATAAAATGAGGCCCATATTATTAATATCAACATTCTATAGTGTTATATGGCTGCAAGAAATAGAACACAGTAGTCTCTGAAGAATTAAAAATTAATATCCCACAGAGGGTATTGGGAAGATGCATAGTGTATATGAGTAGTGTGATGTTTAAAATCTTAATTGTGGTCACCAAAAATTAAAAAAAGCTTCAGTACCAGTCTTTAGGCATTAAACATTTATTAAAGCATAGAGGTATTCACAAGGAGTTAAGAAAAAGAAGTCCTACCTAGCCTAGAGTTCCAGCCTGGTTGGGTTCTTCCTCAAGTCCTCCTCCATAAACCTGCTTTGATCAGGAACTCTCTCTCGCAAGCTGTTTGTGGAAGCTTTTTTATACATCTGGAACAGAGGCGGTCCTTACACCCCGCTTCAAGGTGATTGGTTGGCGTCATCCAAATCCATTGTCTTTGAAGGTGTTCTCAAGTTGAGTTCACAGTCTAGTTTCTGAGAACAATACCTTCTTAAGGGATAGCCAGGTGTGATTACAATCCAATTAACTTGAAGTAGGCTTAATCAGCAGTCAATCACTCTCACTTGATTCAATCAGTATAGATTAATCTACAGGTGGGTCTTTGAGTATCTGCTAAAATCCCATTATTTCATCACAGTAGGCTGCAACATATAACTAATGAGGGACTTCAGAGTAGAACAGAAACAAAAATTGCTACCAAGAAAATGGGTACTAGGAAGAAAAGAAGGGGTGATCATTCAATGAGGATAAAGAACAACAGGTAGACATCTTGAGTGTTCCATTGGCATCCTCACCATTTCAGGAAGAGTAGATCACCAGGTCAGACTCTAAAGTCTCTCTTACAAATTGTTTCCAAAGACCTTAAATTCACATTTGAGTTTACTTAGCAGTCCGAAACACAAACATGATCCTCATCCTTGACTAGGGCTCCATATATGATACAAGATTAGGTTATTGTCAAATTCCTAACTTCACATCCCATTTCCTCCAATGATCCAGACAGTATAGGAGCTAGAGTTAAAATTTGAAGTAAGAGGGGCAGCTAGGTGGCGCAGTGGCTAGAGCACCAGCTCTGGAGTCAGGAGGACCTGAGTTCAAATTCAGCCTCAGACACTTAACACTTACTAGCTGTGTGTCCCTGGGCAAGTCACTTAACCCCAATTGCCTCACTTAAAAAAAAAATGAAGGAAGAAAACAATAATGAGAGGGGTTGGAAGCAGTAGCTGATCCATGCCCAAGTATGGGACTCTGTGGTCTTAAAGGTATATGTACTTCAGGGAGATTGCTAGTGTCATTAAGTGGTCTATAGCCTCAATATTTCCCTTAGCAATTTATCTCAAGGAATAGAGGATGGGAGTTGAGGATTGCTATGAGAAGGAAGACAGGGTGGAGAGATCAATACAAAAGGAGTTATCAAAGATCAATAGAAGGTTTCAGAAAGCCACAGGAGTGCTAAACCAACAGGGACTCAGGACATTTGACATACAAGCAAACTTCCTAGAACAATGGAAGAATCTGTTCCCTAAGGCCTGGCCTGGGTACAGCCAAGATTATTCCACTGCGTCAATGATAGGATAATGAGGATAAACAGTCATGGGGCAAGATGACCTGGACAATAGTATTGCAATTGTTAGAGTGATATTTGAAGAGGCACAAGGAAGAAATGTGACATGTGTCATAGAAATGGGTGCAGGGGCAGAACCTTAGTGAATATACAGCGCCATATTTCAAGGACCAGGGAGAATTCTACTTAGGTTTCCCCATAGCTGCTAGTCAGTTAGATGGGCTAGGAAAGCTGTTCACCTGTTTTTCAGTCATATCTAACTCTTCATGACCCTCTGTGGGGTTTTCTTAGCAAAGATCCTGGAGTGTTTTGCATTGTTTCCTTCTCCAGCTCATTTTACAGATGAGGAAACTGAGGCAAACAGTGTGAAGTGACTTGCCCAAGGGTCACACAGCTAGTAAGTGTCTGAAGCTAGAATTGAACTCATAAACATGAGTCTTCCTGATTCCAAGCTCAGTGCTCCATCCACTGTACCACCTGAATGCCTGTGCCACCTGGCTGCCCCTACCACCTAGCTTGGAAAGCTCATAGGTAAATCTGAGTTTTCTCTGTTACTCCTAACCATAATTCTGATGTCTTCCCTCCATTACTTATTTTCTATTTATCCTGTATATAGCTCGCTTGTACATCTTGGTTTGCTTGTTTTCTGCCCTATTAGGTTGTGAGGTGCACTAGAGCAGGTACTGTATTCCCAGCACTTGGCACAGTGCCTGGAACACCATAAATACTTATTCACTGACCAGTTTGACTCAAAGTCACAAAGGAAAGACCAGGAATCAACAGTGAGCAATGTGTGCTTCATACTCATGCCATTTGTTCCCATAAGCCTAGATGCCTAACGAAACCTTCATCTTTTTCTCTATTTAACCCTCAGGCTTTCCGAAGCCCAACTAGAAGGAGTTATTAAAATTACTTGGGGCTAAAAAAAAAAACCCAATAGAATTACTTGGGGCTACTTCCCCAGACATGTTTGTAGGAGGGGTAAATGAAGGAAGCTGAGAACTCCCCAGCGCTGCCCCTAGCCAGGAAGAGAAAAATTTACCAACTCTAGTACAGACCACCTAGAATCCTTAGTTAGGGCAGAACTGTAATTCTTGCAAGGATGAGTAGGAGTTTTGCCCAGAGGGCATTAAAGAAATTTACTAGGCACAAAAATTTAAAAGGTGCATTCCTCAAAAAGCTTAGAAATACTAACTAGGAGCTTTGCAACTCCTTAGTAAGAACAATAATTAATTAAAAATTGCAAGTTACCAATCTAAGGATTATTTTTAAAAATGCATTCTAATTCTAATTGATATCTTTGTTTTTATTCATCTAAAGTTCCCCTCTGCATTCCTCCTATCCCACTCCCAGAGAGCCATCCTTTAAAATATAGAATTGTTTTTTAAAAAATAGTATTTATTTCCTTTCCTAGTTACATGTAAAAATAATTTTAACCTTCTTTATTATAAAATTTGAGTTCCAAATTCTATCCCTCACCCCTTCCTGAGATAGTAAGAGATCTGATATAGGTTATACATGTATGATCATTGGTGGGCAGCTAGGTGGCACAGTGGATTAAAGCGCCCACTCAGGATTCAGGAGGACCTGATGGTCAATCTGACCTCCAACATTTGACACTTACTAGCTGGTGACCCTGGGCAAGTCACTTAGCCCTCATAACCCCACCTAAAAGCATATATGATTATGTAATACATGTCCATATTAGTCATTTTGTGAAAGGAAGGAAGGAAGGAAACTTCCACCTGTATTCAGGAAGTATCAGTTCTTTCTTTAGAGGGTGACGCATTTTTTCACCATGAGTCCTTTGGAATTGTCTTGGATTGTTGTATGGCTGAGAAGAACTAAGTCATTTACAGTTGTTCATCATACACTATTGCTGTTACTGTTGTACAATGTTCTCCTGGTTTTTCCACTTCACTTTGTATCAGTTCATATTAGTCTTTCCCAAGTTTTTTCTGAAATTATCCTCTTTTTCACTTCTTAAAGCACAATAATATTCCATTGCAATTATATCACACAACTTGTTCAGTCATTCTCCAGTTGATGACCATCCCCCTCATTTTCCAATCTTTGCCACCACAAGAAGAGCTCCTACAAATATTTTTGTACAAATATATTCTCCCCCCCCACTGCTCCTCCCTTTTTTTTTTTATCTCTTTGGGATACAGACCTAGTGGTGATATTTCTGAATCAAAGAATTTGCACAGTTCAATAGCCCTTTGGGCATAGTTCCAATGTGCTCTCCAGAGTGGTTGGATCAGTTCACAACTCAACCAACAGTGCATTAGTGGTCCCAGTTTTTCCCCATCCCCCTTCCACATTTCTCATATTGTCTTTGGTTATCATATTAGCCAATATGATAGGTGTTAGGTGGTACCTCAGAGTTGTTTTAATTTGCATTTCTCTAATAAATAATAATTTAAAGCATTTTTTCATATGATTATAGAATAGCTTTGATTTCTTCATCTGAAAACTGTTCATTTTCTTTGAACATTTTTCTAACTTTTCTAAATTCTGTTCATCTCCTTAACTTCTTTTTTGTTTATATTTTGGTCAGATTCAACTCATTCTGAGAGGGGAAAGTTGACTTCCTCTACTAGTATTGTTTTGCTGTCTATTTCCTCCCATAGCTCATTGAACTTCTTTAAAACTTAGATCTATGGCATTTGGTGCTTATGTTTAGTATTGATATTTCTTGTCTGTGGTACCTTTCAAGCATGATATAGTTTCCTTCTTTAGCTTTTGTTAATTAGATCTATTTTTTCTTTTGCTTTGTCTGAGATCATGATTGCTAACCCTGCTTTTTTCTTACATCAGCTGAAGCATAATAGGGTTCTGCTACAGTCCCTTACCTATTACTCTGTCTGGTGTCTCTCTGCTTCAAATGTGTTTTTTGTAGACAGCATATTGTAAGATTCTGGTTGTTAATCCATTCTGCTATCTGCTTCCATTTTATGGGTGAGTTATTCCATTAACATTTATAAATAATAGCATATTTCCCTGAATTCCATTTTTTCCATTGTTTATCCTTCTCTTTCTCTTACCTTTCACCATGTCCCTCCTCATAATTGGTTTTACTTCTGACCATTGCCTCTCCCAACTTGACCTCCCTTCTATCAGTCTCTCCCCCGACCCTCTTCTCTTATTCCCATCCTTTTTATTTTCCTATAGGGTAAGATAGATTTCAATATCCAACTGAGTGTTTATGTTATTCCCTCTCTAAATTAATCTAATGAGAATAAAGTTTAAGTATTGCCCACCCACCCCCATCTTCCCCTCCACCATAATAGCTCTTTTCTTACCTCTTTTATGTGAGATAATTTACCTCCTTTTATCTCCCCTTTCTTCTTCTCCAGTGTAATCTTCTTTCTCACTCATTAATTGTTGGGCATTGTTGAGGATATCGATCCCATCTTAGCAACTCACTCTCACAACCTTTGTCTATTTAGTGTCCTTCTAATTTTCCTTATAGAGATAAAGTCCTTAAGAGTTACAGATATCATCTTTCCTGAAGGTATATAAACAGATGAACTGTATTGAATCTCTTGTTTTCTCGTTCTTGCTTCTTATTTACCTTTTAATCTTTCTTTCAGTCTTGTATTTGAAAATCAAAAATTTTATTCTGTTCTGGTCCTTTAATTAGAATGCTTAAAAGTCCTCTATTTTACTCAATACCCATTCCGCCCCCCCCATGGAGTAAGCTCAGGTTTTTTTTTCTGTCATTCTAGCTTTTTTGCCTCCCAAGAATATCACATTCCAGGCCTGTTGGTTCTTTAATGTAGAAAACACTAATCCTGGTGTATCCTGACTGTGGCTCGGTAATATTGTGAATTGTTTCTTTTTGGCTGCTTGTTATATCTTGACCTGGTGAGCGCTGGGAATTTGACTATAATATGCCTTAGAGTTTTCATTTGGGGATCTTTTTTCAGGTGGTTATCTGTAGAATCTTTCAATTTCTATTTTGCCCTCTGGTTCTAGGTTATCAGGACAGTTTCCTTGATAACTCTTGAAATATGATACCCAGGTTCTTTTTCTTGATCATGGCTTCAGGTAGTCTAATGATTCTTTACATTATCTCTCCTGGGTCTATTTTCCCATGTAAGTTGTTTTTCCAAGAGAAATTTCAAATTTTTCTTCTATTTTTTATTTTGTTTTATCACTTCTTGGTGTCTCATGGAATCATTAGCTTTCACTTGTCCAATTCTAATTTTTAAGGAATTAATTTCTCCAGTGAGCTTTTATACCACCTTTTCCTTTGGCTAAATCTACTATTTTAAGGAGTCATTTTCTTTGGTGAATTTTTGTACCCTCCTTTTCCATTTGGCCAATTCTACCTTTTAAGGAGTTGTTTTCTCAGTGAATTTTTAAATATCTTTTTCCATTTTTGTTTCTTTTTGCAAAGCTGTTGACTTTTTTCATGTTTCTTTTGTATTACCTTTCAATATTTTCCCCAATTTTCCCCCTATTTTTTCTTATTTGCTATTCAAAATCCTTTTTAGCTTTTCCAGTCTTTTGGGGCCTGAAACAGTTTATTTATTTATTTATTTATTTGAGAATTTACATGTGGCCACTTTGATATCGTTCTTCTGTTTTAAGTTGGTTCCTTGATCCTCCCTGTAACCATAGTAACTTTTCTAGTCAAGTTCTTTCTTTTTGCTCATTATTCTGCCTATTTTGTGACTTTGTACTTTTATGTAAGAGTTGTGCTCTGCTCCTGCACTGTGCTAAACTTCTTGTGTCAGGGCTTGGAACCTTGCTGCTAGCTTGCACTGGGCTGTGGGGCCTATTTTCTGACTTTTACTGGAGGGAGGGCTCACTGCTTGCTTATACCAGGGGCAGAGCCTTGCTGCTGGCTTGCTTTGTATATGGGGTCTTACTGCTGGTTGATAAGGTGGGGGTGGGGGAACTGGGTCCTATTAATGGCCAGCAATAGGGACATAGCCTCACTAGTGGCTACCACTGGGAGGGGGCCTTGCTGGGGCTTGCCCCAGGGCTCAGAGCCTCACTGCCAGCCCCCTGGGGTGTGTTTTGCCACTGTTGCTTGCTCCCTCCCACCCCCATGCTTCCCTCTCACTCCAGTGAGACAAACCTTTCTTACTGTGTTGGTAAGCTGCTTCCCCCATACCTAAATTGGTTCTGGGGTGCTTTTAAAGGTTATTTAGAGAGGAATTTGGGAGGGCTCCAGTATTTAATGCCTCACTTCACCATTCTGGCACCCAAAAGTTCCAAAGAACCACTTTTTAAAGAGGAAGGTAAGATAGGAAATTCAGAAAAATTAATTAACACGTTTGAAAAAAATATATATTATATGGAAGGTTGCACATCCATAAACCCTGATTTTGTAAAGGAGTTGGGGTGAGGGGAGAGGGAAGGAGAGAGAAGGGAGATGTCTTTTTTGTATCTTTTCTTTGTATCAAGTTTTTAAAAAATTTACAATTCAGTGTGGGCTGGTTTTTGGTTGCTGCCATTTCCCTTTACATAGTTGTAGCCTTTATGTACATTATCTTCCTGATTCTTCTTACATCACTTTGTATCATTTTGTGTAGGTCTTTTCAGGATTTTCTATATTGATTATGTTTTTTCTTATAAAAATTAATATTCTGTCACATTCCTATGCCAAGAATTGTTTAATATCTGTTAATCATTGAAGTAACTTAACCCCTCTCCCCCCATTCAACTGAATTTGTAATGATGGTGATAATGTGATGATAATAATGATGGTGATGATGATAACTATAATGATAATAACAGCTAGTATCTATATGAAGGGCAGCTAGGTGGCACAGTAAATCGAGTGCTGGACCTGGAATCAGGAAGTCCTAAGTTAAAATCTGACCTCAGACACTCTCTAGCTGTGTGACCCTGGGCAAGCCACTTAGCCCTGTTGGCCTCGATTTCCTTATCTGTAAAATGAGTTGGAGAGGAAAATGGCAAACCACTCCATTATCTTTGCCACAAAAATCCCAAATGGAGTCAGGAAGAGTCAAACATGATTTAAACAACTGAACAACAACAAACAAAGCATCTATATAGCACCTACTGTTTGGAAGCAGTGTCAGATTTTATATTCTTGGGCTCAAAGATCACTTCAGATGGCAACTGTAGCCATGAAATTAAAAGACGTTTGCTCCTTAGAAAGAAAGCTATGTCAAATCTGGACAGTATATTAAAATTCAGAGACATCGCCTTACCAGCAAAGGTCTGTATAGTCAAAACTATGGTTTCCCCAGGAGCAATGTTTGGTCATGAGAGTTGGACTATAAGGAAAGCTGAGTGCTACAGAACTGATGCTTTTGAATGTGGTGCTGGAGAAGAATTGTGAGAGTCCTTTGGAGGGCAAGGAAGTCAAATCAGTCAATACTTAAAGAAACTAATTCAGGCTATTCACTGGAAGGTCAAATACTCAAACTGAAAGTTAAATACTTCTGGCTGCATCATAAGAAGACGGGACTCATTGGAAAAAGACCTTGCTGTTGAGAAAGACTGAAGACAAAAGAAAAAAGAGATAATGGAGGATGGAAAGGTCTGGCATGCTATGGTCCACAAGGCCACAAAGAGTCAAACACAACTAAACAACAACAAAAAATGTGCCAGGCACCATGCTAAATGCTTTACTCAATTGACTCTCACAACAATCCTGGGAAGGAGGTGCTATTATTATCCCCATTTTTCAGTTGAGAAAATGGAGGCAAAAAGAAACTAAGTGACTTGGCCAGAGTCATGTAGCTAGGGAATGTCTGAGGCTGGATTTGAATTCAGGCCTTCCTGACTTCAGGCCCAGTGTTCTATCCACTATGCCACCTAGCTGCTATAGCTACTTCATAGTTACTTAATTACTCCGTGCATTATCTTCACATCAAAATTACAAAATTAATTAGAGGGCCAGTTTCCCAGTGCTTGTCCTCTCCTCTCCCACCTCATTCCCAACCCCACTCATATCAAAATTGCTAGATCAATACCTAGTTGTGGACTTTCCATTAATTAACAATAGCATCAAATGTGAAGAGGATAGAGATTGGGTGTTTTGCTCTGGGCATCTTCAAAACTGAGGACTTTTGAGACACAAACCACCATGCTGACTCAGGAAGAAACAAAGCATACTGCTGTATGATAAAAGTTTCTGAATCCCATTCACATGAATGACCTAGATGCAAAAGGCTAAGATTAATCCTCTGTCAGACTCCTGAGTCCTTGAATCCCCAGAGTGTGAAGGTTTTTGAGAAAGATAATAGTCACCAGAACAGAGAACAAGAAGAGTCCTTTTTTCATTTTGCAAGTGGGAAACCTAACTCTGTGGTGTATTATTTTCTGACACAGTGGTTACTTAGCATGTATTTTTAGAGCTTATAATATTCAGTTACTGACTCTCCAGTCTCCATCCCTAACCAGACAGTCTTTTTTTCTCCCCTCTCCCCTGAATATCTCCTTGTTGGTACAGTTCAGTGGTCTACAGATATAGTCACATCATAATCTAACCTCTAATATAAATTCTTGCAGTATTAAATGTTTAGAACTCTGTGGTCTGACATACAACTTCAAGATTCCATCAGTTAGGTAATTGGCAATGTCCTGAAAAGAATTGATCTACAAATCACAGAAAATAAAGCTGGGAACCTACAACCACTGTCTTGTCTTCTTGCTTGTATTAAAAATGAATTCGTAAAAATGAATTCCTTTTTCTGCTCCACAACATAAATTTCACCCATCTTTTCCCCTTCCCCTTTTCTGAGTTGGTCGGTATGTTTCTGGTGGAAGACACTGAAGCTCTCTTCTAAAAATAGATGCAGTTATTACCTCTCCCCAGCGTGAAAGACACCACTGTAAGAATTCCAAACTGTAAATAACAAAGTTGATGGAGAAGATTGTGAATATATACTAATTTTAAATTATGCAGAAATATTTATTCTTACTTCATCTTAGGTAGTTATTAAAGCTCGGGCCTCGAGGGTCTTCTGATTGGTTATTAGCAGCACTGTTGTGACAGGTCCAGTTGCCTGAAGCAACCCAGATATTCTGACTATGAACCATTTACTTCTCTCCTTCTGTCTCTCCCCTTTTTTTTATACCCTTCAGAATTGATTCACTTCTGGAAGAGAATCTAAGATGGGAGCTCTTAGAACTTCAGGTAAGGGAAGAGCAGATTGGCATAGGAAAAAGAGGTCACTGGACATGATTCATTTGGTCACAGTCTTAAGATTGTTCATTCCTTTTTTTTTAGAGGGGAATAGCTATTTTTATCACCTCATATAATCCTAGAATCATAGATTTCAAGATGAAAGGGACCTCGGCGATCATCTTGTCCAATTCCCCAATTTCACAGAAGAGGTAAGTGAGTTTCAAGGAAGTGAAGGAATTTGCCCAGTCAGACAGGTAGTGAGTAGTAGAGCTGAGATTCAAACTCACCTCCTCTTATTCCAACTTAGCATATTTCACTCTGACCTCCTTAGCCAATCACAGGGCTTGTTACCACATTTGTTGAGCGGCTCCAAACTTTGTCTTTGTTCCATTTAGCTTTTGAATTTCATTCCTATTGTTTTCTAAAAAGAGAAATGCTATTAATTATTTTTATTTTATTTTGGTTTTGGGTTTTTTTTTTTTTTGCAGGGCAATGAGAGTTAAGTGACTTGACAATGGTCACACAGCTAGTAAGTGTCAAGTGTCTGAGGTTTGATTTGAACTCAGGTCCTTCTGAATCCAGGGCTGGTGTTTTATCTACTTCACCACCTAGCTGCCCCAATGCTATTAATTATTAATTAGCCTCAGCTGAGGCACAATCTGAGTGGTGAGCTATTAAAGTGCCCCATTAATGAGTTCTTACTGAGGTGTACAAGTTTGGGTATAGTTAGTCCAATATGTCTAGTCAGAAAATATTGCTCTGAGCTGCCTGTATGGGGAAAAAAAAGTTAGCATAAAAAAGCTGCTGGTTTCTTCTCTCTCTCTCTCTGCAGGGCAATTGGGGTTAAGTGACTTGCCCAGGGTCACACAGCTAGTAAGTGTCAAGTATCTGGGGTCAGATTTGAACTCAGGTTCCCCTGAATCCAGGACCAGTGCTTTATCCACTGCGCCACCTAGCTGCCCTTCTCTTTTCTTTTTAATTGAAAAGCAAAAACTACATTCTATTGAACAGTCCTTCCAGACCTAGATGAGTCAAAACTCTTATTAGCAACACAGAGACTAGATTCAAGGAACAGAATCAGACTAGAAGCTAATAGAAAGATGCCTAGAGGGGGCAGCTAGGTGGTGCAGTGGATAAAGCACTGGCCCTGGATTCAGGTGGGCCTGAGTTCAAATGTGACCTCAAACACTCGACACTTCTGAGGTGCGTCACCCCAGGCAAGTCACTTAACCCTCACTCCCCCACAAAATACAACAAATAAACAAGAAAGGAAAGGAAAGGAAAGGAAAAAGATGCATAGAAAGTGCAGGTATCTTGCCCGAGTGCTCCTGGGCTGCTGACCTAGCATTTCTCTGTCTCACATTTAGAAATCCTAGGGCATCCACCTCTCTGGAATAGTGTGAGGACACCTACAAATAGGTGTCATGTACTAACTAATGTGCATGTATGAGTATAAAATGCATTGGATTCTGTTTATCTGTCCAGGCTAATGTTACTTTAACACTACAATGAATCCATGATCTCATCATTGGGATTATTCATTTCAGTCCATTAAAAGCTTCTCATCCTATTTGGGTCTTGTCCACATCTTCTTGCATGTCCTCTCCTGGGGTCCACTCAATGTGCCAGGAAATTTCTTCTTGATCTCTTTGCATTTTTTGGCAATATCTGTTATGACTCTTCATGCATGCGAATCCACATCTATGATCTACAATGGCCTATTTGTGACCTCTCTGTGATCCTATGGGTGATCCACAGTTTGGAATTCTCTCAGAGAGGTTATGAGTCGAAGCCATATGCTATTTCCAGAATAACATTCAAGTTATCAAGACAGCTTTGTTCCAGTGATAACCCAGAGGTTTATAGATCCAGCACTGGAAGGGACTGCATAGGTCATCTTGTTCTACCTTCCCCTTCACATTAAAGACGAGGAATCTGAGCCCTAGGAAGGCTTGGTGACTTGCCCAATTTGGACAAGTGTCGAAGGTAGGATTTGAACGCATGTCCTCTGACTCCAGCTAGGTAGCGCAGGGGCAGTTAGGTGGTGCAGTGGATAGAGTGCGGGGCCTGGAGTCAGGAAGAGTCATCTTCATGAGTTCAAATCTGGCCTTAGACTCTTAATCTTGTGTGACCCTTACCCCCGTTTGTCTCAGTTTTCTCATCTGTACAATGAGCTGGAGAAGGAAATGGCAAACTCCTCTAGTATCCCTTGCCAAGAAAACCCCAGTTGGGGTTACTGAGTGTTGAACATGACTAAACGACTGAACAACAACCTATCTCCATTGACATCTCTTTTTGCTTTGCCATTGTTGCTGTTCAGTCATTTCCAATTCTTTATGACCCTGTAGGAGATTTTCTTTTCATTCATTCATTTATTTGTTTGTTGTTTTTTTTTTTGTTGTTGTTTATTTATTTATTTTGTGGGGCAATGAGGGTTAAGTGACTTGCCCAGGGTCACACAGCTAGTAAGTGTCAAGTGTCTGAGGTCAGAGTTGAACTCAGGTCCTCCTGAATCCAGGGCTGGTGCTTTATCCACTGCACCACCTAGCTGCCCCCCCCCCAGGAGATTTTCCTAGCAAAGATACTGGAGTGGTTTGCCATTTCCTTCTTGATCTCATTTTACAGATGAGGAAACTGAGGCAAACAGGGCCCTGGATTACACAGCTACTAAGTGTCTGAGGCCAGATTTGAATTCAGGGAGATGACTCCTCCTGGCTTCAGGCCTGGCACTCTCCCCTGCACCACCCAGCTGCCCATTTACTGTACTATACTGCCTCCTAATGTTAACGCTAACTTTTGTTCCACAGTATTTTTATCATGTCACATACTTGGCTCACAGATTTCCCATAGCTCTCCACTACCAATAGATAAAAGCTAAGCTTCTTAGTCTTATCTAATTGTTTCCTAATCATTAGAACAATCCACAGTTGGAAAGGATCACCCAGGGGAAGGGGAGATTGTGTTTTCCCTTCACCTGAGGTCTTGAAGCCAAGGTTGGATGGAGATGTTGTATAGGGAATTCTTGTTCCAATATGGGTTTGTACTAGATGACTTCTGATACCCCTTCTATTTCTGAGATCCTGTGAGTCTCCTGCAACCTTATCTTTCACTGTTCCCATGGAACACTGTTACAGAACATGTTCCATCCTGAATATTCATGTGGACGATTTGTGCCCAACCTGTGGTAGAACCTTCAGAGCTCCTATTGGTCTGATCAGCCACAGTGGACACACTGTACCTTAACTCCAACACAGTGATGTCATCATGGTCCTCGTTGAGAGTGAAGGACAACAACCTTAGAACATGTGATGTGACTAATGGTCCTAGAAGAAAATTTGATGCTAATGCTCTGAAGTATTAAATTATACTTCAATGCATTTGTGATCTCATTGACATGAGTCCCTCAACTTCCATGGTACAAATCACAACCCCATTCAAGCCTTTAAATCCTATAATAAAAACAACAAAACCAACCATAAGTTACTGTCTATATTCTATCACACTGTAAGGTTTGCAAAGCCCTTATACATTTCATTTAATTTAATCCTCACTACAACCTTAGGAAGAAGTAAGTGCTTTTATTATCCCCATAAGGGGACAGTGAGGACAAATAAGGAAACTGAGGCTAAGAGAGGTTAAATGAGTCATTAGTCCAGGGTCAGACACGGAGTAGGTATCTAAGGCTACATTTGAACTCAGGTTTTCCTGACTCCAAGTCTGGCCCTCAGTCCCACCATACTACCTAGTTCTTATCCATATTTTCCCTGAAATACTCCAAAGGAGGCACATTCAAATTCCCAGGGGCTTATAGATTTCTCTCTCTCTCTCTCTCTCTCTCTCTCTCTCTCTCTCTCTCTCTCTCTCTCTCTCTCTCTCTCTCTCTCTCTCTCTTCTCTCCCCCTCCTCCCTCTCCCCTCTCCCTCTCCTCTCCCTCTCCTCTCCCTCCTCCCCTCTCCCTCTCCCTCCCTCTCTCTCTGTGGGTCTCTCAATGTTAAATGGGTATCAGTCAGGAAGTCAGTAAACATTTATGAAGCACCTACTATGTTCCAAGTTCTGAGCATACATAAACAGGCAAAGATAGTCACTACCCTTAAGGAACTCATAATCTAATGGGGGAGACAAAAATAGACCAATATGTACAAACAAGCTATATAAAGAATATCTAGGAAGTAATTAATAGGGGAAAGGAACTAGAATTAAGAGGAGTTGGGAAAGGCTTCCTATAAAAAGTGGGAATTTTGTTGATATTTAAAGGAAGCTGGAGAAGCCAGGAGGCAGAGTCAAGGAAGAAGAGGGTTCCAGGCATGGGGGAAGACTAGAGAAAAAGCCCAGACCTGAGAGATGGAGTGTCTTGTTCATGGAACAGCTGGGAGGCCAGTACAGTATATGGGCTATCTCTTTTTCCTTGTTCTTGAGATATAAAACCATCTCATCTCCTTTTCCATTTATAATTCTCTCAGAAAATATATTTTCTAAAAAGATTCATTTTATTAATGTCTTTTGCTCTTAAATTGTTCTTTTATGGATACTTTAAAAAATGAGACATTTTCCAACAACACCACTTCACTCAACAAAGTACATTCCCCCGAAATAGTTCAGCAGAACTACCTCACAGGGTGGCTGTAACCGATAGTACATAACTTTCCATTTTTTTAGTTTATAGATTGTTAACAGGAAGGAAGGCTGTGGCTTTAACTTTAATAAGTTGATGCAATATGATTTGTTGCATTTACATTGTATTTTTTACATCACTTCATGTGCAAGTCATTGTTGGTAAAATGATGCAAACTAGTTATATACTTGCCCAACATCTTTCCATTGCCCTTTTTATTGTTATTCAGTCATTTTCAGTCATGTTTGCCTGTTTGTGACCCCATGTGGAGTTTTCTTGCTAAGATACTGGAATAGTTTGCCATTTCCATCTCCAGCTCATTTTGTAGATGGAGGAAACTGAGGCCAATCGGGTTAAGTGGCCTTGCCCAGAGTCACACAGTCGTAAGTGTCTGGGGCTGGATTTGAACTCATGCAGATGAGTCTTCCTGACTCTTGGCCCAGCAGTCTATCCACTATACCACCAAGCTGCCTTTTCCCATTGCCCTTTAGGTGATTCAAAATTTTCATTCTTCAAGTGGTATTCTATGATTCACAGCCATAAAGTATCACCCAAAGAAGATTGGTGTTAAAAAGATGGGCTATTGGGGCAGCTAGGTGGTGCAGTGGATAGAGCACTGGCCCTGGATTCAGGAGGACCTGAGTTCAAATCTGGAGTCAGACACTTGACACTTACTAGCTGTGTGACCCTGGGCAAGTCACTTAACCCCAATTGCCTCACCAAAAAAAACCCTGCAAACAAATAAACAAAGATGGGCTATTGTTTCACAGAGAAATCTGGGGTAATTTAAAGTGCTGCCTAGTTTCCCAAATGTAACCCAGCCTTCTCTTTTCCTTTTGTTCAGTTCTGTACCCAATAATACACACACAAACCAAGATATATTATGTACAATCTGAAGGGACCAATTTAGTGGGCTATTACATACTCTGCACAATGGGCATTGTAGAGCCACTTGGCTTCTTCTGTGGGGGTGGTTGGGCAGAATTCTTTTGGGTTGACATTTCATGTAGGCAGCTTTATAATTTTCTAAGGACTGATGTACTTATAACTATAGTATCTATAAACAAGAACATTTAGCACATCTTACCATCTGTAAGGGATTCCTCTGCATTTGGACTCTGTGTTAGACATCTTTCACAAGAGTGGCAAATACCTTTGATGTATACAGTTCTCCTAACTTTATACTTCATCTGGTCTTGATAAGAGGATAATTAATCAAAACTACCTCTTATTTCATCCAGTGAATATTATATGATCTTAACTTAGGCATGAGAGATACTTTGCTGGATAATAGTCTTTAATTTTACTTTTTGTTATAAATTAGAGAATCAATTTTTTTTCATAGTAAAAGAAAAAAATATAAGGGGGTTTCATGTCCTCTGTACCCTTTAATCATATGAATATAAAGATATGTTCTTCTATAGATTACACATTTTCAGAAGACTGCCTATTCCTCTCTTGTATTTTCATAAAAATACTCTTGATGGTTGAGTAGGTCATTCTCAAGAAGATTTAGGAAAAAAGTAGACATATAGTTCAGTAGTTTTTAATCTGCTTGATTGCCCTTTTTGATTGAATATCCTCCATGATTTTCAACAATCATTCAGTACTTTCCCTTATTTCAGATATCATGAGAACCAGCCCCTCAATACCCTGAGAACTGGGTTTCTTCAAGCATTAGTCTCCCTTGCTTATAGTTGGTTTTCTCTGGTTGCTCTTCCTGCCTTTATCTGCTTTAGTGACATGGTTCCTCAGTCTGGTTTCTCTTCCTCTTGTTCAACATTGTGGATTGAGATGTTAGGATCCAAACATGGTTGCTCCATTGTCATTACTGATGAAAAGAAAATGCTGACAGATCTCTTCTATTTTTCATCTGTTATGGGTTCTTTTTCTAGCTTCTTTCAAATGATGCCAGGATAATCTGACTTGATTGGGACTCTCAGCAAGCTTCTTCTACACCTGTTCTATTGCATCCTTTTGTTTTATGAAGTGGTACTGCTTATAATTTTTACCACCATCTTTTGTAAGGTTTTGCAAATGAGTTTATATTTTAAAACAATTCTATCTAAGGCTAACTTATCTCTACCTGGCAAGGAGACCAAGGAAGCATTTGTTAATGAAGGCAACTTGTATTCTCCCTTGGTCTCCATGTTGTAGTGACTGCTTTATATCTGATATTAAACATGGTTATTATTGGTGTCAATATCTGTTCCTTTACCCATTTCCAGTAAGTTACCAGCTTAAGAACTTTCTGGTTGGAGAATCTGGTTAGGGGAATCTCACAATGGGATTGATGGTGATAATTTGGATATTCTTTCAGTATGCCTTCTTTTCACTGGATGACTGAGCTGAAGCAGGGAAAGGGGGGAGCCCCAGACTAACCATTACTTTCATAGTTTTCCTAGTAGCAAGAATACAGCCAATATTGGCTTTATGCAGCCATGGTTTTAAGATCTTTGAGCCTCTAGCACAGGCCCTCCTGAAAACGGGGGAAAGACTTTGAAGGGGGGTTAAGGACTATATGACCTTGTAACACAGTGTGGGTCCTGTTAAGAACTTTGGTTAATACAGTATGTTCTCTATGTGACACTTTCCCAGGAGCATACACCAGCATAGTGTAAGAAATAATGGGCTTTTTGTCAATGCCCAAAGACCCCAACCAGAGGAAATTGATTTAGATTGATTGAATTTTTTAAAAAATAGATTGATTGAATTAAGTGAGACTGACTCTTGTGATTGACTTGGCTGATTAACCCACTTAAAGTTAATTAAATTGAAACCACACCTGGCCAGCCCTCAAGAGGGTATTGTTTTCAGAAGCTGAGGACTTTGAACTCAACAACAAGACCACCCTCAAGTCCAGTGAAGCAATGGATTTGGGTGATGCTAACCAATCAGCTTGAAGCAGTGTGTAAGGATGGCCTCTTCCAGGGGAGGCAGGAAGTGCTGTTCCCTCTCTCAGTTCGGTTCTCAGTTCAGGCTGTTGGTGGGTGAAGTGGAGGATGCTAGGTTAGATAGGTCTTTTCCTGCCTTTTTGACCCAGGTGTTCTCTTTTTCACTAATAAATGCTTAATGCCAAACTTGGTGCTAAAGCTTCTAATTTCGGGGCAGCTAGGTGGCGCAGTTGATAGAGCACCGGCCCTGAATTCAGGAGTACCTGAGTTCAAATCTGACCTCAGACACTTAACACTTACTAGCTGTGTGACCCTGGGAAAGTCACTTAACCCCAATTGCCTCACTAAAAAAAAAAAAAAAGCTTCTGATTTCTCAGTAAACCCTAGCTAGTTTTCCCTACAATTGGGACAGGAATAAGGCGACTACACATTAGATTTTACTCATCACAATAGGGAGTGTTACCCAGGTAACTAGACTCCCCAGAGATTCATTGCCCTGTAGTATAAGGACCAGTTTTGAACACTGGGATAAGCTGGCTCCAGAAAGTTTTAGAGGGAAAAGGGACTGGTGCCCTCATCAGAGATTTTAGTGCTACTGTCATTTTATTCACACATCAAGTGCCCTTCCTTCCTAATTTTAAGACATGCAAGGATAATGGAGTATATAAGAAGAAAAATCTACACCCTCACTTTTAGCCTAAATATTTCATAATTCCTTCAGATCTCCTTGTTCCCCACATATGGCAAGACTCTTGATCCTTGGGACTGGCTCCTCCTCATGCCTAGAGCGCATCTCCCCCTCACCTCTGACTCACTCTCTTTCTTCAAGAAGCAGCTCAAGCAATACCTTCTACATTCAAGTTTTCCAAATCACCTGAATTGCTACTACCTTTCATCCCTGATTACCTTAAATTTATTCTCTTTATCCTTGTTCTACATATACTTAAATAGTTACATGTTATTTACCTTTTTAAAATGTAAGCCCCTTGAGAGTTAGGATTGTTTCATTCTTTATCTTGGTGTTACAATGCCTTGCATGTAGTAGGTACTTGTCTATTGATTGAATCCTATTTTTTGAAGTTTCACCAACTTGTTTGGATAGATCCCATTGAAGCTGTTGTAACTGCATGCCCTATAACAATATACATTCTATCTTATTATGGTAAAGATATTAATGTGATTTCCCCTACAAAAGCAACTACTAAAATTTCACTGCAAAGGAAAAATGGTACAAAATAGTTGTTTCAGAACTTAAAACATTTAAATATAATTTATAAACATAAAAGGAACAAATCCACCATTGTTATGGGTTCCATAGTCACCTACTCCCCCATCCAACAGGCTGGTAAAGAATGAGTTTTCTGGCTCTTAGTGCATTCCAGGATTAGGTTTCTGGCTCTACTAGTGTCCATCCTGCATCATAAGTTTCCATTTGTTCATCTTCTTCTTTTGCCAAATGAGGCAGTTTTGTAATTTTTCCAGTTCCTCTGCCTCATCCTTGATTCCCTTTGTCACTGCCTAAGTGCTGTTTCCATTACCAGAACTTCCATTGTCATGACTTCTAGTCATCTCATGTCTGCTTACACTCTGTGTAGGTCTTCACCATGTATTTATATGTGACATCATGTATTGAAAAGTCACAGTGCTGTCCTCCCAGGGGACATCATTATGCTATTCCATATCCTTCAGAACATCTGCTTTTCACTCAAAATGCACACCTGCTGTTCCTCAGTGCCATCTAAACCAATCATAAAGTACAGCTGCCTTTTTCAGAGTTCCAAATTCAGCAAATGATTCCTGAATACCCACATCTGACACTCCCAAATCCACATTAGAGGCCAGGAGTTTTCAACTTGTCTCTATTCCAGGACTTCCCCCAAATATGCTATTGAACAGGTTGTGTTGTCAGTTATCTAGAAACTATCTTATCTGGCAGTAGGATACAGGCCTGTTCCTGCTGCTGCATCCATCTTCTCTGTGGGCTATGGTCAGCCTATTCCAGATGAGCCTCTTACCTCAGAACTGCCCCAGTGGTACCTTCCCATCTCCACCTCAGTGGCTGCTCTGAGCTCAGTTGAGTCTAATGATGTTGGCCATGTACTCCATCCTGTTGGCCGTGGTTGGCCATACGTTCCCTCCTTTATCCTTTCTTCTAATTTGATTTTGATCTTTGCTTTCACAAGTTGACAATATGACTGATCACAGACAAAATATGTGAAGGGAAAATAGTTAGTTTGGTTGTTGGGGATGTAACGATTAGAATGACGCCACCTGCTGGAGACTTACTGTAGAAAAGCTCTGCTATGAGGTGAAGGTCTTTGAGGGTAAGACCGTGTGTCTTTTCTTTGGCATCAGGAAGTGATGTTTGTTTGTGGGAGGAAGAAGGGGGAGCCTGGTGCTCTGACTCGCTCTCTGTCCTGTGGACTCTGGCGGAGAGTGGAGCTAGAAATGCTCTCTCCCTTTAATAGATAGATGAATGTAGGCCTTTCTCTCTCTCTTTACCAAATTCTTATTCTCCTTAATAAATGCTTAAAAGCCTAACTCTTGCTAAAGCTTATAATTTATTGGCGACCACTCAGATATTTTAGACAGACTAGCTAGAATTTTAGCCTTAACAGGGGAAAGTAAAGGAGATTCACAAGCTCTGGCCACCCTTTTTCCATTGCTCTTAAACTGATTTTTCATGGTACCCAGGGATATTTTTTGGGTTAAACTAACCTGCTCCTTTGCAGAAGTTTTGCTAAGTAGCATCCCTGGGAGAGTTTGAAGGGGAACCAAGCTAGAGACCAGGTAGTATTATAGGAATTAAAATTCAAACAAGACCTTAGACTGAGGAACCCCAAGCAACAGCAGTAAAAAAATAACTTAAAAGTCAGACATAAAAATGTTTAAGGGTTTCTCCAGCTAGGTAGTTAGGCATAGTTGGTTGGATCAGGCATCATAAAATGGCTAGAGAAAGGCTTGGGCCTAGACTTCTCTCTCTAGGGAAGAAGCTATATGATTATTATTACTATTGAAAATAATAATAATATCATGATGATGAACAAGCATTTATTTAGCACTTTAAGATTTAGAAAGTTCTTTATAAGTGTCTTCTTTTGTCTTCGCAAAAATTCTGGGAAGTAGGTGCTACTATTTTATAGATAAGGAAACTAAGATAGATGGAGGTCAAATGATTTGCCCAGCACTGTATCCACTGTGCCACCTAGCTATGTTACAGCTGAAGACTAGCTGAGGTAGTTAGTGGAAGGCAGTGGCAGTAAAGAGCCAGAATTGCAGTTGACAATCAACAAATAGTGACTCAGTAGAGCAGAGAGTGGCAGAGAATAATGCAGTAACATCATCAGAAGGGGTGGCTCTGTTATATGAGGCATAGTTTCCCAGATCATTCATGTTCCTTCTCATATGTGTGCCCTAGACATGTATCTAGCCACACAAGTTCCCCACATGCATGGCCATCTATATTTCTTCCCTTGTCACATATATCCTGGAATAACTTTTGAAGACTTATTACCAAGTTTTAGTATTGTTACAATTTGCTTCGATGATAGTTTTGGGGGTACTACATCCACACTGATGGAATCATGGATCCTAGAAAAACCAAAGCCAGTGGTTTAGTTGGGAAAACAATATGGATTCAGTCAAGAAGGGAAAAGGCATGATTGACTGACCAAACAAACTAACTACACCTCTGGGAGTTTTAAACAGCATAGAAACTTCAGTAATTCCCCAGTTCAAAAGGAACTAAGCCAGCAGTAGGAGATTTCTCTCTGAGTTGAGAACTACAGTTTGAATGAAGCTCCCAAAAAGAAATTACTCTTAAAAGGAGTTTTTTCCTTCCTTCCTTCCTTCCCTCCTTTCTTCTTTTTTCTTCTTCCCTTACTTTCTATCACTCTCCTTCCTCATATACTTCAAACTGATCATATTACTGGGGAGACTGCTCTAAAAGGAACCAATCCTCCAATATCATCAGAGATCTACATCTAAGAGGAAATTAATGAAAACTATAAAGGGAGAAAAAGATTTGGCTGACTTACTTGACATTAGCATCATGGTACAGCAGAAAGTGTTCTGGCTTTGAATTCAAAAATTGTTGTTGCTCAGTTGTTTTCACTTGTGTTCTACTCTTTGTGACCCCACTTGGGGTTTTCTTGGCAATGATACTGCAGTGGTTTGCCATTTCCTTCTCCAGCTCATTTGCAGAGAAGGAAACTAAGGCAAACAGGGTTAAGTGACTTACCCAGGGTCACACAGCTAGTAAGTGTCTGAGGCCACATTTGATTTCGAGTCTTCCTGACTCCATGCCTAACACTCTATCTACTCTGTCACCTAGCTGCCTTGAATTCAAAGGATCTGAGTACACATCCAAGACTAGATTTGAGAACTTTCTTGCCTTCACTTCCCAGAAGTTGTATTAGATGACTTCTAATTATTCTTTGAACTCCAAATCTATGATCCTATCATCCCAGTATGGTGTTCACCATCACTAGCAGCATGATAACCATAGAGAACGCATAACCTGGTAAGGATAAGGGAAATAGTTCTTGTCATTTATTTTGCTATGCTGTTCTATTTGTCTTTTTGCTGAAAATGAATGTGTCCTCACCTTGAGCTAGTACGAGTATCTCCTGATCCTGATTCTATCATTGAATGAGTTGTGACCTTTCCCAGACTCATATTAGCCAAAATTTGATTCTCCATCTGTGCCTTCATCTCACCCAAATGATGAACACAGTAAGGACAAGGAGAATACCCTATGCTATTTCACTATATACCTCCCTCTATGTTGTGAAATATCCTTCTTTGGTTCCTATTATTAAACTAGTTTCAAATCTACCCAAATAGACTATCATCTTTTTCATCTACATCTTTATTGTCCACAAGGGTATCATGGGAAACTTTGTCAAATATCTTGCTAAAAATCTAGGTACACTTATAGTGTATCTCCAGTCATCCTAATGTCTATCTTGCTACTGGACCCAGATGGCTCTGGAGGAAAGAATGAAGCTGGTGACCTTGCACAGCCCTCCCTCACTTAAATCCAATTTACTACAAGTCATGACATCACCCTGATGTCATGGTCCTCTTTGAGAACAAAGGACAAACAACAGTAATGGCTCCATACATTACAATGTGCTCCAAAATTAAATTGGGATTCAGTTTCCTGAGGATTATTCTCTGGGTAGAAAAAACAGATACAAAACAAGGGTTGAGTAGTTCTGTTTCATTTTTGGCATCACTTATGATGATCCCATCTGTTTATGATCCTGCCACAGCAATCTCCCTGATCCATTAGTCTAATAACTATCTTTTTAAAATAGTTATTAGTTTAGTCTGGCTCGTCTTGTTCTTGATTAATTGATGCTAACCTATACTGGGAGGTAGTGTGGTTAAGTGTCAAGTATACTTGATTTAAAAGTCAGAGGACTTGGGTTGGAATCCTGCCTCACCTACTTATTACCTGTGTGACCTAAGGCAAATCATTTAGCCTCTCTGGGCCTCAATTTCCTCATTTGAAAAATGAGGATGAAGGACTAGATCTAGTCAGCTCAACAAGCACTAGTTAAGGGCCTACTATGTTCCAGATACTGTGCTAAAGTGCTGAGGACAGAAAGAAAGGCAAACCACAGTCCCTTGCTATCAAGGAGCTCACAGCCTAAAGGAAGAGACAACATGCAAACAACTATGTACAAAAAGGATACATATGAGATAAATAGTAGATAGTTTTAGAAGGAAGATATGAACAATATTGGAAATAGGAAAAGGCTTTTTGCAGAAAGGAGGCTTTTAGGGGGCAGCTAGGTGGCGCAGTGGATAAAGCAGCAGCCCTAGATTCAGGAGGACCTGAGTTCAATATCTGGCCTCAGACACCTGACACTTACTAGCTGTGTGACCCTGGGCAAGTCACTTAACCCTCATTGCCCCACAAAAAAGTAGGCTTTTAGCTGGGACTTAAAGAAAGTCAGGGAAGCCAAGAGGTGGAGATGAGGAGGGGAGAGCATTTCAAGCATGGGGGACAGAGCAGAGAAAACGCCTGGGGTCAGAAGATGGACTGACTTGTTGGAGAAGCAGCCATAAAACCAGTTGTCACTAGATCACAGAGTGTATAGATGGGGTGACATGGTCAGAGCTATCTCTGAGGAAGATTGATTTAAAAGCTGAATGGAAGATGCACTAGAGGGAGGAGAGGCTGGAGGCAGGGAGAACAATCAGAAGGCTATTGCACTAGTCTAGACACAGGTGATAGGGGCCTCCACCAGTGTGGCAGCAGCATCAGAGGAGAGAAGGTTGCATTGAAGAGGTGTTACAAAGGGAGTGTGGTTGGTGAAATCTGAAATAGTTAAGGAAGTGAAGGTTTGAGTTTCCAGGCTTGTTGATGTATTAAGATTTATTAAGCAATGCATGCCAAATACATAATACAGCTTGCCACCAGACCACCAGAACAGAAGGAGACAGATTTTATGCATTAAAAGAAAACAACTGGGCATCTAGGTGGCGCAGTGGATAGAGCACTGACCCTGGAGTCAGGAGGACCTGAGTTCAAATCTGGCCTCAGACACTTGACACTTACTAGCTGTGTGACCCTGGGCAAGTCACTTAACCCCAATTGCCTCACCAAAAAAAAAAAAAAAAAAAAGAAAGAAAAGAAAAAAGAAAACAATTAACAGGATGTGAACCATGATACAAAATTAGGTCATCTGATTTCTTTTTTTTCTTTTTCTTTTCTTTTTTTTTTTTTTTTTTTCAGGGCAATGGGGGTTAAGTGACTTGCCCAGGGTCACACAGCTAGTATGTGTCAAGTGTCTGAGGCTGCATTTGAACTCAGGTACTCCTGAATCCAGGTGCTTTATCCACTGCGCCACCTAGCTGCCCCCGGTCATCTGATTTCTAATTGGAGGAAATATGAGGGGTTTTCCGAGTTGGGAGGAAGAAAGCAAACAGGTGCAATTCCCTAAATTCAGAAGAAAGAGTTACCTCCCTCTCCCACGAAGTGTCTGATTGACTGGGAGGAGAGCGTGAACTCCTCATCACTTTTATTGTTCAGTTATTTTTCAGTCGTCTTCAACTCTGTGGCCCCATTTGGTGTTTTCTTGGCAAAGATACTGGAGTGGTTTGCCATTTCATTCTCCAGTTCATTTTACAGATGATTAAAAAAGCCCCAAGGCAAATAGGCTTAAGTGACTTGCCCAGGGTCCTACAGCTAGTGTCTGGCACTTTAACCCCTATACCTCTTGAGCTGCCCTTGCCTAGGGTACTGAGAAATTAAGTGATTTACTTATGACATGACCTATTCAGTATGATGATTGTAATCCCAATTCCTTTGCCCTCTGCAATATCATATTCCATGCCCTCCGATCCTTTAATGTAGAAGCTGCTAGATCTTGTGTTATCCTATATTCAGTGTGATAAAATGTGGAACTTGAATGCAGGCCTTCTTCATCTCAAAGCCAGCTCTCTATCTTTACAATGGCCCCTTAGTTCTTCCTGAAACTTCTTGGCCCTAACACTTCTGATGTGGTCTGATTCAGATACTATGCTTCTCTTAAAGCAGATGAAGATTGTGATCATTTTCTTGGCTTCCAAACCAGCAGTTAATTCATACCAAACCTTTAGTTGACTAGACCCACACACTGTTCCCACCCTTGCCTAGATCTTTTTTCACATGAATTGTTCTCTAGTCACAGCTCCCCTATCTTATACTTGCAAAGTTAATTTTTTCAAAACTTGTGTGAGATTTTATTTGTTTTCTCTTAAACTTTGTCTTACTCAGTTTGGTCCAATATTCTAGCCTGTCAATATCTTTTTGGATCCTGTCTATCATCTACTGTGTTAGTTATCCTTCCCAGTTTTAAGTCATCTACAAATTGAATAAGCACAGTTTTAAGTTACCTACAAATGTAATAAGTACTTATAGTAAGCACAGACTTAATAAGCCTTTATAGAAGTCATTGATTAAAAATGTTAAGAAGCACAGATGTCGGGGGCATTCTGCTAGAGACTTCCTTTCAAGTTGACATCAAACCATTAATAGATCTGATGATTAACCACTAATGGTTAACCACTAACTCTTTGGGCCCAGCCATTCAAGAAATTCTAAATTGCCTAATTGTTTTATCATTTAACCTAGATTTCTATTTTTTTCAGGTTAGCAAAAGGAACCTTATCAAATGCTTTGCTAAAAAGCTAAATAGTCTGTAGCTATCGCATCCCCAGCTTTGTAATCCTGTCAAGAGGAAATATGATTAGTCTAGTGTGACTTGTTCTTAAGGGAGCTTAGTGGGCCATATTCTAGTAAGTCTGAGATGTGCCTATGAGGTCATATTCATCTCATTGAATTGAGTAAAAGGAAGTGTTGTTTCCATCTTCACTAAGAATGATGAGGAAAATTACACCCTTCTAGGGGGAAAAATAGCTACAAAAGATTTTGTATTTCTCTTGGTACCAGGCAGATGCAAAGGAGCTTTGCTAGGGTCTATTGCAAATCACTCAAAGTGAAATAAAGTTCAAATGAACATGGGGACTACCTTGAAAGGAAAGTGATGTCCTACAAAAGAAACATTCCATGTATGGGGTGCATGGAGAATGGGAAGAAGCAGTTCGGATCAATTAATAAATAAGCATTTAAGTACCTATCATATACCAGGTACTGTGCTATGGGGATATAAAGACATAAATAGTACTTGCCCTCAAAGAGCTTACATTACATTTGGAGAAATACCATGCATACATATAAGAAAATATAAAATATACAAAACAAGTAAATATAAAGTAATTTTGGGAGTTGGGGAAGGCACTAACAGCTGAGAGGATCAGAAAGTAATTTATGTAATTGGAGGTGCTTGAGCTGAATTTTGAAGAAAACTATATCCTAAGGGCCTGAAGAAAAGAGGGAGTACATACCAGGCGTGCCTCTACAAAGACTTGGAGAAGGGATGTTGCATATGAGGAACAGCAAAGAAACCATTTGTTGAGTGTGTGAAGAGGAATAACATTTAATAAGCCTAGAAAGGTAGACTGGAGTCAGATAATGAAGGGCTGTTTATGTTTTAGTCTAGACAAAAGGTTCTTAACCTGAGGTCTGTGAACTTTTTGGGGTTTTTAATATATATATATGTATGTGTATATATACAGATATCCAATTGTTTTATATATACGTAATTTATATCTATAAAACATATACACACAAATATATATATATATTTGAAAGCTATTTAAGTGTAATTTGTTTTCTATGTGTTTTGTGCATTTAAAAAGATTTTTCTGAGAATAGGTCTATAGATTTCACCAGATTGTCAAAGGGCAATAAACAAAATGAAAAAGGCTAAGAACCCTTCTTATAAAGGATATAAGCATACCTTAGAGCTTTTTAAAAGAATGTAACAAACATTTTTATTTATAGTTTGAGGTTCCAATTTTATCCCTCTTTCCCCTCCCCCCTTCCTGAAGTGGCAAGCAATCAGATATGGGTATGTATGATAATGCAAAGTATTACCATATTTGTCATTTTGTACAAGAAAACTTGATTAAAAGGGAAAAAATGAAAGAAAGTAAAAAATAACATACTTCAGTCTGTTTCATCAATATCAGTTCTTTCTTTGGAGGGGGATTGTATCTTTCATCAATAGTCCTTTGGGGTTGTCTTGGATCATTGTATTGTTGAGAAAAGTCAAAAAATCATTCATAGTTCTTCATCAAACAGTATTGCTGTCTCTGTGCATAATGTTTTCTTGGTTCTGCTCAATTCACTATATATCGTTTCATATATGTCTTTCCAGGTCTTTCTCAAGTCATCCTTCTTGTCATTCCTAGAGCTTTTTTTTTTTCCCCTTCGGGGCAATGAGGGTCAAGTGACTTGCCCCAGGTCACAAAGCTAGTTAAGTGTTAGTCTCTGAGATCAGATTTGAACTCAGGTCTTCCTGAATCCAGGGCCAGTGCTTCATCCACTGTGTCACCTAGCTGCGCCAACTAGAGCTTTTTAAGCAGCAGAGTGATATGGTCATACTGCGTTTTAGGAATGGCATTTTGGTGGCTTATGGATATAGATGGAGAAGGGAGAGAATCGAGGCAGGGGGAACGGTTTGGAGGCTATTACAACAGTTCCAGCCAGGCAAGGTCCTGCCTTGGCATGATGTTAGGAGTGATGCTGCTGGTGGTGGTGAGGGGTGCTTCATGAACAGCATCCATATGTTTTCATAGCCCCAGATGATAGAGAGAATTCTTTCTTCATCCCCTATATTCTTTCCTGAGTCATTCATCACCCATTCTCTTCATTCTTTTTTTTTTTTTTTTGCAGGGCAATGACAGTTAAGTGACTTGCCCAGGGTCACACAGCTAGTAAGCGTCAAATGTCTGAGGTCAGATTTGCACTCAGGTCCTCCTGAATCCCTAAGGCCAGTGCTTTATCCACTGCGCCACCTAGCTGCCCCTGATTCTCTTCATTCTTGCAGCAGGGTGAAACTCCCGAGATTCCAACCTGGGGTAACAGATTGCCCATACCCTCTGCACTTGCACAGTAGTCTCTAGGTTTCATTTGTGTGGGAGAGAGAACTGAGGACAGTTAGAAGCAGCATGACCTAAGCTGGGATGATCTGAAGGCTGGAAAGACAAGAGACTTCGCCTTTCATGTGCTCAGTCTAAGCTCTGTGCTAGTTTTTAATAGGGTATGGATCCAAGCTATAAATCTCAGGGACCTGTTGTATTCTCAACTGCATAAAGGTAACTCTCTTCAGGGTATGGCTACTCAGATGCCATTATACAGAGTCAGCTAAAAGAACAGGGAAAGGATCATTGTGGGTGAGTGCCCAGAATGAACCCAGTTGGCCTTAGCTTCCCTGGGTGGAGCCGCGGGCTTGTCTGGCCAGGCTGAATGGGAGGGGTTGGCAAGCATATGGTTGTAATTGTGATTCAGAAACATGGCAGAGGCCAAAGCACAAGAGACTGGGACAAAGGTCTCATGGTAGTTCATAGATTTAAGTTTGGGATGGGCTTTTGAGGTCATGTAGTCCAACCCTCTCATTTTATTGATTGAGAAACTGAAGCTTGGGGGGTGAGGGTGGGGGGAGGGATGGGTAAGGAGGGAGTAAAGTGACTTGTATAAAGTCATACAAGTAGTAAGGAGCAAAGCTTGGATATGAACTTAGGTTCTGTGACTCCAAATCGAACACTTCCCACTCCACCATGCTGGTTGGTAAATTCTGGGTCCTAGGTCATCATTTGGTCAGATGAGAATGGGTTTAAGCTGGTGGGAGTTAAGCCAAGAGTGAGGGCAAGTAAAGATGTAAGATAGGAGAAAATAAAGTTAAGCACTTCATCAAAGCACATAAGGCAAGCATGGAAATAAAGGAGTGAAGATGGAGGCATCAGATAGCCAGAGAGCAAGACCAATGCAATCCTGAGCTCAGAATCCAACAGATGGGAGCTCTCTAAAGAAGGCGACGTATACAGATAGCTCTTAGATGGTATTGAGTTTCTGTACAGTGTTGTCTTTTGACCCTGGTTTATGACTTCCAGGAAAGGTAAAATGTTGCTGCCTTAACAGGCTTTAGATCTCAGGGGGCTTTTGGCCTCCATTTTATGATATCTATACCTTCCAGGCTCTAAGAATCAGAAGATATGGTGATGTCTTTAGGGTTGTTGTCTCTATGAATCCTTGAGTAAAAGCCATCCTCTACTGAATCCACAGCATCATTTTTGAAGCCTTATTTTATTTATTAAGCCTCCCTCTACTCCCTAGTGGTGAGACTGGAAGGATTTTACTAGGGTTTGGGGAGAGAACCTGGTGATTTGAGGTTCAACATCCATTTAATAGAAATAATTTTAATTTTTCTAGTACTTTTCTTCTGAGAATCATCAAATTGTAGAGGTGGAAGGAGTTATCTTTTCCATCTCTTATCCCTATCAGGAATTTCATGTACATCAATGCCCCCAAAGTGTTCATCTAGTCTTGTCTGGAAGACTGCTTATAACAGGGAACTCACTAGGCCTTAAATTAACCCATTCTACTTCTCAATAGCTTTAATCATTAGGAGTTTTTCCTTATGTTTTGTTTAAATCTTTCTTCCTGTAATTTGTACCCACTGTTTTAATTTTGCCCATTGGGGTTAAATGGAGCAAATGGAATCCTACTTGACAACTCTTTAAATATTCAAAGGCAGGGGCAGCTAGATGGCACAGTGGATAAAGCACTAGCCCTGGATTCAGGAGGACCTGAGTTCAAATCTGGCCTCAGACACTTAACACTTACTAGCTGTGTGACCCTGGGCAAGTCAGTTAACCCCAACTGCCTCACCAAAAAAATATGTAATATTATAAATATTCAAAGGCATTTGTCACGTGCTACCCGGACAAGGTTTCTCTTCTCTATACTAATCTCCTTAATCTTTGCAGGGTTTAGAGTCATCATTTCATTATTGTTGCTGTCCTCTAAATATGATACAGTTAACTCATGTCTCTTCTAAAATGTGGAACCCACAGTGGGACACAATATTCTATTTGTTTTTTGACCAAGGCAAAGAACAGCAAATCCATCACCTCTCTTGTTATTACTACAATTCTATTAGAGGCAGTTGGTGGCATGGTGGTTAGAAAGAGCCCTGGCCCTGGACTCAGGAAGACCTGAGTTCAAATCTGACCTCAGACAATAGCTGTAAGACCCTGGGCAAGTAATTTAGCCTCTTTGCCTCAGTTTCCTCATCTGTAAAATGAGAATAGTTGTTCTGAAGATCAAATAAGATAATATTTATAAAATCTTTAGCACAAAACCTGGCACATAGGAGACACTTTTTTCCCTTCTCTCTATTATTGAAGCCTAATATCCCACATTGATCTTGCAGTCTACAAAAAGCCCCAGACCTTTTTCCCCCACATGAATGACTGCTAGCTATGTCCTGTACTTCTACAGCTATTGGGGTTTTTTTTAACCCAACTATGAAATTTTTGTTAATAATATCAAGGTGCTCAGGTACCCAAGCACACAGTTTAGACCTCGTTCAGTTCTAGGGAGTTTGACTTTAAGATCCCTGTTCTCACATGTTTCAATTTATAGGGGAGTCTATACACTTCTCTAACCTGGTGTCCTGAGGACAAATTTACTTACAACATAAGCTATGGTTCATGTCAAGTGCTTCCCCCCAAAAGAGTATGAGGCAAGGGTGTAAAAATATTTCTTAATGTACCATATGAATTAGCTGTGAGACATACAATTTATGTTAAACATAAAAGACTCGTGGTTTCCATTAAAGAAATGACCTAAAACTGAACTCATTGATTAACTTAAAACTACTATTAGGATCTGCTGGAAAGCTGGAACTTAAATCTCATTATAAATGAGGGAACATAAAGTAGTTTGCAGGACTGCTAATTAGGGATTTTACATTTTGCCTCAGAGACTTCAGTGCATATGCCCTGAAGAGGTTAAAAAAAAAAGACAGAAAACTCTCATGTTTGCTAAAAGATTCATAGCGCTTTTCCCCCCCAGTAAATAGAGTGTTCCCTTCAATCAGGGAATGGCTAAACAAATTGTGATGCATGGATGCACTATTCTGCTCTCTAAGAAACAATGACTATAAAGATTTTAGAAAAGCACAGGAAGACATATGAATTGATGCTCAACATAGCAAACAGAACTAGGAAAACAGCATATATAATGTCTATAGAAATGTAAACAGAAAGAAAAAACAAAACAAAACAATGTTGAGTTTTGTATAATTGGAAGTTCTCCCTGTAGAAGAGGTGGGAAAATATACTTCCCTTCCTTCACTGCAGAGGTGAGAGACTATGGATATGGAATTTTGCATAAACTTTTTGATATAGTTGATATATTTCTGTTTTTACCAAACTGTTTATTATTTTTTAACTTTGTTACAAAACATGGCTTAAAAAAGAAATTAAATACAGGGTGGGCCAAAAGTCACAATGTTTTAACAACTTTTTGTTTTATATAATCAAAACGATCTATTTTACATTTTGTTTTGCTTTCTCTATATTCTTTGATTCTAAATTTTTCCCCTGCCCATAAATGACAGATAAAGTATTCCATGATCTCTTAATTTGCTTATGTTACCATCCTTTATGTGTAAATCATGTACCTATTTTGACCTTATTTTAATATACGGTGTGAGATGTTGGTCTATACCTAGTTTCTGCCATACTTTTTTCTAGTTTTCCCAGCAGTTCTTATCAAATAATGAGTTTTTGTTCCAAAAGTCTGGATCTTTGGGTTTATCATATACTAGATTACTATAGTTATTTACTATAGTGTAATTTCTATCCTATTCCACTGATCTACCTCTCTCTTTCTCAGCCAGTAACAGATTGTTTTGATAATTACCACTTTATAATATAGTTTGAGATCTGGTACTGCTAGACTGCCTTCTTTTGTATTTTTCTTAAATAACTTTAAAATTTTTTTCTTTCTTATTTGTCATTATGAGATTTGATCTTTCACACATAATGTAAATTCATTTCCCATACATACTGTATATGATGCTATGGTATTTTAAATTAAAAATAAAGGAGTTATAAAATATTGGAACCCCTTCAGGATTTTTGGCCCACCCTGTATTTGAACCTGAATTGCCAATGGAGAGAGGCTTCATTTGGACCCTGGATTAAATGGATGGGTCTGACCAATTTTTTTTTTTTGTGGGGCAATGGGGGTTAAGTGACTTGCCCAGGGTCACATAGCCAGTAAGTTTCAAGTGTCTAAGGTCGGATTTGAACTCAGGAACTCCTGAATCCAGGGCAGGTGCTTTATCCACTGCGCCACCTAGCTGCCCCTGACTATTTGTTTTGGCAGCAACAGTTCCTTACTTGGGCTGCCAAAACAGATCACCTAGATATATAGAGACAATAAAGTTCCACAACGTTTATTTAATACTTATCTGAATTCTAAAACATCTGAAACCTTTGTGAATCAGAGGATCAGGGCACTGGAAGTGAGAACAAAACAGTGGTGTATCCACCCAGCCAGCTCTGGTGCGGCCATTCTGTGTACTCAAGGCATGCCCAGAAGCCAGCTCCTTTGGCTAACAATTAGTAATACCTCAAAGCTCAGTTGTCCTCCCTTATCAATATCAAGGTCATTGTAATTAGGGAGGTTTGCTAACCTTACATACTGGGATTAGATGAAGTTTGCTAAACTGATTGTGATCAGGAGAATATTGCATTCATTGACTAGATGAAACTGACTAAACTGGTTATTGAATACCAGTAACTTTCAAGTACATAGACACATCTATCAGTAGTACCCTTCACATGGCTATGGGATTAATTCTTAACAAAATAAAAGACAGAAATAACCACGAAAAGATAAAATAAACAATTTTTATTATATGAAATTGAAATTTTTTTTAGATAAACAAAACTAACACATCTAGGATAAAAAGGATCAAATGTGAAAACAATCTTTGCACCAAATCTTTGCAGACTCTGGTAAGAACCCAGCATCGATATAAAGACCACTAATACAAATGTATAAAACTGGAAGTCATTCTCCAATAGATAAATTATCAAATGAGAAGAACAAACATTTCTCAAAAGAAATACAAACTTTTTAACAACCATATGAAGGAGTATAATAGCTAGCATGAATATAGCTTTTTAATGCTTTGATGTTTGGATCAAATATTCATTTTTAGCACATATGACATAAACTCAAGATAGTTCACCATCCCAGTTGCCCTCTGAACATTTTCAAGTTTATCAATGGCATGAATATAATATTAGATATGAGATTTGATGAGGGCAGCACAAAGTGGGACCATCATCTCACTATTCTGTGAAGTTCTGACTCTCTTGATGAAGCCCAAGATCAAATTACCTTTTTGGGGACTGCTACATCATACTGCTGACTCATTGAATTTGCAGTCCACCAAAAGCCCAGCATCTTTAAAAAACAACAACGAAAAACAAAAGTTGTCTATCCATACTTCTGACATCTTATGCTTGTGAAGCTCATTTTTTAGTGCAAGACTACATTTTTCCCTATTAAATTTAATCTCATTATATTTAGCGCAATGCAGTAACATGTCAAAATCTTTTGGGTTCTTTACTTTGCCATCCACTGTTTTAGCTATCCTCGGCTTTGTGTCATTTGCACATAATATGAGTATACTGTGTCTTCATCCAAGTCACTGATTAAAACAGGGAAGGGGCCAAACACAACTCCATGGTTTATTCCACTTCTATCATAGTGACATTAAGTCATTCCCAACTATCTTTTGAATCCAACCACCCAACCAGTTCTGAATCTGGCTGACTCCATTATCATTTAATCTATAGCATCTTCCCCACAAGAATGTGAGAGATACTTTATCAACAAATTTACAGAAGCATAGGCAAACTATGTCATAGTATTCCTCTCATCAAGGGATGTTAGGTTAGTTTGGCATGACCTGTTCTTTAAGAAGCCATGTTGGCTTTGTGTAATGACTACTTCCCTTTTTAGATGTTCACCAACCATCATGATTCTACCTGGAATTGTGCCAAGAGTCAAAGACAAGCTCACTAATCTAAAGTCTGAAGATTCTCTCTTTCCCTGAAAATCAGGACACTACTTTCACTTTTCTAATCTTGGGCACCTCTCCCATTTTTATGACCATTAAAATCACTGACATTGACTCAATAATTATATCTGATTGTTCCTTAAGGACCCAAAAAGTTCATCTGGGGAACATAACTCAAATGCATCAATCAATTAATCAATCAAAAAAACATTTATTAAGCACCTACTATGTGTCAGGCACTGTGGTAAGCACTGGAAAGTTAGATGTCCTCCTTATCTTCTCACTTATCTTGGGCATCAATTTCCTTTAGTCATTTTTGTTCTATCATTTCAGGTATAAACGACCATTCTTCTTTGCAGAGAATACAGAAATGAAATAAAAACTGAACACATCTGTCTTCTCTCTGCTGCCAGTTATCATCACCTTATCTACCCCAGAAAAGATAGCTTTTATAAAGCCCTTTTTTGTTGTTTTTAGTTTTCCTTGACAGCCTTGACCTAATCTGAATTTTTGCATTCCTCACTTTTTTTAAACAGGATCATGCTTTGGTTTTATATTCATCTTTTGTTACCTGGGCTTTCTTCCATCTTCAGTATATTTTTAAAAAATCTAAGTTGGGTGATGAGCTCCTTGTGCATCTACACTGGTCTTTCAGACAAATCTCATTTCCTCCTGATTGGAATTGTTTCCCTCTGTGTCTTCAGAACTTCATTCTTGATCATCTTCCATTCCTCATGATCTGACTTTTCTTTAAGTTTTCTATTACAGTGAATCTTCCTATATTTCCTCTGAACTCTTTGAAATCTGCTTTTCCAAAATTTAGGCTGTGTATCAGACTATCCCCAGATTTCCTCCAATATATCACAAGCTCTGCAATGGAAAGGTCACTCTCCCCCTCCTAAGTTTCCATAATTTCCATACAAGCAAAAATTTCCTCCTTGCCAGTGAAAATCAGATTCAGAATAGAATTTTCCTTTGTTGATGACTCTAAAATGAAATTATCACTAAGGTAAGTCAAGTTACTTAGTTACTCTGCTACTGGGAGAAACGGACAGATTCAGAGATAGAAAGAGACAGAGACAGAGTCAGAGTCAGAAAAAGACAAAGACACAGAGAGAGACAGAAAAAATGAGAAAGAACTCAAAAAAGAGAAGGAGGGAGAGATGGAAAGTTGAAATGCCCTATCACTATTTATATCATGCCTCTAATGAACTATTTCCCAAATTTATTTTTTTGTTTTTGTTGTTGTTGTTGTTGTTGTTTTTTGTGGGGCAATGGGGGTTAAGTGACTTACCCAGGGTCACCCAGCTAGAAAGTGTCAAGTGTCTGAGGCCAGATTTGAACTCAGGTCCTCCTGAATCCGGGGCCAGTGCTTTATCCACTGCGCCACCTAGCTGCCCCACCAAATTTCGAATGTATTTTCTCTTTCTGCCTATGAGGTTTCTAGTATATTCCAATGACAAAATCACTTCTGTTTCTCCTTCCTTTGACCTTTACTCAAATATTCTCTATCATTCTTCCCCTTCTTGTTCCTGGATTTTCTTATATTAATATATCTTCTTAGTATACAATGGTGTCCCACCTATCCCCTTTTACCTATCCTGTTTGGTTTGAATAAAGAACATCATACACACACATTATACACATCAATATCCATAGTCCAGACCTAGCTTTCATCTCACTATGTCTTAGTGATAGCTATATGAGGTCACATTTGCCCCCTTGCTTTAGGAACTCTCATTCTTCATGTTTGGTGCCTAACTCTGGGCATTTGTATAAAGACACTTGAGATCATTGGAACCTTATGAGAACCCCAGAGATACATTATTGCCCCGGGAGGATCGTCTACACAATCAACAGATGGACCAATAATCCAGGACAACAAACCATACATGTTTGAAGAAGGCTTAGCCTAAGTATAACCTGCTTCCAAAAGGCACAGAATTTTGCCATTGTGTAGTACTCAAAAAAGGGGGGCTTTCTACTCAGAATACTGCCAGACACATTGCAAAGTCAGCAGTATGTCAACTTATAAGGAAGTCGGAAGCCTCCCCAAGACACAAATCTCCTGACTCAACCCATCAAAGTTAGGGTTCCAAAAACTCCTCTTCCTATTTCTGTGGAGTTTGAATAAGTTGACAATTACCCAGACTTTCCCTTCAACATGAATCAACACCAGTTCCTAAAGCTACACCTTCTACCCAATGACTAATTCTATTTGGCTCAAATAAGAACCCTATAAAAACCCATGAGGCTTTGCAGGTTTTAGGCATCTAATTCTACCCAGGAACCTAGTAGAATTCACCTATTTTCATCCTACAGAACCATCCCTTATTGTTAGTATTTCTTCTCAATAAAGCTTGTTCCCTTCACTTTCTCTCTGCTGCCTCTTGCCTTGTGCTATGTTTTGTCTTGTGGTTCTCTGTCATCCAGCCATGCCACTTTTCTCTTTAGAAGCATCAATTGTTAACCAGGACTGATACTAAACAGAAACCAAGGGAAGCATTTAAATATGAAAACCAAACAGGTATATGAGGAAATCATTGGGTCCAGGGAGAAAAGGGAATACGTATATGCCCCCTACCTATGCTCTATGATAATTTCTACCTACCCCCTTCTCTCAGGACTAAGAGTCTGCCCCAAACATGTGGCCCCAAGATCTTTCCCTGAAAACATTAGTGGCATATATGTGAGATTGCCATCTCTCCTACTGGGATCCTGAACCTCACTCAAAGTACATTAAGATAGACCTTCACTCGTAGTCCCTAGTTAGATCCCACTTGAGAGAACCTTCCCCAATTCTAGTATGTGTTGCATATAGATAAAAACTGAGAACAACACAGATCTGTGATTATTAACTTGGGCCTAGGAGCTGCATCATAGATGACCTGATACAAATCTTTGACTAGTTCAGAGACAGGAATCCTGTGAGAATTCTTGGGAAAGGATAAAGGGTTCATAAAATCTTCCCACTCTCCCTGGTGGATTTTTTACCAGATAGAACACTTTCTCTTTTCTGAAATTGACCCAGTACCCCCATTTTCTCTTCAATTACCTCCATTAAAAGACCAAATGGAATTATCCAAGTAGCCCAAAGTCTCCAACAATTCCACAAAGGGTAGGGAAGCAAAATTATGCAGATAATTCCCAGCTACATGGTATAATATGCAAGTTGGTATGGTAACAGTGGGAAGAGCACTGGCTCTGGAGTAAGAAAATCTGGATTCAAATTCTACACTAGGTTACTATGTAATATTGAGCAAGTTGTTCAACTTCCCTGGTAAAAGGAAAGGGTTGGTTTAAATGAACCCTAAGGGCCCCTCCATCTTTAGATCTAGGAGCCTACAATCCTATGAATTACACTGGAGAAATCTAGAGTAGTATGAGACTCTGCAAAATGGCAGTATCACTTCAATTAAACAAATATATATTAGACACCTATTATTGCGATATATGATGCTAGGAGCTGAGGCTGCAAAGATTTTTTTTACTCTTTTCCCCAAGGAGTTTACATGATTGCTAGGGTTTCACTGATCTTCGAGGAGGATAAAATCCCAAACCTTCAACACCATTAACTGCTAGGGATTAGGTGTGCATGAAGGTATTACACAGTTGTTGCTCATTTGTTGTTCTTTTTTTTTTTTTTTTTAGTGAGGCAATTGGGGTTAAGTGACTTGCCCAGGGTCACACAGCTAGTAAGTGTTAAGTGTCAGGCCGGATTTGAACTCGGGTATTCCTGACTCCAGGGCCGGTGCTCTATCCACTTCGCCACCTAGCTGCCCCATTTGTTGTTAATTGATTTAAGATTGGCTTGTGATGATTAGTTATATGATGGGCAAATGAATCTCATTGTCAGTCAAGTTATAGAATCCTTTCTTCAAAATTCCACTTGTTTTATGAGCAAAAACATAACAAAAACCCCTCTAAGTATTATATATATACATATATAATGCATGCACACACATATATACATATATACATACATATATACAAACATATATACAAATACACACACATATATACATACATATATACACATACACACACACACACACACACACACACATATATATATATTTTTTCCTACTTCCAGGGAAACTAGATTAAGTTTCCCTTTAAGGACCTTGTTTCAAATTTGTTCTAAATGTTCTGTGTAAGAATAGAAAAGGCCCTTTAAGATAAGTATCTCAAGTGACTGACTGCTGGTACTAAGGGGATATTAGACAAGTAGGAATTCTTGTATGCAAATCAAGTTTGAACAAGTTCCCAACTTGAGAGCTGGGTGAGAAAAAGAAAATTGGAATTCTTTAAACAAACAAAAAAAAAAGCCACAGAACCTGCCAGGATGGGAGAGAACCTGGATACCACATACGCCTGCTTTAGCAACAAGATGCCCCGTAGAACCGTCTCTTTGTCTTCTCTCTTCCTCCACATGTATATAGAATAGAGGCAGCAAGTGCAAGAGCAAGGAGTTTCCAAAATGAAGTTTAAATCTCCTCTGATTATCTTAAAAACAGCCTGCACTGGGTGAATGGACCATCTGTGTCTGAAACAGAGAGCTGGGGGCCCTCGGCAAATAAGCTGTCTAGAAGCAGCAAGTTGAATCAGAGCCACTTCAGAGGTTGAGGATAAATGAAAAAGAAGGAAGTAAAAAATCAGGGTTGAGGGATATAGGAAAAACCAAGGATTAGTTAGAAAGGTACTGAATTGAACCGCATGTATTTATTTCTGCAAGCTGCTCTAAAATCGCATCTTTAATTACACGCTAACAGCTATAAGAGATAAAACCCTCTAAGGTTTGCAAAGTGCTTTGCACATTTGCTTAGTTAGAGCCTCACAACAAACCTATGGGGTAGGTGCTGAGAGAAATGAGTATATTGTGTCTTCCTCAATATCATAAAAAGAACAGGAAGATAAGAATGTTGACCCAGTGAATTCCATATAGTCAAGGATTGCCCCCAAAGGAAAGAAGAAGACCTCCCAAATGGACTCAAACAAGTCTTTCAGTGTCCCTCAACTGACCTTAAACCCTGACTTCGACTGCTTGATGAGCATTCATGAACCTCATACATATTACCCAACATACCCCTGGGTGGAGATTTAACATTATAATGAGACATGCGTTGTATGACACAGGAGGGGGAACATAGCAGGGAGGTTGTATGAAGTAGGAGTGTCAAGAAGAGTGGGCTCTTGGAGTATTCAGCCAGTGGAGAAGCGAGGGAGGGAAATTTGAATTAGGGCATGGAATAAAAGCTTGCTGTGCCCAGCTTAGGGTGCACAGCTTCTTTGAAAGTGTGTGCCCTTTCTTGCAAAATCATAATAAATGGCCTTCCTGCTTCATACCAGACGGGCATCTTTGTCTTCTCTTCCAGCTGAGACCCTTTCTCACTGTGCTTTATTTCCATTTTACAAATGAGGAAACTGAAGTTGAAAGGTAAAGAAAGTTGCCCAAGGTCCCACAACTAAGTGCTTGAGACAGGTTTGAGTTCAGGTCTTCCTGACTCCACATCCAGCATTCTATTCACTTAACAATTATGATTAGTTGAGGGGCAGCTAGGCGGCGCAGTGGATAAAGCACAGGCCCTGGAGTCAGGAAGACCTGAGTTCAAATCTGGCCTCAGACACTTGACACTTACTAGCTGTGTGACCCTGGGCAAGTCACTTAACCCCAATTGCCTCACCAAAAAAAAAAAAAAAAAGATTAGTTAATGTTTGTCTAATTATAGGTATCAATAAAGAATTACTGTTTTATTTAAGATTCAAGATTAAGTGGATGAAAACAGAGAGGCTTACTATGGAACTTCAAGCCAAATATATCTATGATTTTATTCTCATTCTTAGGGCCACGTGGCTCTGGTGTACTGTTCCCACTTGGTGACATTTAACCTCAATACAACAATCAGCTTTTTGAGCAGTGAATAACGCTCTTGTAGAATGAAGCTGAAAAACTAAACACAAGAGACAACAAGAATGGCTTAAGGCCGATATCATTAGAGTAATTACAAGTCATGTTTTCTGTAATCAGTTCATTGCTTCTTCCACTTCTAAAGCAGCATAGGAAAATCAGATTTAATAGGAAAAAAAACCCTTAATAGAAAAAAAAAATCCAGTATAGGCATGAGTCCCAGTACTATTTTGTGGTCCATATTTTGGGAACTGGGAATCTATTTCTTAGGTTATTCTATTTCAAGATTTGATGAAAGAAAAGTTTGCTACCAATGAGAGCTGTGTCAAAGCAGCGTGAGCCTCAGGAGGTTGTGGATTCCCCCTCCCTAGTCTGTTAAACAAGTGTACGGAGACTTTGCGTTAACTCAGGTTACATCTAGTCAGGTTTAGTTCTTGTAAATTCTTAACAAGGAGAAGACAATTTTGCACAACACTATAGAATCTTCTGTTTTCAGAAACATCTAACCCTTGAAATACCTTTTTGGTATGTGAGAGTATCAGTTAAAGACCCACCTTCCACAGGAAGCTTCTCCCAGACAGTCTGTAAATTAAGCACTTTCTGAGATTAACTCTAACATGCCTTGGCTCCATCTTGTTTGGACAACATGGTAGTTTGTATATTGTTTCCCCCATTTGACTGATAACTCCTTGAGGCCAGGGACTGCCTTTTCCCCCCTTTCTTTTTTTTTTTACCTCCAGTGCTTATCATGGTGTTTGGTAAATAGCAGGTACTTAAGGGGGCAGCTAGGTGGTACAGTGGATAAAGCACAGGCCCTGGATTCAGGAGGACCTGAGTTCAAATTCAGCTTCAGTCACTTGACACTTACTAGCCGTGTGACCCTGGGCAAGTCACTTAACCGTCATTGCCCTGCAAAAAAAAACCCACCCCAAAAACCAAACAAAAATAGTAGGTACTTAATAAATACTTGTTGACTTGAATATTTATGTACAATCGAACAAATAGAACAGCATACACATGTGGGACTTGCTTTTTTTTCCAGGTAGCTGAATGAATCTCTGAGTGTTACATGGAGAAAGCACTGGTTAGTTATTTCATGGACCTGTCTGAATCCCTTACATCTTCTACCAGAATCTCTTGGTATTAGAGAAGAGATTCTTCTTCTGTTCAAGCACAGATTGGACTGGATAGCCTCTGTCTATGATTCTGAGATGTTTGGGATCATGATGGCTCAGTACTCTTCCCTGTTCTGCTTAGCTCATTTCCATGTGACACATGCAAACAAAAGAAACCATTTAGCATTCCATAATGAATGTTGAAAAACACAAATAAACTAATTTGAGTTTAGGGGCAGGTAGGTGGCACAGTGAATAAAGCACGGGCCATGGATTCAGGAGGACCTGAGTTCAAATCTGGCCTTAGACACTTGACACTAGCTGTGAGACCCTGGGCAAGTCACTTAACCCTCATTGCCCCGCAAAAAAAAAAATTATCAAAAAAACTTAATTTGATTCTTAATGGGCTAAAAAATACACTAAAAATGAAGCCAAAACTTTTTTTTGGACTGGATTAAACCTTTTCTTGGAGAAATATGGAATCTTCCTGTGTATGAAATTCCAGGCCTTTGGGATGTTCTCTCTTGACAAAGAAGTTATGGAGGTTCAGCCTAGCTCTTAGAAACTGGGTTAATCTTAGATCTCATGCCATTTCCCTGGAGCCTCTGTCTAACTTCCCTCATCCCTCACCCAAACATGGACCCAAATCCCTAGGGCAGACTTGGAACTGACCCAAACTCCAGGAGAAGGAGGAACCAGAAGTGGGTGGGAAGGGATTCTTCAGGGAAAAAGTATATAGGAATTGGATACATGTCTAGGCAGTGAGAAAATTTCTCAGGATGGTTACGGCAGGGCAGAATGGTACCTGCATTTGGAGGTTGGGGGTAGGTAGGCGCCTGGGTGGGACATATCCAGTTACTAGCTCCTTATTGGAGAATAAAAAAGGTGGAATGTTCCCTACTTCCAAAACCCACCTCCAACTTCAGTTTGCCTCTTCTGAGGGGATAAATGAGGAAAGACATTATGGCCCTGCAGATACCTGAACATTAGAATGGATCTGATTTCCTGAGGGCAATACCAAGCTAATCTTGTCTTTTAGGGCTCCATGGCAAAAAAAAAAAAAATATGGTCCAGGAATATACTGGAACCAAACTGGTCTCCAGAGATGGGACAAGGGATGAAAGGCTGTACACTTTGATAAATTTTACTTATCACCAGACATTGCATATAAACCAGTAAAAGCTCCCTTTTTGTTATAGAAAATGGAGCAAAATAAAATCTCTCAGGGGAAGCACAACTTCCTGCCCTATGAGCACACATGGAATCCAGAGATCCCATCAACAATCAATCAACATGCTTACCGCCTGGGAAGGGGAGGAAGGGAGGGAAGGAGGGATAAAGATTGGAACTCAAAACTATAAATAAATGTTTATTATTTTTAAAAAACAATCAATCAACAAACAGTTATTAAGTACCTACTGTGTGGCAGGTATTGTGTAGGGTTGTGGAGATACTAAGACAAAAATGAAATAGCCCCTGTCTTCAAGGAGCTTACATTCTACTAAGGGAGACAATATGTACATTATAAAAACATATAAATTATGTCTAAATAATTTGTGGGAGACAGAAAAGAGAAGGCACTGACATCTGGGAGGATCAGAAAGGCTTCCTGTGGAGAAGGTGGCACTTAAAGGGGGATGGTTATAACTGAATATTGCACAGATGTTATTGGTACTCAGGTCCTGGGACTGACCTTGTATGACACTACAGTTAGGAATCAGTTAGGAAATTGTCTATTGAACTATACTGTTAGAGAAAGCTCTCTCTACCTACTGTAAAACTCTTGAAGTTTCGGGGCAGCTAGGTGGCACAGTGGATAGAGCACCAGTCCTGGAATCAGGAGTACCTGAGTTCAAATTCGGCCTCAGACACTTAACACTTACTAGCTGTGTGACCTTGGGCAAGTCACTTAACCCCAATTGCCTCACTTAAAAAAACCAACAACAACAACAAAAAAAACCTCTTGAAGTTTCTCAAAAGAGCAATGGAATTGTAAGATACAGTATCACTTGTGATTATATTAATCCTCAGCACTTTCTGTGCATGGGTCTTAAAAGAATTTTGGAAAGATCAAACACATAATCTTCCTCATGTCACTCAGAGGACCAGTGGGGGGTTGGGGACAGAGGGGCAGGACCTGTCGGGATCATCTTAGAGCCAAGGAAACGAAAGGAGAGACCACGTGAGCTGTCAAGAGAATTGAAGCTGATGGGAAAACTAAGACCTATGGAATCCTGGCTCCTGGGCATGCAGGCAAACCAGCCTTCTCTTTAATTGAGCAATACGTGTCTTGACTAGACCCTGTCAATAAAAATTACCCAGACCTGTGGTCCCCAATTCTTCCCCCTTCCCAATCAAAAGCACTCATCCTAAAGGCATAAGACACTCCTCTAAGGCGTGGGGACTCCTCAGGGGTTATTCACTTGGGCAGACAATCTTATAAAGCCAATTATGCCTCCTTACCTCCTTGCTGAATCATTTCCTGCCTTTATAAGTGAAGCCACTCCTAGAACAAGAGAAGCTTTCTAGGGTATAACTCTGGCAAGAGCTCTTCTGTGGTTCTTCATGTGTCTTGCATCTGTTACCATTGCCATCTCCCTAGCTCAGATCCTCATTACCTCCCACTTGGAATATGACTGTGTCCTCTTAACCAGTCTCCCTAAGTTAGGCCTCCCCCCACCCAGCCCCCATTCATTCTTCATAGTACTTTCAATTATAGGTATCTAATACACAGGTCTGATCATGTCACTCCCCTGCTCAAACTTCCTTAATGGTTCCCTAGTGCCCAACAAAGTCTCTGCTATTTCTTTTACCCAGAATGCCCTAACCCTCCTTCAAGTCTCAGTTGCCATCCCATCTGTTCCTCAAAGGTTTTCTATGATAACAATGACAATTGTTCTGATCCAGGTGTCTGGTCTGTGATGTGTGCACAGATCTCTCTGGATTTCCATGGACTAGGCCAGAGCAGGCTTCATGGTACAAGTCTTTTACAAAGAGGTAGCTCCTCATCACAACTGTCTGAGCCAATCAAATCACCCCCAGCAAACGACACTCGATAACTCATCTTCAGGGAGGTATGATTGGGTCAACACATACAATGGTGGAAAATGTCCTCGGTCCTCTCAATGAAGTGTCAATGGATATGACCTCACCCTCCAGAGGGAGATGTTTTCAAAGTCTCAGACTATGGCCTCTCTCTAACCACTTCAGGTTGAATAAAACTGAGGCACAGAGGGATAAAGTCATTCTCCCAGGGTCACATAGTTCATTAGTATCAGATCCAGGATTTGAACTCAGGCAATATGGTACAATGTGAAATTTGGAGTCAGAAGACCTAGACTTGAATCTCAGCTCTCCTACTTAATGCAAGTATTGTGACTTGGGGTGAATCTCTTAACCTCTCTGTCCCTCAGTTACCTCATCTGTAACATGACGAGGTTGGACTCAATGACTACCACAGGCCCTTCCTATTTTAAATCTATGTTTCAGTGATTCCTGATTCTTTCCACTATACCACTTTGTCTACCCAACCACTCTAGTCTACGGGTATCTCTCCCACTACTAAATTCCCATGGGACTCAATGTCTCTTTCATGCATTATACCGTCTTGTAATATTAGTCAAATGCTCCATAAATTTATGACTTGACTCCTTATTGAAACTGTAGGTTCTTGAAGGCAGGAAACACTTCCAATACTTCTTTCTCTTTTCTTTGCCAGTGCTCTACACTTAGTAGGCATTTCACAAATGCTTATTAAATTGGATTTCCTAGTATTCAATAAGAGCACAATGAACTTTTTGTGATGGGCTGGAAAGCTCCAAGTCAAGGAATAAAACATTTTCTGGGTGCTGTAGTCAGGCAGACCCGAGTCCATGTAGATCTGGCCTGTTTTATTTCCCCGGTCCTTCCCTAAATACCAGCTGCTATTACCAGACCTCATGTCCAACCTTCTATATTCCCTGCTAGAGTATTTTGTCAGAAATAGATTCATTTCTGTTCAGGGCTCACTGAAAAAACTGCACACCAGAAAGCAATAAAGGGCAATCTCTCCAGACAGTCTGAGGACACTGGAGGCAACCAGTTTGCTAATAGCTTCCTTATTCCCAAATGGAAAGCCCAATTTGCGTCTCAGACAAACTTCATCATGAAGAAGCATCCTCTATGTATGAGTGACTAAGAAAAAAAACCATTTCAAATGATGAAATACATTGAAAAAGAGTGAAGAATAATAATTTAAGGAAATGGGAGGGGGAAGTGGTCTATGTTTAGAGACCTAAGACGCCAATTGGCCATGATCGATTGGGTAGTCTCCTAAGATGCAGCATAGCATTTGTGTATGGTACAGCATGGATCCCTGGGCTTGGATGATCTGCATTCAAATTTTGCCTCAAATACTTGTAAGTGTGACCCTAGTCAAGTCACTTAATGCCACTGTGCCTCAGTTGCCTCATCTATAAAATGAAGGGGTTGAACTCACTTGGTCAGGGTAAAATTCTGCCTCTGAAACCCTGGGAAAATCATTCAAAAGCTCTGCTACTCAGTTTCCTGATTAGTAAAATGGGAATAAACTACTTCACTGAGCTGTCCTGAAGATCAAATGAAATCATAAATATAAATGAAGACTTTTACAAAGCTTAAAGAGCTATGTAAATGTGAGCTTTTGTTCTCCTAACACATAGCTACAGTACTCTCAGGTTTATGGAGTACTTGTAACCTAGCTCCCTGTCCTTGAAGCAACCCTGTGAGGTCACACAGCTAGAATCAGAACTCTTGACTCAAAGTCCATTGCTCTATCCACTACACCAATCTGCCTCCTTTAGGGGAGAAAAAAGATATTATTGTTCAATTTAATCTGATCTTATTCTCTCCCCCAAGGAGTTCTAGCTTTCTCCACCAAGTTCCTCTGGTTTTTATTAGCTGAGAATAATACCTAGAGAGGAAAACCTAGCAGTATCAGGAATGTCTTTCCATAAGTCATTGAGACATTGCGAGATAGAACCCCAAAAGACCTAGGGTACATTAAGAGAGGCCTAGTGTCCAGAACACAGCTGGTTCAGGGTGCCTACTGAACCCTTCCCTCATCTGCCTTCACCTGGAGTATCATATTCATCTCTGGGGGCCATATTTTAACAAGGATTTAGACAAACTGTAACAAATGTGGTGGCAGGGATGACAGATGGCAAAGGGCCTGGAAACTTATTCAAAGATTGGGTGGAGAAATTTGGGATGTTTAGCCTGGGGACAAGACTTAAACAGCACACAATGATACCTGCCTTCAAGTATCTGAGAGGCTGTCTGGTGGATGAGACTTGTTCTATCTGGCCCAGGGCATAACAAAGACCAAAAGGTGGAAGTTGTAGAGGCAGATTTAGACTTGATTTAAGGGGAAACTTTCCAGTAATTAGAGTAATACAAAAGGGGAATGGGGTGTCTCCAAATGTAATGGGTTTGGCTTCATCTGGAATTGTCAAACAGAGGTTGGATGATTAGTTGCCTGGAATTTTTTTTAAAGGTATGGCTTGCATTAGATGACCTCTGAGTTCCCTTCCACCTCTAAGATCCTGTGATTTTGGTGAGGATCATCTTGTTCATGAGTGTGGTGAGAATGGCTTCTTTTGAAGGGATGAGCTCCTTTGGGGTCAAGTCCTAGGGTTGCTGTTCTTTAAATCGACCTATCGATCAACAAGCATTTATTAAGTATTTACAATGTGCCGGCATGAGAGGCAGAAACAGTGCCTGTCCTCAAGGGGTTTACAACAACATACTCTTGGAGAGATGACTTGTACTTATGTAAGCAGACACAGAATAAATGGGAAATAAATGAAGGGCAATTTTTAGGGGGGAGTATTAGCAGCTGGGAGTAGAGGTCAGGAAAGGCAGAACTTGAATCTTAGAGAGAAAAAGGATTCTTTGGGGTGAAGGCGAGGAAGGAGTGTGTTCCAGGTAAGGGGGACAGCCAATGCAAAGACAGAGATGGGAGATGGAATGTCACGTTTGTAGAACATCAATAAAGTCAGCATGGCTAGACCTGATTGGTTCTGTGTGTATGTGTTTGTAGGTATGGATGTATATGTGGAAACTGAAGCTCGGATACACACATGTACACATGCACACACACATGTGTGTATACATGTAAAGGTGTGCTTATGTACACATATATGTTTGTGTGTGTGTACACACTGTGTATTTATGTATTACATATGTATTTATATGCAGCTAAGTGGCCTAGTGGATAGAGTCCTGGGCCTGATGTCAGGAAGACTCATTTTCTTAAGTTCAAACCTGACCTCAGACATGTACTAGCTATGTGACCCTAGCCAAGTCACAATCTTGTTGGCCTCAGTTTCCTCATTTATAAAATAAGCTAGAAAAGGAAATGGCAAGTCACTCCATGCCAAAAAAACCCCAAATGGGGTCACAAGGAGTTTGACACAACTATAAAAACAACTGAACAATACCAACAAATATGTAAGGGTGTGTGCTTACACATACACATGGACACACATAAATACATATATGCACATACATACACATATATCCCATATATATATACATGCATACACACACACACACATATATATATGAGAGGGTGGGGGTAGGGGTGGGGGGTGTATACCTCAGTTTTTGCATTAGTATAATGGGAAGTCAAAGTAAAATAGAGATTGTGTGTGTGTGTGTGTGTGTGTGTGTGTGTGTGTGTGTGTGTGTGTGTGTGTGTAAAACAATCTATTTGCCCATCAGGAAGTTGTGTATCTCTATGTTCCCCCTTCCCTCACTGTTGCTCAGCCTGCCTCTAGGAGATGAAGTTCTGAAGGATAGAGGCTGGTGCTTTTCATCTTGCCTTAGCAGCTACCTAATGCCCAGCCTATATTAGGCACTTAATGCTTTTCTATCGAATTGTACATTTATTAGTACTTGATGTGTACAATGCTCTGAACTAGGTGGTAGGGAACAAGATAGTACAAGGCAAAGTCCCTATCCTCAAGGAACTTAAACTCATAATAATAGAAGCTATAACATGCTCAAATGTTTTAGAGATACCTTTGTTTTTAAATTACCTTAGTGTTTAAATATTTCCCTTCTCTCCCTCCCTGCCCAGAGAATTATCTTTTATATATGGCAAAGCATAAGAGATGGGGGGGGGTGTATGGGAGGGGGAGGAGCTCAACACATCCACCAAGCCTGTGCAAGTCTCTGCAGAGTTCTACACCTATAGTCCTCTCTGCAAAGGAGGAAGGGGGTAGAGTGCATTTTCCCATTTCTTCTCCAGGGCCAAGTTTACCACTTATAATTACACAGGAATTATCCTATGGTAAGCGCATTAGTGAGGCCCAAACAAAATGACATGAAAAGGTCGAGAGCACAGAGATGGACTGCTCTTCCTCTCTCTATCTCTAGTACTTAGTCCAGTGCTAGCACATAGTAGGTGCTTGATAAATAGTGAATTGACTGGGGTGAAGCCAAGATGGTGGAGGAAAGACATTAAACACACAGAGCTCCTAATACAATTACCCCAAAACAGCAATAAAAGAACCCCATGAGCAGAAAAACCCACCAAAATATGGGCTGAGATTATTTTCCAGCCATAAATAGATTAAAGGGGACTGTGCTAGGCTACAAGTAAAGTCCAACCCCACAATCATGCCGACAGAGACCCCAGGCACACGGCACCAGAGGAACTTAACCCCTGAGCCTCTGAATCAACTGTAGCACCAGCATCCTCTGGAACTGAGCTTGTGGTCGGGTGAGAGGGCTGAACGGCTGGCCAGGGGGGAAGCGGGGGGGGGGGGAAGTGCAGGGGTACCAGCAGGACCTAGGGAGGAATTTGGCTGTCCCACCCCAGTGAGGAACCAGGAAGAAATCCTGAGTGGCAGGAGGCCCAGGTGGAGGAGGGACGCTGGCTCATCAAAGCTAAGAACCACACCACAGAAAGCTTTGCTGGTTGGTTGTTTAGTAAGTAGGTATGAGGTTATCTTTGGACTAGAGAACAGGCCAGGTGAGAGAAAAACCTGCCCTCCCTCAAGCAAAAACACCTGAGACCCTCTGAAGCTGGAGACAGTAGTGTAGCCTAGAAGCAGCACCCCCCCCCCCACCGTAGGGTGTTAAAAGTTAAGTAAAAGACAACAAGACGAGCAAGCAAGCAAAGGAAGTTCAGAATTATAGAAAGTTTCTTCAGCGACGAGGAAGATCAAGGTGCACCCTCAGAACAGGATAACAATCTCAGGACCCCTACGTCAGAAGTGTCCAAGAAAAATATGAACTGGTCTCAGGCCATGGAAGCTCTCAAAAGGGACTTTGAAGAGAAAGTAGAAGAGATAGAAGGAAGATATTGAGAGAGAGGGGAAAGAATGGAAAGAGAAATGAAAGTGATGCAGGAGAGTCATGAGAAAAACGTCAACAGTTTGAAAAGTCAAATGGAAAAGGAGATAAAACAAGCTGTATGATGAAAATTATTGCTTAAGAATTAGAATTGAACAAATGGAAGCTAGTGACTTTATGAGCAACCAAGACATAGTAAAGCAAATCCAACTGAATGAAAAAACAGAGGGTAATGTGAAATATCTCCTTGAAAAAACAGCTGACCTGGAAAATAAATCCAGGAGAGATCATTTGAAAATCATTGGACTACCTGAAAACCATGACCAAAATAAGAGTTTAGACACCATCCTCCAAGAGATTTTCAGGGAAAATTGCCCTGATATTCTAGAAGCAGAAGCTAAAATAGAAATTGAAAGAATCCACTGATCACCTCCTGAAAGATATCCCCAAAGAAAAACCTCCAGGAATATTGTAGCCAAATTCCAGAACTCCTAGGTCAAGGAGAAAATATTGCAAGCAGCTAGAAAGAAAGGAATTAAAATACTGGTGGAGCTCCAACAAGGATAAAATAAGATCTAGCAGCATCTACATTAAAGGACTGGAGGGCATGGAATATGATATTCCAGAGGGCAAAGGAACTGGGACTACATCCAAGAATCATGTACCCAGAAAAACTGAGTATAATCTTTCAGAGGAAAAAATGTAACTTCAATGAAAAAATGGACTTTCAGGCATTTGTGATGAAAAGACCTGAACTGAATAGAAAATCTGACTTTCAAATACAAGACCCTGGAGAATCATAAAAAGGTAAACAGGAAAAAAAATCACAAGGGACATTAAAAGGTTAAACTGTTTACATTCATACATGAGAAAATAATACTTCCAACTTGTAAGAACTTTTTCAGTAAGGAATACACAGAGGACATAGGTCTGAACTGAATATGAAAGGATGGCATTTATAAAGCATTTATTTCTTGTGTATCCTTGTTCTTTGTGGAGCAAACAGGGTGGGTTGTCTTATATCTGGGGCCGTATTTGGGCTCTGGGCCTCCTGGGCCCAGGGCTGGTGCTTTGTCCACTGTGTCACCTAGCTAACCCATGATGACGTCTTTAAAATAAGATTGAGGAGTAGGAGGAATAGACTGGGGGAGGGGGGAGGGGAGAGGTGAACTGGGAAGAGGTAGCTGTTTGGGACAAACTGCCTCAGTTTACCTCAAGGAAGAGATGAGGAGCACAGTAATGGACTCATGAGTTGGGTTTTTATTGAAGGTTTTTTTTGGGGGGTTCCCTCATGTATAGAGTGAGCTCACAATCTAACATCTAATCCTGTCTCACCCAGAGTGTGTGTTCAGCTCATGATCAGGGTATGAATGTATGCTCATCTATGTCCAAGAGCTGGGGGAAAGGGGAGAGGGAAAAGGTCAAACCAAGGGAGGGGGAAAGGGTGAAACCACAGGAGGGGTGAAACCCCTCTAAACCATTCCACCCGGGTGAGGAGGGGCAAGGGGGAAGAAGGGAGTGATGGTACCAGGAGCTGGTACCAGGGTAAGTTAGGACTTAGGAATGCAAAAGGGGAGGTAGTATCTGGGTGGGGTCCACTTTAGCACTAACAGGAGACATCTTCTCCTGCCTGGTCATGAGGTGTGTTGTAGCAACAGCATAACTAACCCATAACAAGGACTGGGGGTTTGGAATGTAGGCAGGGTGGGAGGGGGGAAGGGGTACCAAGGTACATCAGGTTCAATAAGGCAAGATACATGATTTCTATTATAATCTATGGAATAGAACATGAACAAAATGATCTGACTATAACAGGGACTAGGGGCTGGGTACTTTCCAGACATGATCCTCAGAATCTGAACTGACTCAAGTCCACCTATCCCATACATAGCTCACATAGGAAACAAAAAAAAAGATTATGGAGGGGAGGGGAAGACGGGGAAGGAGTGGGGGAGTGAGTGAACCTTAATATCATCAGAATTGGCTCAAAGAGGGAATAACATACATACTTAATTGAGTATAGTAATATATTTTTGCCCTGAGGAAAAGTGGAAGGGGAAGGAGATGGGGGAGGGGGAGAAGAGAAGAAGAAGGGAAGGGAAGTTTGGGGGAGAGAGCTGTAAAAAGCAAAACACTTTAGAGGAAGGTGAAGATGTTCTGCATAATAGCACATGTATGACATATATTGAATTGCTTGATTTCATAGGGAGAGTTGAGGAGGGAGGGAGGAAGAAAAATTTAGAAAACAGAATTAGCTCAAAGACCTTAACCTCATCAGAGTGGGCTCAAGGAGGGAATAACACACACACACACACACAATTGGGAGGAGTAATCTATTTAACCCTACAGGAAAGTAGGAGGGGAAGAGGATAAGGAGGGAAGGCTGAATAAAGGGAGGGTAGAATAGGTGAGGGCCAGCAGTAGCAAAATGCTTTTGAGGAGCAATAGGGCAAAATAAAAAAGAAAATAGAGTAAATATCTTTGGAAGGGAATAAGATGGAGGGAAATAGTTATGATGATTGACTACAATGTCAAAACATATGGTACCTACTCTGCTGGGCTATTGTGAAGAAAATTCTTTGTCAAATTTAAGGTACAATATAAAAGTTATAATAAACAGGATGCTATCAGAAAAACCTGGAAAGACCCACATGAATTGAAGCAGAGAGAAATGTACTGTATACAAAATAACAGCATTAGTGTAAGATGATTTGCTGGGAAGCATGTGGTTATTTTCAGCAAGGCAATGGTCCAATATAACTCTGAAGAACTTATGAAAATTGCAATCCATCTACATAGAAAGAACTAATGGTATCTGAAAACAGACTGAAACACTTTTATTTTTTGACAATTCCTTAATCTGAAGTTTTGTTTTTATCTGTTTTCTCTCACAACCTAGCTAATGTAGAAATGTTTTCTATGACTATTCACATATAATTTTTATTGAATTGCTTGAGTTCTTGGGGTGGAGGGTGGGAAGGAGGGAGGAAGAGAAGTTGAAACACAAAGTTTAAAAAAAATTGATGTCAAAATTTGCTTTTACATGTAATTTGGAAAACAAAATTTAAAAAAAAAATAGTGAATTGACTTCTGTGAGGAGGGGGAGGAATCCAGACAGGCTTCATGGAGGAGGAACTTGAGCTAGGCTTTAAAGAAAGGGGGAGATTTCACCAGGCAAAAAGAGTAGTGGAAAACCATTCCAGGCACAGAAGACAGTAGACGCCAAGGCATGGGACTTGGAAAGGATCAATGAGATGGGGAATGGTTGGAGTTGTTTGTCTGGGACATAGAGTACATGAAGGGGAGTAGAATGCTTTAAAGTGGCAGGAAGAAAGGAAGGAAGGAAGTGTGATGTTTAAAATCTATATTGTGGTCACCTTAAATTAGAAGCTTTAGCACCAGTCCTTGGGCATTAAACATTTATTAAAGCATACAGATATTCCCATGGAGTTCAGAAAGTTAAGAAAAAAGCCTGTTTAGCCTAGAGTTCCAGCCTGGTCTGGTTCTTCCTCAAGTCCTCTGCCACAAGCCTGCTTCAATCACGATCTCTCCAGCAAGCTGATTGTGGAAGTTTTTTATAGGTCTGGAACAGAGGCGGTCCTTAAACACTGCTTCAAGCTGATTGGTTGCTGTCCTCCAAATCCATTGGTTTTGAAAGTGTTCTCAAGTTGAGTTCACAGTCTAGCTTCTGAGAACAATACCTTCTTAAGGGATAGTCAGGTGTGATTACAATCCAATTAACTTGAAGTAGGCTTAATCAGCAGTCAATCACTCTCACTTGATTCAATCAGTCTAGATTAATCTCCAGGTGGGGTCTTTGAGTATCTGCTAAATCCCATTATTTCATCACAGAAGGAAGGAAGGAAGGAAGGAAGGAAGGAAGGAAGGAAGGAAGGAAGGAAGGAAGGAAGGAAGGAAGGAAGGAAGGAAGGAAGGAAGGAAGGAAGGAAGGAAGGAAGGAAGGAAAGGAGAAGGGGAAAGAAGGAAGGGAAGAGGGGAAGGAAGGAAGGGAAGGGGGGAGGTAAGGGAGGGGGAAAAGAAGGAAGGGAGGGAGAAGGGGTAAGAAAGGGTGGAAGGAAGGAGAGGGAAGAGAGAAAGGAAGGAAGGGAGGGAGGGAGGATTAAGTGTCTGCTATGTTCCAGACACTATGCTAGGTGCTTGGGGGCAGCTAGGTGGTTCAGTGGATAGAGTACTGGCCCTGGAGTCAGGAGGACCTGAGTTCAAATCTGGCCTCAGACACTTAACAGTAGTAGCTGTGTGACCCTAGGCAAGTCACTTAACCCCAATTGCCTTGAACATCTGGGGCCATCTCCAGTTGTTGTGATATATATCTGGCCACTGGGCCCAAATGGCTCTGGAGGAGAGAGTGAGGTTGGTGACCTTCTATAGCCCTCCCTCACTTAAATCTAATTCAGTGCAAATCATGACATCCCCCTGATATCATGGTCTTCTTTGAGAACAAAAGACAAACAAGAACAACAATGCTAGGTGCTTTGCAAATATTGTCTCTTTTCATCCAAACAACAAACCTGTGAGATAAGTGCTATTATTTTCACTGATTTAAAGTCAGTTGAAACTAAGGCAAACAGAGGTTAGTTACATGGTTAATAAGTGTGTGAGGCTGGATTTGAACTTGTTTTCCTGATTCTAGGCCCAGTGCTCTATCCACTAAATGCCAGAATAGATTGAGGAAAGGAGACCAATGAAGGAGGCTATACAAGTGAAGTTACAGAGATGACTTGGACTAGACTGGTAGCAGTGTGAGTAGAAAAGAGAGGGAAGATTTGAAAGATATTTAATAGACAGATTAAATAGAACTCAGATTAGATTAGATGTGGAGGATGAAGGAGGGGGTAATAGAAAGGGAAGAATTAAAGGTGACTAAGATTTTGACCTTGGGTGACTAGGAGGAAGGTGGTACCATCTCTGGAAATAGTGATGCTAAGAGGAGTAATGCTTATCCACCCTCTCAAAAAATCCTTTTTTATGAGCAGGATACACATTTTTCTCAGTTTCCTCATCTGCAAAGTGAGCTGGAGAAGGAAATGGTAAACCACTCCAGCATCTTTGCCAAGAAAACCCAAATAGGATCACAAAGAGTCAGACACGACTGAACACTGACAACACATTTTCAAAGAGACTGGTCAAAGAGACTGAGGGTCAGGTGTATTGCTTGGAAGAAGAGTAAGGCTAACTGGTCCCAGCAGAGGATTAAGATAGCACGGGTAAGGTTGTAACTAGCCACCCACAACAGGCCATATGCCATTCAGAGCACTCTACAAGAGTTTCCATTTGGTTTGTGTTTTTAACTTCCTACTTGGCACAGAGCAAAGGTTGTGCCCACTAACCTGCCTTCCTCCTTGGTTTCAGGCTTACTCACAAACTTCAAAACCTTTTTTTTTTTGTTTTGGGAGGGTGGTGGGTTTTTTTTTTTTTTTTGCTTTTCTCAACTGCAAATAGAAGCCAGAAAGTTGAGAAGCCAGGAACTTTGGGACTAATACAGAGCTCTTATTACCCTCTACTCTACCTCCTATGACTTAGCTCCTCAGGAGTCTATGAAAACAATAGCTGATAAGGAGTTCCCAAGGATTTTCAGTAACTTATCATTTAAAATGGAAGAAAAAGCCCTAAGGGAGAAAAAAGTATTTCACTTTTTCCTTCTCATCAAGTCAGAGTCTAAAATATAGAATGTGCTGCTATTATAGATTCAAGTCTTACACTTGGATTAAAAAAAATCCTCTTCATAGGTTTTAAGATAGGGAAGGTAGGGCAAGATGGGAAGGGGTGGGGAATTAGAAGAGAACATCCATTTATCTAGTATCTACTATGCCAGGCACTATGCTAAGAGCTTTACAAATTTGATCTCATTTGATCCTCATGACAACCCTGGGAGGTAGATGCTTTTATCATTCCCATTTTAGAGTTGGGTAAATTTAGGCAGATGGAGATCATAATTTAACCAGGGCCACACAGCTAGTAGGGTAGGATAGAGTTCCATGCCTGGAGTCAGGAAGACTCATCTTCCTGAGTTCAAATCTGGCCTCAGACACTTATTAGCTGGGTGACCCTGAGTAAGTCACTTCACCCTGTTAGCTTCAGTTCCTCATCTATAAAATGAGCTGGAGAAGGAAATGGCAAACCATTACAATATTTTTACTAAGAAAACTCCAAGTGGACATGAATGAATGACAACAAACAATAACACAGCTAGTAAGTATCTGAGTTCATATTTGAATCCAGGTCTTCTTGATTCTAGGCCCAATACTCTATATTCTATTTAACTGCCCCCTAGATGACAGTTCATCTATAAAGATCTGGTGGTTTTAGTGGATTGTAAGGGCCACATGAGTCACCACTGTGATAAGGAAGCCCCCAAATGCTAATACAATCATGGGCTGCTTGGAGAGGCAGGCATGGTGTCCAGGACTAGGCAGTTGGTAGCTCTGCTGTCCCCTGTACCAGTCTGAACACTGTGTTTCATCCAGAGCACCACATTTTGTAGAAGAAGGTAGGGAAGAATGCCCTAGAGGGGACATCTAGGATGGTGAAGAGACTTTAGGTCATGACACTGTACCAATATTGCAGTCTAGTGATTTGAATTTAAGGACCATATTTTCTACTTGTTAGCAGTGTGACTGAGAACAAGTCATTTTACTTTTCTAAGCCTCAGTTTCCTTATCTTTGAAGTAGGTAGAAAAGAAGGGAAGAAAAAAGCATTTATATAACACCTACTATGTGTCAGGCACTGAACTAAGCACTTTTTTTGGTTGTTATATAATTTGATCCTCATCAGAGGTTGAGTGACTTCCCCAGGGTCACACAGCTAGTAAGTGTCTGAGCTGGATTTGAACTCTGGTCTCTTTAACTCCAAGCTCAGCACTCTATACATTGTGCCACCAGCTACCTCCAAAATGAATGTCTTCTACCCCAATGTTATATTATATCTACTTAGCATATGCTTTTTGTATACTTATGTAAAGGGCAGCTAGTTGGCTCAAAAGAGCACTGGGCCTGGAAGTCAGGCAGACTCCTCTTCCTGAATTCAACTCTGGCCTCAGACACTTACTAGCTGTGTGACACTGGTCAAGTCACTGAACCTTGTTTGCCTCAGTTTCCTCATCTGTAAAATGAGCCAGAGAAGGAAATGGAAAACCGCTCTAATATCTTTGCCAAGAAGAAGCCAAATGGTGTCAGACACCATTCAGACAAAGCTGAAATGACCAAAAAACAAATACTTATGTATAAGGTTAAATTGGACTATAGAAGCCATTCAGTGGCATATGCTCAGAGTTATCCTTCCTGGTTTTGATCAACCAATGGAGGTTCCTCCATCATCTCAAAGGGCAGACCCTGTAGCCCTGAGTTACACATGACCAAAAGTTCCCACATGGTTGACCTAAAGCAGGCAATTGGAAGAGCTAATGATTGGGTGGATATATAAAAACAAATAATCCACCTCCCCCCTTTCCCAGCTTCTCTTCTTTTAGCTATGATGTATCAAAACTGTTTTGAGCTGATTCTGGAGAAGGGAGTGGGCAAAGGGATGGCTTGCCCTCACCCCCACTCTGGATCCCAGGTGACCATGAGCATATGTTAAATATATGTGTATGTGTGTGTGTGTATGTATGTGTATATATGCACATGCATATATGCATATATGCATGCACGCATCCATCCATCTATCTAGCCAGCCAACCAGCCATTCATCCATCCATTCATGCTATATAGGCACATGTCCTGCCTTAGGCAAGATTAACTTTGAATTTGGGATGCCTTGTTTATGTTTATTTTATCTAACCCAATATGGATTTGTTCAGGTTTTGAGGTAGTCTTCTAAATTCAAGAAATCCGGGGGTCCTGGGATGCAACAGCTTAGTGACAAAAGACAGTAGGAGAGGAGTTCCCAACAGTTATTCTAGTGCTCTTGGAAAGGCCAGCCGCTGATAAGAAGGATCTCTCAGGTCTGGTTGTTTTACCAGCAGATGCGTACCAGAAGTTATTAATGTGTGCTGTATTTTGTATTTGGTATTTCTTTTAAGTTATTTATTAATAACTTGTCTCATACCTGATTCTTACTGTAGTCTGAATACCATTTTATTCTCCCTTTTAGAGGAAATCCTGGACATAAGCCATCGACTAAACTATGAGAAAATTCATCCTTAGGGCAAAGAGTGGGGAGAGGGGAATTAATGAGCAGAAGAAATGAAGATGGGGAACCTAACTCCTCTCATTAGAGGAAGGCTCCCTAGAACAGGACCCAGGCAAAGAACACGAATTGGGCATAGCACCCTGGCTCCTGTGCCCCAGAAGGAATTCTTTAATGTCAGATAAGCTTTTCATCTCCCTGAGACTGTTTCCTTAGCTATAAAATAAGGGGGGGGGCACAAATTGATGTTCTCTGAAATGCCTCCAACACTAACTCTATGTGCCCAGTCCTTCTGCCTTCAGCAATGATTCTTCAGTGGTAGACCATGTATCTGCCTCTAAAAATTAATTTCCTTGAGGTCAGGGATTATTTGCTTTTGTGCTCATATCCCCAGTAATGAGCACAGCACCTGGGATATAGTCCTTTTTTAAATTTTATTTTTAATTTATGGGATAAAATATTTCCATAACATACTACAATAAAAAAGATGATTATATGTGAAACTACATGATACAGTCTTTTGGCAAATGCTTGTGACTTGGTTGATATTGGCAGGTTTTTGTTATTCAGTCATGTGTGACTATCTGTGAGCCCATGGGGGTGTTTCTTTTCTTTTTTTTTTTTTCGGGGCAATGGGGGTTAAGTGACTTGCCCAGGGTCTCACAGCTAGTAAGTGTCTAAGGCCAGATTTGAACTCAGGAAGAGGAGACTTCCTGACTCCAGGCCCAGCACTGTATCTACTGGACCACCTAGATTTCCCAATATTGGCAATACTTACCTCAGAAGAAAACTATTTAGAGTGTACAACATAAAAGAATGAACAATATTTCATCTGAGCTATTATTGTCATATCAGGGAAAGATTATAGTCTTCTTCTCTAAAGCTGTTGGCTGCTGTCCCTTATTGCAGGGGAGACACTCAGCCCAGGAATCTGCCCTGAAATACATCCTTTCAGAAGCGTGTGCTGTGTGTTCCTGGTGCCTCACTGGGAAGTAATATCCCTGATGGAGAGACCAGAAAAATGTTCCCCATCCACCTCCAGTTTAAAAACTGATGTAGTAGAATGTTCTCTTTTCCTTGTCTGAATATTTGTTTGGGGGAAGGGAAGACAGACAGTGTGAGCAAAGACTCCATATCAAAGAAAGAACAGAGCAAAGAGGAAAACGGGTACTCCTCAGAAATTGGTAACTGGAATAAACCAGCCTCGTTCAATTCATAGAATCCATAGATGGTACCAACTCTATCCTCTATTTTTTTAACTTAATTACTTACTTGTTTATCTATTTATTTATTCATTCTTTTATCTATCATCTGTCTATTTGTTCATCCTTTCATTTATTTACTCATTCATTCATTCTTTCATTCATTTGTTTGTTTGTTTGTTGGTAGGGCAATGAGGGTTAAGTGACTTGCCCAAGGTCACACAGCTAGTAAGTGTCAAGTGTCTGAGGCTGGATTTGAACTCAAGCCCTACTGGATCCAGGGCCGGTGCTTTATCCACTACATTACCTAGCTTCCCCCTCTGAATGTTCTAAAGCAGTGTTATCAGACTCAAATAGAAACAGGGGCCACTAAACTATACATAAGGATTCCTGCATCCTGCAAATTGGCTTAGAAAACCACACATCTTTATAGATTTCTTTCTCCCTTCTTTCTTTCTTTCTTTCTTTCTTTCTTTCTTTCTTTCTTTCTTTCTTTCTTTCTTTCTTTCTTTCTTTCTTTCTTTCTTTCTTTCTTTCTTTCTTTCTTTCTTTCTTTCTTTCTTTTAATACAAGAACACATCAAAATTAGATAGGAACTAAATTTTAGTCTGGTTCAGCCTCACTCAGGAGTTTTGTGGGCAGGGATAGTGGGACACTTCCAATAAAGTATTGCTGAGCATCTCTTTCAAAATGCAAACTAGAACTGTACAAAGCTGCTTTTTCCCATAAGGCTTTGTAATAATGCACTGTTGGTGCCCAGGGCATGTGGACAGGAACAATCAACTGCGGCAAACTTTCCCCACTGCTTTCTCTGCATCTGTGATTTGGGTGGCAGACTTTAAGGCTTCTGCCTGTGGCAGTAGAGGTTTTCTTCCATGAAGAGCTAATTAAAGCATATGGGAATTAAATTTAGGACTTGAGTCTTGCTAACACCCTGTTCTAACCATCTGAGAGAACTAGCCTAGGCATGGACCTCAAGAAGGTGATTTGGATAATTCAGGTAATAATGGGCCTCAGACTTCTGGTTAGAAGGGGGTAAATGGCTTATTTTTTGGAGCTGTGGTGACTTGTTCAGTCATTATGGGGTCTGTGATGTAGCGTTTGCTAATGAATTACATTGAGTGGAGCTTCAAGCTCAGATCCAAGAGAATCTTCATGTATCTACTGCTACCTGGCTGAGTGTCCCGAACACACCACCTGCACCCTCCCTACTGTCCCACTTCTTCCCTGATTGACCTACTGCCCTCCCATTAGCTGTTCCCCAAACTCAACATTCCATCTCCCATCTCCATACTTTTGCAAAGGTTGATTGGTATGTCTGAATTACACTCCCCCATCACCTCAAATTTGTAACTTTTTAAAAAATAAAATTTAATTAATTAATTAAGTTGGTGAGGCAATTGGGGTTAAGTGACTTGCCCAGGGTCACACAGCTAGTAATTGTTCAGTGTCTGAAGCCGGATTTGAACTCAGTTCCTCCTGAATCCAGGGCCAGTGCTCTATCCACTGTGCCACCTAGTTGCCTCAAATTTGTAACTTTTTCCAACTTTTTCAACTTCCAACTTCCAAACATTTCTGTTTCTTTTGTTTGTTTGGGACTGCTTTGTTTTGTTTAGTTTTTATGCAGTGTATAGAGCCTGGGACCAGGAGTCAGGAAGACCTGAGTTTGAATCCAGCCTCAGGTGTCTACTAGTTGTATGACTCTGGGCAAGTCACCTAACTTCCCTCAGCCTCAGTCTCCTCAACTGTAAAATGGGGATAATAATAGCATGCATTTTATAAGATTGTAAGGATCAAATGAGAAAAGATTTGTAAAGCATTATATAAATGCTAGTTATTATTGTTGTTGTTGTTCATCCTTGTTTTCAAAGAGTGACATCACTCCATGATGTCACTTGACTCCTGTGTGAATTGGATTTAAGTGAGGCAGAGTTGCACAAAATCATCAGCCTCTCATCAAACTCTTCAAGTCATCAAAGTCTAGTGGCAGGACGAAAGTCAGGACAATTGGTGATGGCTCAGGATGTGGTGGAGGATCTTGGCATCTTCAATATCTGACCAAACTCTAAGAGCTCCAAGCAGCTTCTTTTTTTTTTTTTTTTTGTGGGGCAATGAGGGTTAAGTGACTTGCCCAGGGTCACACAGCTAGTATGTGTCAAGTGTCTGATGCCAGATTTGAACTCAGGTCCACCTGAATACAGGGCTGGTGCTTTATCCACTGCAACACCTAGCTGCCCTCCCAAGTACCTTCTTTAGCTGCCTTCATGGCCATTGGAACAAATTGTTCTCATCCACCCACTCTGCAGGGGGATGTCTTCACATTCTTGGGGTAGTCGTCCTCCTAACTCACCAATGGGTTTAAAGCCTATCAGTTATCCTGAACCTGATTTAGCCCAGCTTCCAAGATGCTTTTACTGAAGTGTGATCATTGCCCATGCTGCAATTTCTTGGAGGCACAGGTGAGAATTGGGTGGATGGCAAAGATGGATGAGCAGCCATGAAAAGGGCTGGACAAGCTCTCACATGAGAGGTGCTAGCCCTCCTGAACACCCCCTACTACATAGATCACAACTCCCCTCCCCCATTTCCACCACTGCCTGAGTTAGCTCGGTGTCCCACTCCAATCCTTGGTCCCACTATCCCTTGGAGTCATTGGTTGGGGACCATCCATCTGCCCTACCACAGCTCCCTCTGAGATCAATAGGTCCTCACCATCAGCCCTATTGCTTTGCCAATCAGACCCTAAGAGTCACTAGGACTTTCCATCCATCCTGTAGCTGAACCCTCCTTTCTGTGTTGTCTCCCCCAGTTAGAATGTGATCTTTAGAGCAAGGCCTGTCTCTCTTTTCTACTTGTATCCCAAGTACTTAGTGCTATGCCTTGTACAGATTGATTAATAAATGCTTTTCAATTCCTTTCCATGGTAAAGTAACAAATTTGCAAGGATGTAGTAGCAGGGAACCATTAGGGAAGGGTTGTCTTCTCTAAATTAGTTGGTTAAACAGACCACAGGGGCTTCAGGATGCTACCACAGGTCCCCAAAGTGATCAACTCACCTTTTCTTATCAGCCTGTTGTGCTCAATATTTATGAAGTGCCTTGAGCTCATTGGAAGAACAGTGCTACAGAAGGAAGTAAATAGTTACCCACATGTAAGCAGAGCCCTGTCATGGGGCCACAAGGATTAAGGGGATGTTTTCTCCTCCACTATCCTCATACTTTGCTCCATGCTTAGCCAGTCCATGGTATAAACACTGCCCCTAGGCTAACCCCAACCATGGAGCCCATCTCTGTGGGCTCTCAGGGGATGGCCAACCCTGGAAGGAAGAGGATCACACTGTTCCCTCTTCTAGGGTGATGATCCCCATGGTCTGAATGTTCCTGTTCCCTGTTCCCTCATCCCCACTTCTGCTTGCCCAGGCTGGACTTCTTGTTTCTAGTCTTCTTTCTCTTCTGATGCTTTAAGTTCTTGCCTGGTTTTCCTTCGAAGTCCTTCTCTGATACCTCCTCATGATTTGGAGGTGGCTGCAGAATCTTAGCATTGGAGGGGGCTTTGGGGGACAGCTAGGTGGTGCAGTGGATAAAGCACCAGCCTTGGATTCAGGAGTACCTGAGTTCAAATCCAGCCTCAGACACTTGACACTTACTAGCTGTGTGACCCTGGGCAAGTCACTTAACCCCCATTGTCCTGCAAACAAAACAAAAAAATGAGTATTAGAAGGGGCTTCAGAGGCCATTGAGTCAAACATCTATCCCCTCTGAGATGTAGGTACATGACAAGACTTTGCTTAAGAGCAGGGACAGCTAGTTGACGCAGTGGATAAAGCACCGGCCCTGGATTCAGGAGGACCTGAGTTCAAATCCAGCCTCAAACACTTGACACGTACTGGCTGTGTGACCCTGGGTAAGTCACTTAACCCTCATTGTCCTGCAAGGAAATAAAAAAGACTACTTAAGGGCCTCCAGTGATGGGAAAGCAAATTTACTCCCTCCTGACACAGGCCCTGGCCCATTTGGGGATACTAGGTAAGCTCTGTGGTTACTTCAAGCCCCAATTTGTCTCTTTGCTCCTACCTACAGTTATCACTTCTCTTTCCTCAGGGACAAATACAAGTCTAATCCTTCTTCCATTTGACTGGCAGACCTTCAAATACCTAAAGACAAGCATCGAGCTCTGCTAGATATCCCAACTCTACTAGCTGTGTGGTCCAGAGGAAGTACCTTTTCCTCTCTCAGCCTCAGTTTCCACATATGTAAAATGAAGTAATGGGGTATTAGATTTGGATTCAGAGGACTTGAGTTCAAATCCAAGCTTTGCTACTGATGAGGTATAATCTTGTCAGTTCTCAAGAGTCTGTTGTTAAATGATTGGTGTGAGCATTTACTCCATGTCCTGCAAACACACACACACCCCAAGAGCTGGTTGTTAAATATTTACCAGCTTAACCCCTGGATTTTGGGCAAGTCATCACTACTCCTACCATTTGCCTCAATTAGTATTTCCCCAGGGGAAATGTGCAGGTGTTGTGTTTTTTGGGGTTTTTTTTGGGGGGGGTTTGCAGGGCAATGGGGATTAAGTGACTTGCCCAGGGTCACACAGCTAGTAAGTGTCAAGTGTTTGAGGCCTGATTTGAACTCAGGTCCTCCTGAATCCAGGGCCAGTGCTTTATCCACTGTGCCACCTAGCTGCCCCCTCCTAGTGCAGTTTTGTTTAATGAAAATTATCAAAAAAATCCCTGAACCCTCATCAAAAAAGCCTTTCCCTTCCCCAAGCTCTAATCCAAATCTCCAAAGAACCTCTTTAAATTGATTGCTGTTTTTTCTCCTTGGAGACTGTTTTGTCATATGCTTCTCATGCTGTTTGTAGAATGGGGAGTGATCATAATTTATGAGTGAAATAAGAATAATTTCCCTTCAACTAGATGAGCAAGGACTAGCAGTTGTAAATTTAATTTTGAAAGCACAGAATTTGACTGTGAGGGGAGCAGAATCCAAAAGAAAAGCAAAACCAGAAAACAAAGCTGTCATGACAAATGTGGGTAGACTAACATGAACTATGTGCAGTCACCTCAAAGCTCAGAGGGGCTTAACTAGAGATACTGCACAACAAGTCTGCAAAGGCCAATGTCGTTATGTACTGTTGTGCCATTAAGTGCACCTGGTGGGGGGGGGGTCATCTCTCACTGTGCCTGTCACTCCCAGGCTCTTGTTAATCTTGGGGAAAGCCTCATATTTGTACTGTGAAGAGAGAAAGAGCCCAAAAGCAAGAGTATGAGAGACATAGACAGAGAGAGAGAGAGAGAGAAAGAGAGAGAGAGAGAGAGAGAGAGAGAGAGAGAGAGAGAGAGAGAGAGAGAAACAGAGATGGAGAGAAAGACAAAGGGAGACAGACAGAAAGAAAGAGAGACGGGGAGACAGAGATAAAGGCAGGAGAGAGAGACAAAGAAAAAGAGAGAGAAACAGAAAGACAGGGAGAGAAAGAAAAAGAAAGAGACAGAGATAGAAAGGAAGAGGGAAAGGGGGGAGAGACAGACAAAGAGAGAGACAGAGAGATACAGACAGACATAGAAATAGAGACAGAGAGGGAGACAGAGATGGAGAGAAATACAGGGGAGAAAGAGACAAAGAAAGAGAAACCAAGAAGGAGACATAGAGAAAGAAAGAGATGGAAATAAAGCAAAGGGCAGAGGGAGAGAGGGGGCAAGAGAGACAGAGAGACAAAGACATAAACAGAGACAGAGAGATACAGACAGACAGAAATAGAAACAAAGGGAGACAGAGATGGAAAGAAAGAGGGAGACAGAGACAGATACAGAAGGAGAGAGACGGAGACACACAGGAAGATGAGGAGAGAGACAGAGAAAGGCAGACGGAGAGGGAGAGGAAGAGGAGAAAGGTTTTTTTTGTAACTCAAGTGTAACTCATGTGTCAGTTGAACCATCAGACCTCTCTTCAGTCAATTCAACAAGCGTGTATGAAATATTTATTATGTAGCAGAAAGGGTACTAGACTCAAAAGCAAAAATGAAACAATTCTTGCCCTCAAGTAGTTCCCATTGTATTAACAAATGACCTGAGAACAGTCTTGAAGCTTTCACTTTAATAACAATCTCTGTGGCTCCTTGCTCTAATCAAGTCTGTCCTGGAAATGTCAGACTATGGCCCATGCTTCACTCAGGACCCTCCATGTCCTTGGAAGCATTGGGCTTCCAAAGCAATAACTATAGAAAAGGTTTAAGTGAATAATAGAGGAAGGATTTGTGTCCAAGCTTTTTAACAAAATAGGATGGTTATAGCCACGCATCCTAAGAGCTCAGATGACCTTCCTTTGGTCAAATTCCTTCCAAAATAACAGAATTCATTTTAGAAAGGTCCCAGTAACATGAATGGAATGGCAGCCCTCCCTCCCTTTCACCTTCTTCCTTAGTCTCTGATGGATCTCTGTAGATCCAGTGACCTGCCAAATTGCCCTTGCTCTTTAGGCGTTCCTTTCAGCATAGCACTATGTGGTCCCCTCCTTCCAATTCACGTCCAAACTTCCAATTCACGTCCAAACTCTCCACCCAGCTTGATTCTTGAGCTTCCCAGCATTCACCCGAGGGCAATTTCCTCAGGAAGCCACCCCCTACAAGATCCTCAGTTTTCTAACTGGAAATCCCCTACTCAGGGCTTTCCATATACATGAGTCCTCAGGCTGTCTTCAAGCCAGGATGAGGAGAAAGAAAAGATCTCACCTGACAATTTTTAGTTAACTGCTTGGCTTTTTGCCTGAGTTGTTGTTGTTCTTCTTTTCTTTTTTCTTTCTTTCTTTCTTTCTTTCTTTCTTTTTTGCGGGGCAATGGCGGTTAAGTGACTTGCCCAGTGTCACACAGCTAGTAAGTGTCTGAGGCCGGATTTGAACTGAGGTACTCCTGAATCCAGGGCCAGTGCCTAATCCACTGCGCCACCTAGCCACCCCCCTGACTGAGTTCTTCTACCCACCCCGCAAATTCAATTAAAAGGTACCGTCTGTTTGACAGCACCCTTTTAAACAATTTCTCTGGAGCAATAAGCACAAGCCGCTTGTATTTGACTGACTGGTTTAATCACCGAGTTGCTTTACTGCAGCAAAACATTTTTGGTTCTTTTTTTAATTAAAGGAGGAAACTTTCCCTACCATCAAGCCAAAGACATCATCCTTCTATTCAATTCAATAAATATTTACTGAGTGCCTATTAAGTCCAAGGCACGTTCAGGCACTTGGGACACAAAGTCAAAAATGAAACAACTTCTGCCCTTAAGGAGAGTAAGTATATTAGGGAGGGAAGTTGGGGGCAGGGGAAATGAAGCAGGACAGGATGAGAGGCTGGAAATAGAACATTCACACAGATAAGTGAATACAAGCTAATTTGTCATTTTTTTTGTAAATAACATTTTTTTCCCAATTACATGTAAAGATAGTTTTCAACACTGATTTTTAAAATTAGATTTTGACTTACAATTTTTTCTCTGCCCCCCCCTTCCTTTTCCCTCCCCTAGACTGCAAGCAATCTGATATAGGTTACACATGTGCAATCATGGTAAAAATATTTCCACATTAGTCATGTTGTTAAAAAAAAAAAGAAACTAAAAAAAGGGCAAAAACCATGGGGGGGGGGAGAGTAAATAGTATGCTTCAATCACACTCTGAATGTGAAGAGCATGTTTTTCTTTCTTTCTTTCTTTCTTTCTTTTCTTTTCTTTTCCTTTCCTTTCCTTTCCTTTTCTCTTTTCTTCTCTTCTCTTTTCTTTTCTTTTCTCTTTTCTTCTCTTTTCTTTTCTTTTCTTTTTTTGAGAGCATTTTCCACCTTGAGACTTTTAGTATTGTCGTGGATTATTGTATTGCTGAGAAGAGTTAAGTCATCCATAGTTGATAATTGTAAAATGCTGCTGTTACTATGTACAATATTCTCCTGGTTCTTCTCACTTCACTCAGCATCAGTTCCTGTAAGTCTTTCCAGGTTTTTTTCTGAAATCTTCTTGCTCATCTTTTCTTATAGCACAATAGTATTCCATCATAATCATATACCGCAACATGTTCAGCCATTCCCTAATTGATAGGCATCCCCTCAGTTTCCAATTCTTTGCCACCACAAAAAGAACTAGTGCAAGCTGATTTGAAGGACAGGGCACTAATAGCTGGATGAGTCAGGGAAGGCTTCCTGTTGGAGGTAGTACCTGAGCGGTACCAAAAGGAAGTGAAGGATTTTCAGGGGGTAGAGCCAAAGTGAAAATGCATCCTGGACCAAGAGGACAGGTTTGCCATTTCTGTGGGAATGCAGAACTGCAGAGCTGGAAGGGATTTCAGGAGCTTTTAAAATCCATTTGGTACCTGAACCAGAGCCCCCTCCACAAGAACCCCACAAGTGGTCATTCAGCCTTTGCCTAAAGCCTGTTAGTGAGGAGGAACCTACTACTTCCAGAGGCAGACTGTTCCACTTTTCCTGAACATTCCAATTGTCAGAAAGATCTTCTTTCCATCAAGCCTAAATCTTTCTTCCTCTGTTCCTTATTCTGTGCAATGGAACCATTGAACAAAACAAGTCTAATCCCTCTTCCACATCACCTTTCAAATACTTGAAGATGCAATGCCTGGCACACATTATTCGTTTAATAATGCTTTGTTGATTGATTGATTGATTGATTGACCAATCATATCCTCAGTGATAGTACTAACATTTATCAGAATTCCCTTGATAGCTTCTTTCTTTCCATCAACATTCTCCCAGGCCTCTCTTCCCATAATCCTTAGGGATTCATTTTCTCTAAAAGAAGACAAAGTTGTTCCCGAGTTTGGCCCCACAATTCAGCTTTCTTGTTTCCTAAAGGTCAATTTTTAAAAAGTCCTATGCATGGACAGTTACAACCTCTCAGACTTGGTGAATTTCTGAAATATCCTTTACCATATCCTAACCTGATGATAAGTTTCTATGTGGAGAGGAAACATTTTAAAAATATTTTTAGGGGGCAACTAAGTGGTGCAGTGGATAAATCACCAGCCCTGGAGTCTGGAGGACCTGAGTTCAAATTCGACCTCAGACACTTGAAACTTACTAGTTGTGTGGCCCTAGGCAAGTCACTTAACCCTCATAGCCCAACAAAAAAAATTAAAATTAAATTTTATTTTCAGTTCTGAATTCCCTCCTCATCTCCTCTTTCCCTCACTGAAAACGCAAGAATAAAAAAGTCCATTACAGATATTTGTAGTCAAGCAAAACAAATTCCCACATTAGCCAAATCCCCCTAGCATTGCTTCAATCTGCATTCTAGTCCATCACCTCTCTATCTGGAGGTGGATCACATTAAACATCTTAGAATCTCTTCCTCCCTTTTAGGTACAGCTCAGATGCTCCCTCCAACAGGAAGCCTGACTCCTTTTGTTAACCATTCAATGACTCCCAAGTACCTATTTCCCACCAACAATCCAACCTGAACCAAGACAGTGCTGGCATTGGAGCTGCATGCCATCAATGATTAAATCTTTTCTCCTGGCTAAACTCTTCAACCAATTTACCTATGGCATCATCTCAAGGCTCTACATCAGTCTCATCATTTCATTATCTTCTTTGTAGGTTCGCTAGCTAATTGTTAGTCTTCCTATAATGTGGTGGCCAGAATTCAATTTAATACTCCAGATGTGGTCTGACTAGGGCAAAGAAGACAGAACTATTACTTAATTCTTCCTCTATACCTCCCAATGCAACCTACAATTTCTTATTTTTAAGCATGTTTGATTGATTGATCAATCCTATCCTCAGTGATTATTAACATTTACCAGAATTCCTTTGATAGCTTCTTTCTCCCCATCAACAACATTCTCCCAGGCCTTTCCTTTTCCCATAATCCTTAGGGATTAACTTTCTCTGAAAGAAAACAAAGCTATTCCTGAGTTTGGCCCCACAGTTTAGCTTTCTTGTCTCCTAAAGGTCTATTTTTAAAATATCAGTTTTTTTCTCTGGAGGCGGATGATATGCTTCAGCATGAGTCCTTTGGGATTGTCTTGGATCATTGTATTGCTGAGAATAGCAAAGTCATTCAGAGTTTTTCATCAGACAATATTGTCGTCACTGTGCACAATGTTCTGCTTCTGTTCATTTCACTTTGTATCAGTTCATATAAGTCTTTCTAGGTTTTTCTGAAATCATTCTTCTTGTCATTTCTTATGGCACAATAATATTCCATCATAATCATATACCACAGCTCATATACCACAGCTTGTTCAGCTATCCCTCAATTAATGGGCATCCCTTTGATTTGCAATTCTTAGACACCACAAAAATATAAATATTTTTGTACAAATAAGTTCTTTTCCTTTTTTTTATGACTTTGGGATATAGACCTACCAGTCAGCCTACATTTTCAATAGGCAGCTGGTCCCACAGTGGATAGAACATTAGGCATCCAGTCAGGAAGACCTGAGTTCAAATATATCTTCATATACTTGCTAGTTTTGTGACCTTGGGCAAGTAACTTAACCTCTGTTTGTCTTAGTTTCATCAACTGCAAAATTGGGATCATAATAGCACTACCTCCCAGGGTTGTTGTGAGGATCAAATGAGATAATATTTCTTTTCTTTCTTTTTTTTTTTTTAGTGAGGCAATTGGGGTTAAGTGACTTGCCCAGGGTCACACAGCTAGTAAGTGTTAAGTGTCTGAGGCCGGATCTGAACTCAGGACCTCCTGAATCCAGGGCCAGTGCTCTATCCACTGCACCATCTAGCTGTCCCAGAGATAATATTTCTAAAAGTGTTTAGCACAGTACCTGGTACACAATAGATGCTATATAAATGCTAACTCCCTTGCCTGGTAGCTTTTTTTTGGCTGCCAAATCACATGGCTGACTATTGAGGTTGGGTTCCACTAAAACCTCTAGATCTTTATTTTTCAGAGAACAATGATCAAGCTATAATTCCCCCATCTTGTACGGGTGAAACTGATCTTTCGAACCCTAATGTAAAACTTTACATTTATCCTTAAAGTTCATCTTATGATAAAATAGTAAACAGCACATGATCCAGCACAGACTCCTGGAGCCCTCTACCAGAGACTATCTGGGGTGACCTTTGTGTAAAAAGAATGGGATCTTAATTGACTAGTTGAAGTCTAGCACACAACATTCCATTTCTCTTCTTGCCTTTGCTCTGACTAGTTGGTCCCCAGCCTTGAATGTTCTCCCTTCCCACCTCTGGCTCTTGGAATTGCTAGCTTCCTTTTAAACTCAGTCTAAGCACCATTCCCAGCTTTCTTGATCTACCCCAGATGTTGGCACCATCCCTTCTAAGGTTACTTTCCATAGCTTACTCTGTATTTATCTTGTATATTCTGATTTATGTTTTCTCCCAGATTAGAATGTGAATTCCATGAAGGTGGGCCTGTTTTTGCCTTTTTTTTTTCCTTCTCAGCACTTTAGCATAGTGTCTGGCATGTAGTCAGTCCTTAATAAACACTATTAATTGGCTGATTGACATAGGGCTTTATAGTAAGACATCATTTTCTTATAAATTGTCTCATTTGATCCTTTTAAATAATCCCAAGGGTCAAGTGACTTGCTCAAGGTCAAACAACTGGCAAAGCTGAAGACTAAAAAATCCTTGGCTTATTGTCTCTCTTTTTTGGGGGCGGGGGGGGCAATGAGGGTTAAGTGACTTGCTCAGGGTCACACAGCTAGTAAGTGTCAAGTGTCTGAGGTCAAATTTGAACTCAGGTCCTCCTGAATCCAGGGCTGCTGCTTTATCCACTGTGCCACCTAGCTGCCTCCCCCCCGCCCAAGGCAGCTAATTATGGAATTTTATAAGCTCCTTGAGGGCTTTTGCCTCTTTTTGTGTCCCTAACACTTAGCACTGGACCTAGCACATAGTAGGTGCTTAATACATGTTTAGTGGTTGATTTTTATCCCATTTTAACTATAAGGAAAGTGAGACCCAAAGGGGTGAATTGGAAGACTCCTAGAATATTAGAACCTGAGGTGTCTTTAAGTATCATCTTATCCAACCCTCTTATCGTACAAATAAAGAAATTATGGCTAAGAAATGGGAAGTGACTTAAAGGATTCCTAACTGGTAGATTTCATTTGAGCCTGTATCTTTCTGACTATAATTCCAGTCCTTTACCCACTGTGCCCTACTGACTCTTCCTCACACAGCTAATGAGTGATTGTGTTACGATGCAAATTCAGATGTTATAACTCTTTCCTCTTCACTATGTTGCCTCTCAAATGAGATGTGATGAGTCAGCTCCTCCTAGAACCAGGAGCCAGCCTCCAGAATATCTGTCTCAGACAACTTATATAAATACTCTCCACTGGTCCTGCCGACAATTTCTGTTTATACATATTTTGAGTTTGTGCTCATCTATCTGGTTTCATCTCATGGCACCTTTTCTCATATTTACATCTACTACTCCCACTTTGTCTTTCAACTCCTTCCCAACTAATTATGTCATAGACAGATTTAGTAGATTTCAACACCGGATAGTCAAAATATATCTTTTTCTATGTTAGAAAAGGCACAGTTGCCTACAAGCCAAGAAGATTTACAGACTACTCCTATAATGGTAATGGACAAGAAGCAAACTTTGCTCAGCCTCAGGCTATCCAGTAGAATATTCATCTGGGTAGAGTCTGCTGACATATCCAAAATACCAGGCACTGTCTTAAACATTGCTCGAAGAAACTGAGTCTACATTGAAATGCTGTAGAAGAGTGATTCTCAAGCATTTTAATCTGAAGATCCCTTTACACTCTTAAAAATTATTGAGTATCCCCTCCCAAGAATTTTTATTATGTGTATTATGTCTATCAATATTTATTGTGGTCAAAATGAAAACATCTTAGTATTATTATTTTATTTTTATTTTATTTTTGAGGCTATTGGGGTTAAATGACTTGCCCAGGGTCACACAGCTAGTTAAGTGTTAAGTGTCTGAGGCCAGATTTGAACTCAGGTCCTCCTGAATCCAGGGCTGGTGCTCTATCCACTGCGCCACCTAGCTGCCCCATCTTAGTATTATTATTAAAATAGTTTTGGCCTCACAGACACTGTGAAAGGGTCTTGGGGACTTTTAGGGGTCCCTGGGCCATAGTTTCTGTTTGTTTTGGGGGGAGTTGTTTTCTTTGTGTGTGCCTGTGTGAAGCAATTGGGGTTAAGTGACTTGCCCAGGGTCACACAGCTAGTAAGTGTCAAGTGTCTGAGGCCGAATTTGAACTCAGGTCCTCCTGACTCCAGGGCTGGTGCTCTATCCACTGTACCACCTAGCTGCCCCCAACCATTGTTTTTAAATTGCTGCTATAGAGAAACTTGGGAAGGGCTTCCCTGGGACAATGGTTTTATAAGCCAGGCTACAGCCACCTTAGAAAGGTAATATATTCTGTGGGGTCTTTCTTCACATTGCAGATATGCCCATTCTGGTTTTACCCTTCCAGTGTATGTGCTCTCCAGCAAGCTTACCCATCCATCATAAGATATCCTTGATTTTCCTTGATATGAGGATTATTCCATGAACAATGCTCAAAGTTGACCTGCTGGGTACCAGCTGACCACGTGGAAATTAATATGCCCCCTGAGTTGATGCTGAATGACTTATACTTTGAGATAATTGAGCAAGAAGAGCTGATGATTCATTGGATATTTAAAAGGAAAGGACCTCATCCTTAATGTTCTCTTTTTTTTTCTTCTAACTTCAAATGATACAAGGACTGTTTAGAGCTCTTTTCCATGAGGGGTAAGGGAGGAGTAGGGGCAACTAGGTGGCATAATGGATACAGTGCTGGGCTTGAAGTCAGGAAGGCTCATATTCCTGAGTTCCAATCTGGTCTTAGATACTTACTAGCTGTATGACTCTGGGCAAGACACTTAACCCTATTTGGCTCAGTTTCCTCATCTGTAAAATAAGCTGGAGAAGGAAATGGCAAACTACTCCAATATCTTTGCCAAGAAAACCCCAAATGGGGTCACAAAGAGCCAATTAGATACAACTGAAACAATAGCAACAACAAAAGGAGAAGTGGTTTACCCTATCACTCACTGGAGCCACTTCTTGAGCTCTTATGAGCTCAAACTTCTGAGGGTCTTGGATCCTCTTAATTGGAACTACCTGGCAACAAAGGGGGAACTCCCAATCAACTACTCCATTGTTCTTGGAGAAGAAAAATCACAAGAAGATTGATACAAACCTGACCCACTTTAATAGGTCTAGACAGTTTGGACAGCACAGAGTCAAGGTGAAATATAAAATGCCTGCTCAGCAGTCCTGCAAACTACTTTATGGTCTGATGATTTTTAATTATCAGCCTACATAGGGAGACTAATAACTGTGATAATATAAGTTCTTGGATCTTGTTTTAAATTGTTTTGTTTTCTGTCCTTTAGCATTTCTTTTTCATAGAAAATAAATAACTGTCCCATACTTGACTTACATTGTACACTGAGTGTCTTTTTACTGTTAGATTTGAGAACACCTGGACATGAGCCTCAGCTATAAGCAAATCTTCCCAAGGGAGCCAGGGTAGGGAAAATACTGAGCCAATGGGTATGATAAAAGGGATCCTAGCCTTCCACTCATTAGAAGCCAGGCTCTTCTAGGATTGAACCCCAGCTAGACCATATGCCTGGGTCCAGAGCAGAGGGAGTCCTTTAAATGGGGAGGATGGGGGAGGGGGTGGGAAGAAAAAGAAAAAAAAATTACTAAGTTCCTATTATGTCCCAGGCACCGTGCTAAGCACTTTACAAATACTGTAGTTCATTTGTTTGATTTGATTTAGGGAAGTATGTGCAGGGCTCCAGCCACCTGGGCCCAAGGAATAGTTCCTTAATAAAAATACATAAAGCTATACAAATAGGGGAGAGGAAAGGAATAAGCATTTACAAAACACCTACTATGTGCTGGGTATTATGCTAAGCACTTTACAAATATTATCTCATTTGATTTGAGGAAGTAAGTACAGTGCCCCAGGTCCTTGGACCCAGCAATAGTTCCTTAATGCTAGATACAGAAAGATGTGTATGTGTATGTGTATGTATGTGTATATATGTATATGTATGTATAGGAGAGAGGAAGAGAGTAAAGATTTACACAGCAACTACTATGTGCCAGGCACTGTGCTAAGCACTTTATAACTTTTATCTCATTTTAGTTACATTTCATGACAAATATAATTTATCATCCTCTTCACCTCCCGAGTCATCTAAAACCAGAAACAAGAACACAGGAAATGCTTGTGGTGATCACTAGGAAATTGGAGAGAGTCACTCTAATAGTCTGTTAAAGGAAGGAAAACTGGTTGGAAACTACTTCATCAGAGTTCCTGTAGAACAAGCATTTGTGCCATTTGGGGGGAAAAATACCAACACTCACTCCTGTCCATTGAGAGATCTGCCTCTTATTTTGGGGCTACTGAATAATTCTCTGGGTCTTTCCATGGCTCAATCAGCTACACACTATTTTTCCTAAAGAGTGTGTTACCCCAATGCTCCTTTCCCCCCTCCCACTCCACTTAATCAAATCCAATGGCTCTCTATTGCCTCCAGGAGCAAACATAAAATCCTCTGTATTGTAGCCTTTTACAACTTGTCCCCTTCCTACGCAACTCCCTCCCACATAATCTACAGTTCCACTGGCTTCTTTGCTGTTCTACCCACACCAGACACCACCTCTCAACAATCTGCCTTTGCATTGGCTCTTCCTCCTCATTCCTACCTCCTGCATTCCCTTGTTGTTGTTCCATCGATCCGTCCTGTTTGACTCTTCATGACCCCATGAACCATACTGTCCATGGGAGGTTTTTTGGTTTTTGTTTTTGGCAAAGATACTGAAGTGGTTTGCCATTTCCTTCTCCAGTGGATTAAGGCAAACCAAGGTTAAGTGATTTGTCCAGGGTCACACAGTTAGTGCAGGGCTCTAGCCACACTGAGTCACATAGCAGCCCACCCCCACTCCATTCCCCACCTTCCTTCAAACCCCAATTTCTGAAAGTGGCCCTTCCTGATTCCCTCCTCCCCTCACTGCTAGTTCCTTTCCTCTGAGACTACCTCCATTTATACTGTACACATCTTATATGTACATAACTATTTGCATATTGACTGTCCCATGAGGATGCCATCCTTGGCGAAAGGGACTGTATTTTTTGGTTTTCTGCTATCTCCAGCACTTAGCACATTGTCCAGCGCATAATAGGTCCTTGATTAAATGCTTGTTGATTGACTAACATGCAAAGAAAGGGCCTCTCAAGAGTTCCCTCTGAGGCCTTATCTTGACCATGACCTTTTGAGATTTAGCTTCATTGAGTGAATTTTCCTTGACTTCCTTAGAAGCCTTTCCGGAAGGTTCCGAGACTTGAGGAGCCCAGAAGGTTTTATTGACACAGGGAAGACACTATCTCAGCTTGTACACAAGGGAGGGAGACAGCTTCTTCAGTTCTAATGTTTCATAAGCAAGGAGAAATGGGAAGGTACAGGCCAAGCCTGAAGCATGATCCCTTTGTCCTCACTGTCCCTTTACCCAGAGTGCCCCAGAGAACCACTCACTGATCAGAGATTGGCAAGGGAGAAGAACAGACTGCAAGTCCATATGGTGTGGAGTGGTGGGTGAAGAGCTGCCTGTAATTGACTCAGGCCTCACACAGGGGCCTGAGTACCAAGGACTGTGATTTCTTTCCCACCCCCCTTTCCCTGGTAAACCAGCCCTTCACCTAGTTCTCCCTCGGGCCAGCACTCACTTTTCCTTTAGTTTTTTTCAAGGTACCAGTTTCTACTAATAAACTGATCCCAGATAAAGGATGTTCTCCAAAGGTAGAAACTCTCTAGTCCCTTGACCTTCTCCTTTCCTAGAATCACAGAATGTTAAAAGATTAGAAAACTTAGAGATCATTGACTTCTGTCTGGTTATTTGACAGAGGAAAATCTAGGGAATCTGAATGACTTATACAAGGTCACACAGCTGGTTAGTGGATGAGCTGAAACCTGAATCCAGGTCTGCACAGTATTCTTTTCATTAAATGCCATCTTCTCTCCACTCCTCAGCAATAGCTTTTAAAGACATTTTTTCAAACTTTTTTTATTATGAATTTAACCCACATCAACAAACAGATCTATTTTAATATACAGCCTGCCCAGTGTAATTTGTTCCTGAAAAAAAATCTCCTCAGTTGAATTCTTATATCAAAAATATGATTTCCATTCATTTCAAAGGGACAGAATTCTGTTCCTGAGCATCAGAGCTCTCAAACTTATATCCATTTAACACCTGGTGATACTTGATGCTTATATAATTAAGTCTTTGATGTTTAAAAAAAACCCCACCATGCCATTACAGTAAAGACTAAAAAATCAATGCAGATGATATGCCCTACTCACCAAAATAAGTTGACATAGAAAGAGAGGTGAAGTAAAGGAGTCACTGTGACTTTTTTTTCATTTTAGGGGGCATGAGGCATGAGTTTATCACAGTTATAAACCAGCAAGCCACAAGCTCTCCTGAAGCTCAGCTGCTCCATTAGGAACAGGAAATACAAAACGGTTCTCATCAATTCTAAGAAAGGCCAGAAAACTGAATTAGGAAGAGTGAATGAAACTCTCCCTCAAATGCAGCTGTCATAACCCCAGTGGGCATATCTTGGGGTTTGACTGTTTAAAGAAAAACAGAAAAGGAAAATTGTTTCTGAAACCATGAATCTTTATTATGTACTGCTTGGGTTTGTTTTAAAGTGAGTATTAAATTTAACATATAGCACACCCACCCTGCCCAGTTCTGCTGCTGTATTCAACCCTGATGCTGCTGTTACTGAAGGTGAGGCCAACTTCTTCCAGCTGCTTTTGCAAATCCAGAGGTTTTATTTGTGTGTCCCATTTGGCTGTGTCATCTCATTTGGGTAGAGAGATTTTTGGAAAGTATTTAAACTGAAAAAAATACCACAACGATGACAACCATCCATCCAGCTCATGCTTAGACTAATCCAAACCTATTAATGACTTGGGTACGTGGCTTCGTTGATTAGCTCTCCATCTGGGCTGGATGAAAGGAGGAGTCGGTTGGGTCATTTGGTCCCCAGGACATGCTGCAACTGGTGAAGTGGAAGAGTCAGCCCTTGGGGTGTAGGACCCAGTGACTGCTCTACTACAGAAACCACGCAGAAGGTGGAGTTGTCTCCCCAGCTCCTGCTGGGGACAGAAAGAGGATAAGAGGGAAGAACCAGGTAGAAGGAGCCAACCCCTTGTAGAACCTGGGCAAAAATCTGTCCCAGCAAGAGCTAGTTCTCCCTAGAAATTGTTGATAGACCTGAAAGTATATTGAGAGATGTTATTTAATGGGAGCTAGAAAGTACTCATGAATACTACTAGGGATCCTGTCCTATATTTCCTGCATTGAACCCAATGCAGGACTGTCTCTCCCTCATTTATAGGCAGGACGAGATAGTAGGGAAAGCTATTGGAATTAGAGTCAGAAGGCCCAGGTTCAAACCCTGACTCAGTTTCCTCAGCTGTTAAATGAGGGATTTGGATTAGATGATCTCTAGGGTTCTTTCCAACTACTCATCCTATGATCTCACTATACATTGTGAACACTTAACAGATGTTTGTCTAATGAAAGACTTTACTTCTCTCATGAGGCTGAGGCCCCCACATCCACAGAGCTCGGGGTAACATCTGAAAACACAGAAGTGCTGCATATACATAGACAAATTCCAAACAATACGCACCCCAGAGGAGAGAGCTGTGGTATAGCTGCAAAAACAATGGGTTTGGAGTCAGAAGATGGGGGTTCAGGTATCAGACCCCTCACTATCTGTCATTTTGCCTCTCTCGGCCCCTGCTTCCTTATCTATAAAGCCTGAGGATTAGACTTAATGACCTCGAATGTCCCCTCCATCCCCAAATCCACTGATTCCCTGAATGTGGGTTAAGGGACACCAAAGCATTTGATATTCTACATACATTTTGTTTGATTGATTGAATCTTTCCAGAAGAAGGCTAGGGATTGGGGTCAGGTACAGATGTAGTTTTAGTATAGAAGATGGAGTCAGGCTAAGTGGTGATTAAAACCTGGGTGTCCCAGTTCCCAGCCCATCAGTTTTCTCCCAAAATAAGGAACATCGTGACTTTAGTTATTTCTGTGAATGAATGGCAATTCCATTCAATGTGACTAATTGATTGAAGTTGTGATCAGAAGCAGCGTGGAGGAGGATTTCCAAGCTGACTTCTTGTCGCTACTATTTGTGCTTAACCACCTGTCACTACCATTGATTGGTCTCCTCTTGACCTCTCCTGCTGGTCTAACAACCAAACAAAGCACATTTCAATCTGGGTATCTAAAACTCCCCTGTGGCTCCTGGCAAATGCCATCCATTTAAAGGCAAATTATTGAATCCACACCAGTAAGAAAGTCTCCCTTAAAGTAAGGTTCCTTTTGGTGAGAGCCTCATTTAACGCCTCTATTTTGAATGTGTTCAGTGGGCAATAAAGTCTTACAGTTATAATAAGGTGGAGGGAAGGAAGGGTATTTGTGGTAGTGACAGGAGCAGGGGCCTCGGGAACCTTACTTTAGCACCATTTGCTGCCTAGAAGAATAGAGTGTGAGGCCGAGCTCCTTTGGCCTTACCCAAGAGGGTTCGGTGCCATGGGAAGAAGACTGGATTTGGAATTAGAGGACATCGATTGGTTCAAGCCCCAGCTCTGCCGATGACTGCCCTTGTGATCCTTGGACAAGTGAAAACCTCCCTGAGCAACAGCTTCTTCATCCATAAAGTAAGGAGTTCATACTAAATGGCTTCTGAGTTCTAAATCTATGACAATGGGATACAAAAATATATCAAAATCTAAGCTCTCTTTCAGAGTAGGTGGTCTGGTGTAATAGAAACAAGTCTAAATCACAACTTCGCAGACCTGGGTTCCAATCCTGACTCATACTTACTATCTGTATTACTTTAACTCATGTTTAACTCCTTTTAAGCTCAATTTCTTCATCTGTAAAATGGGATCGTTTATATTTTACCTATCTATCTCATAGAGTTGTTTTGAGGGACAGATGAGAATATGTCTGTAATAGTGCTTTGAGATTGGTAAAGGAAAATATATGCAAGGCTTTATTAAGGCAATTTTTATATCTAAAGTGAGAACCATAGTATAGACTTCAATGTTATAGACTTCAGTCAGTCAACTAGAATTTATTAAGTGTCTACTATGTCCCAGAAGAACTTTGGAAATGATCAAGTGACAAGGGAGATGCTGGCAAAAGAACGCTCAGCATGGTGTACCCACACTGTGCTCTATGAGCAAAGCAGAATTGAAGTAGCTCAAAGGATGCACAAATTTAGAGAATTCATCCCAAATGTTCATATGGATTATTCTGTGCCTGACCTGTGGTAGAACCTTGCAAGCTCATATTGGTCTGATCAACCACAGTCAGACATAATGTTCCTTGACTGTAACATAGTGATGTCATTTTGGTCCTCTTTGAGAACAAAGGACAACCACCAAGCCACCAACTATGTGCTGGGCACTGTGTTATTAAGCACTGGGTATACAAAAGAAAAAGGTAGTCCCTGCTCTCCTGGAACTCACCAGTATTAGGGGGGTGGGGAGGATGGTTCAGAAAAGGTTATGCAAGCAACTATGTACACAGAGGGGAAGTGCTAACATTAAGGGGGATCAGGAAAGGCTTCATGAAGAAGGTGAGACTTTAGTTGAGTCTTGAACAAAACCAGGGAAGCCAGAGGCAGAGATGAGGAGAGAGAGTAAGTTGCAGGCACAGGAAGCAGACAGTCAGTGAAAACAATTGGAGTTAGGCAATGGAATGTTCAAGGAACAGCAAGGTGTCCAGTGTCACTGGATTGCAGATATATAGGGGTGAATAAGTTGTAAAGATACAACTTAAGAAGGGGAAAGGTTATGAAGGCTTTAAAAGCCAAATAGATAACTTTACATTTGCTCTGGAAGCAATAGGGAACCACGAAAAATTGATTGAATGGGGGGGGGGGTGGTGACATGGTCCAACTTCCTCTTTAGGAAGATCGATTGTACAGCTGAGTAGAGAACATAGAATTTTAAATCATGATGGGGACAAAAACAAACTCAATGATGCCAAAGTATCTTTTGCTACAGCACATGCTCTTATAAGTCTGATTCTTGTCCTTGTAATAGAGTGGGATCATGTAACCAATGGAGAGTGGAGATGGCATGTGGGGTGGAGAGCCCCCTTGTGGTATATGGAAAGGAGGTTATCAATAAAACATCCAACACATAAAGCATTTCTATGTGCCCCAAACTTTTCTGGGCATTGTAGGGACAGGGGAAAATGTAAACCATTTTTAGAGAACAAGGACAAAATTACTGAGTGGTATAGTAGCAGTCTCTACAATGAATACAATGAGAGTTCAGAGAAGGTTGGGCAGTAGGGAAGGGGCCTCAAGTTATCAGCAAAGGCTTCACAGAAGAGGTTAAACTTGAACTGGCATCCTTCAAAGATGGGCAGGATTTGAGATTTTGGGATGAAACATACTCGGAGTCCTTCCCTACCTGGATCCACAGATCTTTGAGTCAGGCCCCTAAGACCACTCCCTGAATCAATCAAAGAATTGATTAATTTCAGAGTTAGACAGAACTTCAGCTGCTGCCTAGGCCAACCCACATGGGAAAAAGAATCCTCACCATAACACACCAAACAATTGATCATCCTTCCTTTGTTTAAAGACCCCTAGTGAGTGAAACCTACTACCTCTAGAGGCAGTCAAGCATCACACTCCATTATTTAACAACTCTAATTGTTAGGAATTTTGCTTTCCTGATATCAAACCTAATTTGCCTCTTTACAACTTCTACCTATTTCCCTTAGTTCTATCCTTTAGAGTCAAACTCTATTCCCACAACCACCTGGCAACCCTTCAAATACTTGAAAGTAGCTATCATGTCCCTTCTTTCCCCACCCCACAAATTTCCTCTTCTCCAGGTTAAATATTTCCAGTTCCTTCATCTGATCTCTATAGGACCTGAACTCAAAGCCCTTTATCGTTGGTTGTCTCCTTCCTGATCCTCCTTAGTTTATCCATGTCCTTGTAAAAATATAACACCCAGAAATGAACCTAATTACTATTCAGTAATCTGATCAAGACAGAATACAGTGAAAACATCACCGCCTTAGTCTTGAACACTTTGTTTCTCTTAATGAAGCTATTACAGTCACTTTTTTGATTGCCCCATATAGTATTGTTGATTCATATGAGCAGGCAGGCCATTAAAATTTCAAGATCTTTTTCAAACAAATTGCTGTCTGACCATCCTTCCACCATTTTGTGAAGTTGATTTCTTTCTAATCCCAAAGATAACTCTACATTTACACCAATTAAATTTCATATCATTAGATCTTACCCAATGTTTTATTTTGGCAAGATTCTTTTGATTCCTGATTCTGTCGCCTGGTGTATTGGGTAATTTCAACACTTTGGAGTTATCTTCAGATTTGATACAGCATGTCATTTATCCAAGTCATTCTGAACACATTAGACCTCACTTTCATCTCTGTCAATTCTACCTCTTTTTTTTTACACATCCATCTTCTTATCTCAATTCCCACTGCCACCATGATAATATCGATTCACACTACCACTTTTTACATTAGTTTCCACACATATCTTACCTAAAAAGAAAGAAAATCTGATACACTTACCCCTATTTTTAAGGACTAAAGATATCACTCCAAGGATAAATCTGGGGCCTTGTGAGCTAAGAGCTAAGGTCCCTTGTAAAAAGAGGGTGTCTTGGGTTTTGGGTAACATATATTTGGTATATACTTTTATATATGAATGTTGTCTTCCCAAGTAGAATATAAGCACTTCTAGGGCAGGGACAGGTTTTTGTGTGTCTGTTTCTTTGTTTGTTTCTGCCTTTGTATTCCCAACACTTAGAAAAGTGGGGCAGCTAGGTGGCACCACTAGTGATAGAGCACTGGCTCTTGAGTCAGGAGGACCTGAGTTCAAATCTGACCCCATTCACTTGACACTGTTAGATGTGTGACCTTGGGCAAGTCACTTAACCTGGGATCACCTCCAGTGATTCTGATGTATATCTTACCACTGGACTCAGATGGCTCTGGAGGGAAGGGTGAGACTTTGCACAGCCCTGCCTCGCTTAAATCTAATTCGGTGCAAGTCATGACGTTACCTCAATTTCATGGTCCTCTTTAAGAATGAAGGACAAACAACAACAACTTAGAAAAATGCCCGAGTACCTAACAGATACTTAACAAATGCTTCTTAATTAAATAATTGATTGACTAAGGTCCTTGATCTGATACCATCCTATGTTTCTGGCCTAGTTTCATTTCACTCCCCTTCATGTATTCTTTGCTCTAGCTAAAACTAGCTCTTCTCTGCCCCTGAACACACACTGGACTCTTACTCATCTGTGCTTTTCCCCCCACACTCTTCTCTATGTCTGGAACATTCTCCCTGCTACTCTTGCTATTCAATGAATACTCATCCTTGAAAGGACAATTTAGATGCCATCTCCTCTGTGAAAATTTTCTTAATCTCTAATCAGGGTGCTAACTTGCATCCTGACCCCAGTTAATAATGATCTTTCTCTTTAGATGTACCGTAACATTTTATTTTGTAATTTTCTAGTGTAATATATATTTAAATGATGTCTGTTGGTGTCATCTCTGCCCTGTCAATATCCCCAGCAAATCTTTACATTCCATGATGAAAAGGACTATCTTTTCTTTTCTTTTTTGATTATTAGGTTTTTTTCACTTAATAGTATTTTATTTTTTCCTAATTATATGTAAAGATAGTTTTCAACATTCATTTTCGTAAGATTTTGAGTTCCAAATTTTTCTCCCTCTCTCCCCTTCCCTAAAATAGCAAGCAATCTGATATAGGTAATACATTACAATCATGTTAAACATATTTCCACAATAGTCATGTTGTGAGAAAAGAATCAGAACAAAAGGGAAAAACCACAAGAAAGAAAAAAACAACAACAAAAAGTGAAAATAGTTTGCTTAAATCTGCATTCAGACCCCATAGTTCTTTTTCTGGATATGGAGAGCATTTTCCATTATGAGTCTTTTGTATCTGTGGTGGATCATTGTATGGCTGAGAAGAGCTAAGTCTATCACAGTAGATCGTCACACTATGTTGCTGTTACTGTGTACAAGATTCTTCTGGTTCTGCTCACTTCACTCAGCATCATTTCATGTAAGTCTTTTCAGGTTTCTCTGAAAT